>NW_026534330.1:7311002-7970357 GCF_026225885.1 Hylaeus anthracinus | reverse complement strand
AGATTGCTCTGTCGGTAATGTAGAGTGCTCTGTCGGTAATGTAGAGTTCTCTGTCGGTAATGTAGAGTGCTCGGCCGATAATGCAGATTGCTCTGTCGGTAATGTGGAGTGCTCTGTCTATAATTCAGATTGCTCAGTTAGTAATGTAGAATGCTCGGTCGATAATGGAATTATTTCATACTTTTCACTGCATTTTTCCATACTTTTATCTAGAGCTAGTGCGTATTCATATAACTTACCTAGAAATTATTTTGTACTTTTCACAGTATCTTTTTTGAAGTCGGTTAAATTTTTTTTCCAAAAAATTATTTTAATAATACATCATTGCAATAACCAGAAGTAGCTCAGAAATCGTTACCAGAATCGTCCCACGTAAAACATTAAGCTCACTAACGAGGTCCTACGAGACTACAAGATGATGCAGCTCTACGAATGTAAACAACTGTCATGCGTTTACTTTATCCGCGTTAAATACGTTAATTGCTCAAACAATCGTTAATACATTATAAGCCGTTTCCTCGATACCTCCAGCGAGTTAAACAATTACCATTCAGCACACTCAGCGCAGGATCTTTTGTGCAAATAACGCTTAAAATCCGAATCCAGGTGCGAACCAACAACGGTTAAAACCTGATACCAAGAGGGGCGAACCGAAGTTATGTTGCCGCGTCGAGTATAATGCATGGCGCAACGGGCTCGAAACGGATATAAGAACAAATGTCCGGACATTCCCCGTCGTGTCTGCGCGAAATGAATAACGCGTTTTTAAACGTAACACGTACCACTGTCGCGTTATTATTGTTATTTCGACGAACGTCCTTCATAAATTCGAGGGAACGCGGAAACGTGAACGCGAATTACGCGGAAGCACGAAAACTAAGAGCGGAGTTAGCCGAGCAGCGGCTAGCTCGCAGCGTTTTCACTGCGAGGTACGGACGATGAATTTATAAATTCCATCAGAACTTCTTTAAAACGAGAGACGCAAGTTAAATAAACAAAAGCTGGAAATATAAGCGGAGACGGTTTTCTCAATTTGCAAATATCTTTTTTTGTCCACTTTCGTTTTGTATAAGAAGAAATCCCTGAAGAGGATCTCCCTGATACTTGCGAAATATTCTCGTCAATATTCGAATTAAGGGACGAATACGCTCGAACCATTTAATTTTTCCGATTTATGTCGTGCTTTTAATTACCATTTAATGAACCAGGTCATTCATTAGTTTATCACTTCAAATGAAATGTATTCCGCGAGGTAGAGAGGGATCCGATAAATGGGCGTGCTGGCATTTAAGTACGATCCGGGAAAACAAATAAAATATGTCTTTATCAATTTGTTAAATATCTCTCGGCTCGTACAAAAAATTTATTTCGATATATTCGGTATATAGGGTGTCCTTGATGATATTGGGAAATTTCGACTAGCGTCTGCTTGTAAACATTGCGTCAAACAAAAATCTGCCGTGCATGAAATTTTGTTCGTTACTTCATTTTTTTGTTTTGAGAATGTGCAGATTATTGTTACTTAGTTGAGGAAATACAGGTCTCTTTTATGCAAGTTTTTAGGTGCTTTTGTGTAAAATTGTTGGCGCATTGAATAATCCTTTCGTCGGAAACATTTTCCCGTGAATATAAAATCTAGTTATTTAATTCTAAAAGGATATTTGCATGAGATACACTGTATACGTTGTCGTCAATAATTTCGAGTAATTGTATAAGAATATATTGCATTTGCGTTAGAACATGGAATATTGTCATTATGATTTTTATTTGTTTTTTTTTTTAACACCGATTTTGATTATGATGGTATTGTTATCCATTTTAATTTTTAACGTCCTTTTAATTTTAGCAATTGTAGGTCTGAATATAATTCCAATCCAAAAATTGAAGCGAAATTAAACGCTTATATTATAAACTGAATTATTCTGTCTGTATTCATATATGAATCAGTTAGTTACCATCGATTGAGTTTATTTGATTAGCACGTGAATTAAGAATAAGAGCAGTAGGGTATAGGAATACCTATAAGTGTAACGAAACCCAAAGTAATGATGCACTCAAAGAAGTTTTACCAGGGATGAAGCACTCTGCGTCGAGGAATCAGGGTTCCTGTCGTGAAATTAGATCTGTAGGGACTTTTGATCATTGACAATTGAAAGAAGCCATTCGTTCGAAACCCTTGAAAAGAGTGGACTTAGATCGATGACGAGTAACATTACCCCTAACTTTGTCGATTTAATTCGTGTCAAATTCCGTTTTCATTACACGAAATGTAAGTCGAATCTCTTTGAAGCTAAAAATTCAAACCAACGTTTCAAATCGAGCAGTGCAATTAAATCAAATTACAAAATAAAAATTCATTAACCACTCAGCGAAGGAATTATAAAATTATACTATCAGTATATTGTTCGCAAATTGCGTAGTCTTTAAATTAAACATTTTTTATTTTTGTTTTTCATATATCCAAGTGGAAGATAGAAAATGTTACAAATAATTTATTTTCATGACTACTATGACTTACAACTATTATTTTGTTAATGAAAACACTAAAGAAATGTATTAATAATTATTTTGTGAATCAATGAAAAATACACCACTCAAATACATGACAATACATTTATCCCAAATTTCAAAAAGTTGGATATAAAATAATTTTCATCTGAACTACAAATATAATTTTTACACATACGCTACAATTCATCACTTTTCTAAAGTAATTTCTCGTTTTCCATTTTGGATGCAATATTTGGTCCTCCAAAAAAAACCACGGCAAAATGTATATCCGGCGAGTACACGCAATATATTTCTCGTATTTAACAATTTGTCAAATTCACGTCACTCGAGACAAACGTACGCGCGCAGGTATGTTGCAATCGCGGCTGTACGGATTTCTAGGTTGAAAAATTATGCAATTCTCACCCCCTCTGGTCGCGTCTAAGAAGGTGGAAAAACACGATTCGAATGATTAATGGCTTCACAGGGTCGATTCTTATCTACTTTCGTAGGGGAGATGGCGACAAGTCGATAAATAAATTTTGCGCCTTGAACAGTCATTGTGCGAATTCACTACGGAAGTATGGTAAAAGTGACGGTGATCATGATTGACCATCGATTATGGAAAATATAATGATATGTTACGTTTCAATTGTTCATTTCCTCCGTGGACAATATGGAAAATAAATAAATAGATTCGTTGACATTGTACTCATCATCTCATCTGAAGAGAACCACTGATGTTTGAGAATTTTTTCTAACGATAATAAATATTTAGTATAAATATATTCTACATACATCATAAGGACATACTTCCAACAATATTCCTGTCAATTTTTATAAATCTATGCTTATACACATATAATGCCTCCTTCAATAAAAAGAATAATTTTGTATCGCGAATGGTATGGAAAATAAATTTATTAATTTATGTAGATAAATTAAATATTTATCGCAGTCTGATGAGTTTCAAGCTTATTAAATTTGTTCTTTGTAAATTTTATTTTCGGACGATCGAATTATTTTTGAATGAGTTTGAGTGAATTTGTATTGTAACATATATTTTATTAACAAAGAAATTGAGAAATGATTTTAAAAATGATTTTTTTTTATATTAATCATTACATGCATTGTAAAAATAACCTTGACTCGTTGCAAGTACTTGTACTCCATATAAAAGTATATTTAAATAAATTTCATTACGAAAATAGATTACGTTTCCAGACACTTTAGAGGTAGCTTGTATTATAATCGTCAACTTAAATGACAAACATCATAACTGAAACAAAACACTACGAAAAAAACCATCGTCGCGCAGAAAGAACTTTTCTCTCTTACGAGCTTAATCGTGATAATTAAGGCTCGGGATCGTTTTTCTCTGACAAGTATTTCGCTGAAGAAAACAAAAGCAACTCTTCCAAGGAGTAAAAGTAACGACTTGTTGGAGCTCAGATTAACGGGTGGATGCTGCTTGATCTTTTATCGCGAGGTACTCGTTGCTCTTGAGATAACTTAATCTCGTTAGAGATTAAAGAGATATATATGTGTTTTAGTAACGTGTAAGCCGTTTGTGTAATGAAATTCGTATGTGAACAACGAACAATAAATGTTGGTGTTTCAACGCCTTTTTAACTCTCTCCTTGTAGATAATTAAATGTCACCGTGGCAAAGTGCTTCCAAAGCTTTTTTTAAACAACGTTTTAATTTGCCTGGTAAAAATACAAAGTTAATAAAATCTATTAAGTTAGAAATTTACTACTAACTTAGAATTCAACACATAAGGACTAATTATCAATTTTAAATTATTCCTTGTTTTGATATTTGTATATCTATATTTAGGTTACTCAAATTGCTCCAAAAAAAGTCTTCTTTGAAAATTTCTGTCCAAGAAAAGAATGCAAGTCTTGCGTTTTCCTTTTTTTACAATGGTTATATGTAAATTGACGATACTCAGTTATGTATCTTACACAAATAACACGATATCAGCATCGTGTAAAAGGAAAAAGCAAGCATTAATTCCACTTGAATTAATTACGAAAGAAAACTTTCCGTCGGACCAATTAAACTGTCCCTCCCATCTTTCCGCGTGGCATAGGGTTTTTCCTTTGATAATTGAAAAAGTCGGTAAATTCGCAAGCCCGGCCCGTTGTTTCGTTCAATTAGCTCGCGCACCAACAGAATTGGTACGTAACGAAGATCACGAGCAACCTCGTTGGTAGTGCAAATTTCGAGCACACAGCCTGTGTAGGCTCGAAGGCAAACAACGGTACGTCGCGAGAGGTTAAATCCTCAGCGCTTCGTTCAATTAGAGAAAACCGAGAAAACGCGTGCCGCGGCGACGTGCACCGAGGAGGTTGCTTTCTGTATTCGTCGTAGGACTCCAGGACTCTAGCACCGGTGATGAGAAGCTCAAAGGGGCGGAGGTCGTTGAAAACCAGCGACGGGGATTACCAGATAGCGACAAGGACGACACCGGAGCGTCGCGCATTCCTTGTCCTCGGCGATTGTCGGCCAGGATGCAGTGTACGATGTAACGGGACAAAGTGTAAGAGTGTATACGTAAACACGCCCACATCCGAGAACTCTGTGTGACTATGCTACGGTGTCTGTCAGGTATACCATCCCTGATGCAGACTTACGCTTACAAGGGAACATCGCCCGACTGCTACACGCCGATTTTGATGAAACTTTCCACGCTGATGGAGCGATGAGGAAGGTAAACACGCGTCTTTTTTTCGTTGCGGTTGAAATACGTGTCCAGGAGGTGAAAAGTGTCCCCCGGGTAGTTTTCGTCCAGTTTTTCAAGAGTAAATTTTATTCTTGTGTGTTTGCTTGGGATAGTGGTATTCCAATATATATTTTGGAAGTGTTAGTCAGCAGACTCGGGACGAAACGTCATAATAATTCGCTTGTGTTTGGGATTAAAATCATTAAACGAGAATTGTTCGGATTTTTAATTATAAGGATTTTATGTATTTATACATGTCATAGATTATTGGCAGGTGCATGAAAGTATAAGAATAGGTTGTCCGAACAGTGGAGTCTTGTATTTGAAATGGCTATGGGTGATCGAACTAACTTATACCAGGACCAGTAGTTAGCAGTAACTTGTATAGCCTTGTACCCAGGAGCACAAAGGGAGTATTGATACCTCAAGAATAGATTGCTCTAAGAGGACCAGTTCTTTGTATGTCAGCCAATAGACCTCAACATCTTCGAGTACTTCTATTTTTATATTTATTTACTGGTAGCTGTAAGAAAGCTTGAAATTGACGTCGTATACAATAGGCAAATTGTAATCACTTTTTAATGATTAAGTTTTGTGGTATTACTTTGAGTACCATTAAAGTAAATGGGAAATCTTTTAAACATGTTTAATAATAATAAATGTTGTTGTTGAAGAAATCTATTAGGAAACTTTAAATAAATAAATAAAATAAAATAATTTATAAATTTACCTTTCAGCAGAACAATTCATTTGTAATTACGTGTCAAAACAACGTTCCAATAGAGCCCGTAAAGCTATATATTGGATAGTGATTGGGCTTAACCCCTCCCACGTCTACTAACGAACCATTCGAAGTCAAACCACATGCTTGAAACTACGGTTCGGTCAAGAAACCGTAGACGATCGTTTCACCTCAGCATTTGTTACAAAAGCCACGTTCCAAGCCAAGATAAATCCTTGAAAAGGCTTACTGATTGTTCACACTCTGAAAGACATACTATGTGACCCGTAATTATTAATAGTCCCTATCCTCCCCTAAATTCCTTTCCAGATACGTGCCCGAACAAATGAATGCGCTGAACGATCAACATTAAATGCACGAGAGAACCAAAATAAAACGGGAAACACGAGAAAAAAACCGGAGAAAAACACAATTTTTCCTTTTGTATTTCATACCTCCAATCGAACAACAAATTTTCTTTGAAATTTAAATAAGAATATGTCTGAGAACAAGTGCATTTATTAAGTATTACTTAGAAGTCAAATAAAATGCCTATCACTATAAACTCAAAGAATTTAAATTATAGTACAGAGTCAGTGCCGTGCTCGTATTTATTCATAAATCATGAACCGTAGTTTTAATTACAGGAACATTTGCTTTTTACCTAGTCATCGAGCATGCGAATCGGAGTTTTAATTATAGGATGTTTCTTCAGCGGAGACGGCTGGCGAAATTATTGTTAAAGGTATTTTAGGACGCCTAGTGTATAGCGACGTTAGCGCAGCGCGGGCTTACGACTCAAAATGTACTGCAGTCGCGGCATGCATTGCACCTAAGGGCGTAGCCATGCGAAACCCCTGCAATAGCAGTTTGTCCCACGAATTTATGCGCGTGGCTGCCGACTCCGAAAACGGAGATACTTTTGACCGTTATTATACGCGCGGGCGTCAAACCTTTTCGGCACCTTTGAAGTGTTTTCAGCGGTTTACCTTGGTAACCACAGCCGTGAAGCACGGCCTCGCGCCGGTGCACCGAAGCGACGCTCTCGCGATATTGTTTTAACGTTATTTGACACGTTATTGCCCGACAATTGTTGAGCAGCGAGCGTCGCGCTTCCCGACGACTGGAGCGTTTCACTTATTAACATCTCCTCGTGTATGAAACGGAGATTTACATTCTGTTACTCGCTACGCCGTTTTCTCCCTTTCTCATTGTCCAAGTATGTTCAAAGTGCAAACTTGCTGCTGGTTTCCCTTGACGAGTTTAACGACGGTTTTAACCAGTGTGCAGAGCATTTATCGAAATGTTGTTATTGTTGTTTGGATTTACGTTCGATGATATCTTAGTAACCTTGTTGAGAGGGGAAAGACGAAGGGTTAATTGATTACTTTGGACACGTTTTTGAATTGTGAGATTTATAATAGAGGAGGATGTTTGTTCTGTATACGAAGGGATTATCAATAATAATATTTAGAATTTGTTAGAAATATCATAATTTTGTCAAATGTTACATGTGGGGTCCAATCTAGATACTCCACTTAATATTTAAACTCCATTCTTCTGTATAAGTATGAGAAAGAAAACATAAATACTCAGTCTTTATTACAAATGCTATAGTATAATAAACTGGGTTATTTTCTAGTAATGAAATTTTAACCGTGCATGAGAACTGGTGCAAAGTAGAAATCGATGAAAGTTGATAAACTCCTGTGCCTGAACTTAGCTAATATTTGCTGACACGCTCATAAACAAGTGTCATTAAGTACTCGATAGGGAATGAAGAGCAACCTTTCATGCACCCCTTTGAATATGCGAGGGCTGATGAACGATACGTCAAGGAGTAAAAAGACATTGCAGCTTGAAATAAATCAGACTACTATCGGGATGATCAAATGCACAGTAACAGAACAAAACAAGGAACACATACTGCAGGGGGTGCTGTACGGCATCTCGCGCAATTACCTTCTACCTTTTCCTTTTCCAACGATTCCTCTGGTCCATGATTTCCTGGCCTCGTCGAGATTCAGCAGGTATTTAAGGGCGCTTACGCCCGCTGAAAGAACCACGGATAGGTGGTATCGAGTGAGCCCCAGCTAGGGAGGGTTGGGCGGAGGCAGGAAAAAAGCAGAGATTGTCTAGAAGACAGTGGAAACGGGGAGAGAAACGAAACCACGCCGCTCGAGAAGAAAGAAACTGAAAGCCGATGCTCGAACACCGAATCGATCCTATAAGATTCCTCCATTCTCCCTTTTACAGGGTTAGCTGGCTGCTTGCAGCGGGGGTATCGACCAACGTGTTAGGACTTTACTTCGCTTCTAGATGGGCGGACCTTGAATTTCGCGCACCTCTGCAATTTGTCGGGCGATTTCGGCAACGAAATCTCAATTAAGGCGATTTAGATTGAACAGGCCCTCGGTATGCTAGCTGCGGTTAGATAAGACGGAGAACGAGCGTGTTTCGATTCTATCTAGTGTCTTTCCTAGTAGGCAATTACCAAAAGTATGTCTGGCTAATAGCTCGAATTGAGAATTCAGATTCTTGGATTAAGGTAGCGGTAGCATTAGTTGAACATCTATCGAAAGTTGACCATTTTTCAGAAGAAGGTTGAAAATAAGAACACTGAAATACAGCACCATCGATCGGCCTATATAACTTTGAAATGTGCAATGAATTATATATATTAATGTAAAATATTTCTTGACGTGCAGATAAATTACCTTGTTACCTGAGAACTACGTTATTCTTACTTTGAAATAAAATGTAGATAGTAATCTGTTGAAGAGTAATACTCTCGTAGCGATGTAATGATAGATACAACTTTTGCGTAATATTAACAGGTCACACATCGATATGTGTGCAGCATCGCTTTGAAGTTTAGCCACCGAACACGTGTAATGTGAGACTCGTTAGCTGTTGGTCTATCTCACTTGCTCCGATGTATTCCATTAGATACCGCAGGGCGGCCATGACGGAATTATCACGGTGGTCGTTGGGGAGTAGCGTCCCCACGTACCCGATGCTCTAGCAAACTAGAGTCGTGAATTGCAAGATAACATAACTCGACGTATGGGTGTGAGAGAAGCAGAAAGGGAGAGAAAGCTTCCATGGTATAAATTGTATGATACTACTAAGATCAGCTAGTTGAACAGATTGAAGTTATAAAACCTAACCCTGAAGATATCAACCATCATCCCCAAGCTCGCCTAAACTATCGGGGCCCAAATATAAGGAAGCGCAGGACGACTTGTGATTTAAATTGGCAGAGGCATGTTTATGCATGAATTGCGCCAAAGTTCGCGTAGCGGAATGCACAAAGCCTCGCGAGATGGCCTGATATTTTTCCCAGACATCGAAAAACTCTTCAAAGAGATTGCATAAGTCGTTTGCCAAGAATCAAAGGTGGGGCCTAACCGTCAAATCGATTCGACGGGGTTCTCGTGTGTCTTTTGCCGAAGAGAGGTTAAAGTCTTTCTAGAATGTCTTTGAAAACAGTTCGCCAGCCGATCCTTTCACCGACTCTTTTTGATCCGTTGCGCAGCCATCCGTGGCAACCTTTATCTTCGCTGGTGTTGCACGTTATTCGGCGTACATACGTTGTATCGATAATCTATAAACCAGATCCGATCCAGCGATGGCAGAAACTGACGCGTCTACGTGTGGTAGCATGGGCGATACAATATTTCACCAGGAATATGACCTCGAAACGCACGGGATGCCATTCGAAACAGGTTGAACGTCCAGGGCAAACGTTTGCAGTTTCTCTCCCCTGTCACGTGTCTCTTGTGTACACCTCTGATCGATGATTCAGCAATGACAGTTCGCTGGTGCCCTACGGTGTACGCAAACCTTGGATGATTAAGAACGCATCTCACAAAATCACTATTTTTCCAGTGGCGTTTTCTGCAACGGCTACTTCAGTATACAGGATGCAGCTGGTCGAAGTCACTTTGAAAAATTGAATTTCAAGGTGTGTTACAGTGACTGGGTCACAGAGTCATGGGCTAGATACCCTCGTGGTATTGTATTAGGGTTTTTCAGACAGGAACACTCAAGACAAAATGTCCTTAACATTGTTGGATGGTAAAGTTGAATAAGGCTCGAAAGACTTGGAGATGAATTAGGCAACCTGCACTACATGTACCATAAGACTCTGGGTTAAACTCCTGGTGGTGTTGTGTTAGATTCCAGGATTAAGGGATAACCCAAAAGAAAATGTCCTAGATACCGTTAGAGACTAGAGTTAAATCGAGTACAGAGATCTTGGACGGATAAGAAAGCTTCTCATAAAATTATTATTTCTGAAGTGCCTAGTTCAATATTCGGGCGATTGGTGAAGCAGTATAGCGAACCCTTCTAGATATACACCTTCGTCCATAAATATATGGACACTTACTACTTTCAATGAATAATTAATATACACCATCAATTATTACTATACAACATTTATTGGTAAATTTTATATCGGATGTGTATTTAACAACATTTAATAATATTATTGTAAATGTTTTGAATGCCACATTCAATTTTAAAGTCAAACTATGGGATCGTTTAGTTAGAAAACAAATGAGATAATATTACTTCGGATACAATGAAGATATTAATAGTATCCAAGTATGGTAAGTAGTATGTAAAGAGTACCATCCCTAGTGGATGCATGTCTCCAAATGTATTCTTCGCCCCTTATTGCAGAGTCGTATAGGTTCGCAACCCTTAATATGCTTGGGCTAAGAAAGTGTATAAAATCTACCCTCAGCTCTTAACTGCAGACACTCAAGCTAGGTGCCATCTTCATGCCTCGCTGCTTTTAAGAGTTCACTGCATCACTGTCATCGATAATACTGGTTAATTTTTCGATCTCGACAGTACAAGGGAAAATTAGGAGGACGTATTGTATAATGTCAACGAGACATAAATTTCACCCGTAATTGTCTGGAACACTGTGTCTGGAAGTTCAGTAGTAAAGGGTAGTACTGACAACTTGGATATAATACAACTATATTTTGTATGATTAAGTAGGACCAAGTTTATTATCCACAATGATTTTTACTACGTTTTCAAGTAACATTCAAGGTGTGCCTTTAACATAACTGTTCCCCTTGCCATAAGAATCGTCATCCAGGATCATTTTTATTATTCTTTCATGCCCTATCTGGTATCATTCTGGCTCGGGATCACTTTCCTTCCTGTCCGATTTCGAGCTTCTTTTCCTACTCTCGGTTGTTCCAGAAGTTGTTTCGCGTTTCTTTGCAGTCTGCACCGGGTTTTTAAAGAACTTTTACAAGGCTTCAGTAGACGTTGAATGCTTTTTATGGGTAGATTTCCTAATTGGAGTTTGAGAACTGCTAACTGCTGGATTGTGGAAGAAGTCTCGTGGAAAACTTTTCGGGGTTTGAAGATCTGATAACGCAGTGCTGTTAACCAGGACGATTTCAACCGTTTTAGGTATCGTCCGATGTCATTCTAAAGGTGTCTCGACGAATCCTCTTTTTTTCTGTATAAGATCATTTCTATCACCATTTTGAATATTTCTGTGGTGATGGCTTTGGAATAATTATTTTCTTTATTAGGTGATCATTATGTAAGTAAATTTCTAACACATTCTTGAGTATCTTACTAGGTGTTCTGCAGGACTGATTATGACGTCTGACCAAGTACGACTGTTACTACTTGCTAGTTTCATCGTTCAAACTTCTAGCCATGCAATTTTATTTTGTTACATGATAACACGATAAATATTGCATACGAAAATGAATATTTATAAATATATTTTTATTCTACAGGCTATTGTCATTGATGTTTAAATTAAAAAATAACTTGGCCTAGACTGATGCTACTTTAGATGCTTACCAAGATAGGACGTTTCGACCATCTCTTGCAGATTTTTAGACACATAAAGCAACTTTTAGTGATACGTTTCATTACATCTACCTCTTGGTTGACCATTACTTACAATTAGAGCTATTTGCATCATTTTTCTGTATATCATCGATTGATTCAAACTAATGAGACCTAATGATATTTAGTTCTCAATCATTACGATAATCCAAATTTTAAGTCAGGTTATTCTTTCACCAACTTGATGTCTCTGTATCTTACAAATTCTGTACCTATTGCCCATATGTTGTTACCATACTAAAACTTATTTTCATCGAAGAATGCAGTTTCCGCCTGAAATTTTCATATTCATGTCCTCGTTAATGGAACGCGACTGACTGCTGTGTCACGATCGAACTCAAGTGTAACGAAAATAGGGGAAAAACGTAATGCATGCAACCGTATAAAGAGCAAGAGTCGGTGTTCTTGGCGCGAAACCTTCTCGAAAAAAGCGACGACGAGGAAGCGTACTCGCCCGGCGTTTCTCGTTTCCGATTTAGCTTTTTCCGTTCCGCTCTTCCCGCAAAGAATGCTGCGTAAGAGTGGCGTGACTGGCACGGAACATTAAGGGATTCAAACAAGTATCTTTCTGAGGAGTACTACATCGAGTCGGGGGTAGTTTACAACTACGCAGCAACTTTCTTTCGTCGTCGCCGACCCGCCCACTATTTGCATTCGAAATACCGCGCGCTGAACAAACTGACTATGACGACGAACGCTGAAGTTCGATGTACACGATCTCCGAGACCGACGTGCACTGTATAGAAACTATGTATCTACGTTATGAGCACGAATTCTCTAAACTCTTTACTATTCTCCGGGAGTTCGTTTGGAGTTGTATCAGCTCGAGGGAATCGTATCGATGCGGTGGAATCTTTGTTATCCGAACTGGTAGACAGCAGGACAGTGTTTGACGTTGATCATTCTGCATTTTATAAGTATTAACAACGTCCAGGAGAAAACAGAAATATTAAAGTTTGCCTTTTCTTCTAAAACTTTATAAATGCGTTGTAGACTTTGTTGGCAGATTGAATACTATATTTGATACAGGTAATTGAGATGAAAATTTATGAGACTTCATAATGAACCTGTAGATTTTACATAAGTTTCTTTTTAATCCATACAATTATAAACATTATAAATACTTTATGATGAAACGGTGTAGATTCTTTGATAATATCGAGCTACTCCTGAATAGAATGCAATTAGCAGAAAAAGGAAAATTAAAACTGTAGATTTAAGCGAAAATTTTTCCTTTGTACTTATTACACATAAATTTAATATTTTACATCCAATGCTATTCTTCTCCAAATGACGTGAATTCTCCAGTAACAACGAACTCTAAACCCGTTAAAAACACAGAAGAGTGTGAAACAGTTCTTGGGACTAACGGAATATTATTAAATATTATTAATAATTATTTTGTAATAAGAAATATGTAATGGACACTCTACTTAAATATTTCACTTATAAATGCGCAAAGGGAACCCAAATGCAGAAAGCGTAAAGGGAATCGATAAAATTTCCTTACTCACCCTCCAGGATCAATAATATCTATTTTCGGCGGAGCTGTTTGAAGTTGATCAGATCTCGTTTGAAAGCAGTTAATTTGCGATCGCGCCATGGTACTTACAACGAATCCACAATAGGAGCGCATTATCTGGGTCACGTTGATTACTTATTCGATGACAAAGTTCTCGACGTCGAAACCAATACGGAATACTTCAAAGACTCGAAGGATAGAACCTTCGCCGATAGGGAGGACTTAACTTGTGGTTACCAGCGACCTCTTCGTATACGATTTGCGGAAACGCCGTCAGTTGCTTCCAGCGAAGCAAAGTCTAATTCGTACGCCCTCGCTTTGATGAAATTTGCCAGCGTCGAACAAAATACATTTAAAAAGGAGTTACTTGAAAGACTTCCACTTGAAATAATTATTGTCTGTAGGTTAGACGTCGAAAAGAATTTTGTAGTCACGGTCTTTGAAAAGAATGGTGCTTAGGTAATTTAGTGACTCGGTTTACTTTGAGGTTACTTCGTTAAAAGGATTTATTAAGACGTAACATTTCGATTATCCCCTTTATACATTAATATGTTAATTGTCACTGATAACTAGAATTTCAATTTTAATGCTTCTGAAAAGCACTTAGAATTAACTCGGTCTTGCAAATTCCACTGTCAATTGGAAAGAATGTTTTATTAATTTCAAAGATGAACTATTAGAAGTACATTTATAATAAACTACCTTATCCTTATTTTTCATTTGGGTACCATTTCGCAATTTTCGGCTTTTTGATAGATTGATAGGCATCGATGGAGCTTACTACGTATCTGTACAAAATTTTAAAGATTTTCGATAACATTCGACCACGTTACTGCGATTTATATTTTGAATTGTAATAACTAAAACGACGCCTAAGGTTGTATTAATTGCCGACAGTTTTAACATTTCCCAAAAACACAACCATACTTTCCAAGCAGCTGAAACAAAAGTTCCATAAATTATGTTCTCCATCTACCACACAATCACGTATCCCATTTCCTTGAAACTGTTTCCCGGCCTCAAAAGCGTAAAATTTCCATCGTTCGACCCGTTCCAGAAGTTTGCCCATCCTCGAGCTTAATCGTTGCGTATCAGTTGGATCGATTCAACTCCGCAAGTGCTCAAACTGGACTCCGCCTGTGATAAAATTGTGTATTCGCCCGAAGCGGACACGCGTGCGCGCGGGGAGACCCGTTTTCCAAGGCGGAACGCTTTAAATTGTAAAGTTATAAAGCGGATACGCGGATGTAGGTACGCGCGTAATTACGTTATCCGTACCTGAGATCCCGTACTTGTTTTGAATTCATGGGCGGCGTCGGGATATACTGCGTATCTAGACCCACCGTAAAGCTTTTCCCATTACGTGTGTACTTGTCACGGGAAGACCTCTCCGGCGTTCGCAGAATCCTCGAGTTACAGGAGATTTATTCGAATCAAGATACTACCTCCCGCGTGATTGCGAAGCTTACCCCGTTGCAAGATATATTTCACCCACGGAGAAGAAGTATGTCGGAATTTGGTAGGAGGACGGTGAGCAATCCTTTTCCAGCTGAGGATCGAAAACGGACCGGTTCTCGTCTGGTTACATTTTTCCTTTGGGCAATTCGGATGCTCGCATATAAATGATTTGGACCGGATCTTTCGTCGACGGTTACAGGGCGGACCGTTTAAGTGAGGAAAAACTTTAATGAACAGTGTTACAACGTTAAGTTAAGATACCAGATCTCAGTTGCTCTTATAATATAATAGTTATAGTTTAATTAAAGTGCAAAAACCAGCAAACATAGTAAAAGATTATTAGACCTAGATTTGAGCCGTTCGCTGCATAAATCGATTAACTCCCCCAGTCACATAGCCTTTTTAGTCACGAATTATTACGAAAAACAACAAATTTAATATCACTTTCTATTGTCAAAGTAATAACCTTGATTACGCATCTGTATTCAATCTTGGCATCCAAGGCAAGCTTTATATTTACCTAGCAGCGAATGGATTAAAAACATTACAAACAAGCAAATACATACTTTCACTGTAGCTCTTTAAAATGATTTTCACGTCAACCATATGAAGTTCTAACAAAGGAACCAAGATGGATATTAAATTTTAATTTATATTTACCATGGACCCTCTGATATTATGGACCACCTAACACAGATCAGTGCTGGTGAGAGTTTTAGACGGAGAAATATTTTCAGTCGCAGAAAATATTTGTCGTTTCGCTCCTTCGAGGATAAGAATTTTAAAGAAAATGTTCCATTGAATTTTGCATACCAGGCGCCGGAAATCTCGCGAATCACGCACTACATTTCATCGTGACGTGGCAAATATCGCGAGGATATCAAACCAACACCTACTATAATAGGAATACAATATTTCATCATAACAGAGCGTGCGTCGTGTTTAAACATTTGTAAGGCTGACTTTATATACAACTACTATACGGGCTTCTACCCGAGAGTTGTCGAGTAAATAGTCCGAATGGGATCCACCTCGGGTAAATATGTCCCCCGATATGTCACGGGTGCTTCCAGGGTTATATAGCATCGTTTATAACACAGGCAAGACCGTTATGGCACGAAGCAGTTATAATAAATAATATGCAGTCTGAGGAATCACATTGACGACCCGAGCTGGCAAGTAAGAACGAGGCGCATCTACGCTCCGGGCGTTGGATCGACGTTCCTCGAGAGGAACTTCGAACGGTCTTAATGTAAACAGAAAAGAGATGCGAATAGGGAACGAATGGGCGAGAGTGCACACATCCTACAACATCAGCGATGTTGCTGAAATTGGAAATACTGCACTCGCTGCATTTACTAAGAAGATTATAGCGGTGTTACTTCTTTGAGGAATGCTCGTCGAATCACGGCCATTCGACACAGATAAATGTTTAGGGAGTGTCCCTTTACCCATTTTGTTTATTCAGCAAGAATTACCTGTCGATACATGGTAAACGTATTTTAAACGTAATAGAATTTGAACAGGTAATAATTTTCGAATGGAATTATTTACTGATCCAATAACGATGTCAAAAAGAATATGTAACAGAGAATGACTAACGATGAAATGTTTCTTTTGATTGTATGATCACCATATGGTTCAGACTGCTTTCTACCAACTCAATAAATGAGCCGTTCATTGCACAAGTCAATTAACCCCATAAAACAAAAAGTTGAAAAATTCGATGAATTAATGCACAATGTTTTTTGAAATTCTCTTTATAATATAAATTAAAATAAATATCGAAAAAGTTCTTTCCTTTTTAGGTAAGCTATTATAAATATAAAAAGTGATGACTATACCAAGTGCTTTGATACTTAAATTTAAGATTTTATTGTATTGCTCAAATAGCACCTTCACATCTCATTCAATTTTCGACAGGAAGTATACATTGCTTTTCAGCCACCCAGTAAGTAGAAGATAGATAGAGTGTGATATTGAATTGTTTCGGAACAAAGTAAATAGAAGACCATTCAGATCTCATGCTTTTAATCTCTCAAGGCACAATGCCTAATAAATTGAATGAAAATACTTCATGGAAGAAGAATGTCGTGACAAGTTGAAAGGCTTTGAGATTTCACAGCTCTATCAACAACGGAATAATATTCTGTTATCTGTCCCAATAGGTAACGGCAACCGCCATTAAAACGCTTATCAATTTGAACAAACATCTCCAGACCCCATTACCCATTTTATACTAGGTACACATTGTAATATCCAATATCTCTTCGCGAACGTTGTAATATCAGTTCGTTGCTGGCTCTTAGTAGTCCAGGTTGCAACACAGAAGATTCTCGAGTCCCGCAGGCGGAATTTGCGAAAACGGAGGCAGAAGTGGTTGCCGGGCGCCGGTGAACCGAGCATCGTCGATACGAAAATTAATCGAGCACCTGAGAATTGAAAGTAAACTTCTCCCAGAGAGACTGGATCACATGGTATAGAAGCAGGATACGTTTAATACACGACGAGCGATGAGACCGACGGGCCACGGGGTGCAATGGCTCCCGGGTTTACGGCGGGGCGACGGTAATGGATGCGATCGTTTGTTCTGCGACGCGACGCGTTCTCGTTTTTGTTGTAATTTTATACGTTTAATGGCCAGCCGCCCAGAATGGCCCGAATGTTCGGAAAAAATGCTCGGCGATTGTTTCCCCGACGGGAATTTATTCATTTTTGAAAAGAATGATTGTTGGCTGTTCTGCCAGCGGTGAAACGCACCGCGTTACGCGCAGCGCTATTTATTGTTTTCTTCTTTGTGCATATATTAGGCAGAGAAACTAATTCTGTGGCTTTGCATTCTCATGCCTGTAACAGAAATTTATCTACGTCGAAACGATCGTTGCATATTGATAAGTTGTTGAAACTGTTCTTCTGCTCAAAAATAATTAATGATGTAACATAGCAGCATCGCTACAAGATGGACGTATGTCAGAGATCAATAGCATTTTGATTTTTTGTTTGTTGTCTCTGAAAAATTTGGAGACATCTTACTTTTACTTTAGGACCCGTCTACAGAAAATTATAAGAGCTAAGGTGCCTAGATTTTTGCAAGTAATACGTGAATACTTATCAGAATATACCCAGACATTCAGCAGAATAGAGACTCAATGGAGCGTATTTAGACCGTCACGAGGACGCATCTGTCAAGCATGGAACACAATCGAAGCACAGTCTTGCACTATTAACATTTACACGTACCTATTGTTGAGTCGGTATGATAAGTTTTGACACAACTGTCGCGTACAACGGATCGCCATTGCATATCACCACAGCACATCCTACCCGTCACATGATACCTATTTCAACAGACTCGGTGATACATCGAGATTAACCATCCTATTTGTGCAAGAACAGTAATTATCTCGATTGAAAGCATATTTATTATTCTTTCATCTACTTTGCATCTAAGAAACTATCATTATTTGTCTACTTAAAATTTGATATTCTTTTAAACGTTGTCGTGCAAAATTGCATGTAAAATTATATTTTATGTAAACAGAATATGATGCTATCATATTTAAGACATTATATTATATTATTCATGAAAATGCAATAATTTTCTTTGTAGACGATTATTCAGTTGTTTTATCCGAAGATGTCGGGAATATTAACGTCCTGTGCATTCAAAAGGAAAACAAATTGTTTCATTTCATTTATAGAAGAATTTCACATAACTAGCATCTTTGTCATAGTCGTCGGGATCGGCATGCGAGCAGACAGTGTATCCTACAAAGACTCGACCTACATCCAACGCGTAGAGATGCTGCTCGTGCCTGGGCAATTCCAAAATGGCCGTACAAATACATACGTTTGAAATATCGACGATTAAACTTTATAGAGCCGATCGTTTCAAACGACATACTCTCTCGCTGGCCCAGTCGACAGGGACAGAAACCGAAATTGATTGCGGAAGCTGGGATGGCTCGATCGTTTCATGCAATCACAATGTGGTGAAATTTATCGTCCACAGGTCTAAGGTATAGATCCGAGGAAAACAATTTTCAGCTTCGCATCTTCAAGACACATTTAATCTGAATCGAATGCAATTTTAAACACTTCACTTGATTCTATTATTATTGTAGGTGATTTAACTTATTTGTCCAAAAGATGGAGAAAGATTATAGAACAAAATGTACAATATATTTTAGAGTAAATATATTTCTTTGTCTAAGAAAAATTTACTGCTCATTTGTGCGTTAAAATCCGTACGAACTTTTCATGAGACATCATGTAACAAATATGGAGAGTTAATCATCTCTTTCACTTTATGTGTTCACTTCAAAATGGTCATCTTCCGAGGTGATCACTCATTTTCATCTTCTGTCACAGACTTTCTCTGTCTTTTAAATTTTCCTGGAATTTGATCAAATTCGGCCAACCCAATATCACCCTTCCAACAAAAAGTATCGCATCTACACTAATGTTTACAACTCCAAACACTCGCGAATCCTTCCACTCATTTTCCTCGGAAACCACAGCCCCGAATCCCGAAAACTCCCCCGCCCATTTTCGATTCGTTCCACCGTAAAGAATCTTTTGTGTTCCACTTACACCACGAATTGCGTACCCGTTCCGCATAAACATACACGCCCTGTCTTCGCTGTCTACCCTGAAGTCATCCCCGACTCGTCGCCGCGACGGTTTCCTTTTTCAATCGAAACGGTCAGGCTCGTCGCGACGCGGAGCGATCGTAAAGCATCGCGCAATGACGCTGGAAGACATTCCCGCGGCGGGAACGATGACGGCGCCGGCGACGTCGAATCCCCTAGCCATGCGAAGAGAAACCTTGGCCGATAATGGCGGCTCGATTATTCAACCGAGAGGAAGGAAGAAACACGTTATCCGTCCGACACCTGTGATTTCCCTCGTTTCTAGACGAAAAATTACGGCGACGTGTAACTCGGGCGTCGACGTGTAACGCGCCGTTTGGCCCCGATACCGGAAAAGGCATTCCGGGCCATTGGTCACGACGACGCTTAAGCGACATTCTATCTCTGCCTCTCGATGTGTTTCATCGCGACGCTTTATGCTCCCCAAGGCGAACAAACTCACAGAGACCACTGCTTTTCTTCGTCTTCTCTTCTTCGAACTTCTCAGCGGTCGGTCCCCACCCCCGCTCGTGTTTCTCTTGTATTTTCCGCTTCTTGTCTCCGTCACCCGGTCAACTTCGGAACTCCTGGACCACTTCGTAATAAGACATCCTCTATTTGCAGTAGATACCTCGCGATAAAGACGTTGGACTCTTTGTCCTCTTCATTGTTTCCATCGTTCCACTTGTGCTTCCACATTCCTCCGAACGGTGGTTTAATAAAAAAAACTGGCGTCGCTGGTGGTTTGGAGTCATCTGGCAGGGGATCTACATTTCGAGGAGTTCTACGACAGCAGTCATTGTAAAGACAAACTCAAATAGTGTTTTTCGTGTTTGGAACAAGTATTATAATTAATTGGGTTGTCCAGAAAGTTCGTGCGAATTTTTAAGAAAAATTCAACGGTTAATTGTAATCCTCTTGAATAATTCTATAGGAATGTTTCTTTGCACTTAGAAATATATAAGTAACTATATAGTTTATATTATAAAGGAAACAATCAATTGAAAAAGAAAACCTGAATGATAATATCACAAACATGAAAACACTCAAACTTTTACAGTCAAAAAAATATTTGGGTAAGCGGGAACGTGCTACTGTCAACAATTCCCCGAGACGGTCAAGGCACACGGGAATTTGAAAAATGTTCAAGACATTCGATCCCCACCGTTTACCAGTACGTTTTGAGACTTCTAGAGTCCTACTGCTCGAACCAGGATGCCTCGAGACGGTTCGAATTCCACCACTGGTTTCAATCCCGTGGCTCACGTCTGTTGGAAGGACAGTTGCACGTGGATGCGTGCGGAGACTCCAAGCGCCTCGATGTATGTGAATACCGATCGGACGTCGGATTCCTTGAGGTTGGTCCAGGTGTATTCCACAACACGATCTCGGACGCCGTGCACCCTTTAACGTAATTAGTCGCGCTGGCGTGCATCCGAGTTCGAATTTATGATTGTAATTAATGCGTCACTCTGTCATTTATAGCGGCTTGTTCGATCATCGTTTATCCGTACGGTGTCATTTTCAGGGGATCATAAACGCAAACTGTCACAACCGCTGCTCTTGGAACTCCAAAGTTAATTTCGCCTGCGACAATTCGAAGGACTAGTTAGTGTTTCAGAATATCTTTGCTTTTGTTGTAATTGATAAGGAGTATACTCTGAGGGCTTCTCTTCGGTTGTAACAAAACTTCGTAGGTTTGTAAAGTAATTAACCACCTAAGGTTTCAGGTTTCTGACGCTGTTTTCCGAACTCTTGGATATACAAGGAAATCTTATAAGTAAATTTAGTTTTGTTGCTGACTAAAAGATGATTTACACGTCAGGAAAAATTAAGAACAGGATGAAAAATCATTTGTAACATTTTGGTCCGACTGTCCCCTTAATGCTTCTCAGTCTTGTTATTCTAGATTCTTATTATAAGATAATTATTTAAAAAATTAACTTAGTGGCATTGCAAATTTAATTCATTGTTCAATATTGTATTTTAATTTTGCATATCTCATATTCTGTGTTGCTGTTATATTTTGCAGAGGTATTTCCGTTGTCCTCGTGTACAAGGAGTTACGCGCTACAATCTCTTTTAAACTTGAAAGCAAATGTTTCCAGTACACGAGACGTTCAGTGTATTCTATCACCAAAATTTGCAAGTATTTTTAGCGAATAGAACGATCGGTCGAAGTACCAAAGTTTCAGGAACACTATATGTAAGGAAATCGTAACAAAAGCAATGGAAACTCTATGATTACGGTGACATGAACATTGCTCTCCAATTTGTATGCAACGAAGGAAGTAGCGTAACGTCTATATAGTTAGTCGTAACGACAGCCCAGTCTAAAGTTTTGGTATAATACAATTCCACACCACGAGAGCTAACAGAGATTCGAATTATCCACTGTATGGCATACTACCTTGTTTAAAATAATTATAATCCTGTCTACGAAAACTAATTATTAGTACAAAAATAAAAAAAAATATTTCTCGTTTATCTTATCAGTTAGAATATTTAGAATATTTATAAATGTTTCAAATTTTGAGAATGCGACATGTAATATTATAATGAAGGCTTTATGTCAACTATATATAGTGATGGTATTTTGAATATTCCGAATGTTTAAAATATTTGAAACACTAAACGCCAGTAATGTTCATAGCTAATGTATGATAATATAAGAAATAATTGAAAGGAGTAAAATCCAGAAACTCTTTCTCTAGAACGCTGTTTAAATTCTCTAGAAAGAATAAGATAATTATCACCTAGTCACGTTTGACGCTAATTCGGCATATTTTGTTGAAATGGAAAGTCTCATAGAGTCTAGTTATTAATAGCTCCGAGAAAAGTACGTTTCATTGCGCGCAATTAGATGAGACGCTCGCATAAAGGTGTTATTAAGAGGAACTGTTTAACCTGCGTATCTCTAAAGTAAAGAACAAATGTGTAAAAATATGGCCGTGTGTCTTAAGTAAATAGTAGAAATTCTCGTATTGTCCAACGTAATTCGAGCAAAACAGGTCGGTTCTACATAGAAACTGGGTCAAGCTATCCAAACTATCGCATTTCCAAATATACGCCTTCGTGCCTCATTTCTATCAAATATTGATTAAACTTAATTGGAGTCCGTGTACCATTAGCATACATTCATATTTATATTTTTATTAACATGTATGGCCATAAATAAATCAATCTTCAACAGGGTCCCCTAATTCTTACTGCAATTAGAAACGTAAAAAATTTATTTCTGACAATATATGATAATAGAAATATGAATATAATTGCGTACATATAATATAAGAATGAAAATTGTTAATATAAGTTGTTATATCATCTCTACGTAGTTTCTTTCACGTACAAAATTTATAGTTGTCGAGTTACTAGAAGTAACTAGAGCTTCCAGCTATTTCCTGCTTTCTTGCTGATGATACCACAGAATATGTCACTTAAAGGATAAAATTAACGGAGTCTGAGCCACCATGAACTTTGAAAATACCAGACGTCAGCTGTGCGTTTTCTTGGAGATAACGCAGGCCACCGGATTACGTTTTATCAAGGACGAAAAATTAGTATTATTTTGTCGAACGCAGTTTACACTGAATTCATTCTTCCAGGTTTGAAAGACTAACGAATTTACTATTGCTTAAATTACGTCTAAATGCTTTGTAATTCTTTCATGAAATTCTTATTCTATATCATTTCTAAATTTATGTTTCGAAACATACTTAATAAACCTTGGATCTTTTACACACGCATTAACACAATACTGAACACGTTTGTCCTTTCAAAATACTGCAATAAAGTCCACAATAAAAATAGATTAAATAAAATGAAAGGTCGGTGTTGCTTGAATAACCGCAACGATAAATTTTTAATAATCATAATCGTTAAGCAAAGAACGAAAGCAATAGAAAAACAGGTATGGTTGGTGTTCCTGGTCCTTTGAAACAAAATAATTTGTCCCTGAAGAGATTAACGTCCTCGTGACACGCAGTTCGGGCAAGAGGCGTTAGTTTTCCATGCTTACAGAGAATCCTTAAGTTCGCTTGGTCCCCGTGAGAGTTATCTTGTCGCTAACGAACCGGTCGTCATTTATCATTTATATGACACCAGAGAACCGTTACTTAAGTTGAGGAATAACGCAGATCCACGAGTCCTTTCTTCACCTCGAGGCAGCACATTGGATGTTACGTTCCGAACGTCGGACGTGGTATTACCTTGGACCCCAACTCCTTGTAGATCCGGCATTTCGATCGGGGTGAGAAGTACCCACCACCAACTAAGCTATCCGATAAACTCATCAATCGTTTGAATTGATTGTATGTGGCATCAGTTTCAATTTGCTGTTGGTTTTGGTTCACAGTTCCTTTCAACGGAAGTGGACGTGTACCCTGATCCCTACCCACGGTTTCTAGGTCAATCTATTATGTATGTGCGTGGAAACATGGCATTCTCAACCAATGAGATGCTGGAGGTAGTAGTAGTTCATGAAAAATGTACTATAAACTCATCAGAAAATTTGTAAGGAACAAAACGATCGCATATTATTTGGTTTGGTATAGGGTTTATTTACATGTTGTTAAAAATGTGGGACCTTATCTCAGGACCATTGCTTTGTGTAAATGCAAATCAAACAGATTGCATGAAACGTTTACTGAAATTTATGTATTTATTCAAATATATTTCTTGTCTTCTAAAATTTATTCACTTATATAGTGCTGGTTATCAGCAATCCACACTTTTATATCGAAGATGATCAAAATTGAACTTTATTTATGTCTTTGAAAAGTTAAAAGCTTTTCAATCTTTTGTACTTGTATTTATACTTAAGTATGAATTTTGCTTGTTGAATTCTTCCCTTTAAAATACGTTTTCAAAAGTTTCCAATTTCGTACTGTAATCTTCTCCAAAGTACTCTTGATTTGAGTCAATACGGTTGTCCCAACATTTTTCCACTGGTGGAAACAGTTCCGGAACTCTTCAACGGGAATACTGTTTATGGCCTGCGGCGATTTTTCTTTCACTTCGGCTACATCAACGAATCTCTTTTCTTTTATAGTCTTTACAATCCGTGGGGACAAAAGAAACAACAACATCGTGCAAATAGAGAGAGTGGGTGATAAGCGCCATACTTTTTGTTTTGCCATACAACAAATGAGGCTAACAAAAATAACCCTTTTAATAGTAAATGACTCATCCATTGACCCATCCTCTCAAAAGTGATTCTATACCTCGCAAGATTTAAACAGATGATTCTAAACATCTATTCCATCATTAGAATCCAACGAAATATAAACAAGAATTAACAAGACACTATAACCTTCTAAAATATACGTTTAATACTTATAGTATTTATAATTATTATTAAGTGCAAGAATTACTTATTTTAACCATAGGTCATTCCATATTTATTTTAATTATATTATGACTTACATATGCTTACAAGCTGATGCGATAATAAATAAATAAATTGAAAAAAAAAAGAAACAAAAAATATTTCCTCTGATTTGGAAAGGGACTAAATATCATAAAAGTACCGTCAAATTAACAACCACAGGAATCGTTGACCCCCAATCATCACTTCCCAAGGCAGAAACCGAGGAACTCGATAAAGCCTGGCATGGGTCACACCCGCTAGCGGAGACAAATCTCGACAGCCTGAAATAGCTGGAAATTGATCACGAAATCGACTGGAGGAGAAGCAGGCGCGAAAATACCGGCGAAACGAAAGCCGGGACAAGGTGGAGCGACAGACTAAACCACAGGGAAGCGTCGAGGGGTGGTTCTCGCGAGGAAGGCGAAAGGAAAAGAGACGACAACAGGACGAGGAAATCGACAAGGGAGGACCTATAACGGCGAGTGGCTGTTTCGGGAGTGAAGGAAATAATGCACGAGACGAGGGAAAGGTCCGAATGCTTGTCCTCCCTGCTTTCAGACGATCTTACCGGTGAAACAATGGGATCCATCTGCATCCATGGACTTCCATTCCATCACGCGGCGCGGTTCCGTCGGTAATTTGACGCTGAGTGATCGTACTTGTCTATCGTCAATTTAGTAAGTGGGCATCCCTCTGCGTTCACGTCCAAAGCTCTTTCTTTTCCGTCTCGGTTCCACGCGTCTGCGTTCCGCGTTCCCGTCGATAGGGGCTGTCTATAATAGCAGACGTCGACCGCCACTGTAAAGCCTAGCGTGCGGAATCAGGACGTTGATTGCACGCGCACGCCGATTTTCCTCCACATTATTGGCCAATAACCTCACGGTATTGGTAAACGCGCGAATATATACAGTCACGGTCTTTCGTGTGGCTTATATACAGGGTGATCCACGGTAAGCTGTACAAGCTACTTTTCGGGATACTATTAGAGATTACGATGAAAATTCTCCTTCGATTTTATGGGGTTCTCGGAGACCTTTAGTATGCTATAGCTGATACTTTGAAGTGCATATCTCCTAGAAATGTGGAGGTGATCCTTTTCCATCATTTTTTTTTATGTGGATCCGCGATGAAATTGTTTTTTTTCAAACGCTTGATTTTTAACCTTTTATTACTTCGTATACGTGTATTTTTATGAAATCGATTGCTGTTGCAATCTATAATTTCAATTTGTAAAATTATAGTGTCATTAGTTTAGTCTATAAATTGGCAGGAGTGACTATGACTGTTGTAGTATCTCAGATCAACTTTGAAGAAGTTATAGACAAGCAAGTGGCCCACCTCCTCGTGGTTCCCGTCTTGGAAATAATTTTGTTTCCCTGGGAAAACAAAGAGTCACCTGTGCGAGCATGAGTATGAATTATCTCAAAATATGTAGTTGCATACTCTGGTTATTGAAATTAATTTTTCCTATTAAATCGTAAAGTTAAAGTGCACGATTACAGTGTACATTAAGCTTGAAAAATATCACGTGTGGTAGGAAAAAGATTTCAAATAAATATTCTTCGATTTAGAAAGGCTGTCCAGAAATGTACAGATTTATGATCCGTTCCATTTTTGGAAATGAAGAGTGGCATTCTCTAGCCCCCTTTGTATGCCCAGTTTGCAATACTTCATGCGTCACTCGATAGGCTTCCCAACACTCTGACAATACTTCGACCGTGTGGTTGTGCATGAAAAATTGATAAGTCACAAAGATACTGTCACGACTATCCCCAACAATTTCCAAGAGGACGACTCATAATAGTTTACATGCATCAGGTACCGTACATGCACATAGTACGTCGGAATACGTCGGATGCACAAGGGGCGACGAGGTACAGGCAACAACGATGAGAGCAACACCAACGGTAGAGAAGTACATACATGTCAAATGAAACGCTCTTTCCCTTTCCCCCTATTTCCTCCTCTGGCTGAAACCGAGGCTGCACGTCGGCGCGAATTAAACTTAACCACAATTAGCAGGCCCGTTGCTTCGTTTAGCTACACATAACCGCGTGTAAATTGTAATAGCTACCCGGCGCCGCCAACCAACACGCAGAAGCATTCCGTGAGCGGCTACGGGGCTGTGCGATAGGTATACGGGACCGTGCACAGGTTGTGGCTGACGCACGAGATCGTGTGTCCGATCGCGAACGTTGAATACGAGATCAGGTGATTGCGATTCCATCGATCCGCACGGTCGCTGGAGCTTAATCAGGAGAGAGCGCCTAGCCGGGAAGCTAGCGTACTGTGACGTAAAGGGCTCGATCTGTCCGATTACATATACCCTAAGCAGGTTTCCACGGGACAGGAATTTCGCGTTGGCCTTCCCCAGCCACGCCGTAAGTCGCTGAGGAATTTCCTTTGGACCGTTCGGCGACTACATTCGCGACCATTCTTAGAGATTACTAGCGGAAAGATTGGTGGCCATTCTGATGAAAGATTTATAGGCTAAGGATACTTTTCGTGGAATATATAAAGCTGAGTAGATGGACCCAGGTGGCTCTTTTAGGAGCTATTTGAGGAACGGTATTAGATGTATCTTATTGCGGTTTTCGTTATTTGAATGTAAGATGTTTAAAGTTGAATTGGATAAGGTCTGCGGGTTGCTGCAAACGAATTTTTACTGTATCTTTGTATTAGAAAAAGAGGGAACAAAATAATTTGTGAATTAAATTGATCCACTATTACAATGGATTTATTACAAATGTAGAAAATGTAAGCATAGACATTTGGACTGTTCAGGGACTGGCGTTAAATTTAAGAGAGTCTATTCACTCCTACAGAAAAATATACAGCTATATACTACAAATATACTACATATATGTAGATATACTTAATTTTTTAAGAAAGTACATTAAACGTACCTTATTCTAGCTTATGTTATTTCCAGTACAAACTTCAAGAATGGTTAACAAATATTTTTGATAAAGAATAATAAAAAATCGCAGGAAATTGTTATTTACCTTGAAGCAAAATTTAGCAATTAATAAATTATATCTCCAAATCAAATTAATTAGTAGGATAGAATATTAAATAACTAACCTTCTCAGTCGAGTTACTATAATCTGTATGTCAAATAAATTAGCAATGTCATCATTAAAATTCAGAAATAACTAATCGACAAACTGCACCGTCAACTGTTGAATTTATAGGAAAGTAATTGCTGAACTCGGTAAACGATGTCATTGGTACTCTGTCTATAGATCCTTTGCCTATTTGGAGCGTGTAATATAATAATCCCTTAAACGTTTCGACGGTAAATATTTGTTCACGGAATGACGCTTAACTGATATTTATCGAGCCTTATTCGTTTCCCCCGGATTTAGTTTTTCCTTTGGCGAATTGATCGATCGGGCTCTCGACGTGTGCCGGCCTTTCGAGAATAATAGTGTATCGTATTAGAGTGGGTACTGGACCGACACGATGAAAGGCGAAATTTATAGGTCCTCGCAAAGAGACAGCGCGTGCCAGTGACACAAGGAATGGAGAATGAACGTTCAACCGTTTCCAGGCATTGTCATTCGTTCATTTCTCATCAGTTTCTGCATCGCTCAAAAGGGAACCCAACAAATCAGAAAATTTAAAAAAAACTGTATAGAATAATCCATAAATAACAATAAACCATCTTTTTGTTGATGTCATTATAAAATTTGAGAAAATACATCATCCTTTGAGAAAAGTATGAACTTTTCTTTGTCGTAGAAATAACTCTTAAAATAAAAATTGCATTCTTTTTTGCCTTTTTTTAAAGATATTTCAGGAGAGAAAAGATCTTTCAAGGGATGATTTCACCCCTTCGCAGGGACTATGGCACCAACAAAAAGTCCTGTGTTACAGATGATTTGCAAAACTGATCATTGAGAAAATAGACAATTTTGAACTAATACTGACAAGCATGCATCACTTCAATTTTCATCTACTTTCCGTCCGCATGATGTTTGCGTTACATACTGCGTGTGAGCGCAGCTCAATGTACACTGGATATCTAATTTCCGCCCTACATTCACGGGTCGTGGTAATAATTTTCACCGAATATCTGTGTTATGCGAAACGTCCAGCGGTTTGCGGAGATTTGCAAAACAACAGTTGTACACCGCCGCATGATATTGTAGTGTGTGTGAGATACACGTAAATATTCGATGTTGATTGTCAACATTCATCATTAAATACTGAAACATTATGTGTGCCTGTACGGCAGAGGATTAAATTTATGTCCTGATTAAATTACTGGATGTAGCTTGCTTTTCCAGGACGATGCGCATCATTTCGACGATCGACTGATGAGTCTTCGACTTTGTCGCTTTAACATGGTTCGTGTAAGAAAACTATAGTAGCAGGTATCTTGAAATACACACAGAGTAGTCGGATTCTATAGCAAAGTACTAAAACTGAATGTATAAATTCGAAAAGGAATCAATAATCACGTTTCCCTTATTATTCGACATCGGGAATAGAGGAATTAACATCGTCTTATTATATTAATTTATACAACATCTATATAATATTATGGTGTTTATATTGATTACTACAGTATGGGATGATTTATAAATAGTCCAAAGATGAATAAAATTTTCTTCCTAACAATCAACGATGAATTACGTCACTGTTTATTTACTCCCAGCATTCATTCGTTCAATGTGAAATACCATTTCATTCTATAATTCAGATTGCAGTGCTAATTTCACAGAACAGATAATAAATGGCAGGATTCGTGTGCAATGATCCATCAAATCGGGGTCTACACGTGTAGCTTCTACAAGTTGGGGTTCACACGCACGGTATTCACAAATTCGGGGTCTACACGCACGGTCTCCACTACGGTAATAACTTAATGAGAACGTTTGTGTCGATGATTAAGTGTCAGGAGATAAAAGAACCAACGATATATTGAACTTATTACCGTAGAAAACAGAATTAAGTAAACATGGAGAAAAAAGGTACGACTGACCTAACCAACAGAGTTACGCAGATTGTCTATCCTTCTTTGGGAGTTCTGCTAACAAGAAGGGGCCTCCAAATGTAACGCGATGTCTTCGAGTAGATTTCACACACTTTCATGATTCGCTAGGCTCATCACAGTGACACCATTTCTAAATATACGTGATAATCATTCTACCCATTATTTCTAGTCATTAAAACATTTAATCCCGTTAAAATTGCTTTATTATTCGTTAAAAGTACCAATATACCTAGGTATAAAATGATAGAATCATTTCGCCGTAATCAGGACGCATATTCGTAGCAGTGTGCAAGACCTGGCTGAAAGCTACGTGCCACGCTTAGGGACCTCTCCTCGTAAACGTAACACATGCAAGAGCTTGTATCTTTAAGCGCATGTGCCTCAAGCACCACTTACTTAACTTCTACCTACCGCTGCGAGATTTTTATGACAGCCGCATGCGTCTGCGTTAGCTCATAAATCATTCAGATTCACGAAGAACGAAAAATCTTTTCTTTTTGAATAATTCAAAAATTGTTATCTTTGTGCTCGACATTTACATACGAAAATGTTCTGTAGGTACTTTTAGAAGCTTTCTCGTTTACGAAACGTTCGCTGGATTACTATATGAGTAGAACCTCTACTTTGATATATTTAATTGGAGTGCATTTCTATGTCGACGGAAAGGAGAGTAATATAGTTTTGAAATTTAATTACAGATACGTAAAGTTGCTTTATAAGACATCAATTTACATTCAAATTACAAACAGATTTGTGAACACTAGTTCTCACATATTCCGATATAGTTTTTCTCTTAATTCCTTTTTTTCACATCAATAACTACTTCATTAAAAATGTCGTTCACTTTTCCATCAGAAATTAAATCCTTCGAAATACTCGAATACGACACATAGTGTCACAAGGGATCCCTGAAGGGACGTGCAGTCTCGCAGTACCAGAAGACCCTCCACACCTCTACACTCGCATCAGGCCGTCCTACCAATGCGTCCAATAAATCTGCTCGAAAGTTACACAAAAATTAAACTACCGCGGCAAACCGTACGTATCAAAGCAAACCCGAACATTTTCAATTTCCCTTCAGCGTCCAGGCTCCATGTCACAGCGTTTAACCCAACAGTATTCGGAAGAAACTTCATCGATAACGGATTGAAGAACAGAATCAAAGGGGGTGGGTCGGGTCTTGATTGGAATCCGCCCACCTTCCGTGTCCGAATGACAGAACGGGCAGGCAAACAACGTGATTACATTGTCTGTGCCAGTGCACGTTGAAATTTGGTGTCCCAACCTGTGTACGCGTCCACGCACGGCGCATAGAGAGAGCCACAGAGCAAGAGCGAGAGAGATCCTGTTCCCTGGGGTGATCGATCGCCATCCGCGACAAAACTGTCCAATGAAGATGTTCGTCAGACGGGTCAAGAGGGCCGTGATCCTTCGCGGTGGTCGTGGGTCACGGGTGTAAACTTTCATTATCTCTCAGACGGAGACTTTATTACCGCCCCCGCCTAGCGGCGCTCGCCCGACAACGATACGTCCCCGCGAACGTACACATGTTTGTATGAGCGGTGTCGGTATGGGACGTGTTATCCGAGGAGGACATCTCGAGTTTCAGTGGAGAACAAACGGCACGTCGTGTACGCGTCTACTGACGACCCTATAGAGATTGCGAGGCCGTTCTTGAGACTTAATGAATGAGACTCCCGGAAGAAGAAAGGACAGATAGAGGGAAGCCAAGAGAAAGCACGGAGAGAAACCGACGATGAAGCCAGGGACGTCACCTGGAGAAGCGAACAGGAAGGACCGGAGAAAGAGGGTAGAGTTGATGGGTTAGTTTGGGTAGGTGGTTAAGGCTAGGTCGTTACCCGATTTCTCTCTTCTTCGTCTGCACGCTACAAAGTTCCGCCGTGGATTCGATGACACCGCAAAGAGGCGTACGTAACTGGTTGCATTCTGAGCTCGGGTGTAGGAAGTCGAGGAGTAGAGAGAATGTAAAAAAAAAAAGAAAAAAGAAAACGAGCAAGCCGAGGTAGGAGAAGACGGAGAAACTGCTCCGTCGACCTCGATTTTTCCTGCTAAGGATGCCTCTCCACTCCGTCAGCTTCGCCCATAAAGTCATGACGAGCTCAGCGTCGGATTAGCCTCGACACCCTTTTCTCTTCTGCCTAGCGCTGCTCTGCAATTTGTATCGCGGAGGCGAAAAGGAGAGGGGAACTCGCTGCGAGGGAAAGAGAGAACGAGTGCACTGTCGGGATTTTAATCTGCATTGGATTATACCCTCAAAAGACGATGCATTTCATTATGTCGAAGCCACGCGGGAAAGTGGGCCGTTGTTTGTGTACGCTGTTGCCCGGGCGAAACTGTGGAGGGAATAAAGAACGGGTCCACCGTCGAGGAAAATCCCTTTGCGTTATCACTTTAGACACCCGTCTATTTACTATGGAGAATGAGAGTAGTGTCGGAATGCTATAATCTCGCCCCTCGTACCTCTGCACGCGGCTCTGTCATAAATCACGGGAATTCATTTCGACGTTTGCGCGCATCTTCCTTCCTTTCGATTCTTTTTGCCGACGAATACGGAGCTGGGCTATAGTCGCGTCCGGTGATTCCCTTCTGATCGATAAAAAATTGAAAGGCAGACCTGCTGCCGCGTGCAACCATTGTGAGCCAAGTTAGACTCAACGACGTAATGAAATTGGTGTGTGGATGGGGAAGTATTTGTTTTTAGAAGTGGAAGTAGTAAATCCAGCGTTTAATTATATTACGTGTCATTAAATACGAAAAAGAGACTGGTTGGCGTAGAAGATAAAGTTAACTTACGCGAGAGAGTTAAACTATCGTATGGATGTACTTGAATTTATCGTTGGAATTAGGATTAATGAATTATACCCTTAGTTATGTTAACAGATTCGCGATCGACAGATATTTCACGTTTCTATTACCGAGTATTGAGAAAAATAATAAAATTCTGAAGCTGGACATCGGAAATTTGAATCGTTGAGGCGAAGATAAAAATTACAAAATATGCTTCGAAATATCAATGTTGTAAATATGGAGTGTATAAAATAAAAAGATTTTCATAATTTTGTGTGAATTCACGTCAGCGGTCGCGAATGTGTTAAGAAATTAATTCTTCGTGTCAAAATGGTTCGAAAAGTCTTTGATAATGATTTATTTATATGCCATTGAAAATTTATGTATTAAAAATAGAATGGGATTTCATGTTTACGACTCAATTCCCTCTCAACAAAAATCAAACGTAAAGTCTATAACTTTTGGCTACCCTGCACACAAAGCTTCATAAAAATCGTCAGAGGATATTCCACGAAGAATCCTTACGAATCATTCCCAAAGTAATGTGACAATTTATCGACTGTTGTAAAACTGCTGAAACTGCAGATTTCCCAAATTCATTCGATTGTCATTTCGCCAAAAATTGACGCGGTATTCCAGATCACTCCGTTACGCGTGGGTTGAACAAAATTTCTCGTTGGTTCTTTGAAGTCCGGTGGAAACGTTATGCTATTTATTACAATCGCGGAATTAATTTAAACGTAACCCAATTAACGCCAGAAGCGAAGTGATGATGCAGCAATCGATTCGCAGCATAGTTGGTGTGTCGCTATTGTGCCTGGAGGGAATAAACACGTGTTTCCGGGTTCATCCAATTCGACGAGACCGAATCGGATCATTATCGTACACGTGCAGTCACCTGCATTTTGTCAGATGTTCATTTTCCTCGTTATCACCATAGTTTTGAACAATTACTAATAATACGTCACCACGAAACTGTCATTTGCCGCAGACTTTAGGCTCTGTCAATGACATCCACGCCGAATGGAAATTTTGAGTAAAAAATTGATTTGCAAGGAGAATTTAACCATTCTAACACAACGTATACACAGTTAACCCTTGAATATGGATTAAATTCAATGAATATTCACAGGTTGTGAAAATTTAATGAAAATTACTGAATGGTCATATCGAATATAAAAACAAATATTCCAAGTTTTATAACATGAACAGCAATTCGCAGCTGCAAAGATTAAACAGAAGTTACGAAGACAGTTCAAGTGCTCGTGTCACATCATAGATCAGTCAAACAAATAGTCGTTCCAGATTTATTACTAAAAATCTCAGGACAAGGCATGGAAGGGTACAGCAGAAACCTTTCTCTTCTATGCAAAGTAGGCAGCAGTGCGGAACACACTTACTATAACGCATATTTTATCTCTGATAGTGTATCTACGAGTCTAAATTGTTCGTTATATTCTTGCAAGTACCCATTGTTATTCCCATTTCATCTCCCATAACTATGTTAGTACGACAATTCGAAAGTTCTACCACTCGAAGAATCTTTGTCCCTTTATCTTGCAAATCACTTATATTTTATTCAAACCATTCCTTGGTTAGAAGTTATGAATCAATCATCGAATAATCCGTGTGCTCCATCTTCGGAAGGGTAGAAATCGAATAGATCTTGACGCATTGATCGATATCCAAACAAAAAGCAGAAAAAATCTAAGTACAAACTGCGATCTGGGGTAATATGACTTTCTATTACGCGTTCTCGAGGATATTGGCCTTTTGGCCACCGAGTACTTGGCCCATTTCACTAGCTCGTAAGAACAATACGATTGAACGATTTGTCTGAATACGAGTGTCGTTCGTGGTTCGCTGAGTCGCCGATTCGACAGGGAAATGAATTTTCTTCGATTTGATCCGATCTAGGAGAAATTTAGGGCGAAGTCATTGGTGTTCCATTTATCATCCTAATGATAATATATATGTAAATGAACAAATAAAGTGTAGTTTCGCTAGAATAAGAGTTAGCTAATTGAGTAACCTAATAGTTAAATCACAGGACTGTTGATTTAAGAATTAGTGTATTGTCCTAATTGTAGGAAATGAGAAAAAATAATTCTAAAAAATAGAAAAAGATTTGTAGAATTGTGTACATTGTCTCTGTTTCATAGTTAATTTTAATATAGTAGAATCTTGAGTTATGACTATACCAAGTGCTTTGACATTTAAATTAAAATTTTTCAAAAAGTGAAGTTAATCGATTTGTGCAGTGAACGGCTCATATATTACAATACGAAGAAATGTTCCAAGTTGTTCAATTTAAGTGATTAATCCTCCTACAGTGCCATTACACCCCAATATAATTTTTAATAACTTGCAAGTTGTACAAGCTACCTAAACGTTCCTATATCTTCAATTTCAAACACGAGTTCGCCCACTCCGCTCTACACGAATATACTTGTTACACAACCATAATTACAAGGGCGGAATGAAATTTGAACATTACCAACTGCGCATCGAGAGCTTAGCGAGAACCCAAGCGACAACGGTTAGGTGGAATTGGCTCTCGGCACCCGCGGAATTTAATTGACTTAAAACTCAAGGTAACTTTCACGAATCAAATGCCCACCCCCGCGGGAAGAAAGATCGGGGTCGCAGCTGCGCACGGGGGTGAGAAAGGGCGAAAACTTTATTGGATCGTAAGTTGCCACCTGAAGGTATCGGCCGATGTCCGTGTGCACTCACCACTTCTCAGAGAGACCTTCGGTCGCGTATTTTCTTTCCCTTGTACCCAGGTGAACCTCCCTGGGGGTTTTGTTGTTCTTGCAACCCCATGAGGTATGGCGGACATTATAAAGCACAAAAGCGACAGACCTTGGAATCCGCGTGGAAATGAGCGCGCTGCTTTTTCCACCAGGAATCCTCGATCCGAGCATTGAGGACATTGTGAAATTTTATGTGCACGAAGAGGGTTGTTCCCCTGGTAACTAATACTCGTGCGTTATTTTCCTTTGTTGTCTGAACTTGCCTCGAGGAGACGCAATTAACTCCTGAAAGGTCGAGCCATTCTTGTGTCGTCGTTTGCAAACCCTGAGAAATATCAAGGAATTTCATGGAAAGAATAACATGTAATTGTTCGATAATCTCAGGGAAGAATATTTCAAGGAAAGAAAAGATTGAGCCTTTGAACGAGCGGTATGAAAATATAAGAATGTCGTTTTCTGGTGATGAAACTATAAACGTTACACTGTGAAGGAAAGCTGAGACATTTTCAGCGCACAGTGAGTACGCAAACTAATGGCGCCACTGAGAAGTTCTAGCATGGTTTTGCTATGTCCCATTGTGGCGCCACTACTTTACTTCTTTCATTCATGCAAGTGATATCCTAACCATTCGTAAGTCTTCCTCTTTTCCTGTTTACTGATGATACAAATAAAATTTTCTTCGTTAATTCTGAGGTAGAAAATAGCAAAAACAAATAAAAATAGAATACAAGTACTATACGTCAGAGTCTGTAAGAACACATACAGTGCAGGTTATGTTAAATTGTACATTAAATGAAATGAAAAGAAAAAGGGAAAATGACTATACGAGCATTCTTCATGAAAAATGACGTCAGTAAATTTTCAACAGAGAAACGTACTGTCATCGTGCTCGTTGTGCTAAGTTGAGACGCAGGAAATGTTCACGATTTCCGGTCAGCGTCATAGGGAACAATGCGTCAGGAATAATCCACTTAACGAGAAAGCCTGCGGAATGTCTCGCGTGGCGACAATTTGCCACTTTGAGATTCGACAGCGTCACACGCATGAATGCAAAATATTTCGTATGAATACGAAATAAATCTCGCTGGAGCGAGTACTGGTCACTTTTATTGAGAAATATCGTTGCAAATTAAACACTACGAGAATGAGGCCAGAGTCAGCAGAAGAAGCAATGAACTCTGATATAACACATGAGGTAGTAAATATAAAGTACTCGATCGATAGTAAACTAAACGTGAAAAATATTGTAATATAAACATGTGTGTCGCAAAAATGAAATCGTTTCACTCTATTGATCTAGCAGTCCAATAATTTGAATTTTTTGAATATATATATTTATAATAAATGAATTAGTATTAATTCAAATTCGATCCAAGGTCGACCATATTTCGAGCAACCAAGGACGATACACGACGTGCCAAAAATGAAGAAACGAGGTGAAATAAAAATCGAGAATACTCGTCATCCATTCTTGACGTTTGACGAGAAGCTGAGAGTAATATTTGCCTTATGGCTTCTCTCATTTCTGATAAACATACGCGGATGGGCTCTCGTAACACCTCGATATGGGGAGACGTTATGGCGGGTTCTTTTCCTTCTTGACCCGGCGGTCTGGCGAATCTACTTCCACGAAGTTTTACGATTCTGTAAAAATACGCGTTTACCATCTCGCTGAGAATGCGTCATTTTGTCATTTTGCACGCAATGCCGACGATAAGGGAGACCATCAGTCCTGCGATTGGCTCCCATTTTACAGGTCTCCTCTGAATCGCTCGCGTGCAACCTTTATTAACTCGTAAACGTCTCGTATCGACTTTGAAAGTGATAACTTGTCGCCGATTCGCTGGAAATTCGATATTTAGCGAGCATTTTGTAGTCTATAAAATTTCCCAACTGACTTTTCGTGCTTGATTCTTGGAGTAATTTTTATTAAATCAGTAGTCATATAGGCAATGTGGACGATTTATATATTATTACGTATTTCTCTTCAGGAAACATAGACTTTAAAATGGAAACAAAGACAGCAATCGATGAGTCAAATTCCTGTTTTAAAACAAAAACAAGGAGAGAAAATTGATAAATTTTAATTTATAGGGATACAGATCCACTCACAAATTACAGAAAGAAGAAAATAGAATTTTATTCAAAAATAAGGTTATGAAAATTATAGAAGAGTCAATCATTGGACGTAATGAAAAAATAAATATTCACTTGATAGTAAAAAAAATACTCATAACAAAATTCAGGTCAAATGTATTAAACAGACATGGAATTTTTAATATATACAATGTATATGTAAAATATTCTTGTCCATTAGTATATGTATACACGTAAGTTGTATGATTATTAATTCTAATATTTCGTCCAATTTTCATGGTTACACGATGCGTAAATTCCTTGATTAAGGAGAGCGTCCGTGATTTTAATTAACCCGTTCAGACAGTCGTAAAGATTCCACTTCGCTCTTCACCGATTCGATCAAATTTATAGAACTGTAATTTCGTAGTTTTCACCGTTCAATTTTTTTTCAAAATTGTTGCCTCGACGCTCTTACTATCGATTCTGAGTAAGGTGTCAACGATTCGCGCGCCACGAATTACATTTTACCAACTGTACAATGCGAATGAGAAGTATGCCCGAAAGTAATAATTTACGGAGTGGAAGTTTCGTGATTAAAAGTTGTTTCCTCGTGGTTAATGATAATTTCCCTTAAAAGTGTAAGTAAACAATCTACAATGCTTAGCGTGTGCTTTCGGGAATTACTACGGATTCGTATATATTGCTGGGACCTCATTAATTTAACCCCTTTACGCACGTTTTTCTCCACTTCAATGGACTTTCTGGTAAAAGAATAATCAAAAAGTTGCCCATATTAAATTCTAAAGCAAAGAGTAATGTATGAGTATGTAGCTATTCATCGTTATAGTCTTGTAAATATATCTATTAAAATTGTCGTTCCATTACAAATTCCATAACAAAATTAGAAATCAAATGGAAACAGATACTCATAAAAATAGCATTTGTAACAATGTGTATAACAAAAGTGTTTAAAAATATATATTTCACCCAATTGTATTTGAAGCCGAAACATTCGTGTTTTTGAAGTTTGTATTTGTTCTAAACGATCGGCACATACTTCAGCTAACAATTTTGCACACTCGATCAACTATCCACAGTAGAACAAATGAAAAAATACTGTGTGTTTAATGCGTACACCAAACATTCAAACTCTCGTCCAGGAATTTTTATTTCGTGATACATTTACCAGAAAAATGTGTATGAAACGGTGAGCAATTCCAATAAAAATGAAACTGATACAGGTAGTCGAGAATTTATTGTTCCACCTTCCAGCTATTTTGCTTGATTATTTACATTGCTGCTGAAAAGTTTCAATTATACGTGAGCTTTTTGTCATATACGCAGGAATGTTTCAGTGAACATATTAATTGAGTATTATTCAATTATAATTTGAGATGAAAATTATTAATTATTTTAAAATCTCTAAAATAATATTTGACTCCGACATGGTTGATTTTTAATTTTATATTGGCCTAGTATTTTTTATTCAGTTGAATTTCTTAATCAGAGTACGTTCTGCAATTTAATAGTAATGCACAGTTTGAAATCAATATGCAGCAGCGACAGGCACAAAAGTGTCGTTAAACGAAATAGAGGTGTGAATATTATACGTACGTATATATAAAGAAGAAAATTAAAATGAAACCAAAATTAAAATATTCACTGTCAAGCACACTTGCTCAAATTCGCCAGGGGCATTCAGAAATTTGCTTACACTTTTGTTTTCGTTTGATGCACCATAAAATAAATCCGAATTATTAAATAATCTCGAATTCCATTTGATCATATCTTTCATTTATGATCCACTTACCACTGATGTAGTCTGTGCAAATAAATACTATTAAATTAAATTAGTTTTAATTTTTTCTGTCATTTTAAAATTTAGTAATAAATTAGTATAGATAAGAAACATTCAATTAATAAAATGTCTATTTTATTGTTCTATTACCAAAGGAATAATTCCTTTTTAAATTATTTAAAGTATATTAAAATTGGTAATTCATACTAAGAAGGTAATTATATATTTACGTAAACTTTGTTGAATAACTCCAGTATCTAAACAACAGAGTAAAGCTATTCATGTTTATAATTTCTTTAAAATTATTAAATTGTTCAGCCACGTTGCGTTTAACGTGTTTAAAAACTGCATTTAAAGTTTTCGCTTCGACTGACGTCTGACATTCTATTTCAAAGTTGTTGGGAAATTTAAATACATATGGATCCGAAGAATTCTTTGTCTAGACTCTAAAGAAAATTCTACGTTCCGTTAGATATTCTTGGGATCCGCTACTTTCATTTAAAGTAAATTTAAATTTTAGTCCCTGTCAGCCAAACGTGAAATATAAAAAGAAAAATGTGTCTCCAACTGTTGATTCATAATTAACGTGTCTACTCATTCATATTATTCGAACAGTTCTCGTTGCAAGACGGAAAATATCAGAGGATCGATGCACTTAACTGGAATTCGAACCCGGACATTTGATTTGATGGGCGACAGTTCCGTCAATTGAGCAGTTGAAATCGTCGACAGATTCTTTCTTCTAAAGTTTAATCTTTGAAAAATGTCCGTCGAGTATGACAATGAGGAAGATCGTATATTCAACGTACCCATTCTCTGAAATTGATTAGAAATTCCCTTCTTCCTTTATTTGATACCTTCTGATGAACGAACTCTGCATTTTATGTCGCAGTAATCCGAATTACTAGTAGTAAAGAGTTATTTAATAACCTCGAGTTGCAGTGATTATTTGCACCTAATTGAGTTTCTTGACAGAAAGAAATATTTCATTATGTTTTCGTTTCAACTATTGCTAAAATAGAATGATTCTACATACTTGAGGTATTCTCCACTATTACTGGATAATGCATACTTGTACAAATCAATAATTGTGCAAGTCAGGTATAATCATATTATGGGTCATTAGTCATTCTATTTCGTGAATAATAGCTGTTATTATTGGCGGTTATTCCATTTCTAAATTTAGCGACTGGGTTTGTTCGCGAGTATTGATATTGGTATAGAATCATTTCTTCATTTTGTCGCTAATAATAAATGAGGCCAGCTGTATAGCAGGAAATGAACAAACTCTTTTATTGACCCTGCAAACATGCACAGCGTACCAATTAGATAGCACTTTCGAGTCAAGCGCACATATTTGGTTTAAAGCCACTCAACCAACGAGACAGAGAGAGGAATATTTACAAAATAACTTATTTCTTGTTGCCCCTGGGAGTGTTCTCTGTAAATTCGGTGAATAGCTCGAAACAGTGTTACTCCTAAGAAACCAACAAACCGATACTCACACCCTCGACACTCGCCATTTCTTATAATACAGCGTTTCTCAAACCTTACTTCCGGTGGAGCCACACCTCAAAAAAGGAGAGGCGTAATCAGGTCCCCTAAGGTAGAATTATTAATAAATTCATTTTTACTATGACTCAACGATCTTGTTCAAACAAATCCATTTATATTTCAACTAATTAGTAAATCTACATGGATCTTTGGAATTTATTTAAGAGTAAATAGTAATCAATGTTTTTCTCTCTTAAATGAATAATTACTTATTGCATGCATTTTTCAACATAATTAAACTACTGAATGGATTCCAATGAAACTTCGTGTTCAAGTTTTATATTCTCATCTGAAATTCAAATCAATTTTAATCAAAACCTATCTATGTATATTCATTTCCAGCTCCTGTAGTCTTTTGCTACATTTAAAAACCTTTAAAAAATGATTCGAGTAAGTTTTAAATAGAATTACATTTTCTTTCTTACGATTTCACTTTATTCTTTTAATTTTTAATTAGTGTACATTAACCATAAAATCTTTTCTTTTGTGTTCACCTCATACTCAATAATTTTTATTCCAAGTGATATTCCTCTTTCCTTACAATTCTGCTTTATTTCTTTCGCTTCCAATTAATTTATATTTGTGATCAAACCTTTCTTTCCGTTTTCACCTTTCTTTCTCACAATTCGTGGAAAAGTATTGTGACGCAATCATCCACGTTAATTTTCTTTCGAGTGTCAGGGGACCTGAGTTTGAGAAACGCTGCCCACCATACAAGACGGCGTTTCTTTGGCCGCGTCTAATTCTCTCCGACTCATCTAGTGGAGAACCGAGCCTCGACTTCCTCCATAACCGTACATTCCAAGAGCTTTCTTACAGTGGCGCCAGTTGAAGGAAATAGCAAATTACCCCCTCCCACTATCCCACCTCGCGTTTTTTCGTTTACGTCCACCCTTACGACTGAGTAATGGAATTTGATAAAAGTAAAACGCGATATCGGAGTGGTATATAATATTAGATTAGATTCGCGAGGCAGATGCATTTGGCTCTACCTCGCATTTTTATGATTAGTTTCCGTCATGAGAGTTGTTCCAATAGGTGGCGTGTACATGATGTTTAATCTAAGTTTGTAATTTACAAATTATTGTAAATAGGTACAGACTAATTGCTTTTTCATAAACAAAAATGTAACTGTTTAGAGAAGGTAACTTTCCCTTTTTTTGTTCACACGTGAGATAGGCATGCATTTAATATTAAATGGGTTATGTTATATATTAAATAACCCTGGACTGCATTATTTGAATGTGGACTACAGCTGGATGACAATTCTTATAGAATGTAATATTAAACACTGATTAAACTCAAGAAATATTCCAATACATCCTCCAGAGTCTACCCTAATCACACCCTCGTCAGATAGAGTGACTGAAGGTCTGGAAACAACGTATGTTTCTTTGAATGTTACACTATTTTGCACGTGTCATCTACACTCATGCTACGAACCAGTGCCGGAAGGTATAGGTTAGATCTCTAGACGGTAGAACGGACTTATGTATGTATGTACGTCTGAAATAGGTCTAATACGAAAGTAGGTTATGTACGTAGACTGGGTCAAATGGGTTATGCATACGTTACGTGGAATAAGCGTGTGATGTGATTTGTCTAAGTGTAATGTGGTGTTAGATAATACAGATTACATCTATGTTCCGTAGAATGGATCGGTTACATCTGAATTGCATTCAAGACTAAGTAGCCTAATATCAGCTGTACATAGACTGCGTTAGGTATATTGAGTATATGTCAACTGGAATAATGTCGATTATTGTCTAAATTTAGCTTGGTATTTGTGGAGGAAGACTTTGGACAATCCTCTTTAAAGATGCAGATTGTTTCTGAATAAATTAGTAGTTAACATTTTCGCCAGTGCTGTTCTCTATTTAAATTCTATTCGTTTCTCTTTTAAACACTGAGATTATTAAATTAGGAGTGGCTATAAATCAGAGGCTGTAGCCAGATAAGAAAGAACAATTTATCCAGCGCAAATGACGTTCATTTTTTTTTAGCATACACTCCTGTAAGCTTCAATTATAATCTGGTCAACAGGAACCAGATAGATGGACATATACAATGCACCACTAGAGTTGAAAAGGTTAAAGAGTTAACAGCCATTGCAAAATCTAAAGAAACACACCTAAAATCACTTTATCTCGCGATAAAATGGTACCAGCCTCGAACACAGCGATATTCGTCTATATTGGAAGTTTTACTGACGTTGTAAGCGTTTATCTACGTACGCACACACGCACACCATGAAAATTCTTTCGTACAAAAGATCAGTTTCCCGATATTTCCCGCTGTGTTTCAACGCGGCGAACGCGTGCACGGGATCGGGCAAATATTTTCCGTAAAAAGGAATTATACTCGAGCGCAAGCAAGCTTCCATAAAATGTCAACTACGGTCGAAGTTGGTTAAACAAAGCTACGCCGTCGGGCCGCGCTGATTCGAATGCGATTTCATTTTGCGGGTATACGTATTTAGCCGTATCGGGTAATGAGATCCTACGTTGTCACCCCCCAGGGATTATAGGTGACGCATCGCCCAACGAGCCAAACGACCCTTGTTCCCGCCATCGCGAAAACTCGCCCGGACATTTTTCGCCGTTTTCTAATTTAATTTATTCAATTAGAATTCAACCATCCGCGCGGGAGAGACGAGAGAATGAAGTATCGCGCGAGGTACGCCCGAGGGGGATGGAAATCCGCTCTGCAAGCAATCATTCAAATGGAGCGGAATTTAAAAATTATGAGAAACAAATCCTTCGTGAAAGGAGACACCGACTAATATACACATAGAGCCACAGACTGCGCGGCCGGGAAAGATTTTTCAAGAGGAAAAGTTCTCTTCTTTGCTTAACCTCCTTAACTTTTATAGAGCGGCTCCTCAAACTTTCATACCGCGATAACTTCCACGTTCTCCCTCGTATATCGTGCAATTACTTCGGCCGTGTGTGCACGTGTATGCGCCACAGAGAGGAGCGCCCGATGTTATCACTGAAAATTGATTCGGTTGGCATGGAGAAGCCCACCCACACACCGACGGAGAAAATTATTTTCACCGAAGAGGCAAATAATCGTAATCGGTGGAAGTCCTTTTCGCGGATGTCTTCCTGCGCGGTACAGTTTAAAATGGCCGATGAATCTTTAACACTGATTCCAGACTGATTCAGATGGAAATGTGTACAGGGTTTAAATTTTGTCTCGAGACATTTGTAAACAACAGAATCTAATATTTGTCATATTACTTATTTTTGTATTATCATCGATATTTACAAACTATATTCAGACTTATTTTTGTTAGCTCTGCAAATTAATCCCTGAAGTTCCTTAGTGGCAAGCTCAGTCACCTATATATGGGTGACGTGGCATTCAACGTGTTAAATCGTGTGTTTTAGCGCCACTTGCCGTTGCAGGTTTAAACGTAGAGCAAAATTGGTCTTGGTGGTCTTCGAGTTTTCAAGGGAACTCCTTATGGATTATTTGAAATACTAAAGATTGTAGAAATTAAGAATTGCTTTTAGAAAATAATTCTTTCGTCGAATTCTTGCGTGGAGCACTGTGGAAACTAATAAAAAATAGGAAACTTGAATACTTCACGATACGCGATGTCACAATGTGTGGAAGAATTCGTTGAATTCGATTTAACGATTATCGAGTTATTACTGATACTAAGTCGAAAAGTGCAGTCTCGAGAAAAACGCGTTTAAAAAAGATATGGTCCATAAATCCTTTCGTTTATGGGTCATATCTTTGTTATTGCAAAAAATTTCTTAATGAAACGTTTTTCACGTTATTTTTACAGACACGCACTATTACTTCGTAAGAAAAAAGATTTCGATATTTTAAAAGCAGTCAAGTCAATTTCTAAGTTTCGATTTGAAAATGGTGTCACGTTAATTACTGAAGAGACAGAAACGTGCGATGTTTAAAATTATACTTTCTAGAATTAGACGAAGCTGCCTTGCAATTTGCAATGTTCGAAATATCATAACTTGTAGACTCTATTATTAATCGATGTTTCGTAAAAAATAGACTCTCCTCGAATTCTCTAGTTGTATAATGAATAGTTATTCAAATACTAGCTATATTATCATTCCACAAAAAGTCTTCATGTAATTACAATTATAAGTAGTCTTTAAGAAAATTTAATCTAACCAAACTATCACGTTTTCAATACAAATTGAATAATATTCTAAATAGGAAAGACAAATTATAAATGATCAAAACTTCTGTGCCTGCTGACTATGTAATTATAAACATTATTTGAGTACGAAGTACAAGATTAATTTCAGTTTACGAGTGAATAAACATATGTGCAGATAATTCACGATGATATTTGATTATTAAACCTAAGCTGAATGTCCTAGATGTACACTTTAAGGTACGAGTTCGTATCAGTACACTTATCCAAACTTCGTAGGTTGATACATTAGCAAGTATCAATAGTATTCTACTCAGGTTGCTTGGAAGTTTATCTTGTTGGATCATTCTACAGAATTAATCAAGTTTCAGGAAGCAGAGAAGTATCATCCAATAGAATCCAATTGCATTAAATGTCTAAATCCCATCAAGGTTTTATGAAAATCCTGAAGATTGTGTTTGGCTAAATTGGTTCAAATTGATTGCAATTACTTAAAATAAGTTTATAACCTTTTGACTTACGAATTATTGCAAAAAAAGATAGTCAATTTTCTTTTTAACACATCTTTTACACATCTGCATTAAATCTTGGCCCCAAAGGCAAAATGCTTTAAATTTGCCTACCAGTGAATGGGTTAATATCCTTTAATTTCGTCCTTATATTTATCTCGTTCGAACTCATTTTTCAAATTATTCGAAGTAACATTAGATGTTTGCAGTGATAACGTAGGGTGCTCAGCCGTGTGTAGCAACACTTTCGCAACCATTAATTTCTCGGTTCAACCCTAAGTGCGGATTCGATTATGACGCGTGGATTATAGGTATCACTTACCGGCCCGTTGTTCAGGGTGAATGAGAGATGAGCTGGTGGCTTCGAGGGTGGCAAGGTACAATTTGCCCTCAACGTGTCTCCTGGCTCGTACCGATGACGCTCCGAAACGATATAGGGCTTGTCTTCGGGTATTGCTGAAACATAATAATTCCAATGATGTCTTTCAACCCCGTAAAAGGAAACAACTTAGTTAAGTTCATCATGATAGTTATATAGATTAAAAATTCCTTATTCATCTTATTTACGTTTAATTTGTTAGTCAATAAAATTTCAGTAAAACAGACTTACATTTTTCCATTCTAACCTTCTATCTTTACATATTTCATTTAATTAACTAATACAATTTTTATTACAGTTCTTCTATACATCCTTAGATTATGCACATGTATGCTCCTTAATATCGTCACGTTTAATGTTACCATTAATTTTCGACATTCCACTAATATTCATCTGCGGAAGCTGAGCGACTGATCGACAGCCGATATCGATTAATTAGTAGTTGTTATTCCGCGGAAGTAGTAATACCTAATTATTGCTCTATCAATCAAGGATTCAAATGAAATATGTGTCGGCTGTCGAAACATATACAATACATTTGTTAATCTCAATAAGTTTTAATTCCTTATATGCTCAATTAATATATTTGTCAACAACAAAAATTACTGAAAAGATAAAGGAGAAAATAAAGCAAAGCATCAATTGAAATTTAAAACTAAAGGATCTTGAATATAAAAATACTATTTACAAAAACTCAGCATTATTTTGATCCACCAGTAAGTATTATGCTTTTAAACACACCTTTAAACGTGGCCTGGAAATCAGATTAATTTCTCCTGAATGGAACCAGCGTTTGATATATATTAAACTTATTGTTCGATTATTTAAGGGTATGTTAACACGAATGCAAACAATAATGCATTCACGGTCTACGATTATCGCCGTTCGAACACATGATTGATTTTCATCCCCTCTGGTCACTATAGCGAAAGGAACGCCTCCATTGTTTAGCAACTAGTAGAATCACTATGGATAACTATATAATACACTGTGAAACTGTAATTGCACAGGCACTCGTTCGCGGTTACATAATAAAATATGTACGCGGAAACTTCAATGGAAATTACCAGCGATAGAATTAATCGCGTAATGCGCCGTTTTGCGAGTTTGGCTCGCGCCAATGGGTCTCTGTAGGAATCAGCCAAACCCAATTATATTTCAGCTTTATGTATAGTATTCTGAGCTTCTGTCACAGTCGACCGAATATTCAGGAACAAAACCGACCGAAGGAAGAAGAATTTCGAATCGATTGATAAAAAAAAATAAACGACCGCTTCCTTAGTTCAAACGTACGCGTTCGACCTTCCATTAAGTATATTGGATTTTCGACCGATGTCGACAAATCATTCGGGGGCAATCGGAATAATGGCGCAAAGTGGGTCAAAGAATTGTTGCGAAATATTAACGACATATGTCGCGTTCACGTATTGGAGGAATAACGTAAATGGTTCGAGAAAATCGTAACGACACATGCATCAATCCTTGGTGCAACCGGCGACGGTATAAATTGAGCATTCATGACAAAATGGTTGCTTCCTCGATAACTTTCGACAGTGGTCTCCAGCATTTCAAAACTTTAAGTTACATGTATCGTAAACGGAGTTTCACCGCGTTCCATTTAAAGAATTTATGGAAGTATTAGTACACGTGTAAGTATGGGTAATTCGAAGTCTGGTAAATAAACGAAGAAAATGTTTAGGTCAGGGTGGTAACCCTCTACACTCCCAATTTTTTTATTTCGGTACATTTTTGTCGAACTTTGCTCGACATAGGATCGTAAAGGGTTAAGGTTCTCAATAAACTTTGTTGAGTCTATTCGTGTTTGCAGTAAGTTCCCTTTTCATATAAAAACAATTATAAGGGTATATTGAGCAAAACTCTAATAAATTTGGGAAGCATTAGTCTGCAATGTAGCTTAGAGGTGGCAGTAATTAATTACTTTGGGATTACTTTTGAAATGGATTAGTCAAAGGACGTTTTCCCAGCGGCGCTATAGGGCTTGTTTAAGCCAGTGCTGTCAACAGCGTACCACGCGAAGCTCAGGAATTGATCTCCGCAAGGAACTGCCAGTCGCATTGGGTCAAGCTAAGCATAAATTATTCGACACTGTCCACATTCCCCTTACACACGGTACTATATTCCACTTAAGCCCAGAATCATCTTTCCAGCTCCCAGTTATGGAGCTACGAATCCTACTGTATTCGGTCTCCATTTCAACGTGATGCATTCAAACAATTACTATCGGTAAACTGAGGATGTTTATTCAAATTCATATTTTATATATTTTCTTTACATATTTTACAAATTCATATTTCATCTCTCTTCTTAATGGCCCTTCATTCTATTATAATATTACCCATGAATCCGTTATAATCGGATCAAACTTAATTGGTCGCTCTAGGCTACTCTCATAACTGTGAACAATACATATACTGCTACTGTCAGATCATGCCAGCTCGCCTCTGCGTCTAACAGGGAGTTGCACATGCCAACGCAAACTTGTGAAAGATAGACAAATTGTACTCGCAGGTTTGGACAAGAGATAGAACGGTAGCCTAGCCAAACGTAAAGTCAAGAGATAAAATGGTAGTCAAGCCAAACGGTATGATGAGGATAACCTTTCCAGCGGCCTCGAGCAGTCCGTTAATTTTGATGTGATTGTAGCAGTCACGAGAGGAAACTACATTCTTTCTATCTCATCTTGTTATAGATGCCACACACTTCGGAAAGTGTATTCTGAGAGCGCGTATACTTACGAATATTTAAATGATGAGATGTAGTCGAGACGAAGATTTAATTAATTCATTGTTTACTTTAATATTTTTACAAAATATTGATGATTCATACTAAAGCATTCTAAACATTTTTAGAAAGACGAACTTTCATTCAAACTTTATATATATAGTTCTATTGTAATTATTAATATTTTACAATGCCAAATTTTAATGAATAATTGGACATACTCTATTGTCCCACATTCTCCAAATGTCGGTGATATTTGAAACTTGTAGCTTTAATAGTTTATAAGAAATTAACTTTTAATTTCAATTAGCATGCAGAATTAAGTGATACGTTCCAGGACGATCTCGAAGTAAATGTTAATTAACTAGATTAAGCCAATGGTTCTTAACTATTTAAAGCTCAGAGCACAGTTCAGACCGTTTGTTTCAAATTCTTCTGGTTCTAGGATATAGTTAGAAAATTCAATTTAATTTTGCATGTTTTAATTTTAGTTTAAGTCTTTTCCAGGAATAAATTAAATATATAATTCATACTTTCTCTTATAGCATACTACTACAGATTAACTAAATAAACAAAGTACACGCATTATAAATTAGAAAAGGTTTGTAATACATACGTACAAGATCTGGAACAATATACAAAAAGTTTAACTCAACAGAAAAAACTAATAAGTAGAATAAAATTTGCTCTGTTATATTTAATGCTAGAAAAACGTTTTTACCTTCTTCGGATTCGTAGCACAATTTAGAGAAGAAAATCTAAACGCAGCTTTTATTTCTGAATCATTAGAGCGTAAATGTTGAAAATGGTAGAAAGTGGGACTGAACAAGATGATGAAGTGTAGCTAGTTACACAGCACGATGGCGTGCCACGGCGCAGCGCTTAAGAATCACTGGGCTGAAAACTAATCCAGGCAGACAATGCTTTCCAACATTAAACATTCGCACTGCAGTCTAGCAGTGTCCAGTTTCTCCAAACCGTCGCCGTAATCAGACACCATCACACAGGACACCAGGCGAAGAGAGACTGGTCACGATTAATTTGTGAATATCAAATAACGTAGTATTAACGCGGTTCATTTTCTCGTCGCTAATTGGCATTCCGCGATACACCCATAGCTAAAAGAGACCTGGCCTAATCACTGAACGAAACAAGTTTAGAAATATTGAACGAATTCATATGAAATGAATTAAAAAGTTATAATAAGAGTAACTTTTGGTTAAATTACTTTGAAACGCGAAGTGTCAATAAAATGACAATCGGGCTACGTCTTCGAAGTCAATCAAAGCTTAACATTCGTGGCAATGGAATGCTAAGAAAGCATTTTGAGGAGCTGTTAAATATCAGAAATACAGGCCTCGAGTGCAAAGGGTTAATAAAATAGTTATATTTGTACGAATTGCCAACGCAATACTAGCCCTTGCAAAAAGGTTAAAGCAAAGTGACTATTTCAGACTTGTTTACGGTTCAGAGTCAGGTAGACGCACGTGTAACGAGCAGTGGCCTAACGAGTGGTGAAATTAGGACGGCCGTTATCACATTTAATTTCACAATTGAGCGAGCCCAGGATGTACAAAGATCCCCGGCAGCTCTCCTGGCCGCTCTCACTTATCTGACACCGGCGCGAGACCTGAAACTGGAACCGATTACCGCGAAGTGAAGCGAGGGAAATAACCGTTTACCCTCTCACCCTGTCGGTGATAAACCGGTGATTCGCGAAACGATAGAACGACTAATCGAATTTCAGTTATGTTATCGTCTTCCGTCTATGAATGGTACTTCGGCTTGATTGCGCTACAGTTACTGCACCTATAACCGCCGACCGTTTTGTATATGTATAAAATGGCAAACATGATTTCACATTTTCTCGTGGAAACGAATTTCCCCGTGTATGGGCGAGGGGGGGGAGGGGGAGGTGCAGGAAGGGAGGTGAAACTTTCAATGGCTCGCGTGAAAGATCGAACATTTCCATTTATCCAGGTCTAGTGGCATTTCAACAACCAGCAAAATGAACGCGTCACGCGCATATACGCGTACAGGATGATTCAAATATTGTTTTTCTGCGTATGAATTTATGTTGTGCTGCTTAATTTTGTAACAACGCCAAACAGTACGTATTTGTTGGAGTTTCTTCTTGCACGAATATTAACATTGAATATTAATTAAATGAGAATAGAAATTAAAATATAGACAGGAAGTGGAAATAATTATGAATATTCCTTCACGCCTCTTGTGGCTACTTCAACATTATGAAAATCAAATAATATAAACAATTGATCAAAAAAGACTAAGACAAATAAAACATGAAATAAAAGCTATTCTGACTCTAAATAATTCCACCTGAGACCTTCCAAATCTCACTTCAAAATTGAGAATAAGTATCTATAAACACAAAGAATGAAAACCTTTAATTTCAGAGACATAGTGCCCACTTCACCTGCTACTATGAAGTACCTATACCTTGTAATCAGTAATTTGATATCAGAAAGGCGTTTCATGATCTTTCTTTCGATGTCTGTAGTTTGTAAATTTTGTGACACCATTCCTGATCATCCTGTACGTTCTCGATTTCTGATTTGATGCCTGCAGGAAAATGCAGCGGTCGTAAATGCTCCATTTCCATGAATTCTAAGCAAAATCGTTAGTCCCTATTTACGGAGAGAATTACGTTCTCGAATTGACAGTGTCCAATTACTCTATTCAAGCTAATGGAACCAGCGTCGCGATGTTGACCAACTCTCGCTGAAACAAATGAACGTCTAATACGACCGCCACCACCACCACCACCACACATAGAAGCGTGCATACATTTTACAAAACTGATTAATTTCTGGTGTTACGTGGTTAATCCCAATGATGCGTGTCTATTGTTTGGTACATCTCTGTAATTTTCTAATTCCACCCTTTCTGCTCGTAACGAATTTTTGGATGGAATCCAAAAATTTAATAGCGAACACAGAGAACAATGAGTCACAGTTGATCAAATATTAATTAAAATATATTTTCTCAAAATTCATATCATAAAAAAATTAGAAACATTCAATGTTTAATTGTCAAGACTAATAAAGATATTAATGTTGTCATACGAATCAGAATTATACATATGTATCACTCATTTCCACAATTTCCAGATTTATGAAGCGTTATATTGCACATTCAAAAGTACCCAAATAATAAAACGTTTTCAATCGCGTTTTATTCGAATGTTGATTTTGCAGCTGATTTACACATATCGATGAAAAACATTTCTTTATTTACACTGAAATGCAATTTAATCGAAATTTTCCAGATTTATAATCAATGAAAACGCGAACAAACAGTTTCATTTTTATATTGACAATATTTAAAATTCCAGGATATGAATAATGTGTCAAAAGGGAGTATCATCAATATCATTTGCTTCGGAAATAATATTTTCACGGTTCTCTGCATTTAAATGTATCCTGACAAGAAATATTTTTTATCAAGTAATTTTGTTATCTTAAAAATGGGTAATTCAAGCTCAATTAAAAATTCTTCCCATCATATAATTTTCATCTCCAAAGGAACATTGCTCAATAATTCCTCTCTCTCTCTCTCTCTCTCTCTCGCCAAAATATTAAAAAGCAAAAAATCCCTTTACTCTATACAATTTATTTCAATTATATCTTTGAGTGCCTTCTTTAATTTCGCGAAAAGCAAACAGCATATAAACGAACGCCATTCCCGTATTCAATTTCACCAGATTCCACACATCAGTTTCGAACAGCTCCAATTTCACCATCGGCTCGTTTCCGGTAATCGATCAAAAGTAGTGCACGTATTTTATTTCGCGCCTCGAGATTGAAATTCAAAGTAAATTCACTCGGATCTGGGAATTAAACAGAACATTACGATTTAAACCGCGGCTTTTTCAATCTCCAATATTTACGAGGGAACGCGGACCGGCGAGCTCAGATAAGAATCGATATAAAGGTCGTTTCAACGACGTCCCACGGAATCCCAGAGTAAGTACGATTTTTCTTCGACTACGTGAAAACTGCGGCAGACCAAGATTCGTTTACTTTAAGAACATCCCGCGGTATTATCGTAAAATATGAAATTCATATCCGGTCCGGCGCGGGGGATGGTCTGAAACGACGCATGAGAAATTCCGCCGCGCCGCTACCAAAGTGCCGCTAATAAAGAACGTGTTCCACGGATATTATTCCAACGTCTAACATAACGACACTTATCGAAACTGAAGCCTCGCACCTTCTCTGGTACGTCTGAAACGACGATGGTGGTTGGGTGATGTTGGGAACGCGATGAAGCGATTGGTATTAAAAGCTTGTGGATATCTATGCATTGATAGTACATGATAATATGTAATGTATGTTTATGATACGCATATACATCACTAATACATACAAGGAATAACCTAATTATTATATCAGAAAGGAATCCTAATTCTACGTTAAATTTTCACGTTGCTTCGATGTCATCACTTGCAAACGAGACTTGATGCAATTACAGAGGACTGATACGCTTGAAAATGCTCAAAATAGGCGTTCCAAGTACGCCTATGGGCGCGCATTACTCAACGACAGCGATGAAAAACTAAAACCGACGTTATCTGGAAACGAGCGACCCCCAAAAACTCTTCCGCCAAAAAATGTATCGCTGCTAGTATAAATCATTACGTATCATTGCCGGCGCGCGACGCGAGCCCGGTTACAGTTCTCGAGTTAAGCTATTAATTTCCGTACGTAAAAATCTCAACAAATCCATTCGGATGGATTAAACGGTGCCCATAAATTTTTCGGAATGGAGTCCGAATGGTCGCCGGCCGATGTTCGTTTCTTTCGTTTCAAATTGCACGTGAACAAGCGTCAACGAAATGCGCGCAGATTTATACACGGTCGTTTCGACACTTTCAAACTAACCCAGCTGAAATTTCGGTCATTATCAAAGAGGTGGAGGGAGGGTGTCCACATTTGTCACTAAGGGGGATCTGCAAGCTTTGCAGGGGGTGAAAGGGAGGCGAACACGTTGAAATATAATTTCCAATCTCTTCTGCACTATTTATTTACGTATTAAATAGTAGCTCATGCGATCAAGCTCTTATTACTTGTTTATGTATTATAAGAAGTAATTAGAGAGGAAGCTCAAATGATCAAACTTATATTAATCGTATGAAAAGAATTAAAATTAGTAAAATAACAAAGTGTCCAGTATGTAATTAGTTTTCAGAAAAATTCATTTTTATAAATTATGTATTAACATTAATATATTTTTATTGCAAAATGTTAGTCAACTTTCACGACAATTTGTGTATTTAAACTACAGATCAAACTACAATATACATATTTTCCAAAATTTTGTTTTCATGCATTACATAAAATTATGATCAATATCTTGGAAAACATACTAATTTATTAAATCGACCCAAATATCATTAGAGGATTAAGATCGAGATCGTAGAAATCTCGTCTTGTCTCGTGCGCATCACTACTTCTAAGAAGAAGATTGCTGCTTCATCACCCTTCCTGGATCCACCTCAGAATAATCGCGACGTAGTAACCATGAAGAGGAGTCAGAGGTGTATGTTTTATTTAATGTACGTCACTTTCGAACCATTCTATACGGATGCATTCGTTGCTGCCCCCTGAAATATTCTGCGATACAAACGACCCACGAATCCCGTGGTTTTAAATGGTCCATGGATGCCGGGGATTTCGACAGGCATCGCGTATCATTCGATCATCAATCTCGCAGTCGGCTTATCGGAGCTCGATTTCAAAATTGGCCTGACACCCTGGCCAAGAATTGTTCGACCTCAACCAGGTGAAATGGTGAAAGTCATAAACTACGGGTGGCGGGGAAAAAATTCTGTATTTCTTCGTTACGGATTGCAGAAAAATTGGGATGAAGCCTGGTTTTGAAACGTCGAAGTGATAATTGATACTTCTACGTGCAAATTTATCGCTTTAGTCGCTATACAGAGTGGACTATTTATTTAGTACTTGATGTTAGAATATAAGTAAATTAAAATTTAAGCAAAAGCGCCACTATAGGCGAATATGAGCAGTCGAAACGGAATTATCTAATTTTTATTTTCCCCATTCATGATAATATTTAACACTTGAGATTAATTAAAATCTTGTGTAATCAGGGTGTATTTTTATTTAATATTATATCAGCCTAAACCTTTGATGTAAGTCTTCGGTACAATGGATTAGAATAATGGTTTCAGAAAAATGATTCTAATTAATATACAACAGTTACTGCTATTTGAAATCTACATTTCATAATTGTAAATAAATAACCAATTATGAAATGATATTAATTTGTTATCAATGATAAAATGGAACAGATATTATATATTTAGTAAAATAATAATAAATGTGTTATTTTCTCCGCAAGAATGTAAAAATACATTTACTCATTTTGTTAATTCACTGTGTATTACCAGAAATAATACTCGACCTGGGTCATAGCATATACGCGTCGCCGCGGCGGCATTAGTGGATCACAAGGGGTTAAAACAAAGTACTTTCTTTTTGTGGAACTACGAGCAAACGCTGCAACTAAATTCAACATTCCAACAGCTCTGGTTTACCATGTAAACCTGGTAACTTTGTTCCCTGGTCTTCGCAATGCTTTCATGACCTTCGCCAACGAAGTTTTGCTCAGCTATTACGCGAAGAGGTTTTATCCCAAGATTACGGAAATGATAGACTACTGAATTTCTAGATACACTGCGATGTAGACTTTGCAAATGCAAACGTAAGGCAATAGCCTCCATTTGTAATAGTTGCTTTAGTGGGTCAGCATAATTTCTGGTAGATATTAGATGATATCTAATACTTTCTTGTCGAAATAGTACAGGGCATATGAATTTCGAATTTTTAACAAATAATGCATAATTGCAAGACTGGTACATCAGATGTTACGGACAAGTTATACGACTTTGGACTATTATAAATAAAACTCATTCGCTAATTCGATTTTACCTTCTGCGTATTCCGATTTAATATCTCAAATCGGATTGATGATGCAACCTGTCACTGTTTCGCAGGACACCCCGTACATTTACGACATTTTCAATCACATCAGAGTGAGGTTAATCAGTTGTCGGCTAATGTGCCTGCAGACGCGTGTGGTAGCTTTACTGAATCGCAATGACATCGATCGATCGCTCAACTTTGCTACGTTCATTATTGATAAGCTGTCGAGTTCTAATTACTAGGCCTGTTTAATTACATCGTATTTTTATTGACACCGATGAAGCGTGGAATATAATGAGAAAGGACGGAACGTGTCACTCCATTGAAGCAACCTTCTGTCACCAATTGCGTTGCAGGTAGTTAATACAATACCTAACCGTGTAATTTGTCTTTAACTCGTTCAAGTGCGATTTTGTAATAATCATTTTAAAATTATACAGAATAGAATAATCTACTGGTTGAAAACTGTTCTGTATTTTAAAATACGGAGTATTATTTTTGTTGGACTTGTTAAATTTGGAAATTCTCAAAGAGAATTTACAAATAAATAATGATACGTTACTGCTCTTCGTGATTTTCAAAAATCCTTTAACTAAATTACATTAAAAAAATCTTAACACATTCAAACTGTTATTTCTTTTTTATTTCCGCCAGTTTAAAAAATAAACAAAATAATGAAGCGTTTATACTGTCACAACAACAACTTTCTACAAAAGTTATCAGGCGGTTGTTTATTAGACTTTCCTTGTCATCTCACTTCTGCAACAACGAGTCAATGCGAAACGATTTTAAAACTTCTTTTGCGAGGGAGTGGATCAATGTTCTCAATGAGGGAGCACCGGCAGTAAAACGACGAACTTTTGATATTTAACTTTCAACCAGAAGTAAGCATTCTTCGTGTTAATTTAAACTTCCGACCGCTAGTGCAGTTTAAACGCAGACATTTACTGAAAATTGGTGGACACCGTGTTTACGAAAAGAAGTTCATCAATTTGCAAAAGTTTGCATAGAAACGTATACCCGAAGTAAATTAGCATTGGAATTTCAACAGAGATGCCTTGAACTCAATGTCAATTAATTCATTTATTCAATTACACTGGGAACTTAATCCATTTATGGTTGGATGATAATATGGGAAATATGTTAAAAATGTATGTAGAATATAGTTTGCAAAATACTACGACACTGTTAATATTTTATTCTGTGTAACTATATATCTTCTGTAGAAGTTTAGTATGTTTTTCATTTTTGCATTGCCATAAATGCATTTAGCATACTGGTTTTTTTTACGAAGAAAATATTCTTCAAGTTTGCTAAGGATCATAATATGCATTTCTGTTGGGATACAGAAAGAAATTACAATGTTTATTTGACGATTAATGTTTAATTAAAATGGAGCAGAAGATAATAAATAAGTAAAAGATTCTATTTACATCGTATTTGCTCCTCTACCTATAATTTTTCTTGATTTAGCTTCACTTTTCTTCCCTACTTAATATTTGTCCTCGCTTAGCTTTCGTTATAAATCTTTGAAATAAGTGCTATCGTTGAAAAAGTAAAACGTTTTTTCTGGGAACGCTTAATTCTTCCATTCGTTCTCCTAAAGTCCATTCTGGAAAGTGTGAAAACTTGGGAACCTGAACTATGAGAATTGATTAAAGTTCAACGTGCACGCGAGGGATGGTTTCTCGCCACTCTCTTTTCGGCATGCTGATGCCGGGAATCGTTCAACTACTTATAATGCTTTCATTACAGAACATCGTATTATTTGCTATCAAACACCGATCGACCTGCTCGTTCGTGCCTCAACTTCCAACAGACGTGTTTTAATTCTTGATCAATCTGCGAAAACATCTCGAATTTATCAGCTTTCTACTTGAAAGCAGCTTTGAAACTGATGAGATTTTTTACAGGTAAAAACGTTACTTGGTGCGATCATAAAATGAAACTATATTCGAATTACATAATAGAATATATAAGCATATTTAATAACATGATCTATATGTTATCATATTTCAAAACTTGTATTGAAGTAATATGTGCAGTTAGTGTATTAATTTTTGATATGGAAAATTACGCTTAATTAATTTAATATGCCAAAATGTTCCAGTAGATTTACAACAAATACCAAGGTATAATTGATACTAGACACGTCTCTAAGGCTACATTTTTCAGAAAAGCATGCTCTTTAAACGCAAAATTGGTTTCCATCAACAAAATAATCAACCGTTTTCGAGAGTTATAATGGAGTAATTCACTTAAAAAAAAAACAAAAAACCAACAACACTAGATATTGTGTTCAATTCAATTTCACACGTGGAGTACCCCGGGTCTGGAAGAACAATTTTCGTCGAATCAATTTTCTGGTAATTGTTTTGCGGGATATCCCAAAATCCGAGATAAAAATGCCGCTCCACGTGTCGCGAGACGAAAACACTGCATAAGAATTCTGAGCGTATGTAATCGAGTATTTTTCATGGTAACTGTCGTATTCTCGCCGAACGCGCTTGAAATTCATGGACCATTCGAAGAAACGACCAAGAAGAAGCATTAGAATTATCATAAAATCCCTAGTTCTTATTTCTCTGAATTACGTTTGGGGCCGAGTGGAGACGTTCAGTCAAATAAACGCCTCTAGGAATATATATGCGCGAATTTTACAAAAGCACGCTAAATATAAAACTCCATCGCTCATATTTCCTTGCCCATACCCTTCAGAATGATACTGTTCGCTCGTAGCAATGTGAGACTGATTTATATTTATATTTTAGGTTAATCCTTTCATTAATTGGATTATTCGACTTTATACCTCTGACAGTAATCAACTCATACAATCCACATAACATTCAGTCTTATGTATTCTAAGTAAATTAAATACTACAGAATGCTACATTCACTTAAATTACTAACTAATTACAGCACGCCTCAGACAGTTCTTACCATTCTTTCTTTTTTACACTTCCATAAATTTACCTTCCCATCGAGATGCGGTTCAACTCTACATTTCACGAAACCACTGTGCTGGAACCCAGCGAAATGCAAGATTACGGAAATTCTAGGGTAGCCACTGGCAAACTACTAGACATCCTATTATCGTACTTCGCATTCCTTATTTTGGGAAACAAGTAGCGTTATAACAGTGTCTACAATTGCCGCTAATATTCGTTGCCACGATTAGCACGACAATACCCAACTTTAGGAGTCGTGCACTTTATAAGTGTACTATTCAAAAGAATAGAATAATTACAATATTGCAAGGAAATTAGTATGTTACAAACTCCAATGACTGATAACACAAGAAACCTAAGCGACGCAGATTTGAGTGACACGTAATAGTATACGAGCGAGTGACAAGGTATTAATTATTAAATTACAAGAGGCAGCAGCTAAGGGTGTGATTATGATACGAATTTCAGTGAACAGAGCTTTAGCAACAACACGAAGTTTCTCCTTAATTCGGTCTTCAGGATTGATTACAACCTAAGTTCCGTCTTGCCACGTTCCAGCCAATGAATCCTAATTTCTCTAGTCAGAATGTCATCCGTTTCTGCAACATAGATGACTCAAAACCGAAGAATTTTCTACTCGAAAATAGCAGATGATCGACGTTCGTGTCATCGACCCAGCGGCAAGCCTTTAATCACACGATTCCTAATTTCACGCAATGTCAGTTTCCTCGTTTGAGCGACCGAGAACTTGTGTATGCATGTTTGCGTTTTCTGTCTTTCACACCTAACGTAGAATGAATGCGGAACAAATGCAGAACGTGGAGGCGAATGCTGGAACGAAATGATTCTCAAACGGACCACGCGTTTGAGAATCTGCATTTAAAGTGTTAATTAATTATTTCTGACCAATTACAAATTTTGAACTAGTCTAGTAAAGTAATAATAAAGCATGAAATTGTAAAATTTATGAAATTATAATATATTTAGAAATTTATAATTGATGTATAAATGCATAATTACGAATTTATGATGTGTGTGTGTGAACTTTTAATTAATTTAGAGGTTCAAAGCACATTTATGAGCATTACAACCATTTCACGGGTTTATAACATATTCATGAATTTATAGCACCGATTTATATGTGAAATTTATAAATTCATAAAATACTTATAAACATTCTAAGTTCGTACTCTGTTTATGAAGTTTACCTATCCATAACATTTTTACGAATTTATAACAAATTTTAAACAAACTTTTGAATGCACTCATATTCATAAACTGATTCGCCCTGGCTTCCCGTAATTTCAATAATATTCGCATACGAATTGAAATTCACAATTTACCTACTTTTTTTTACAAAGCTCGCCATTTTGAAACAAACCAACGTTTTACAGAATCCTTCCGTATAACAATAATAAATTCATCTACCTCCAAAAACATGTATTTTTATTTTATCCGAGGAATCCACCTTGCAACTAGGAAATCTCAATAGCATTATATAACTGCGCGTATACTTTCTACGAAAATTACCATTTCCCAATAAAACTTGAAAGAAACACTATCCGTAGCATATACATTTAACGGACACACCAACCGTCCATGCTAATTGTAAGTATTCGATATCGCCCGAAAAGCTCCACAAATAGTAATTTTCCTAGCCTCGAAACGTGCTCTTTCTCTCAAGTGACCTTGACAGGAAAATTCATTCCGCCTCGACGTAGCGAAACTTCCTGAGTCCGCGCGACTGGGAAACGCTTGCGCCACCATTAAAGCGACTGGCATTGAAAAGGAACCGACGAAGTTGCGTCGTTACGGATTCGTAAAACGCGTAAACGTGCTCACGATCGCGGGGCGTGCACTGATTAACCCTAGAAGCGCCCCTTTGATGTCTGCGCGGCGCACTCGAGGAAATTAGAAACACTCGACGAAATTTACGCGAAAGCCGGCTTCTCTCCCGCGACGTGTACACACGCGCGTATCGTTCAGCAGCGCTCGCGCGAAAACGCTTCGTGACAACGAACCCGATGCACCGGTTCGAGCGTGCAGGCAGGGCCAGGATCAAACGGCGAGGCGGTTAATGACGTCGACGAGTAGAAACTTTCCCCGCGAGGCGGAAATTCGCAAGGATTGAAGGCCGACGCGGGATGAGCGGAGGGTGGCCGAGAGCCTGTATACGCAAAGGGTGTTAACCTCGCGATGCCACTGTCGGGGTCACTATACCCCTAATGCACTTTTAAACGCTCCCGGGAATGGCCCCCAAAGCCGAATTAGCGGAGACGATTGCGTCAGACACTTTTCGCCGTATATTGAGGAGTTGGGTTATTTCTACGGGGGGAAAATTGAAATTTTGTCGAACGTTGAAACCCTTAGTGAAAGTTTAAAACAAGTTTCACAAGTTTTAATGATTAAACTGTGATCAAGGGATGGTCTGTGTCTCGATCATAGGGGCGCCATGACATTTCTCTGTGGCGCCACCAGTTCCAATGTTTGTCGTGCGCTGACACTTACTCCCAATCCTGCTCTAACTCTTTGATGTTAGATGGGTTAAAAACTATTCCACCCTTTGCTTAGCTTTACCATTTTATTTAAAGTTTTTCATTTTTGTGGCAATACTATGAACTAACGCTAAGAGAACAATAAATAAAATTAGAAATGTATACAAGTCGAAACGCGTTTGCAAGTTCTTTTATAATCGTGTGCCTCAAAGAGCAAAATCACGGTTCTATATCCTCAACTCAATGCTCTTCAACTCTATAACCTCGATCCCAAAGAAACTATCATTACTCCTTCGCAGAGCTATTCAACTACAACAACGTAAAATCGAGAAACAATCACGTTTTATCTCCACCAGTGTTTCTCGCAGTTCAGCGAGGTATTAAAGGACTTACGATGTCGCACACGCGGGAATCGCAGTGCACAGGAATTCGAGGGGTTGGGCAGAGAACGTTTAGGGGGTAGCGGGGGCGTTGTCGAGTTGAACCGCTATGTACACTCCGTAACATCGCAATGCATGAGTACTTACACACAACCGTGAGATTTTTCGAGACGTTGTTCGTGTAGAAATTCGGCGCGTCCGTGGTGACCTCGCAGCTGAATGTACCCGAGAGGGCGAAGTCGATGTCGCGCAGCGTTACCTGACTCTTGTTGGAGTTGGCAATCTGTAACAGAGGATGACGAAGGGCGTTGTAAAGTGAATGCAAATGGATATCAGGCTAGGACGACACGCGTTATCGTGCACGGCCTCGGGTAGACGCCTGGAGTTCTGGCTCGTCGATTAACGATAACTCGATTTACCTGGCGCGGTTATAATTCGAATTAAATTCCGCACGGCTGCGGTCGGCCAACGAATATATCCGGCGCGTCTCTGCCGCTGTTTGCGCGGAATTAAGCGCTCACATGGTTCATTGCCTTCTGTTTTTCTGCTTGAAAATCGAGGAGAAATATATTCGCGGACCGACTCTTGTAATTACGGGATCGACCATGGACCGTGTTATGGGACAAGTATTTACTCGTTCGAGCCTTAATGGAAATGATGAAATGGAGACGAATTATCGGAGATGATTATGTCATGATATTTGACGAAACGCTGGTTTTGAAAATTATGTCCGCAAAAAATTGTTATCACGATGGAGTAATATTTATAATATTCCTTCCTAAAGGGCGTTAAGATTTTGCTTTCAATTTAAATATAAATGATACAGAATATATACGATTCGTATAATTTATATAATATGTTCATGTTAGTATGTCCACCACGACTACGCTGACAACTGTTATTTTTTTGTCTTTTCATGTCAAATTGAATTCTCTTTAAGATCTATTTAAAGTGTCTACTAAATTTGTATAAATAACGAATGCGTGCCAAGAAGACAAATGGTGCTAGAAGTAATTATTTTTAGACTATAGATTTTATGGCCCGATATATGACTTATTTTACTAATCAATATGTTTAGTAACATTTTTTTAAATTAACTATACAATGCACTGATATATTTTACGTAAAACATGAGCTATAAATGGAAACTGAATGTCTATTTAAACTGAAAATTGCAAGTATCTTCTTCGAGGAAAACATGCAGTGCCTGGAGAGGATTGGCTTTAAATAACTCGAGTAGATTTTATTGCGGTGCATTGGAAATCTGAATTTCAGAATGTACACATCAATTCAGGAAATCTTCTGTATCGCCGGTGAACATGCAGGTTGTGACATATAACGTATCTGCCATGTACAAACCTCGAATTTTGAATAAGTTTTTCCAAAGCGTAATGATAAAGAATTCAACGTTAAAAACACTGCATTGAAGATATATTTTATAAGAAACGGTCATTCTACACGAAATAAAACACTAAATGGAACAGTAAAAATACAGAATGTTACATTTTGGTCCGAAAATATGTATGTGTATCTATGAGAATATGTTAAATTGAAAAGAAGTTCATAGTAATGTCAGCGAAATTAAATATTCCTTAGAAATTCACAACAATTTTAATTTTCGCGGAATTGTTTTGTCACGGTCCGAACTTTTCTGCGAATACATTACGCAATGATACCATAGCATGTCAGCCCTTTAAGGCACCCAGTGTATTCCCGTTTGACTTTTCCCTGAGCCATTCCAATCCCACGTCATGTAAAATCTACACTATCCTAACTCAGCATTGAATCTTTATTCATGCCCGGAAACTCTGTATCCTAAACCTTGCTTTATCCCTTTGCTCTCGTGTTCACTCCGAAAACTCATAAAAGCCTAAACAATTCTTGCAGAAAACACGTTCATCTCTAAATCATTACCATCTCTTGATAGTTGCTGAACTGAACATTCAATATTTTGCAATTAGTGCATTTCTAATATTCGATACTTAATTTTCAAACGTTATAGGTACAATAGTGATATAGTATTTATTTGTTTACAAAGAATAGCATACGAGAAAATATCTCAAAATCTGTTCTCAAAAGTATCAATTCAAATGACGACACCTTTAAAGTCGAAGCTCGAATAATGCATTATCGTTATAAGGCTTATTTCAATACGTCAACACTTGAGTGAAAATTCTACTGTACTCCTTCCTCATTCTTATACATGATAAAATATATATATATAATTATACCATAATAAAAAATAAACCAACCCATTCGAACTAGACAAAATTTAAGTTCAAGACACTTCTGTCTACAAACTCGTGGCTTGAGCCTGATATATAATTTATTAGACAAACCATAGCACGCCGTGACGTGCATTTTCACGGTTAGATAAAAACTGACACGGTTCCACTCTTCTTTCGTTAAATATCCAGGTCGCAGCTGTGCGAGCCGGGGAAAGAATGATCGCGTTCGTTTTTCGTCAGCGCTCCACTGCCGGGCAAAATGTTAATATCGACGCAGGCCACGTCGCGACAAGGGACGCTTTTTTGCTAAATGTTTCTTTCCGTAGACCCATCGCCGAGACACGCCACTTGAGAAAATCGTCATCTTATCAAGAATTACCCGGCACTCGAGTAAATTGGCTCGATGAAGCAAGCGCGAAAGCACGGACACCGAGACCAAGATAACGCTGGAGTTCAAGCATCTCCAAGACGCGGAGGGATGCAGACGGGGGAGATTGCTTCATCGGTACAAGTAAAACAAAATATGCATAATTAGCGGGATTTAAATAACGAAGCAAGAAGACACAGAGAGAGGAGGGCGGGGGGGTGAGAACGGGATGAGGGAGAGACGGAAGGCTGCCTTCAGCGGGCTTTAAACAAACACCAGGGGCCAGCGAGCTTTTTTCTCGTGCTGATTTATGTGAGGTGGAGTGCACACGATGCGATGCGGATGAAAAACTAGATGAAAGCGGAGGAAGAACTGTTTACCACAAAATTTTTACATTTTCTTTGGCGTCGTTAAATTATTATCAATGATTGAAGGAGATTAACGCTTTTAATATGTGCGTTATTGCTTAGAGCGATGGAAGGGACAGTTACGATGATTATGTTACGTGATTACGGTATCTGACGATGAAGCACGTGATGCAAATCTAACAGATGGAGTGGAAAATTATTTATTAGAGAATCTTCACTTCTTTCCGCCTCATTAAATTAGTATTAAGGATTGAACGAGATTAACCCTGAATAAAAGTTACCCTATCCTCGTACAGTTGCAATTCTACAATCAGCAATTCAAATTTTACGGCGATTGAAATGCGTGAAAAACTGTTCCACGAAGATCTGCCATTAGCGGCGCGAAAAAGCGATAAACCGGCGTGTCGCGTCAAAAATTGATTATCTCCTAAAACGGCCAATCCAATAATAACTAAACGACGACATTCTGGAAATGAATAAAAATGGCAGTCCGTAAAAAGTTAAAGCTGGACGATATTCAAATTAATTTAGTTCATGGAGCAAGCAGCGAACGAAACAATCGAAAAGCACCTCCGTACTACGCGTAAACCAGGTGTCCTCATTTTGTATCATTCAAATCAAAAAGGTATACAAATTTAATAACATATTTAAATATTTAAATAACAATCTTCAATGACGAATAAAAGATACAAAAGTAAATAAAGAGTTAAGATGGTCAAATGATAAAAAAACTTTAAAAAGATTACAATAAGAATTATGAACTGAAATACTATTCCAAGCTGAATGAATAAAAGTTTATCTGAAGAACCGAATGAAAAATGATTGTGTTACCAAGTAATTTATTTAAGAGACGTTTCGAATGTTAAAATTCATGGTTCTCTTCGATATTTACAAATTTGTTTGTTACTCTAATTTAATGAATGTTCTTACGAATGATACAGTAGTGTTAGCTGAAGAATTTCTCAACTCCCATTGTGTGAATACTCTGAATTCGTACCAACTTGTGTCCGCCATAGACGTGTCTTTGGTTTCCAAAAATTCCACCAGTTTCACGGCATGTGGGCCAAAATCCATTTATCTGAACAACGAAAAAAGGTTGGCCGACACTGGCGTGAACAACGCTTCTCGTTGCGAGGCTTTACACTTCAGCGAGGTGAGCGTTGCACATTTCTGTCACCAGTTAGGAGGTAACAGAGGATGACCGCGTGTGCAACGAAACGATAAACGTAAAAGCTGTGTGCACGGCATTCGCAGATCATTCATTCGACCTGGGAACAACAGGGCAGCCGAACTTGTTTTCAGTTGCGTAAACGCGAGCTGTCGGAGGCGGTTGCATCGATCTCCGCCAAACCACATTGCTACGGAACTGCGTGCAACCGTGCTACGGAACTGTATACGGAAATGTTTGAACGATGATAAAAGCGGACTGTTTTACGGTGATTACAGCGGTGAAGGGCACTGTTAACGAACAACGGCCAGCACCGCGCGATAAAACTACGTATAGAGTCTGGGAGAGGAACCAAAGAGGTATAGAGGAGCCAGAAGTGGAATTTCTGTTTCCTCTTCTGATTGTCTTTGCGTGTTTTATTGCTCTCAATCTGGAGCATACAGATCGTATACAGGTCTGGAAAGTATACGAGACATCTAGATAGAGTTTCACGTCAGCCACTGTAATCCTTCCAGAGTCTTATTGCTTTAGAATATTATATGACACCTGCTAGGATTTAAGATTAAACGAGTGCACCTAGAGAATCCTATCTTTCAACAGTGTCTGCTATGTAGTTCAATTAGTTAACTAATCTGACACGTCTTGCCTTAGTTCAGTAATCCTTTGAAACCAAGGAAATGTAAATCTGTTAGGATTTAGGGTTAGATTAGTAGCCCTAAAGACTCCTATTTTTCAACTTTCTCTGCTATGTAGTTCAACTAGATAACTAATCTCACATGTCTTGGCCTGGTTCACTAATCCTTTGAAACCAAGAAAATGTAAATAATATGTACTGGCCCAGTCCTGTCAAGTGAGCTAACAAGTGCATTAGCAAAATTGTTAAAAATTACACACCTAAAAGGGTTACAAGCTGGGAGACAAGATAGACATCATAGTTCTTTTCGAGCTGTTGTACTTGGCAGATGGTCTTAAAAGTAACAGTAAATGAGATGCAATGAGGGGAATAAAAAGAAGGATATTTTCTAAGGAATTTAGCACTGACTTTAATAAATCTGCGTGTGACTAGACGTGTCTGCTACTGCCACAAACACTCCTTTGGAATGTCAAAAAGGGAAGACGAGAAGCACAACGGCAGAAATAGTACCACAACAAGAAATTCCAGAGGGTATGCCGCGCAGAAGACGCTCAAAGTGCGGAGATGAAACGAGAACGCGATATTACTGAATGAAATTTTTATGCTTGAAATATCTGCAAATTATTTGCAGTAACCGCCTTTCCTTTATCTTAGTATGATCAAAATTTGGAATAAACGTTTTTCGCTTCGTGAGAAAATTTTCATTAAATATTAATTGCGTTGGAAAATGCTTACACATGCCTGGTAAGGATAGAAATACAATACCTTTCATTCTTGTACTCTTTGAGTTTTTTTTAATATATAATAGATTTGTAATCATTTTGAAGGGTGTTTTAAATGAATCGTAAAGAGAATTTAATATTACGAGGAAAAATTAAATGAACTTTTTCTAATTAAGACAACATCTAGAGTTTTTTATTTTTTACTTATGTTATTATATTTTCACTATTAAATTCTTTTTCTTAAAGTTTTACTCTACGTTTTATTTTTTATTTTTCAATTCATGAATTGTGGAATAAAATGGTACCTATAGTCAGTCCCATATGCATTTATACCCTGTATATCTATTGAAGAAATGTGTCTAATTTAAATGATAGGCTTCGTAATTCCAGATCAATTTTCCATTATAAATATGTACATGAATAAACTTCACACCTGTATATATTTACAATTACAAATTTATTTGGAATCATGAACCATTCATGTAAATTAGGCAAATTTCTTCAATAAATACACATCAAAACTCAAATAAGTCTTCGAATTTTTCTTAAAAATTGCCACGAAGTATCTGGACAACCCAATACAATTTCTATTATTATATTTTCCCACTTGTCCTAACATTTTTCATTTCGCCTATACGCATCATCAATACCTACATCACATAAGTTAACTTTTATTTCCATCAAACTATCCTTTGAACCCCTTCAACGTTTAGTAATTGTGAGCCCTGCGAGCGAACTCGAAACGTCCTTAATAAATATACCGTCACACCAAACAAGACACGGTTGTTTTCTATAAAAATATTGAAACTCACGTCAACGTAGATCCCAGTAATGTTGAAGATTTTGGTGGGCGGCTCCTCGCTGGGCGCGAAACGGTAGAACTCGTGACTGCCACGGTACCACTTGAGAGAGTAAAGAGGAGCGTCCTCGAGATCGTAATGGCAGCGCAGCATCGCCTTCTGACCACGTTGCACTGTCTCCGGAACTATTTCCAGGCTGACATCCCGCAGGCAGCTCGCACCTTTGTGGGAAATGAGAACAGGAACGGAGCATTAAGTCTAGTGTGCATCATTAGTCCGCTTTTACTCCTCGCGCCGGAGGTTGCACAGCACGCGTCAGCGAGAAATTGCAATTCCACCGAATGACAATTCCTCTCGCTTCCGCCACCTAACCCACTCTATTCTCCCCCTCCCCCCTACCTCTTTCCGTAACCATACACGCCCACACAAACCCACACCCACCACAAACATACAATTTTTCTTCCCGCCTCCCTTCGCCATCTATCTTCCTTTTCGCCCTAACCTCGATCAACGCGATCCACCCTCCCATCATCCGACGTTCTCCGCCTTCGAGCTAACCTAACGGGTTGCCCTTTTCCTGCCTTTTTTTTTGCTGACGTTCCGTTCACTCGTATTATCGATGATTCGAACTATTAAAGCCCGGAGGAATTGAACTGTATATGCCATTCATATTAAAACAGCGAGCCAAGGCTTTGCTCGGTGCTCCTTGATGTCGCTGCAGGATGAGGCCTCTTATTACGGGCTAGCTTCCGGCAACGTGGAAGTAGGCGGATGTCACCGAGTCGCGAATGGGGACGAAACTCCGTAGGGGTGATTTTCGTCCCACGAGAAACGCGAAAAAAAAACATACATTGCGATGCTTTAGCGGACGTATTAATTCTCCGCGGCTCGAGTCGTGTAGCTTTTCTGGTTGGAAAACGGGGCTGGGGTGTGTCACGACGTCGCGAACGATTGGGAACTTTCGATGTAGCTGAACTTTACGATCAAGCATGCTTCCAGATGAAACTTGCAACAGGAGGAAACTATTCGAAGCTGAGTATCGGCTTTAAGCATTCTTCGCGAATAGTTGTGTCATTAATCTTGTCAGTGATATGGTCTTCATATCGTCAGGTAGCGTCATCAGGTAACTTTAAAAGTGAAAATAAATTAAATTCGCGTTACGCGTGTAGATTGGGCAGATCTGGCTCGAAAAAATGTTGTAAAATGTGTTTTCAATGATGACGGTGGTCCATGTCGGCGATGCATAATGTAGGCAACCTCATTATGAATGCATTGTATACTGTCCTGAAATCGAATTGGCATGCAGCGTACATACAACGTACTACTGTTTTTCGAATTTGCATAAGTAGGACACCTATCCATCTCTGATCTCTTTGAACATACAAAATCTCGTCCGGTGTAAAATTGAATCATATAGCGGGTTAATGATGATTGGGAATAATATATTTTGGATTGAGCATGTAGCTGAAATTAACTAACAAACTTACTTCAATAAGTTATAGTATAGTATATCGTAACAATTATTTTCAGAATATTTTCACTATATCTTAGAGTAGAAAATGAATGTTAGAGTTGATTTCTAAAAGTAAGAAACAAAGATTGATGAGAGAAAAATGATTGCTATTCTACTGTTCCAATTACCAAGTAAATGTACCTATGCTTTATTTTATCAGAAAAAATTGAAAATAATTTTACCTGTAAAATTTATATCTGTAGATTTGAGCCAATTATGAAAATTGTACAAGCAGTCCTGAGTACAATTTATGTGGGTACGTGGTATTTACATTATTTTGCAGTAAACTCCGTACTATTTTTGTTATTAAGAAATCAGATGCTGGAAACGTATCAAACTTAAACTCGAAGTCACGTACCTTTCATCGGTTCTCGCGTAAGAGTATCTAGCGACGTTTGCCACGACCAAGGAGAGGAAAAAAATAAGCGAAAATTCTTCGCTCACAAAGGGCAAGATCTGCGAAGTTGGAAGAGCTTTCTCCCCCCTTTCATTCCGAATTGAAAGGAATTCTGGAAAACGTAGGCAGGTGCATGGCGTATGCTGGAAGTTTCTGGGGACTGCTTTTGAGGATAGCAATGTTCTCAATCTCCGTTCCCTTTCCACTAGTTTCTCGCTGCATTATTCGATATACCTACATTTAACACAAGCGACCCGTTTCTTCACTCTTAAGCGCGAGCACGACTGAAAGCAGCGGCGCAATGACGTACTCATAGTTAATTACTCCGATAAATGCAACCTGAATTCTAGACATCCCATACTTTTAAAAGCAATATGCAATCCAAGACTGAAAAAGGAATTCTTCAGCTTTCATTCCTTTGACTATATTGAATTTAGATTTATTGTGATTCAGATTATTCTTAAGACATGATTTCGTTCATTTTTTCTTTGATTTTATGAATTTTTATGATCTTAAAATATTTTGTACTTTACATGAAATTAAAATGGCGAAATCATTGAAATATTTTAATAGGTTTTCGACAAAGAAACGACATTTTAAATGAAACCATAATATAATCCGAAAATCGTTGAATATTAACAATTTCAATCATAAAAACTTCTCACTTACAGTTCAATTGTTTCATCGTATAAAATCGTAGAATAAATGAATGCGTTTAATATTTCACACTTGAATTAACTTTTATTTAAATTCAAGAAATTTTCATTCAGTTATTTAAACATATGGAAGCGGTTAACCAATGTTAACACATGAATTAAATCGAGGATCTGTTGACCGGCTGAAAAACAAATTCTGGGGTGACTGGAAGAGTGGAAGATAGCATAGCGCCCGTAGTATAATTACTGGAAGCGTTTCATCTGAATTTACAATCGAACTGTTTGCGTCCGGTGAGAGAATAGAAATTACCTTGGATAACTTTACATCGCGATAACAGAAATTGGTGTTGATTCTCGAAGAGCTGGTTTCTTAGAAAGATAGCCTACTAATTTTACAATAACAGAACCAAAGTAAAACCATTTATTATGTATTATAAATTGTTAAAAAGTAGACAAATTAAAGTGTCTGGCAATAAAACTTAGAAATATTCTGAAAATGTACGAACGTTTAATAAACGTGTGTACAAAAAATGCCAATAGATATAAAATCATATATCACGAAAAACTACAGAGAAGGATAAAGATATTTACGAAAACCTTATCTTGTAAAATGTATACCATATCAATGGTATTTAGAAACAGAGTGGTAAAAATAATTGTATAAATAGAAAACCTTCTTTAAATAATTTAAATAAAAAATTGCAGCTTGATAAAGCTTTCTATTTTCAAGATTATTTTATGCGTTTACAAAGCTTTGAAGACTGTTTATGTCCAAAAATGATATGTATAAAGTATGAAATAAATTTATTTACCTTATATTGGGTAATGAAAAATTAATTTTCTATGTTAATGATTATTTTGGTATTCTAGATTTTCAAGAGACTTTTATTAAACGAATGTACCAAGTACGTCGAGGAGTACACATTTTCTTTTGAATTGTCTTGTCATAATTCAATTAGTAGTCAGATGCTTTCGAATTCATTAATTAGAACCATCGAAATTCAATTTTCCCAAGTGTGAGGAAATTCAAGTGTATTCCTAACGGACAAAAGAGTCCTATCCACCGCTCCATTCGGATATTTCCAGAGACCAGTACACTGGGAACGTGTCCTAGGTAAATTAAGCTCTACCTCGTGACCGCAGAAGGCTGCAATCAGAATTGCAAAGTCCTGTCGACTCTTCCAGCGTAACAGTTTTTCCGTTCTAGCAAACAGCTTTTGTTCACTCAGGTAATACTATCGAACGTGGTATATAAAATGAAATATCGATGAGGAAGAGCTAAACAAATTTTTATCTGATTGATACACGAAGAATTACAGATACAGTACAATTACTCTGTATTTGTGGATAAGTATTTTGTTTTATCAGTAAAAACGTTTTGTTGGAGAGATAAAAACGCATGCGTTAGTGGCATTTATTTAAAAACAAAAAACTAAAATGAGATTACGTATGAGGGATTAAATAATAAATATCCAATTTGCATCTCGCGTTGAAAGGAAAATACTGCCATAACTGTAACACTGACTGAGCGGAATAATACAAATTTGATTTCTATGTGAACATCGTGTCAAACAATATAAATTCTATAGAATTAATAACGAATTAAAAAAAAAACTTTATACGAAATGGAATTTAGTTACAATAGAACAATATTGTAAACAATTTTTTTCGTATGAAAAATGTTATGTGAATTCATTTCTACTTACTCTGTTTACAATAATTTAAAAAATATTGCAGAATAAAGTTTTGTGAATATTATATCGAAAATGTGTATCGATACTACTGCATTTTGTTAATTTGTATTATCGTTTCATGAACCGCAATAATTATCTTTTGAAACGTTCCGATGGAACTGTATTCAGAACTGCTTCATTTGATTACTTCTTTTATGATATTTCTATAGAATGATAATAATATCGCTCGTTTTGAAACAATCGCAATAACTCAATACGATACCATAATTGCATTCAAAATTGTTCTCTGGAAATTAACATGCACAGATGGACATAGGGCGACCAATATTACGATAACGAGGCAACAACAAAAAAGAAAGCTCAACGATTGGACACAATGATAAAAAAATTATACCTACTTACGATGAGGATTGTGCGTAATATCAGTATCAATTTATCATAAATTTTATGAACGGAAACATTAGATATATTTAATTGCTACACTATTCTCATTTGTAATTAATCATACTAAATGTCATAGAATAGTATCGTATTTCTATATAGTAATATTAACTAAGTGACGCGATTTTCTTGTCTTAATTACTGGTTTTCTATCGAATAACTACACCTTGAAAGAAAATTAAATCATTCCAAGGACCTTACAATTTTTCCTGTTCAGTTTGCTATTTACATATCTGCTAAAAAATATCCTAATAAATTTAACTATATCATAAGAAACATAGCTGACCACCACCATCTTTAAGGTTACTATTTTACGATTACACGATATTTCCAGCGCGACAAATTTATGCAATTGGACGAAGCATTAAATTCCAACGATTTTATACAATTCCAGACTTCGCCAAGGGACAAGTCGATCAATTATAATTTTCATTTTTCTCTCGCGCAGGTATACGTCAGTTTATGGCAATGGCGCAGCCTCGAGCGAAGCTTACGTAAATTAAACTGCACGCGCAGCCACAAGCTGTGATCAGAATTGTAAAATTCTTTTCGCGGAAACGGACAGAGAAGAATATTGCTCGTTCTCTCCTTCCGCGATATATTTTACAAGTCTAACAGCACCTGATGTCGTAAATAAACCGGTGTATAGACACGAGTGGGAGTCGCACTTGCGGCAATGTTTCATTGGGTAGAAACGTTTCTTTATATTCCCGTGAAAGCGTCAAATTCGAAGCGATATAAATGTTATTAGACACAGAAAGTGGCGAGGTTCTATTTCCTTATCAATTTTGATTCTTTTTTGATTGAACTTCTGTCAGTAGTGGCCGGCGAATTACATTAATTATATTACTTAACAATCGGGATTACGTTTCTATTATACGATGCGAGCAAGTTAATTTCATCATAGGCTTCAAGGGTTCGCTGGTATCTAGCCACTGAGCAATTTGCAGCCGATTGTCATACGAATTTCATTTACTGGCACACAGCGCTGGACAATCCAGGCATCGCGAACTAAAATTATATTCACGCACGAGCCACATTTATGATTCTCATTGAACTCGAAAGGAATCGACTTTATATGTACTTACTTTTAATCTTACTAAACCCACGAATTTGTAAAGTGGTAGCACCACAGTTCGTAAATAAAGAATCAAATTCATCTTATTTCAACTTTATTTAACGAGATTTGTATTTTCATTTGATTAAGAAAAGGAAAAGGGAACAAAGCTTAATACTTTATTTTGTCTGACATTGAAATTTTAGGCTATAAGTATAAAGCTATTAAGCTTTATCATAGTTGTGTTAATGTCTCTTATAATTTAAACTTGGCGCTATAGATGTACACTAAGCCACCTAAAGATTAAGATCTCTATCATTTTCTTTCTAATTCAATAAAAAGAAAAAGACTTGTAAACAAGACGAATATAAAGTAAATTTAATAAATAGATGTATCTTTTAAATTATTATTCTCTGGTTTCGAGTCGCGCAAATTCATATTTCTTGTAGAAATTACGTATAAGGTGTTGTAAATCATTTTCAACGAAGTAGAAATAATGAAACGATTCAACATTCGTTTCAGTTTCCTTCCAGTCACATGTAGGGCAAGTAGAAATAATTTCGCTCGTGCAAAACAAGAAATACATTTATCAGAAGGGTAATCCAACGTGAACAGGAAGTATCCGTGTGTCCGAACACGTGAAGTAACATCTCGACGCGAAAACATCGTTTATTAACGCCCCACGATGGATTCTCAAAAACGAATGCACCACGAGACACTGAGAGATCCCGATTTTTCTGTTGGCTAGTCCGTGAATGGTCCTTCCTTCCTATTTCTGCGTAGATGTGGACCGGAAGTACGAGTGGAGGACTCGATCGTTCCCAAAGGAATTCAATGCTATACGAGCGGCTTATTGTCGTTTCACGGGGCTGAACTTTCGACTTCTGGGGCTGGCGCGACGCGAATCGCAGTGAATCAAGCGGAAGTAACAAACAGATTTCGGATCGTGGTCCGTACGACGCTGCCGCGCGCAAACCTGAAAAAGTATACTTTTTCCTACGTGCCGCGAACATTGGCGCGCGGAGACAACTTAACGAATTCTCTAAGTTATTACGGGAAGTTTGGCAGTTCGATCGAAACCGGGCAACAATGGCCGAGAAAGGCCAAACGTGATTCTTCAGATGCAGGTGTTTGCGTCATTGTGCGACCACGCGACGACTTGGCGATGGAGGAAATATTTTAAACTCCGTACAAAGAGTTACCAACATTTTGGAAAACCATGTCAGAACTGTGACTTTTGAATAAAATAAATTGGAGAGGGAAACGGCTCTTTTTTTTATGTGTTTTATATTTCTTTTATTTTGTTTATTAGAGACGTTGTTTTGAACTTCGAAGTAAAGAGACGCTACGCGTTTTCGGCTTTCACGCAATTACGATATTTTCCGAGGATTTTGGCATCCGAACACGCAGCCAGCCATCGCTACATTTTCATTTGCCACTGCATTCATTTTCCATTTTGTTCTGGCTCGATTCTCCTATATTCGTCTCTTCTATATTCCTTTTTTTAATTCAACACTGAATCTATCTCTGTTCGAAAGTGAATGAAATTTCTTGATTAATTTAGCCTTGCATTACGAAATTAAGTTGCATTTACTCCATGCCAAAATTTATTTCTCCGCAATTTTGCTGTGCTGTGGTTTAAAAATAAATATATGTATTTATAAATAGAGTTATGATTTAAATTGAAATGTCTACATTTGATTAAACACTTAATTCTTTTCGATAAATGTGATATTTAAGTTAGCATTCACTGGTAAAAGTTATATTCTTGTTCCTTTCATTTCAATTAATTTGCATGTGTAGACTGTATTTATGTACGGAAATCAATATACATATTAAAAAAATTGATTTATATTTCTGCGGTATTCGTTCGTTTAAATAAACAAGGGTTTTTTGTTCGATCAATTGTTCGAGTATTTCATTTATATCTATATATTTGAGGAATAGATATTGCAGCTGAAATAGCACAGTATTTCCAACCGTTTAATTTTTACCCTTTTAACGTATTTGATTGACAAATAAAAGCGTTTCCAAAAATTCACAAATCCCTATTGGAATTACATTCCAGTCGATTGTCTCGTCACCGTTCGACAGTTTATGGTATACCGTCTGGCATTTATAAAACAAGAGAAAAGGTAAACATTCGTCAATATCTTTTACAGTAGCATGACACAAAATGTTCATCAAAATCTCGCGCCTACTTCGTGAATTAAAACATGACCATATTTTCTTTTTAATATTCAACGTGAATCATCAATAATCATATACTTAAAACGAATTAATTCCACAGTAATAAATGCAAATTCTTATTTTGATTTTCGCACAATGTTCACGTCTATCTGGAAGATTAAAATAAAATTTTTTAGTTGAATATACGCCTGTATTAAAAATGACGAGGTTGATTAAAGTGGTTTTCTAAAGATATGTTGACTTTGCCGTGTCCTGAGCTTTAAAAATAGTGGCGTCGAAGTTTCCATGAAGATAATTATTCGAAAAGCTCGTATATTGACATTTATACTCGAATTTTCTATGGCCATCGTTATTATTTTTTTCAGTATATTTATATGTCGCGGAAACGAACATCCGCGGTTTTTATCTTCGAAACGGAAGCAACGACATAACATCCAGTCTTTGCAACGAAATATCCGTCAAGCGGCTCGGACTGCAGTTACTCGAATGCGTAAAAAAAGAAAGAATGCCAGATATAAATGCGCTCAAGCAGTATACACACGTGCGTCTAGACTATGAAGTTTAAGTTTAATGAACGTTAATGACGCTTGGTGTCGTGAAAAATGTGCGTGGCTCTCGCGTTGCATTCCACTCACCCCTTCCCGGTCTATGAATACTCCGCAATTCCACTTGATCACTCTTACAGAAACGCGAAACACGTACAGAGGGAATAATATCGTTCTCCGCGAAAACGAGTGCCAATTGAATCTGAACCACTGATAAGTGGCGATAGCGAGCTGTTTCCTCCTCCTCCTCCTCCTCCTCTGGGAACCGTTAACGTCAATGCGGCAATTTACGGCTATTAGCGAATAAAGTACACGATTAAAAACCGGTCATGCGAAAAATTACGAGCCTCTTCTTGCGAATATCTCGATTATTCGCAGAATACAACATACCAAACCCGATGCGCTTCAGATATCGATTTCTTGACCTGGAGAGCTGGCCAGCACGTAATTGATTGCATTTTCGATAAATTTCTAACGAATCGATGATGTAATCGTGATGGGAATAACCGTTTGCAGTTCTTCTTCTCGATTTGTAGGTTTAAATTCGTTACCACTGATACATGTTTTCTATCTACGGTCGTTAATCAAGTATTTGCGATCGCGGTGTGAAAGATTACTTCGGTGTTTACTGGAACCAGTCATATTTACATATTTAAGGTCGGGATATTTCAGGATGCGATGTTACTAATCATTTTCTGTCAGTTCTATGTTAAAATAAGTACGTATACAATTAGAAAATTGAATTCTTTCTATAAATTTCAGACTGACATGGCTGTATATCATAATTGATAATAACATTAATTATGAAAAAGAAAAAATTAATATGAAGAATCTTGAATAGGTCCAACAATTTTATTTACGTAATAAGAATTTTAGCTACTATCGCGAGAATAAATATAATAAAATTTTGTATGGTTTATTGAAATAATTAATTACGATTAATAGATTGATCGTCCTCGATAATCGTAGTCGCTATGAATATTTTGGTTATCGTGATTATCGATTATCTCAGCAATCACGTTCACCATAACGATCAGTGATTACTCGGGAATAATAAACAACCATAATGGTTATTGATTGCTTGGCAATCATGATTACCATAATGATAATTGATAATACCCCATACATAGGTACAAGTAATAATAACATCAACTACGTTATTATCATAAGATCAACGATTATTCTCTTCATTCAAAAACAAATTTTCGTAATTAATTTGAACTTTGTTAATTTTGATCTCAAATTGACAAAAGTTACTAGTGTTGTACTTATTTTAGCGAAGTTAAATGTCTCTTACATCGAGTAAAGAGTTTTTACTTTCCCAAACACACTAAATAATTTCTACACTTTTATATTAAATAACTATTACAAAGTATTTGAACAAGAAATACCTATATTTACTTTACTTGGAAACAATCCTTTCAAAGACCTTATAGAAAATGTCTGGCCAATTACCAGTAGAAATTGCCGAAAGAGCAAATTAAACGAGAATTAATTAAAATACGTCACCAACGATGAAAATATTGAAAACACATATCCAAGTCTGTTTACGAGCAACCATAATTGTATAATACGATCACTGAATTCTAAAGGCAAGCATACAAACAACTAGCCACTTTACCACAATTATATAAGAAATCATTAGCCTACTTCCAACAAATGTGTATTCTCTTCTATCATTTTTTTCAACGTTTCAAGATGACTAACGAGAAGGTTGGTTCAGCGATTGCTCGAGTTTGGTCTCATTTATAATTCCACGTGCAACTTGCTCTTGACAAAGTCCTACAGAAAATCCTGATATGCATTCTTCCACGGATATCGTTACTTACGAGGGAGGGTCACTTGTCCATTGAATTACTCAGAACAGAGAATCGCAATTTTACTTCCCGTTCTCGTTTTACTTCCTCGCACGTTCGCGATTTGCATGTGGACGCGACGTACTTTCCACGATTCTTTGGAAAAGCTGAGAGACCCGTGGAAACTTTCCGCCCCGACCTCCTCCCTCGAAGCTTTTGTTAGTCGAAAAGTAATTTTCAGTCGTGGCCTCAGAGAGGCTTCTATTATCGACGAAAACATTCCCGACAACGTTTTCATTAACCCGCGTGCTCGGTAAAAAGTCACTTTTCTCGGCGGATCTTTCGTAGACGAGGCAGCTAATTAACGATCAGAACAATCGCCATATAGAACTGTCAACAATGCACGGTAGTTTGTGTGTGTTCCGCGCACACGAGAATGAGAAAGCAACCACAGTTTACATAATCTAAATTTCGTTTACTTCCCTGTTAGTGAATACAACGGAGGGAGAATGGGTCTATTTATGTTAAAATGTACTTCTTCTACGGGGATTTTTGTATATTCCGTTGTGCTGTAATGTCCTGAGTGAAAGGAAGGAAATCTATTAAGGCTGAAAAAGCCCGAAACGAAGAGTTGCAAGCTCAAAACGAAGGATATACAGAAGAAAAGGATTGATATATGGTGTTGGAATCGTTCATTCATCAGTAAGTAAATTAAATCATTTCTTTACTGCCTTATTCTGCACACCAATAAATGAGAAGTAACTAGAATTATTTATGCTATAAAAGTTATTCGAATACTCCCTAACCCTAGACTATCTTCATTCTTTATTTTTACAAGTCTCACAAGTGATACTTGATGTTTAAATTGTACACAACAAGAAACACGAACAAGTACGCATTACCAATACCAGTGATCGTTATACTGTTGCAAGAAAATTAGTCCAACGACTGAATTGGAGTGAAAGACTGATCCCTAGAGTCTAGAAGTTTTGATCTATTCACGGTGTATACACCGTTGAATTCCCATGCCGCGCTATCAACTCGTTTCTTCCTATGTACTTTCCCAAATTGCTGTTGCAAATGATGTGAATGACACCAGTTTGTAACCCGTAATGCGAGTTGTAACGTTTTATGGGTTTGCGATGAGGGCAATTATTAGTTTTATGTCTGTAGCTCGCCCTTATTATTTCACTGAAGTAGTGTCGTTGGTTGGAAGTTGATATGCCGTTCGATGGAATGAATTGAATTGATTTGATTTAATTTTCAATGAAACAATTTTATGGGAAACTGGGTGTTCTGATTCTTTTACGAACGGAAAGGACAAGCTTAAAACACTTGTAAAAAAAAGTACACAAACACAAATTGAAATCTCGTATTGGGATTAATTTTTTTAAAGGAATTATATATTCAATTGTACCTATTTTTTATCTTCTTTGAAATACCACTACACTTCTTAGATTTTGCTAGTGTTCGTTGGACACTGTGTCCGACTTCTTTGGTTCCAATTCTCGTTGTTTCGGCGAAGCTTCTATTGCCTCGCCTGTCAAAGGCATTCGAAGCATTATTGTCGAAGATTGACCAGAAATTGGATTTATCCAAGGACACTTATCGAAAACTCTGACAATGCAAAGGGAAGTGTTTCTTTCGGGACAGAGAAATGTTATTGAATTATAGAAGAGGGAGTGTTGTAACAGAAACTCAATAAGCCGCATTGACAGAGTTTCGATAATTGGAAGCTGTAAACAGTTTCCTTGTCATACTTTACTTCCTTACACTTCAAAATCATTAAATAAAATCGTATGTATGTAATCAAATCTTTTTCAATTTAGAAAAAGATACTACATTCGATAACTGAAGCGTGGAATTTTAGTGTAGTTCTACCTAAATCCAAAGATTTTTTTAATAGTTTGTGTCCTTTTTCAAAATAGATCTCATTAACGACAATTTATAATTTGATATTCTCACACTGATAATAACACATACTATTTATTTCTCCGTAAAATATTTCTCAAAATATCATTCAAAAATAAGCTGCCATCACTCATACGAATTGCAACATCGACTTATATACATAGAATTTTGGTTCTCTCACCATAATTCATTTCCGTACTTTCAAAGACCATTCAAAGAACTATTCCGACTTCTTGATAGCGCTCTCGAGAAGTTTGGGAATCGACAAGAAACCACACGGAGGGACGCTTATACACCCTACGTCAACGTTAATAAAGTATCATCGGTTACGTTGACATCGAGTCCCGCTGACGAGGGACAGTTTCGTTGTTGATGAACGGCCAACTTCTTGCTGGTACTTAATCAAACTTATTATATCAGTTCGTGTAGAGTTTCGGGAACCATCGAGTGTCTTATGTGGAACTTCCAAAGCTTTTCGCTCCAATTGCTCTGTTTTCAAGTCCACACGTGCTTCGCCCAATTTCTTGTCCATGTGTTTCTTGCGCAAAACATTCTCTTGATATTAATCGGGTATCGAATTTGCGAGAGAGAAGAGAATCGAGGAAAACTGATAAAGTTCGTGTGTACCCGAAGTAAAAAGTTGGACGAAAGTGGAACAACGGTTCTTATTCGTTATTCTTTGCTCATTACACTCGTATCGGAGCTTCGATCTGATGACTTTGCGAAATAATATTCTAAGTTCTAAAAGTAAATATTATAGGTTGTACCGGGCACTCGTTTCCGGCTAAAGTTTATTATGATATACTCCTCAGAATTTTCGACTATGATTTCAAACTTTCCACGAAGTAGTCTTCCTTCTGATTTATGTTTTGTGGTTCGTTGAAGATTTTCCTAGTCTTTGTTCGAAAAGTTTGCCATAGTAATTTCTTTGGTCTTTCAGTCTAAAATTGGTGAGTCCTGTTATCGACCGACTTCTAAAAGGATATCATTAAAATATATATAACGTGATTCTAAATTAAATAATTTCAATAAATTATACCCATTGAACTAACAACTGAATAAAAGTTATTTCAGTTATAACAAATTCTTTAAATATTATTGACCAACTAAGTGATAAGTAAACATCAAGTCATTACAATAATACTATTCCTATGACTATAATATTATAAAAGTCAACTTGATTACCTTCTTAACTCTCTTAGCTCTAAAGCGTTATTCTAATTAATCTAATCCATTATTGAATTAACACAAGCAGTTGCACACATCTCATTCCAAAATACCAAAACGTTTTATATTACATTTAATTACTATTCCAACCTAACAATTTCTCAAATTTTAATATAATCACTGATCCTGTAATTTTGCAAAATGATTGATGAAAAGTACCTTCGATATCCACGCAAAGAAACACCCAGCCGCGACGCAATACCGCGTAATTAATGGAATGTTCTTTCCCGCTCAAAAAAAAAAATATACTCACGCTTTTTCGCATAGCGGCGTTACCAACGGAATTAGCGTCGCGCGGGACCTTTCCGCCAGTGACCCCCTACCGTCGATCGTAATTTACACGAGTAATGACGTTGCGTAATAGAATTAGTAACCGTTTAAATCCATCCCCTTTTAAGCTAATTTCTTTCCAGTTGTATAGGGCTCGGAACGAGATTAATCGCGCAACGCGCGAATCCAATAAACGATTTTACGCTCGTGACACACCGGTCACTGTTAAAATTCGCCAGTTATACAGATTATACGCAGAAGGGCGAGAGGGGCAGGGAGGCCTGTTAACGCGCTTTCCGCGGTCTGCTTGTCACTGTAAAACGTCGGGCCGATGCAGGAAATCCACGCGATATTGCCGACACCCGTCGAATTGTAACCTTGTCTGTGGACATTTTATTTGCACGAAATTGCGACTCGTACAATTACCACCCGGCGTGTTCTACGAGTGCTGAATACACATTTACCGGGTGACTATATTGGGTCCAAAGGGGGAATTGACTTTATTCTCATACCACTCGTTTGGGCGCGGCTATTTAAATTGGCAGCTGTAGGAGCTCAAGTTCTAGGTTGCTTTTGTTTGATTACACTAACTGCTGCCTCAGAGGAATTTTGATAAAATTAATAAAACGTTCGTAATTGTGGAAGGTATCTCAAGTTATAGGTTGCTTTTGTTTATTTGCAGTGACTAACTGCAGTCACAGAAGAATTTTAATCAAATTATTGATTTATAATTGTAATAAGAACGTGTAATGCTTGAATTCGGGTTCAGGGTTGCTTTTAAAAAGAAATTACTACACATTGTGTAAAGAAAATTATACATCCTAACCAGAATCAAACAAATCATGATCGTACAATTGCCAGTTGGTGTGCTCTACATTTAATTCTCCCATTACTCGTCCAAGTATGGCAATCCAGGTTAGGTTTGTTAGGACGCCCTTAAGATGAATTAGTTTAGACTCAACTTTCCCCAACATCCCATACATAATTAAAAATAGTACCTACCCCTGTAACTAATACATTATTAGCCAGAATAGAATACGAGAACGAAGCCACCCAACAAAAAATAACCGATGAAGGCGAATGGATAAAGTATTCTAAGATGGAAGTTCCATAAACGGAAGTCAAGACGTTCTGAAATAACGACTGCATAAACTCGTTACCCTGTCACATTCGCCAACTCCACGACTCCGCTTGCACACACGCCAACTAATGAGAAAAGAAAACAAAGTTTGCGAGAAGATCGTCTCTGGCGTGCAATCTGCTTTTTCTACTAGCAAACATGAAAACCGTTCCGCCGGCAGACCTGCCACCTCCGCAACGAAATATACTTGAGATTAGAAGCGCGATAATTTACTAGCAGCTCGTTGCTTTGCAACGCTCCGCTCGGTTCCGGAGCTCGCAGTTCGGATACCTGGTCGACAGTTTGATACAGAGGTCTTTGGAAAAAAACTCAATTAAAAGGACAAACGGAAAAGGTCGGGAAGCGGAAGAAAAATGTGCGGCTCCGCGTTGGAAGAAGTCCTCAGCCAATGTTGCCAAACTACTGCGTCTACGAACGTATTCTGCTTTGCTCTCCATGAATTTACCGAGTTACACTGTTCCATAAGTTACCCTTAATGGGGTAAACACGTATAGCAAGTTAAGTATTCGAACGCTAGTGGAGCAATTCGTTTAACTTCCGTGACACGAAATTTATTCTAACGGGAAATCATTCGTTTTCGTTGCGTTTATATGTCAGTGAATTAATACTATTCATTGGTAATATTGATAGTAAATAATGGACTTATGAACTTGTAGGAGTGCCAGGTCTCCAGTCGAGGAAGAATAAATCGTAGGCATATCTCGTAAATTTGTTAGATTCAGGGTACATTGATTGAAATTAAAGAGATAAAAATAGAATGTCTATTTTGGTTTTAGATTTTTATCATACATTTAAACCTTTCTTCAGGTCCTCTTCAGGAATGAATTAAATATGTAATTCATTATATCAAATGCATGAAAATATATAATATAATAAAAGCGAAGAACTTGGAATTTTAAAAACAATATTCATTGCTCTCAATGTGTTTTCGGTTAGCAATAAAAGGATAATGAACAAAAAAATTAATAAGATAATAATTTTTAAACACATATTTAAATTTTCATATGCGACAGGATGATTATTTTCATGTACAGATCACCCTATTTCACCCTGTCACAGTACACCAACAGGCTGGCGCACTTGTGTTCGATGGAGATCAAGTTTATGAGCGTGATCATAGCCAAACACCGCGAAGAACTATAGTTAACACTGACAATAAACAACACAGTATGCGACAGGTTTGTCAGTCACGTTACGACCGCGGTATAAGATGACAATAGGGGACAACCGAGAATTGATGATCGTCGTTGATGATTGCTATGCGAGTCATGGCTCGCTATTGGTAGAACCAATAGCTAACAGCACGCACTTGGATAATTCTGTAAACATTGACTCTAGCAGAAACTGATTAACACGAATATTGCATAATTCAAAGGGGCTATATAATGTACCGATCAAATCGATGATCTGGATCTCAGTTGCTTTCGATAGCAAGGAATACGTCCGTTAATTTGACGAAACGGACAAATATGATTCTCGATCATTAAATACATTTTTTATGTAGTAATAAAAGAGAAGAGGAAATTATTTCACTTTAATTACATATTTCTTTTGTTGGCAAATATATGCAAAATCTCGAGGTTGAATTTGTGAAATTTTAAATTTAGATACATTCAGGAGCGGAAAAATAATACATGATTATTAATTGTTTCAAAGCAGGAGATTTATTAAATAATATTTATCTTTTATAGGAATACTGTAAAATATGTGAAAGTTTAGTTATGTTATTTCAAATAATGCGATATACGCGTAACGTATAAAACTTTTAATTAATTCACTGCTTACATTAACAGTTTGAATGTTTGCGTATTTTAACCAAACTAATTCATCTGAGGTTCACAACATTTTGATTGGTTTTTTCTTTGTTACAGTACAGATATAAGAAATGAAATATATTCATTGAACAAATAGAAAATAATTCTATGGGAATGGATAAGGCCAATATCTGAGACAGCTCGATATTTATTAATAGTCGAAAACCACCGTACCAAGAAAATATCATATTTTCTTTCAAAAGTAAAATTCCCAATTGTATCGCTTTTGAGTGACGATTACCTAAATTTTGTCTGAACGAATTTCTGCTAAGGTCAACGTGTACCGATTTATCCAAGGAGGTTGCGCGACGACCCGGCACAGACGGGAAGACGTTCCCGGATATAGGAGAAAAAGGAAGAAATCGGCGAAGCGACTGCTTCTAGTTCGTTGATCATAAGAAAATACAATAGTTCCGCGTAGTTTAAAAGCAGAAACTGGTTGAGCGAACTTGTAGGCGGGCGTCGTTCTTCCCTTTATTCCACTTCGGAGTTGTAATCGTTGACTTCGTGTCTACCGACGGTCGCGTTTCTATATTACGCTTCCGTGCCGAATTATAAAGAGAATCCCCGAGATCAAATTTTCTCGATGAAATTCACTTCCCCCTCCCCTGTTCTATTCCCTCCATTCCGGGCCAAATTGTATCGAAAAATGCGACGCTTAGTCGCGAAGAGGAACCAGCAGTTACGCCTCTTCAGGAAACAATTTGCTTTAGTTTTGCTTCCTAAATATTATTATAAAAATTGTAGCAATTCTCCTTTCTCTCAACGCTTTCTATAGAAAGAATAATGCGAAAATAATTGGAATATTTCGCCTCAGAGATAAAGCAAGGAGCAATTTTATTTAATTGCAGACGTCGCGACTCTGGGCTTTGGATAAATAGAATTTTAATAGATATGAATTAGAAATTAACTAGGGCAGAATAACTAGAAAAAATAAAGATATCAAATTTTCAAAATAAATTTATGCAGACGGTTTTGACCTAAGTGATAGAATAAAAAAGGCGAAAGAAAAAAATTTATTAATTTACTTAATACAGCTAGAATGTAAAGTTTAAAAATCTTTCCATAAAGCTCATGGTTTATTATTGCAGTAATGCTCGACGAAATCTGGTTAGGATTCAAACTAAAATGGTACTTTACTATCACATACGATAGCAGAAAAGGATTTTCCTCGGTGCGTGCATGAGTATTGTTATCACGCTGTTACTGTCACATGACGAGAATGCTACTGATGTTGTTATCCTACATGTACGATGTTTTGCAACTGCGTCTAGCTGTTACCATACATTCCTCGTGTTACATTATCGAATTGGGCGTAGATCTAGCTCAAACAAGCCGAATGTTGATACAATGTGGTACGGTAACGTTCGTGATACGTGTACCAAATGATTAGTACATATTAGGATATCCACTCTACCGTAATTCGCAATTATTTAAATTAGGGGATCCTGCATGTTAATCTGAGGGTCTCCGCGCGTTATACTTAAGTGTTGTATGCTTAGTCTTCAGCAGACCAGTGATCAACGATTTCTTCGATATTGTGTGCTGATACCGTTTAAGAAATGAGAATAATTATGTCATGATTATTAGTGTTTATATAGTCACACCGTACTTACTTTTATGCAGGATGTTTCCTAATATGTAAATGATTAAATCAAGGTAAAAGTTGTTCCTCATAAAAATTAAAATCGAATATAAATTAGTATAATAGAATAAAATTGTTGTCTAACCCCTCTATACCAAGTTTCATAAAAATCGATCAGAAGTAAAAATATATATTTTAAAAATTAACAATAAAAAATAAACAATATCTAACACTGATTATTAACATGTATGTAGTAGGACAAATTTCGCTCTTCAATTTGAATTTTGTTTGAAACGAATCGGGGAATAGAGGTTTTTAAAAATTCAAAATGGCGGATCCTATATGGAGGAATGAATTACAAAAAGTGATTGAAAATTTTAGTTTTCCGCGTATTCTTTCAAAAATTAAAAACACAAAGCCCTAAACACATCGCAAAGTAATAAATTTTCATCACAATTACGCATTATTTCCAACGCTATTTAAAATAAACCGCTGCTCAAACGATCCACCAGTTCCATGATGAAACATTTCAAGTTACAGCACGGTCTACTCTCATCCACCACTTCCGCGGTGCACGCGGGCAGTCCTCCATGGGAGGAAGTTTCGCGAAAGAAGTCGTACTCGTATCACGAATGCAATCCACGGAAACTGCTTGTAACCGAGTCAGCCTCGCGAATCTTCGTTAATTACGGTAAAGTGTCTGGCTGGAACTGGCAGGAATTCGCGGCAGTGTAACGATACCCCTTGAAGAAACGTCTTCTATCGGCGCTCTAAAAACTTTGAACGAGTTTCAGTTACCTCGGTCCCCTTTCCTCTGGCTCGTATCGTAAAGTACATCGTTCAGGAACGACGATAGGATGGAGTCTGACGAAGAAAGAAAAACGAGACAGGGTGGGGGTAGGGTAGAGGAATATTTATTCATGTTCCGGAACATCCTCCCCTGCCGGTGAAACTCGATAAAGTGCAGTATTCAAAGCTACGAGATGGGAAAAGGTTGGAACCGGAGCGAAACACGGCCAGAATGAAGCGAGAGAGCAGTCTGACGAGGTTTGTGGGCGCACTTTATGAGCAGTTACACGTCGTTCGCGGACTTGTCCCAGGAGATAGTCACCGCCACGACAGAACGAAAACTATACTCCCCACTCAGTCTATTTCACGAAGTTTCCTGGGTAGCGCTGGTTGGAAAAAAACTGGCGTACAAACTCGGTTTTCCGTTAACTACTGCGAATGGCCCTTCGAATTTTCCTTATTACACGGAAGTCCTCTCGTTGCTAGCGATGCTGAGGAAGGCTCCCTCCACCCAGCTGGTCTGAAGTGCGACAGTACAATTTCCACGGTTTCGAAACTTTAAAAGCCCTGTACGCTGTGAATTAAAACGTCGGAAAAGGGTAAACAAAATAACGGCTCGACTCGCGCAATACACCCTCGCTCGAGTCGAGTTCCGGTTCTCACTCGAACGAGGGTAAGGGAGGAGAGACTTGTACGGATAGATCCACCTCAGCCCGATGGCTGCTCGCGAGTATCCGCAACCACTAAACACGTGTAACGTGGAGCACTTTTACGGTATTTATTGAAGACGAAACTCTGGTATTTTGGTGGAAATTGATGAAAGTCAATGGAAACGTTGATATGATTAATAAAAATTTAGAAGGGGTAATGTTAATGGTAGGCCATTGTTAAGTATTAAGTGATGTGCTTAATTTGATAGCAATTAGTATTATCATTTAATTCTACATTTCATGTTAAATAATTCTTTTCCAATCAGCTCTAGTGGTTTGAAATTAAAATTTAAAAATTTAGAAGGTACCATTAATTCATCTGAAAAGTTTGAGCGAAAATAGAAAGTGATTGAAAAATTTTGTAAAAATTCGAGCAATAAGGCTTTTTCCCAGTCCCATTAAATTGTATTTGCAGCGTGAAGAGCTTACGTGCACAGGTAACGCACAAGTTAACCGCATCAGTTACGACGTTAACTCGATTTTGCGAGGAAAATGCTGCAATTAACGAACACGGGGAGAGGGAGACGTGCAATGCAATAAAGAGCACGAAGTAACCGACTTGACAACCCTAAATTACTCGTAAAACACTTGAACTATAAAAAAGACTGTTTCGAATCGAGTTCTATGAATGTTTCGAGTTAGACCTTCGAACAGGTTTTTTACTACCTCGTTTTTTTTTTGTATCGACATGGAACTTTTATCTTAAAACTAGGCCATCCAGATTTTTATTCTGCGACCCAAAGCGAGTTTCGTGAAAGAAACAATTTTATGCTACGTAGAATTTGAAAAGCATAAAACATATTTCCGAAATTGTTGTAGGAAATAAAAGTCACACGAACCAGCAGTAACATTGGTAAATAATATATTTATAATCGATATTTAAAAACTAGGAAGAGCATATAGTAAAATCTCGATTGTAATACTTGTGTGACCAACACGTAGCCATTAATTCATTGTGTGTATCGAATTAAACGATTACGATCGAGAAGTTCTTTTTACAGAACAAAAATATAATAAATACTTCTTGAAAAAGTATCTCATTTGGAAACAAAAATTAAATTTGGCACAGCGACAACGAATGAGAATTTAATCATTTGGAAAATCGTTACTTTATGAAGTATATTCGCCAAATATATACAATGTGTTCCTTCTGACTTATCTCGTATTTCTACAAAAAATAATGGAGTTGCAAAGCGAGGAAGCTTTCATTTTCTGGAATAACGTCAGTTTTCAATATGTACACTCTATTTTGAAGTTGATTGCGTACGCAAGTATGCCTCCATCATATAGTCGGACTACCTCAGCATATTCTATTATTTTTAGAAATTATGCGTGCATTGTATACATTATGCAGCAAATTATAGTCACGTTAAACTGAATTGATTGACCACTATTGAGTGGCAATTTTTTCAATCACCACTATTTGGTCACTATTTGGACACATTGGTCACTAAATGGTTATTTTCATTTTTTGTAACTGCATTATTAAATTTAAGCGTAAATATCAACGAAAACGCGGCTGATAACCTATTAATCAATAACCTCTCCTTTCGACTGGTATTAGCTCATGCTTAATCCGATCCTCACCCTAATAACGTGTGTATCTACTATGCAATTAACTGCTCGTAATGACGTCGTTTTAGCGCGTCACTCGTAGCTCGGTTAAACGTCTCGACGCACAATGCTATTACCAACAGCGCAATGTTAAATTGTCCTTTAGCGTCTAGCTCAAGGATATTTTCTATCGCTCCGTTTCTCAAGAAAATCACTGATATTCAATTAAATAAGGAAGTACGCCAGGCTCCACTCTTCAATCATGGGAATAATTATTACCTTTGTCCTTGTTAATTAGCGTCATTGTTGATTACACGTTTCGTTTCTCGAGCTAAATTCCCCTTAAATGTTGCAACAAGTTAATGAAACGCATTTGTCTTTAGCGTATCGTCGGAGGAATGTCGTTTGTTGGTGCTTTAAGCACTAGTAGCCTGGGATGTGTAAGGAAAAAATGTAATAAAAAAATTATATCCCGTAGGTGCCCCACAAATTACATAAACCTCGAATATATCACGGTCAGTCGACCATGTCCGTGTCCATCGCGACGTTCTGATCTACCATCATACAGTCACTTCGTAGTGTGGATCCCTCGAACCTCCGGGTGCCACCGGCGGATGGTATCGAAAATTTGCTTTTCCCGCTGCATATGACCGGGTCGCGTGCTTGCGTACCATGTTTAGACAACGCATACAGTGCACTCCGGTGTGTACATTCACCTATACGTGTTACTCGAGTCGGACGTGAAGTGACTGTACGGCATGCAACGCGTTCGTCCTCCTTCCATCGGATCGTTATAACCTCCTCCTCAGGGTACACGCGAGCTCGTTAATTGCTACATTTTCCCCGCGAAATTACATTATTGCGACAGCTGTCGTACAACGCTCCCGTGTTTCCCTACACATAATTCTCGGTTCCTGAGGCGTGCCGCGTCCTGGTGAGCCCCTACACGACAAGAATAGACGACCCCTTATTTCCTTCATGCTTATTCATTCGACATAATCTGCGAATGACCCGCGCACCTTTGTCGCGTACCGATTACAAAAACGTTCGAGTGAACTACACGAATCCCCACCGCTTCGCGAAGCACATGTCAAGGTTCGAAGATCGTGGGATATGTGCCCTGCGGTTTCTCATGGGCCTCTTACCCAGAGGTTTCGGATTCTGATCGAATGGTTTGGAAAGGAGAACCCATTCTTTAACGAAACGACGTCCATTTGTCTCACGTTCTTCTGAACTAGTAAGTTTCTTAGCTCTTGGATAACCATGTGAGTCTGTCTTATAAATTAATGTAAATTTCGATTATTTGTATGATGTACTTGGTTCTTTGGAAACTCGTGTTTTCTAAACCACCCTTGTAATCAAATATTAAAATATCGTATTTAACTTCTCAGCTGTTACTAAACCATTCCATTTGAATACGAGCTGAACCACGCAAAAATGTGGACGAAATAAACACACACACAGCACTAACCACCACACCGTCAATTTTAGAGGTATCCATGGTATCCTCGCATCCAAACCGTTCCACAGTCTTCGCCTATGAATCACGGTACGACAACTTTATCTTGAACAACGCCTCTGGTCTGCTCGCGGAGCCTAGAGCTCGAACGCCGCGCGATTAAAAGAGAACAATAGACCGGTTCGCGAGGAAAGCCCGAGACCTATTGCAGCAATGGGATTTCCTGCACCCTCGGTTCCGCGTTCTGTACTCTTCCGGTAACACCGTGGCGCGCTGGTTTTGTGGTGACACCCTAACCCCTCCCCAGCCCCTCGCAAATATTGTCAGCCGTAATATATACCGCGAAACAACGCGTGGAACCGCTTATACACCCGAGTGCCGCCTCGCGGCAATGTTTAAAACAAAGTACTTTCCATTCGTGACGCGGGGAGAGTGAACGCTCGCCAACTGAATGCAACGTTCTCCAACGAGGCTGGAGCTCGCAGTTTGTACACCTGTTAACTTTCCTGCCGGATTCTCGCGATGCTTTTACGACCTTCGCGAGCGAAGTTTTGCCGAGCGATTACGCGAAGAGGACTTATCCCGAGATTAGGGGAATGATAGACTATCCGAGTTTGCAGCTGTACGACGTGCTGGCGCGGAGTTTAGAATGCAGACGAAAGCGATCGCTTTTGGAGGAGATAATCGCTTTCAGCGAGCGATTAGCGAGCGGAGGGAGTGTAAATGCATTTATGATTTCCATTGGCTAGCTCCAATTTGTTTTGAGCGGTCTTATTGGGTTGCCCAGAAAATTCGAGCCAATTTTTAGAAAAATTCAAAGGCGCATTTGAATATTGATGTATGTATTGAATTACATACAGTCAGTTTCATAAATACTCGTACCCTCTATGTCTATTTAGAAATGAAATCGCAGGTTTGATGTTTCCATGTGTATGTTTGTATAAATATATACAAGCTTATTCAGATATATTTATAATGAAAAATTCATTTGGTGATATAAAAAGTATTATTTAATTTTATCAAACTTCTTCAATAGACATAGAGGATACGAATATTTATGGGATTGACTGTAGGTATTACTGTAGGTAGGTATATAATTAATCCAAATACGTAGAAGCGATCAAGAAATAGATGCTCCTTCGGAAGACGAAATGAAGTAATCGCCAGCAGCGAGAGGATTTGCGAATGTCACGTTATCCAGGTAGAACATTTAATATAAAACCGCGACTAAGATTCGCCCGACGAAAAGCAGTAGTCGCGTAATTATGAAGCGTTGCTAATTAAACAAATGAAATTTACGGGCCCGTATATCACCGGACTCTTTTGTCCTCGGCGACAAAGAAGTTCACTACGTAAGTTTTGGGGACAGCGTCTGTCCCGAACAAAGCTCCTGGGTGTAGCTATAGGTTAACACACATCCACTTCTTTCTCCGATCCAAGTTTCCATGAACAGTCAGGGAGTGCGCTAATCTGTATTAGAACGATGTGTCTTCCGAAGGGTGGAGACCTACTTGGCCCCGGTGGCGTGGCGATATAACTGGGGGTGTAACGAAGTCCCCCGCTGATAAATTCACCAGGACGGAAGGGGATCGTTCTCCTCTCTTCCGCTTCCCATCGGTAGTTACCAAGCGAGCGCTGAGAGACCTCGAAAGTTTGAACGGAGACGCTCCAGAATCGCCTGCGAAATCGACCTCTCTTCCGGCGCACCGAAGAGTTCTCCCCAGCCTTCTCCCCTAATTACGCCATCCCGACGACGTTGTTCTTTCGACTAGGCAGAAATTCAACCGGCAACTCGATGCTCGTTATGTTTTTTTTTCACGAAGCTCTCCCCTCTGTGATATTTGTCCCTCTGACGGTGCCGGATACATTCGACTCGATCCCTCGGGCTCCCCTGTTCATTGAATCATGGCGCTCCGAAGTGGAACCAAAACAACTTTTACGTGTATAATTCGAACGGAATTCGTTTTGTGCTATTTGCTTCTTCCATGTTGATAGGGAACTGGGCAGAGGATGTGCGCTCGGTGACTATAGGAAGCACTGCACGAAATTAGGGCGTTTTATTTTGTTCTTTAGGAGTGATATTGGGTGCTTTCCAATTGCTTAACATATCTTTACACATATGTACACAAAAATGCACAAAGTGCAGCATTGTGAACGACTCGATTGTTTTTGAACAAAATAATGGTTATGATGTCAGGTAGGACTAGGATTATTTTTCAATACTATGTCTTAAATCTCAATTCTTTGTCTGAATCTGTACATATATGAAGTTTTGGCATAAACATGATGACCTAATATCTATGGAGTACCATGAAGAAAATAGTTTCTTCCTTTCTTCCAACAGCATGATAAAAGGGTATATAAATTTCATCTGTTTTCCAGTGCTCGTTACAGTAAAGTACAACCGTAGTCGCTCACTCACAAGAACCAATACGTTCAAACGAAGTAATGCAACTTGCTACGCTACTTCTTCCCTCCTCCCCATTGATATTACCACGGATGAAACACGATACGAAAACTACGTAGGACAAGAAAGCGAGGATAAGATCGTTAAAAATGTTCAGCTCGTTTATCGCCCAGTAGCTCGGAGGATGGGTCTTTTTGCGTCGATTACAGCCAGCACGAGTCAACAAGATGGGCGCCCAGGAGTGCGAGGCAAGAGTCGGATCGTAACCTCATTGGTAAACGGTCGAGTTCACAAGATACAGAGCAAATAAACCCAGAGGGTTGCCACTGTGCTGTTTGCCAGACTCGACCGTCCCGGTAGCGCATACTCCAGTTTATTAGGTAATTATCTTGCCTATCGAAATATTCCTGGCGCTTGTTGCGAGCACTCTAGCACTGAAACGAACAAACCTTGGTCGAGTTTTAACGAGAATGCCGCGCGGACTTCCGAGGATTTCTCGTTAGAATGGCGAGAAGCGTTCGGAAGTGTTTCCATGATCTCAGCTCCTGGCTGAAAGGTGAACTGAGCTGATGACTACTCGAAAACAAACGTCTTCTGACAGACTGTTTGATAATTCCATTGGGTATCATAGTGTTAGTGTGGTAGCTCTATAAACCTGTGATATGATAATTTAATGTTTTTATGCGTTGAATTAACTGTACAAGTTTTTACGTTTGGATTATTTAAAGGAGAAATAAGATTGATGTATCGGGTTGATTTATGAATAACTTCTATTTATCAACTAACAATTTCTTTTCAAATACATTATTACGTAATGGACTTTAATCAATTCTATATTTGGCAGGCAAATTAAAAATTATTATTTGCATTTATGGATCAACCCAATACAATTCTCAATACTAATGATGCAATGAAAGAATTTAGCCTATACAAAACTCAGAGAATTATTCAATAATAGCAGCTTATTATTTCAAATTTATACCGTAATCATTAATTTACAATACGTTCGACTCATTGGCTGGTCAAAGGAGATACTACTGTAATATTAACTAAATTCAGACAGGGGAAAGAAACACGGATAATACGTTCATGGTCGAATCGTTTGTGGATTCTTGAATAATGTTTGATACAGCAAGGACTGAGAGTAGGAGATTATTTCTCCAGCACTAAACACATATTTGTACAGAGAATGATGCGGCTTATCGAGAAATTAAAGTTCCAAACCACTGTGGAATGTATTTAGAAGTTGTGGAACCATTTTGAGCATGGAATTAGCTAATATAATACAAGGGATGAGATTCCATGCAAGGTTATGCATTCCAGTTTTTCTGATGCTTCCTGTTGGATGATTATTAATTGCATACGTTTATGGTAAGCCAAAGAAACGACTGGACGATTAATTTCCAAACTGCCGGACTTAAACAGCGATTTACTAAATAACTCTTGGGCACAAAATACAACAGGCGCGGGAATTAATTTAATTATTAGACATTTAATATGATATCCCATTACTCCATCGCAATTACATCGCAAATGATACACCTTTAATCTTCTGCTTGCAATTATACTCGTTAAAGTACACTCGTTAAACAAATTTTTATAACGACCGAGCAATTAACGGGGTGAAACGTAATTTGACACGTAACGTTACCCTATCTCGACTGCTCGAGGATCGCGTGAAACACAAACGCGCGTAGGCCAAACGAGAACAAATTTAATGACTCTATTGGCGAGATTTAAAGGCTGCCGGTTGCTTGTTTCTTTCCATTCAGACCTTATTCACTATTTCACCGTACAAAGTTTCGCTCTCTTGCACTCTCGGCTCGGTTACGAGAAACTTTGTGAAAAGAAAAATCTCTAACTCGACTCCTGGTTTCCACAAAGCTTTATTCGGAAAATGGCTGCTCTGTTCGATGATAGCGTCAGCAGATAGATAGTTCGAGAAGTCGACTGTGCTCAGATTTATTTGCGTCGGCGTCGTAGTTCTTCCTTCTTGCGACACAGTGGCGTTGGAAGAAGTTACATTCCTTGCGCCCTTTTGAAGTAAATTTTTTATTAAGGTCAGTGAAATTCTTTCAAAATAAAATTCTCTATGTAAATGAATTCCAAGAAAATGAATGCAAGTTCCGACTTATTGAAAAATGATTGTTCGTTTATATCGGAGTGGACGTCATTTATATAATGTATTTCTATATGTATAATCACAGAGCACTATACAGTAGCTTGAAAACGACTCTCGATTTAGAATTGAAAATCTCTATTTTCGTATGGAAATTGAATCACAATTCAAGACCCAAGAAACACAATCTGATTATTCCATCGAATAAATTGAATATCTGTAGGAAGAAGCGTGCTGTTATAGCGCTGATGTAATAATCCGAGGTAGGAATTCCACGAAATAATTTCCTCCTGCGTCGGCGTGACAACTTGTCGAAAGGTATCCGATTTTCTGTCTTTCACTCGACTTGTCTGTTATGTTTATTTCGATGCGTCACCAGAGTTCATTTTCTTGGAAAATATCTACGCAAATCTCCCAAGCGATAACATTATATACTTACTCCGGATGTGCTTATAAACGCAACAAACAATGCAATAGTAGTGTCTTTAATAACTTTATTACGTTAAATAAATAAAAAAATATATATATAAAATAGATGTATGTCTAGTCTTGCATTTCGATTATAGTGATTTCAACGAATAGGAAATATTTGCAAATAAGAGTACGTTAAAACAAACGAACAATTTTTAATAGTGTAGAAGGTTGTAGAGTTATAGCTGTTAGGAACGATAACGATTGAAGATCATTCAATTGTATTGGCTAATCGGAGTAGTTTATGCTTTGTGGTAATCGATGTTCGTTGTCCTGTAACCGTACAGAGAGTATTAATTAAACTGTCATTTTCAATAACTGTGAGAAATGATCGCTGTTTACTGATAATACTGGCGATGTAGGATTTGATGTAATATGTTACTATAGAGATTTAGTATGATACGCCTATTAGTGTGGAAATTAACGTGCAATTTCGCGAGATACATCATAGAAGTCAACGAGGAGCTACGGAATAACAGTTAAAATTGAATTCAAATAATAAAAACACATTCACCGTTTTCCATTGGTCGATTTCAACCAATGATTTATCAATCTATTTCAAACCTTTATATATGAATTTATCTCAAGCAATTTATTTGTTTTAATAGATTATGTACGTTTTTACATTTTCTTCAATCATTCATATTTTTATGTTTTTCAATTAATTGTTTAGGTATATCAATTACGTACTTACTTGAGGTCATTAATTTAGGTCAACATCACAAAACAGAGTTACAGCAATTACTTCCAACGTGATTGAGGTCTCAATTTTTAATTAATTTATTTCAATAATTATTCGAATCGCGCCACATTTCTTCTGTTCTCGACGACAATGTGATTTATATTTTCGTTTGTTAATAATTACTTGAAAACTCGACTCGACAGGTCAAACTGAGATCTCATTTATGCGATAAGTAAACTTGAATGTACACGAACGCGAAGAGATATTGATATCCGAGGCATCGGGTAAGCTGATATGTTTTCAATGGGCATCGCAAGAACGATATTCGTAACACGTAACAAATATTGGAACGTATTTATTAATCACCTCTTTACGGGCGTGCTCGATTGTCGGCATGATCGCAATTATTAAATACGTGAATCTCCAAGTATTAATGCGGAACTCTGATGGAACGATAATGAACGAAACGGACGTGCGCGCGCGGGCACGGATATTCACGTACAGAATTAACAGGAGGGATTTTTGATTGTATATGTTTAACTATCTATTTTTTACTGAGTCGACTTTACGATATTAAATATTCTGAGTTCGGACTGTATTTATAACAATGCATGCTTTATTTTGTTATATTGTTATACAATGTGGAATAATACAAACCAAATAAAAAGAATAATAGTCAATATTATATTGTATATTCTCAATAATATCATATATTGATTAAATCCATTCTACTATACATTATGTTATATTATATTGTACTATATATTTATTTTATATTATGTTTAATTTTGCCTATTAATTACGCCTTCTATTCACCTTATATAGCGATGTCTTTTGTTCTACATTTTCTATTGTACATACCTTCGATATCACAAATACTTAATCATCGTGGAAATATTAATCATTTCACATTTAAAGTACTCTGCAAATGCTCAACGATGCAAGCAGCAATTAATATCTATTTGAAATAAAATGACTTTCAAAATAATAGATAATTAATTCACATATACGATACTATTTTTGCCACATGCCTACCACCTTTGTCCACTAAACAGACAGAATTTCTGACGAAATTTGAATAACTATCGTCTTAAAAAGTAACAATAATTCAAAATATTCTCCTCATCGATTACTTAAAAAGGACAAACAATAAAAAATCGTCATTATTATTTCATGCCACCCATCCACGAGACATTGAATTCTGTTTAAACAATCAAGACGCGAACGGGTTAATTAATCAGATCAACGATGAATGGTCAATCGCTGGCAACAAAAGGCAGCACTTCATCGTGTGAAGAGACGAATCCATCCTTCACAGGATGTTCGACGAGTGGTTCGGTGCAATTTAAGTAGCCGATAGGTCGGCCAGTCACACCGAAACCAATTACAATCGACACGATGATCGATACGCGAATAATTATTCCAGGGCTAATGCAATGTCAACAGGATTGCGTTAGGGCACAAGCACCCGCTTCGTTTTCATCGGGCGCAGCTCCCGTCGGGATACATTTAACGCAGCCACCTCACTCGACACTGCACTTCGTGCACACACTTTACCGATGCACCGACCGCTGCATAAGATTTTCATTTGCATTCGACGAATCGGTCGTTACCGGCTGCGTGGGGGTGACCCATTTGCACGCAGACTCGTTTAATTCTACGAGGTGCACGATTCGATGGAAAAATAAAACCGAAGCTGCAAGGAATTATAAACCCATTACTTGTTCGAGCTCAAAACTGGTACAAAGCATGAATCAATATATTTTTTTATTATGAATTGATTTAGTTACTCCTGGTATATATTTTTAACAAATACACTCTAAATAGTTAAGGAGGCTAAAGTCTTTCGTTGTTTGGTCGTTTAATATTCATTGACAAATTAAATTTATATTGACGTTTTTGATCATCACCTGGTCATCTTCAGATGTGAATTGATATTATAAGTCCTGCTAAGAAAATAAAATACAATGTATTTACTTCAGTATTAAATAATAAAAAAAATGTGATATGAGCTTCAATCAAGTTGCTAAAATTATAAAGTAAAATTGTAGTTTACAGAATTCATCACATTTTTAAAAACACTCCTTGTATATTCTCACAAAAATATAGTTTTGACCCGATTCCTTTTTATCAAATATCTAAGACACATCATACGCGTAACATAACAACACACATCCTCATCGTTATATTTAAATTAATCAAAAATAATAATTGCAGGGAGCAACACAAGGTACAAACCATTAATAACGACCCCAGAAGCCCACACTGAGTTAATAGACTTCTTTATTATAGCAAAATCGCGATCGACTATGAGATAACCGAGATCGCCTTATCCGATGTATCAAAACTGCAACCCTATAGGATCACCAGGCGATTAGCGAGCTCAGAGACGCGGAAAACTGGGAAAAATGACGTTGCCAGGCAACGGTGTTATGTAAATAAGGACGAAAACGTTCACGGCTACCCAGGAACGTCATTCGCCCAAACTCCTCTGCACACGGTGACGCATAAATCGTTTGGTATAACAATGACGAAATTTGAATTAAAAATATTGACTGGGTTACTTTAACACAATGAAAGATTTCAGTACGAAAAAGACAGTTCCTTGATATAAAACAAGATTTGAATAGTGAAATTTCGACAATTTTCTAAGAAGAAGAAGCTTCATACTTCGAAAATCCTCTCTTTAATGCAGGGTATAATTTAACTTGTGGTAAACATTTCAGGATTGATCCAGCACCTAGGTGGAGCGAAATAAGTTCCTATAAAGCAATATTCCGATTTGACCTAGTTTCTGAGTTACGGAGAGTTTTGTGCTTCAGTAATTTTTTTGGACAAGCGAACCCATTCGAATCTGGAATTTAGACGCGAAATCGATAGCTGATAAGTCTTTTTAAAACGGTTTTGCACGAATTATAAACGTACGATTTCAAATATAATTAGAGAAGAGACTCGAGAAGATAGCTTTTATTATCGTACGATTTATTATTTTTATAAATTCTTTTATTGCCTCACGGGAGCCCTAAATAATTTCGTGATAACAGCAACGATAAATGCACTGAATAATCTTACTTTGTAAGCCTCTTTCAAAGGAATGTATAACTTCTATGTAAACAAGAAACGAGCAATGAGAAAAGTTGGGAAAAGAATATATCTGTTAAATGGCAGTACTTAAAATTAGATTTGTTCGACAGGGAGAGAGAAAGATAGATAGATATCAATAAGAACTAAAGCTGAATTACTTGTATGCACTTTTTCAATTCTTATTGATATCTACCTGTCTTTCTCTATTTCTGTCAAAAGAATTTAATTTCAGCCTATTCAACCGATATTGTATATTCTCTTTCCTCCTTTCCTCCATTGTAATATCACTTTCTTCATTTCTATTATAAGATTCTTGCTCTTAAATTTATTTGTAGAAAATTTGTCCATTTCTTCTTTGCTGCATTTATTATTGCTCTCATACTTTTATAAATACACAATTGTGATATGAATATATATATATATATATATATACATATATACATATTCATTTAATGTATTTTATTAACTTATTATAATTCTACATGTATAATAATGTGCATTAGTCTTTTCTGTTAAATTCACTAATAGGAATTGTTCGGTATATATAAGAATAACAAATTTAATTATCAATTCTTCAAATTATATTTCTTATTCCTATTTTCTTCATTTCTATATTCTTATATTCCTAATTTCTTCCGTAAAAACTACAATTACATTTGATCTTATAATATCACAAATAACTATAATAATAAATACATCAGTAACTGTAGTTATTACAGAAGAAATTCCGAATGTAAGGAATTGATAATCGAATTTTCCGATCAAAGTTTACCTAGAACTTCAAATGCACCTTTTTCCATACAGCCTAACGCCTCCCACATTTTAACAAAAATACTCGTTAAAAAGAATTTGAAAGTATCGCGATCGCCTCTAGGCTACATTTACAACAAGACGTATCGGCGCCCACGGCAGCGATAACAGTGCAATAACGTATTACACTCGGCGGAGAGATCTCCTGAAAAATAGGAGGTCTTTGTAAGGAGCACTTCCAAACAAGAAGCGGTAGTTACACGTATGTAGCGACCGGTGGCGGAAGATGAGCGCGCAAAAATGAAAAATGTCCCTAGTTCTGGTATCACCGTGAATCACGCTGAAATTTGTCCGGGGAGGACGGAGTGTCTCTTTTCAAAGAAAGCAATGGGAGGGCTGAGCTGCGGAGAAGATGTAGCCCACGTGTAGGGCGCGTACGTGTCTCTTCGTAAGCAGAGCGACGGTGTTCTCAGCCGTGCCAAAAATGTACGTGCAATACGAACGTACGTGGATGAGAGAGGCTCGCGTTGCAGCATGTACGTGACCTGCAATTGGCCGACGGGAAAAATGGCACTGTCATACGGCACAGCTGATCGTATTACCGAGCCACTCTTCGCTATAATTTCGCTGAGACGGATGGGGACTCGGTGTCTGTTAAAATGTCTCCTATCTGCATGCCCGCAGAGAAATACTACTGAGGGATAAATCATCTGATTGTCGACACAATTCTTTTTGCCTTTTATATATTTAGGAGTAGAGTCGACTTCTTGGTTATTAGTCACCCTGTTGGTTCTGTTTTGGTTATGTGGGTGGTTAAATCACCTGATTGCCAATACAATTCTTTGTTTTTTATATATTTATTTAGGTTCAGAGTAATGACACAGTGGCTACTGTGTTGGTTCTGTTTTGGTTATCTAAGTTTGGAATATTTATGAATAATTGAGACATTATTCTTTGACGTATCGAAACTTGAACCCTTCGTGGCAGGGCAGAAATTTCGATAATAACGAAAGCACCTATCCATTCTTCATTCGAAATATAAATTTTACAACGCTTGTTGGAACCTTTCCATAATCAATTCGGCTCGGAAAGCTGCTCCGTTTGGAAAATTATGCGATTCAAAATAAATTCGATTTAATACCGAAAATGGTACCGATACGTGTTTGCGCAGCATTAATTATGGAAATACATTTCACGTGCAATTTTGTTTCCGTCATCGATCTAATAAAACACAAGAATGTACAAAACCAATAAGAGACATTTTAAAAAATAAATTAGATAGTAGTCTCCTGACATTTCTCTACCAGAAACGAATAACAGGAATATTTTCAATCGATATTAATTTGTTATCATACAATTATTAAAGTTGCTGGAATATTCTATTACCCTGGTAGTGTTCATACATTGACGTATTATCTTCTTTAATTATAATGAGCGAATTCTCGATAAATTAAGTTGGAGAATTCCAACCATATATATAAAAAAACCATAATATTTTAATTCCTTGATTTCCTAAAATTAACAATTTTTTTCAAACCGAGCGATTCCTATTACATACACGAAAGTCGATAACAGAAAAAAGTAAAATATCTTAAAACTCCACAGGGTCGCCCAAGACCCTGAAGTGTTCCTTGGATCGATAACACATAAAGTCAAAGCAAATTATTCTCGACAGAAGCCTGAAATATTACGAACGCATACACGTGCAAATAGAAACAGAACAACAAGACCCGACGTTCCAATTAAACCAAGCGAGTCTCGAAATTGCCATTTGATGAACGCAGGCAACGTCTGAAATTTTTAATGAAGCCCCCGGCTCATCCGAACGCTGAAACGATCAATCTATCCCGAGCGAAAAGTTCGCTTCCTTTCGCTAACTATGGCGATTATTCCCTGTTTGTCATCGAGAAACCGTCGCCGGCTCGCCATTCCCCGGTGATAATTAATTCATAATCCGGATCCTCAAGGAGTTGGCAGAGATAATCGTGGCGGTGCTGGAAGTGGGGCCTGTCAACGTTAATTCTTCCTGGCGGGCAGATCGTTTGTGTCTTCGTTATTTGCCATGATAAAGTGCGAGTCTCGCGTAGAGACGACCCTCCCTTGCTTGGTTTCACCAGTGATTTACGATTTCCCGGTACGGCTGGCATATTCATATAACCTTTCTCGCCGCTAATATCCATACGTTCCCTTTGAATCCACGCGCCCGTAAGAATGCAAATGTCGCGGAACACAGATAGCAACGGGGGATGAAAGAACCGATTGCCATCGATATTCAACGTTTCAAGGCGGACCATGCCCACAAGGGTATTCCACGAGGCCGGCGATGTAATAACGCATCGCGGAAAAGAAATTAAACCCGCGGCTCCCCTTTGAGGGAAAACCCCCCTCTCGTTGGACAGCTCGAGTGCCAAGCGTTCCCAATCTTCCGAGGCAAGGAAACAACCTCCGCGGCAACTATCGGAAAAGACATTCAAGAATGAAAAGGGTCTCCCGCCTTTTTGCCAGCGCGCGCCTTTTCCATTGACTTTTTTCCCCTCCCCTTGTGAAACGACAAGAGTTTTCATCCGTCCCATCGATTGAAAACTATTTCCAACGGCGATGATTCCGACATTTCTCGGCCGGTGTTCCCATCTAGTCGACGCGTCATCTTTTCGCTGCTACGGTGGCCGGAAATCCGGGAACGCTGGCCCGAAAATTGTCTCCTTGAACTTAATACCCGATTTTCCAGCGAAGGGCATGTTTATTGTTTCAAAATTAGTATTTGAGTGCTGATCAATTTTACGAGGTATTATTTAGTTATTTAACAACAATCGCTAGTAGGTATTATATCTTGTGTATCGTGTATCTCAATTTCTCTGCTTTTAAAAAATAACAGTTTGGCACGCTAGATGACCACGTTTTCTTATTAGTATGTTCGTTTTCATCTTGAATTCTATTTTGAGCCATTAGATGGCTACTTTTTCTCGCTATAAAATATCTAAGAAAATCGACGTGCCTCTTTTTCCCCCATTTTCGTTATTTCAGGACTCACCGTTCGTGGTATCGATTCAGACCTGTTCCCAACCGCGATGATTCCGACATTTCTCCGCGGCGATTCTTTTCATCGACTGGATACGTCATCGTTCAGAGCCGCCATCGTCCTTTCGCGCCAACACTTGCCGCGGGTCCGTACCAATTTTCCCCTGTACGCAGTATCACGTTTTCATTCTCATTTCTAGCGGCGTGTCGAGCATACCGACAGCGAAGTGTGCTTTTCTTCAGCTGCCCGCCCCTTTTTCCATCTCTATCCCCCAAACGCAGCCCCGCTACGTTTCGCTCCCTTTGTCGCTCCCACCGACGCGCTCTCGACGTTTACTTATCCCACAATAGAAGGAACCGCGTTATTTATACATTCCGTGCCATATGGACCCATACGTGGCCGAAAGAAAAACGGAGAGATAAAGGGAAGGATAGAGGGCGCGTGCTTGACCCTTTGAAGACGCAAACCTCAGACGCGTCAAACAAATACTCCGTTTTCAGTGGACCCTACACCTATGAACCCGTGGTACAATATTGTCACGACCCCTTCAACCGTTTTCTTTTCTCTTTTTTCTTTTTTAATCGAGGGATGACAGCCGTTTCAAGTTGTGACATAGGCGCCATCGTTTCAGAGGCCTTTATGCTCCAGTCACAACTGTCCCAACGACCCCCCCCCCCCGCCCTTCCACCCCCACAAGTACTGGAAATCTATTGTGATTACGGTAATGAGGGGACAAAAAGGTTGAACGAGATCGAGTTGCGTTGCTTTTCTGCTGTGAAGCCGATGGTTGGGCAGCTGCGAGAATAACTTACACGAAGTTCCAGCCGGTTCGATTTTGGTATTGTTTATATCCTATTCGTAAAGAGGGTAAATACAGCGAATTGAAATAGAAAAATATATTTAGAGAGGATGGATTTCGTTATTTTATTAATTTATAAAAAATAAAATAAAAATTGATTTAATTAAAAGTTTTATTGTAACATATTTGTATGGTTTTATTATGTCATTATTACGCGTTTAAACATAATTTCTAATGGTAATATTCGAAGAGTAAAATTGTGTACAATCAGAGAACAAGGTATGACGCTTTTGTAGACCGTCACCAATAAAGAATTTCGCAGACATTGCTCACGAGGACCACGAATTCCGCAGTATCACGGAATATCTGGGAAAACGGAGGTTCAGACAATATACTTGAGGCTTATACGGCTTACTCTTCGTTTAAAAAAAGGAAAAAAAAACCGCTGAGTCTTCCAGACTTTGTACAGAAGCCACGGTCGTATAAAAAATGGAGGAATTTAAAAGCTTGGCGCCCATGGGAACCAGACTGGTGCAAGGTTATCCAGAAAATCCTGAGCATGGTAGTCAAGGAGGTAAAAAGTTTAGACCGTCCCACAGCTTTCTCTTTCTAATGCGAGTCACCGATATCACGTACATTTCTCCACGCGAAAATGGTATAATTTTAACTTCACATTTTCAATATTATATCACTGAATGTTTTACATTAATACTTGCTGTAACATTTCAGATAAAATATTTATTATACATTTTTTTTTTTTTTTAAGTAAATGTTTGATTCGTATATAAACAAAATTCAGTAACATTGATTAATTTTGTAAAGCACGAAATAAATTGCAAAATTAAGAGCCATTCATGAGTTAGAAAATGATACGAAATAAAATTGAGAAACTAATACGATTTATAATGAATTTTCCAACGTACCATTTATATCCAAATAATTTACGGAAATTCTCTCTCAAACAGATTTTTTATGCAATTTAATAAAATTTGTAGGATTCGAGTATTTTTCAACCGAAAATATTTTATTTCACGTTTAACATTTCGCTTACCAATTCACATAGAGATTTTTATTCCATATTTATAACGTTCATGTTTTCGATTACCAGCTACCAGTGTCGCGTATTTTACGAACATGAAATATTTAATTAGAGAATATGAAAAACTTTCAAATAATTTAATAAAAACCCTACGACTAAGCTTGGTTAGCTAAATTTTCATTAAGACTGGCATAGTGGAACGAAAACGTTTACCCAAAATTTTAATGAGATACCACTAATGTTTCATTCTTAATTATCGAATTCTCTGACAACTAAATTTATCCCCGACGCGACGTCTCGAAAATGGCTGCAGACAAACACACCGATGCCGTTAATTATAAATTGTGTTTAATTATTAATAGGATGGTACCTGCCTCGTGGAAGTAAATTCATCAAGAGTAAATGAAATTATATGAAATATTAATTATTGAGAGAAATTTTAATCAAAACGTTTGCAATATCGTTTTGCTCCGAGGGTGATTATAAACATGCAAAAGTGTAATACAAGCGAAATTGAATGATACAGTTCAGGTGCTTGACTTTAATTTAATATTTCAAACAAAAGACCACTTAACGGTACTGTTTATTCTGAAATTCACTTAGAAGCATTTATGGACCAGTGTCCGATTATAAGAAAGAAGTTGCCTCTTGTATCAGAGTCACCATTTTATTTTCACCTATATAGCTTTTAAATGGTAGAAAATGTAGGAATATGGTACGAGTAAAAATTTCAAATAATTTTCGATTAAAAGGAAACTATAGGAAGAGATATTCGAAACCAAATATTATTTCAAGAATTGAATTCTTGCGCTCCACTATCTTTAACTGTTTCCTAATAACCACAAAAGTATGTCATTTATATTTTACATGGATAGACTTTAAGGAACATGAACTTTAACATATATTTTTGCACTCATGCCGTTGGATTCATAGTTTTATTTAAACATATTAATAAGTACTTTTACGTGAAAAAAAGTGTACATTCCCTTGAAATCCGTGTAAATAAACGCAAAAAGTTTGAGAAACACATTAAGAACAGTGCTTGAGAGAAAAAAATTCACGTAAAACCGCCACCTCTTAACGCTCCGAACTGGAAGAGCCCTTAATTTTAATTAGTAGAAATAACTCTTGCAACTTATTCCATCCGGTGCTAATTCGGCCGTTTTACTATCTGTCTCCTAAATACCGGGCCCGAATAAACATAATGCTGCCTAATGGGCTAAATCCACAGAGAGACGTAACCAGAGAAGACAAACGCTGAGCCTTCTTCCCCGCTTTAAAAGTGTGACCAAGTGCCAGGGTTCAGAGTGCTTTATTTACGACTACCTCGCCATTATCTCGTCTCCTATACTGAGTCGCAGGAGCTCGTACCACCGGGGAACGAAAAAAGGAGGAGCCTTAAATTGCGGGTATAGATTTCGCGGCGCGAGGTTGCGCAGGGGGCATCACCGTCGCACAGCGATCTCGCTAACAAGGAAAGTTCTGCATTTTATACGTTCCGAGACCTCTCAAGTTTTGCGTAAAGTGGAGGATTAAAACAATTTAAAAGAAATAATCAAATGTGATAGTCGTCAACACGAAAATGCACAGTTTGAAGGATGGAAATAATAAGAAAGTGTCATATTTAGTGGACAAGGTAAGTTACTAGCTAGAAAAGTGGGTGTTATTTATTTTAAAAGGGAAATTCAGTGTTTATAATAACTAGTATAGATAAAATACTTTCCCTGCAGTTTATTTTATTTTCCAATTTTTTTAAACTTGACTTCTAACATTGCTTTCCATGTTTAAAACTTTTATACCACACGGTTACGTTTCAGATTTTTCTCCGACGCTGAGTTTGATCTGAATTCTCCTGAAATGGAAGATTGTTCAGGCGATTAATCGTGTCACGTCTACGGCAGGATCTACTACAAAAGCCCTACCGATGAGCCCAGCATGCAGTATTATACGTAGATCCAGAACGAAGCGTAGTAATATTGCTCGTCTTGTCCAAAATATTATTTATACAAAATCACATTGGAATCGTATCACAGAAGTATAATTTAATAATCTACAAATTTCATTTCATTTATTAGTATCAGAATAAAATATCCTCGCACCTTTAAACCTGTTTTTATTTATATAAGTACCACACAGGCTTCTACCAAATTTATTCTATAATCAAACGAGAACAAATTAAATTAACAACCTCGACCGTTTACTTACTACTCATACGATAATACTTTTTTCTCTCCCTTAAATTCTTTTATCCAATACAAATCAAGTACATATTTTAAGTAACTTATTATAACCAAACTCAGCAACCTCTAAAAGTAGCCCCCCCTCCCTCTCCCTCACCCGCCACCTAAGTAACAGAAAATGGTGAATCGGTAACGTCAAAATTTTTTATTCCCATTTTTCATGATCTGTAAGTCGTCGTGTATCGTTTCCTGCTTCACAATGGAGGAACAAGCCGAAGCTACGATCGACGCTGGCGTAGACATAAATACGCGACTTTATTGTTTATTTTTCGTACGTCGCGGCGAGGGGGGTTGGGTGGAAGGTGAGGAGGGAACAAGAAAATTTCTGCCGTCGGTGAAACGGCTCGGGGATGGAGACGTAGCGTGGGTGGTTGTTGCGAAAGGACGATTTCTCTTTCCGCGCGACGCGACGTATCGCGCTCCGCCACGCCCCTCCACAGGATCTGTTCCCATATTGGGAAAAAATTCTCTAGGAATAGTGAACAGGAGTGAAGAGAGTTTCAACGACTCCACATGCGCGCGCGGGATAGAGGGGTTGCCCGATGTGGAATAGGGATGAACAGAGAGGGAGAAAAAGGGAACACCGACGTGTTTACCGAGAACCACGTAGCTCACCCCTTTTTTTTATCCCGCCGATGTTTTCAACCGCCTCTTCACCCTTCCATTTCGTACAAACTCTGCCTTGCACAGGGGATTTTCAGGGATTTTGGCTGCGGCCGGAAACGGAAGGCCGTTAAATCGAATTCGGCTAATATACGATTGGACCTCTATGGAACGAATGATGTGCGCTTGAATTTTGAAGAGTTTGTCGCTCGCGTAGTTACACAGCCCTTGATATACCCCTATTTAGTTGAACTTCGAAGGTCATAAATGATCTTTATTCAGAGACAGCAGAATTTTATTCGAATTACGAATTATGAATAGGGACCATACAAAGATTTAATTGTTACGTGAATTTCATTGAAAAGTTATTCAGGCAAACATTAAGTGAATGAAAAATAAAGTTAGAGATTCCATACGTAGGTTCCAGTTACAAGAAAAACATTATACTTCACAACAATAAACTTCATAAATATTACATTATGTTAATCATTGGAAGAAAACTCACATGCTCAAAAATTACTATAAAATTTCTGAAATCGAACCATCGCCCCAGAGTTCTATTCCTTCGATATCTGTTCTTTATTTCCACTTTCGAAACAACTGCCGTCAGTGATCAAATTCTAATTTTTGCAGCATCGTTGGCGCGAGCGACCGTTCGCCGATTAATCGTCAGCGCGACGGGATGAAAGCACTCAGCGACGGGATTGCTGGTCACCAAACTTTTCCAGACCGCGCAAGATCGAGCCAGTAACGCAAAACCGAATGACAGGCGCGTATGTCTGTCACAATCTCGGTTGAATTATGCCGTGTCCGCCTGGAGAGCCACCGCGCATTAAACTCCGCCCTTAGCGCATCGGAAATCCAGTGGTGGCTGGACAGAAAGGGGTCGAACCGTCCACCAGTCGCATTTATCCACGGACCCCCTCCGAGTCGGATACTGGAATATTTTCAATGGCGATAAACAACCATTCGTCTAGCCTCGCCCCCCCCCCCCCAACGGAAGCTAGTCATCGTTTCTTTCTGTACTCGTTCTCGAGGCAGAGGGATTCGCCATCTTCCTCCCTTGGATATAGAGATGCGCGTACCGCGAAACGTTCTGATGAATGTTCACGGGCAAAAACGGTTCCACTGCTCGGAGATACGACGCGGGTTTCTTCCTGAAAGAATATTAAGCACATCCCCGGCGTGTCCGTCGACGCTGGGGGGTCTCTAAAATTTTCGATCGATCAGTCTTTGGAGCCAGGGCAGACCTAGGCCATCATTTCGAACCCCGATGCGCCGGGGGCGTCGGAAAAACGTAGACAGACAGATAAATCTTTAATGCCCGTGCACGGTAAATGACCCAACTGGGTAGCAGAATGGGAGAAATGGGGTAACACGTCGCGATATGGCGCACGGGGTGGTCTGGTATCGAGTGAAACCTCGAATGCCACTGGTAACATGAAAGTTAGTTTTATTGGAGAGAGATCGAACGACGTGTTTACTATGTTTTGGGAATGATGTTTGTGGGTGTTTTGAGCTAATTGATTAACTTTATTAAAAGGAAAGGTTTTCCTTAACCCTTTCAGACCTGAATTGTTTTTCTTTCTCCTACTAATGTAATTTAATTTTTAGCACTTAGAATTTGGTAAGAATTTTTTAGAGGATGTACGATTATTACTCACAGTAGGTACTGGTCGTATTCGAATTTTGTGTTCGTTATTATCTTAGACTTAATTGATTTAACTCTACTGAAGGGTGGATTTTTGTTAAGATTATAAAGAGTTGGGCAAGAGTGATGCGTGATTGTAATAAACAATATTGGAAGAATTGATTGCATTTACACCCCAGCTAATATTAGTGCTGGAAAAATATTATTGATATCTAGGATACAGAAATTGAGTGTCGTTCAATTTATTTATCAATCAAATAGCTTCGAGAACTGTGGACATCCGATGGACTCGTGAATAACGCAATCAATATTCCCAGTACTTTATATGCGTATTTGCACATATGACTGTACTCAGTGAATCACTACAGAAAAAAAGTGTTTGAGAGACGTTCAGCAAAGTGAGTATGCTTCACCATCTGAGGGAACGTTACTGCAAAAACCACATCTCTTTTAATTCATATGGAATGACCGTATTTATCAATTTTACAGAACCCCGTATCATTTTATTGTTTATCATCTTACAAAACTAAACTTTTTCAGATGTATGTAGTGTGTAATTTTATAAAAATTCAAATAACACTTGCTATCATTGAAAATTGATCTGTGAATCTTTTACTTAGGATTACGATTTTTTGGGTAGATGCTTTAACATTTTTAAACGTCAATTATATCTAACCACACAATTGCTTTATAATAAATTAAACATCATTACTAAGATCCCATTTATTTCAATTGATCTGTGAACGTTCCGTTTAAGAATAAATCATCGATCAAACGTTCCAAAATGATGGAACATTAAAGCAGAGCGAGACAAAGAGAGAAAGCGATTGACAAAATCAGTGTACATCCGAGCACGCATAATTCCCAGCTTAAGGATCCACGATGAAAACAAATTGAAAAATACAACTGACACTCTCACGAACCGTTTTAATCTCGGGGGATACGGCGTTGGCGCGGAATCGTGGAAAAGATGAGACGAATCGTGGAAAAAAGATCGAATTCCGGGCTGATCTCGGATTGTAGAGCGAGGATAAGAGATATAACGTTTCGCGACTCTGGGCGTCCAAAATCATTCGTTGAGGCGAGATAGACGCGAAGAAGCCAAATGTTCGGCCTTTCAACGATCCCGTGGAAGTTCTCACGGGAAGTTCCAACCTTCTTCAGGGGCGACGATGCGAAAAGCGTCCTGTTTTTGCGATAATACACTGAGATCGTCAACCGGCGACGAATTGTGACGTATGGAGAAGCAAGGATGTAATTTTCGTAGAGAATGATCGACGATCTTTTCCGAGGACGTGTCTCATACGAAACTAATGAAGCTTTGGGTATAAAGAAAAAACACAAGAAGTTCTTATTGACTACTATTCAGGAGCATAGAAAAAAAGATTTCTTTTGTATTTAGAATATTTTGTGTTTCCTCTAAACGACCTCTGAATTTTTTTTTTCTTTTTTGTCTTTATTTCGTATTATTTTTGTAATTCACAAGTTAGACATTTTTACTTATTTATTTAAATTGTTAACATAGTACCCTGTTCAATTTTCCAAGTTTAAATGTTTCAATTTCTGAATATGTTCTATAAAAAATAAATTAAATTTGATAAAGAAAAATTTCCTGTGTACGAGATACAGTCAGTAAATAATAAAATTCAAAACACGTGTTTCAATCAATTTTCAAAATTCGAAAGGTTACTGTTCCCGATGTATCGTATGCGTTTTAATAGTATTAAAATAAATTACAATAATTGGTCAGTGGCATGCAGTTTCGTTTTAATTGATATGTCCGACGCACCGTTATGATTACGTCGACCGTACCTAATGGTTTCAGAATAAATAAAAAATATTGCAGCAATTACATAGTATAAAACGTTTAACTTCGAGGTATTAACTACGAAAATCTCGTTAGTTTGCTTTAATTGCCTTTCATAATTTACGTTGGCCTCGTAATTTGATAAATATATATTTCGCACATTAATTGTTTGAAACGTCCGCTTGCACATATTACGGCCATCATGCGTTTACACTACGTAGTTTCGGGATATAAACCAACAATTAATAGTATCTATAAAGAGAAATTGGTTTTTAAACCATTAACATTCGGATGACAAACTATTCAAATAAGCACTTTCAAAATGTTTATTTCTTACTAAGCCTTTTATTTATGTTTACGTGGTCGATCTTATCTGAAGAGTTTAGTAATATCGATAACGTACACAATGAACAATGTATAATATATGTAGTTGCGTATCCTGTGTAATTTTAATGGGTAATTCACTGTATATCTCTAACAAGTCGAGTGTATAGCTGGTCATACAGATACAGTGAAGTTCTCGAGCATACTCAAATGGAATATTAATTTGATACCCTTGTGGGTTAAACTTATACTTGAAGTTTACTGAACTTCCGTTACTGTAAGACTAAGATGGTAAGGTATGGTTTCAAACGGGAAAAGGGATAGATGCAAGAAGGATGAAAGGAATAACTTTGGTCTTGGATTTGCCAGAGGACTCGTCAGTAAAGCTTCTTACCTTCCAATTGTATCCTTAATAAATATACTAATTTCCAAGATTTCAAAAATTCTTTGAAGAATGTAGATTAGAAACTCTCCTTTTTGATAATTAATTTTATTTGGAGCACTAGGTAACATCTTTTCTCATTAATAAGTCTCGCTCTATTTAGATCTTTATTAAAATACTGAAATGAATATAAAGTATTCGATTTACAACCCTATCTATTTAATTTAAAATATGAAAAAGCCAACGTCAGATAAAATTTCCGAAACTAATACTTTTGAAGCAAGCAGCGCAATATGTTGTGTAGTTATTGAATAGAATACGTAACTCAGAAATTCCATCTACATTCAATGCTTCCGCTAATTCCATCAGTGTCCGCCTTCCATCGTAACCATATTCCCTTTAGCGAGTTCCATTAACCATATCGCATCTGTACTTTTGGGGCATTCAATACGAGAACTCTGGAGGTAGGTGGAGGTAGTGCACGAGTCCGTGGTGTAAATCATACAATATAGACAGATCTTAGAATAAGACATGTACCACTTGTCACGTAGCGCACGGCAAAAAGGCAAGTTGCTATCCAGGGACGGAAGTCTGTTTCGTCCTTGAAGATCATAGCGAATAGAGAAGAAGGCAAGCCACGAGTTTTATGAATATATTACGAGTTCGGTGTACGCCACGGATCGCCGTCTGAAATCTGCTCACGGGACCCGCAACACTGAAACCCTGAAGGATGACTATGTCAGGGGGGGCAGAGGAACACGTCCGGGAGGAAATTGAAAAGTTCTATTAAAAATTGCTCCACCAGGGCCGCATACGTGGAAACACGTGACATAAATCGAGCCTTCGGCGCATGAGACAGAAATTCGGGGAACTGGGGTTGAACATCATCCCTTATGTGTCTCGGCTTGATTTAAACTACTTTTCGTTCCTACGTTAAACGCTTGCTCGACGTTACGCTAGAATTTATACGAACGGCCACGATGTATGTACATTGTACAATGTACAACATGTGACGATTTTAAAGTTCAGTATTCGGATTATACAATTATGTTAAAAACGTTTTGGGTTCAGCTACGTATTTGCAATGTTAATATTTTAATGTTAGAATTTGAGAAGGTTAAGGTTGGACAACAAATATGAATTAAATTATACTAATATAAATATATATTTATTTATTAATTATTTCTTGCTCCTAGTACTACCAATTTCATCTTTCGACATCGTTACATCGACAGGAAAATGATTATACTGTCTTTCTCATGGTGAAGAGTTCCAGCAACCTCGAAACGTACATTGATTTAATTATTGTTGTCATTTGCATGAGCCACGCCTTCCTCAAGTGACAACGTTCACAATTTCGAACCCTGAAATTAAAACTTAAAGTAATTGACCGATCGAGGTGTAATCAAGAGGAATATATTTTGCGGTGGTGGAGCTATAACCACGATAATCGACTCAGTATAAGCCTATTACTCTGCACACGCAAACCTTGGTGGCTCGTGCAGATTACGCTAGCAAAAAAGTTGTGTTCTAACGCAGTGTAAGAGTATTACGGTGTTCTCAGCTTTAGTAACGGCGCATCAAGAACGGTAGATAATAAGGATTTTTAAGCCTCGCCACTTTCGTTAATTAACTTTGTTTCGAACGAGGCTCTTCGCGCATACAAAAACTACCGAACTGCCTGAACGATCTCATCCATTGACATCAACTTCCGCGAAGGAATATGTAGAATAGGAAAAATGCAAACAGAGAAGTTGAGGTAACGAAAGTTTTCAACAATTAATAAACTCGTGGCCTTTGAAGTATCATCTGTTTTCTGTTTCTATTTCCTGTACATGTTTAGAAGAAGAGGGAATATTTCATGAATACTAAATTGTTTTGGACATAGGCCAGTGGATTTAATCTAAAACAAAATTCTCTATTCTGAAATTTGAGATGTTAAATGAAAAACTGTTTTCAAAAATGTGAAACTGACAAACTTTCCATTAAGCTTCAAGAGGAATAACATGAGAAACTTTGTTTTTACTTTGAAAAGAAATTAAAAGAGAATCTCTCTCCGATTTGAAAAGAAATTAAACGAAAAACCTTTTTTCTTAAATATTAACAGAAATTAAAAGAGAAATATTTATTTTAGGTTTGAGAAAAATTTCAAATAAATTAATGGATGTTAATGCATAACCTATGATTCGTGTGTACGAATGGAACCACGAAATGGGAGACTCTGTTTCGTATTTACCAAAATGTCCACGCACGATCACAACTTCGACCTATAAACATTCCCTGTCGACGTATTTCCTTTCTCGAATGAAGCAGAGTGTCCATAAAACAACCGAAACTCAAGCATCCACCAGCCATCAGCGCCAAACTTCCTCGATAGGGAGTTAGCAAACAAATCTGTCAAAACTAGAGCGGTCTGTGCCGAACCATAAACAAAACAAGCGTTCAAAAGTGTCCTAAACTGACCGTGAGCGTTTATTGCACAGAAAAACGTGTGTTCTTTCGTTTGAATCCATCAAAGAGAATTCAACAATTTCACGATGATTTGCCATTATTTAAAATTTCCTAACTGATCGGTCAAAATGAATAAAGATTCACTGTCTAAATAAATCATTCTCAAACTTCGCCTTCCCAAGAATCCTCCAGAGTAGAATTAAAATATTATTTTCTTTTGTTATTTTAAAACTTTAAAATTAAAATAAAATGTGTTAATACTTCAAATATTTCACTTAAACTTAAGTAATTGTTGCATATTTTAATGTTAACTACTTATATGTTGTACATTAAAGTTTCATCACTTTATTTCCTTGGGCCGACTAATGTCTGACCCAATACGGTTCGCAACTACTGCAAACATTAATATTTCAATGCTCTTGCAACACATTTTGTATGATCTTAGTTTCTATAGTTACAAAAAATTAAACAGATCCCTGTACCGCAGGATGAAAAATATACTAAAGGAAAAAATTTGTTTAATAAACTTAAATTCATATGCTCATACAAAATATATGTAGATGTTCATTACATTGTAACATAAAAGTCGTAAAGAAAACTGAAATAATATTCATAAAAAAATTTTCCAATAATATAACACAACATTATCAACTTGTTGAATTTTTATTCATTCAAAATAAAATACTTGGTTCCTGAAGAGATTAGAAAATACAATTGCAGCTGTGTAGAATAAATTAGTCTTGACTTCTCCAGCTTTTCATTGTCGGGACTCTTCCAATTTCGTAAAAATTTCAACATTCTTTAAAGATTCACTCATGTCTGGTCTGGTATAGAAACGATGTTTTTTAACGAACTTCGCTGAATTAAGAAAGTTATGTCTATAATTCGAGAGTTAACGTAGAAAAAAGATAAGATCGCCCCTAAGAAAGAATATTCTTACCAAACCGTTTCGCTACGCTTTACGAGTAAAAATAAAACAAGAAATGTTCTGTAAACGGGGGTTAGTAAACGCTTTATTAAGAAGTTTTAATAGAGGAATAAAATTTGAAAGAAATTGTAATCGACCTCCTCTTACAAGGGAAGTAAAACAAACAGAATATCTTGAAAGGATCATGTAATAAATATTTCAGCTTTGATAAACTTGATATTCTTGATATACAATATAAATAAAATCTCTTGTACATTGGGAACAGATATTTTGTTGTTCTGTATCAAAATATTCTGCAACCGTGCACTGATGGTAAAAAATTCTATTCAAAAAAATATCTCCGGAAACGCTATTTTTTTAAATAAAAAACATAAATTGAAAATGAAATTAAACAAAGAACGTTAACATTATGAAGTGAAATCATCTTGTTTTAATATTAATAGATATTCTTTCAGATTAAAAATATAGGATCTAAAAAATTTTTAAGTGAAGGTCAACTATCTTGTTCGATCGCTGCTTTTAAGATTAAAATTGAGAAGTTGGGTTGACTTCTTTTTTCCAGATTACAAATTTTAACTAAAGGAGCAAAGAAGTTCTATACCTTGTTACATAATTAATAATTTCACCAAATTAGTACGGATACATGTTTACATATAGAATTTAAAATTCATTCAGTTTATTTATTTAATTTATCAAGTACAAGATTAAAATACCGATACTAATGTCGGACGGAAATTCTGAGAAAAACCAGTGACGAAGAAGTCTGAAGAAAGTCGACTGTCGTTGTTTAAAACCATGAAATTAAATTTCCTGGTTTTACTGTCCGTCTGTTCGATCGACTTTTATCAGATTACGAAGAAAGAAATCAAGGAGCGATAAGAGAAATCTTCCATGGACTCGAACTTTTCGTCCTTTCCGGAGTACAGATAAGTTGGAAGAGAAAAGGAACCCGGTGGCCATTGCACGACAAATCAGACTGACATAACGACAGAAGACAGGTTGATAGAACAGCCATTCGTTTAAAATATTTCCTACGGTATTGGCTACTCCTATGGAAATCGAATCTCCGAAAAGATACAAGGAATACATCTATTGATATCGTTATGGAGGAAACGATACGGTAGGGATACATGATTGCTTTTGAGGAACGTAAAAGAAATGGAAGGATTAAATTATCAAAGGACCTCAATTTCATGGAATATTCACGTTGTTCAAATTTTTCGCATGAAACTATTTTCTTCTCATACTTCTTTATTTACTTATTTTTTACTTTATTTACTCATTTATATTCTTAGCCTAATTCTATGGAGAACATGTTTAAAAGAGCAGGATTTAAATTATTAAAGAGGTCCATTTTATTAAATATTTACGTATTCCAATCTTCACTCTTTGTATAAATCTATGAAAGATACTTTTTAGATAGATGGATTTAAATGGTCAAAAGACTTTCTTTTATTAAATATTTCAGATCCTTTCCATGCGAAATTATTTTCTTCTCTTGCTTTCAATAATTTAAGCTCTTTGTGTAATTCTATGGAAAATATTCCTAATACAGAAGGATTTAAATGATCAAAGAACATCGATTTTATTAAATATTCACGTAGTACAAATTCTTTTTATGCGGAATTATTATTTTTTCATGCTTTAAGATATTTAAACTTTTCGTCTAAAATATCGAAGTATCTCAATTTTAACTAATACATACGAATTAATCAGTATATCTGGTTGGCTTATTTAATGCAATTCACTCGAATATAAAAATCCGATTGATGCTCGAGTTGAAAAACCTAGTTAAAAACTAGTATTTCAAATAATAACGCTTCGACCGGGTACCTGAGATTTTAATTTATTCGAACATAATTATACACATGTACCACGTTAAATAAAATTACTACACGTGTAACGTTCATGGTTTTCCCAACTCCAACGAACGTGTTAACCAGTAACGAGGTTCTTTCACGTTCGAATTCATCGCGAATTTTTTCCCCAACAGAATATCCTTTCCAGCGAGAAGATGACAATTATAGAACACTCTCTAATAGAAATTCCGCTGAATTCAGATATTTTTCAAGTGGTCAAACTCCAATATTAACGACCTCGTTCATAATCGTGTGTACACGTTTAAACGAGAAATGCTACACACTACCACACACGGAAACTTTCACAATTGCTGTCACTGGCACAAGAACTGGCGATATTTTAAATAAATATATAATATGCAGGAAAATCGATCGATCACGATCGAGTGTTTTTCATACGTCTGGAATTAAAACACGAGAGCTCCACTTTTTGTTCGAGATAGAAATCCTCACTCGTCCTGCAGACATTTCCTCTCCGCTCGAAAAACTGATTAAATTTCACATTCTGCTGAATCCGGTACAAGTGGTGAATAAAAATCGGGCTTGCTTTGAAAACATTGCATTTTGTCCCCCCTCCCCCATGGGAACGACAACGAACTCTTTCAATTTCTGATTTTACGATTATCTGTTTTCGGATTCTCCCGTGCTTGGGTGAATAGGGTACGCCATAAATCCGAATGAAGGAATTATTTAGCGAAGAAACTGATATCGTATCGATACTACGGATACCAGATACTCGAGTGTCGTTCTACAACAATCCGTTTTGAGCCCTACAGGAAGCCATAGATACGTATCAATTACAACAACGAGGATGTACTTGGTATCAGTTTTCGATACTTTTGTAATGCTCGATGACAATACTGTACGGTGTCAAGTAGGAATCGATACACATATACACTCGTTACAATCATTGCAAGACCTGCAGGCACTATCTCGAGATTAGGGTTAATAATATTCCGTTTGGAGGTGTATGAGTTGAAAACTTAAACTTGAGGAAATCATTGTAAAAATATCAAAATTAAAAAACGAAATTCAGTTAGTTGTAGCCAAGGCTGACATAGCATACTCGAGCATTAGCGAAACATTTCATCAAGGAGCATTTGAAAAAATATTTTTACTTCGAAATATGACATATTCTGTGTAAAATATCTTACTCATTCTTTATACAAAACGTTGCAATATATGTTAGTATTCTAGGATGTGTTAATTTAAATTTAAAGGGACCTGCGTTAGAAAAAACTAGGTTGGGTTAACAAAATATCAAGTGTACAAATTTAAGTAGGCCTTTACTTTTATTTTCGATTTTTTCGTGGTATAGGATCCGCAGGTCAACTATGCAGAAGGTCACGGGGGAACTGGGCCCAAGGGTTACCCATCTGTTAGGGCCGCTGTCTGCGCGTGCCTGTTCAAGGGTTTATGGCACGTCGGATGCCATTGGGGTCGAAGAAGTGAGACGCACATGGTCAGCAGATACGCAGAGGTTTCGTAATATTACGGCGGCTACCGTGACCCTGACTACTTGCTTGGCCAGTGGATTGATTCATAAACATTTCTTCCAGATGTTCTACGAAAATAACCTATTCGAATCGTTAGCTTAGCTTCCGAGGAGCAGTAATCATGGAAAACACAAACAACGTGGAAAAACAAGCGACTTCGATAGAGTCGAGGTGGAGTTATGGGAATTTGCTACGGAAATAATAATTAATTAATAGTTGGAGAGGATTTACTATGAAATTCTTCGTTACATCATCATACAACTTCTTGCAAGTGGTAACAAGAAATTGCATTATAAAATGGGTTAATTAGATAACTGTTTATAAATTAATCTAGTTCGCATACAGTTCGCATAAACAATTCAAAATAATGCAGGAATCATTCAAGAATTTCTAAAAAACATTAAATACCACAAAATAAATTAAAAAATTATTTACAAATTATGATAACGATTATTAAATTTCATCAAAATGTATTTTTTTATGTAATGTGTATTCGGAAACTAAAATTCTTGAAAAGGAAGTCCCTCGTTTTATATCATTTCATCCGAGCAAACGAATAATAAAGCTCTCGCCTTCACTCAAATTAATTCGGTGAACCTAATCGAATGACGAATAAAGCACATACGTTTGCCCTAGCCCGTAAAAAATGATTCCAGGTGGCGATCGTGTGACTGTGCAAAACGAAAATGGAAACGCTTAGATATTTATAGTCACTTAACAAGGAAACGATGCTTTCCCGCAAGCACGAAAGCAATCGTGCTCGATCCGTGAATGCAGCAGGTTCCAACGAAAAGCTTTTTTCGCCAGGCTTAGAGGAGGTCCATCCCTCTGGGGATCGTCCTGTTACAGGGATACTATCTGTACGTGCGCTCGCGAGCGACAACGCAGGACTGTAAGAATATGACCCACTCCAGAGCGTCGACGATTCGTCGATCATGCGGATACCAATGGGTTTTCCTCGCTTTTGTGAAAATTGCAGAAGGAAATTCGGCGAACCCTTTCCTCGTCCGACAAATTGTACCACGAGGGAAATCCAGATACCGAGGATTTGCCTCATTGATCCCTCCACCTACGCCAACATGCGATTCCTCGGGAATACGCTGCCGGTTTTAATTAATTAAGCGGAGAGACCGATTCTTCTCTCTCTCGTCGTTCCGTTACATTTTGTTCGTGTAATCATTACCTGGCTACCCCTAGGATCTCGTGTACATCCTTTTTTTATCGCTACACGATGGATCCACGATGGACCGCCGGCAACGTACAAGAAAAAATAAAAATGGTTATCGAATTACTGGCGAGAAAGAATTTCCCTCGCCCGCCCGAGGGATTCCCATCGTTGATCATCCTTACCGCTGTTCCCTGCTTACGGCTCCACGGTGGAAAATACTACTCGTTTGAGTAATTGCGAATACCGTTGGAACAAATACTCTGGACAACAAAATTGAAGAATGTACGATAGACAGGAAAACGGCAAACTTCGAGGCGCTTGCAATTTCGTGAAAAATTAGAGGTATTCTCGAACTGGTCGTATTTAATTGCTTAAAATTGCTCGACTTCGGGGACATGCAGGAAGTTTAAATATTTTTTTGCGCAACTTTTATGAACGGTAGGTTGAGTTTTGGAGTCTGCCCTTTAAGTTTTTTGTTGTAATGAGAGTGCAATTTTTTTTTTTTTTTTTTTTGGAAGTTGTCTTGAATTTGAACGAGCCCTGCGTTTTGGTGCGAGTTCTGATTTATGCCAACTACATTAGTGAAGGTTGTGAATTTCGGTAGAAAAATTTTAAATTAAAATTGTATTGTTAATTTAATTGATACTTTTGAATATTAATAGTTTTTTGCTGATTCGTGCAATTCTCGCATAAATACTTTTGTGAATAATAATTTTTGATTGTACGTGATTAAATACTCGCATGAAAAAGCAGAGTTTAAATTGTACCTGCACATAAGTCAAAATGGTACATCTTCCATTGTTAGATTTTATTAAAGGGAATAGCCATATATAATTATTTCTCTTATCGACATAGTTTATAATATATGTTAACATGTAAATTTTCCAGCGTTCAGAAATTTTTTAACAATCATGTTTTAACTACGCTAATTGTAATTATTTCTGAGAATGGAAACCTGTAGTTACAAATAATTATTATTAACAAAATATTCGACAGATTTTCATATTTTAATATAGAAAGAGAAGTGTTTACGAAAAAAAAAGTATACATGTCGAATTGAGTAACCTCCTCTTTTTCGAAGTCGGTTAAAAATAGTACACAATATAATTTCATTAAATGGAAGTAACGTTCCTATAGTGATCAACATTCGCAACCGATCCCGTACAAATTGGACCAATTCAGCGTGTAGGAATTATGCGAACCTCGTTCTCCATAATTTTTACATTCAGCAGAATCCGATAAATTTGCACTTTAATCACTTCAATGAGCTCAGAGTACCATTATTTCCTGATTAACCACGCCGAATTTGCGTAATCGTAAACAACTCTTAATGGGTTTAAAAGAATGAGCTCAGCGTTAACTGGCAGCAATTTGGGCACCTAACATTTATACCAACAGAATTTGAAGCTACGGTTCCACCTGTAATACTCGTACAATAAAATGCTACATGCATTCGTGAAATATAAATATTTCATTATAGTTGGTTTGTAGCCTCATCAATCACTTCTTCACTTACATTTCTTTCCTTATCATAGTGGTAACACTATTATTCTTTCCTCGATATTCTTTCTTCTTTGTAATGGTCTTTTTGGCATTATTTATGAACTTCATACATTGATGCTCATTTTTCTTTCTACATAAGTATTATTATTTTACGTGCATATTGGTATTTTCTTTATTGTACAGTACTTCAATGTATGCTTAATATTAATTATTTTTATTAAACACATCTTCTAAATATCCCAATTAGACCCACAAACTTTTATCACCTAACAAAACACTGTTTCTCGTAGAGATACAATTTTATGTTTCACCAGTGGAAACACGGGTTTATGGATGAGCGGCATCGAATAAAATAAACAGTTTCGACCACCTTCGGTGATTCCCAATGCTTCGAACGTAAATGCATCGTTAAGTGCTGCGAAATGGAAACCAGACACATCGAAATCGCGCAAATAAACTGGCCACGTTAATGAACGCCTAGGAAACGGTACAAAACCGAGAACGAATCATACAAGTAAAATATCATCGAGTCAACATATACGCGTTTCGTTCTCGTGGCCCATTTCCTCTGTTCCCTTCGACCAAGGACAAGAACCATTGTTTGCTATTGTTACACTTTTCTATATCCCTTTGTCGGACGATTTATCAATTTCATCTTTTCCTAAAGACGTTATTGATAAAGGAATACGTGACTCTGCGTGTATGGTACAGGTCCCGTGTATGGTGGATTTATCATCCAGTTTATTAGGTTTTACTGTCGCAGCTGGTTCGAAAAAGAACATCATTTTTCATTTCAAAAATATTCGTCAACTGTTGAAACTGGTTTGACAGAGAAACTATAATCATTTGGATATATAAGAATACATTAAATTTCACTGTAAGCTAACCATTGATGTAACGAGTATACATATATTGTTTGAAATATTCTTTTTGATGTTAGAATAAGAACACATAAAAAGGCTCGAAAACCTCGACAATGTTTGTAGTATAGACGGTAGTCCTACTCTATTCTTGAATTAATAAAATTGACTTAATTGGAGTTTAAATAATTAGATTGACATACTTTTGAAACATACTATGAATTAATAAATGAAATATTTATTTACTTAGGCATGAGAGCAATTAAAGTTTATCCGTTCATTCGACAACTCATTTCAATAATTCACATATATTACAGAGTAATAGAAGCGTTACGTACTATTTTAATTACTACTGAAAGCTTAAATGACAGAATATCTAGTAATTAAATTAAAAATATTAATGGGAGATTAGGGATGAAATGATCAGTAAATGTTCGAAACGTGACGTTCACTCGAGAATAATACTGGCAGGTGAATGAGTTGAGGGATTCAACTTTGGTCACGTATTTTGTACGTTTGTCCTCTCTTGTTTACCCTAATATGCATTGCTTTGTGGGTGGCGATTAAAGGTTTGCCGTGAACACCTTCTAACGTGCGTTTGTAACGTAACGACCCCCTTTGAGTGAGATGTAACAACATTGAAACAACGGCTACGTTTGAATTATACGAGTACAAAGGGCTAGTCTAAGTAAAATAAAGGTATTATTCTAGCGCGAATCCCTTTACACGATGGAGCATTTCAAAACACGGAAGCTGATGTACGAAATGTTTAATGTAGCTTAAATGTGAATGGTGATATAACTTTAACAAATTGACTCATTTGATGTCGTCATTGATATTACTATTATTATTACGTTAGTTAAATTATTTTAGAAATTTTTTGTATTGAGATTAAAGGTTACCAAATTCTTTATGAATATTTTAATATGTGGATTTGAGAAGTTGTTTTGTATTATAATTAATTTGATTTCGATCATTTATCAGGACTTGATTCATGGACATTGATTTATTCCACAGATGGAACTCCAATAATAATTATTATTAGTCATTTTTTATTTCATTTATGATAGTCATTATATAAACAGATATAATTTATGTAGCATATTAAATATACTAAATTTATTTTATACATTTATTATATGATATTATATAATATATGTAATTCATTATTGATCGTCTTGAACTTCAGAAATAAATTTTTGCGCACTCATTCGATTATCATAATCAGATCTAATACAAAAAATAGCAATTATACAAATTTACTTAAGTACGACTCACAAAAAAGGTAACAGAATAATTAAAACATGTCGCGCAACACTGCAAGGTAAATCGCCAAGTAAATAGCCTAATCAATTAACCCCTTAGGTATTATGACCTTAGGTACCGTGTACCATACATGTTCGATAAACAGACCTCGAATTTCCACCCATGTGACGCATGGTAAACGTCCTGAACTATTGCGCCAAAAAATTTAACGTGCCTTAAAAACGTGATCATCTACTCTCCCAAGAACAATGTTTATCGATTATAAGATTGAGGTAGAATTCTGTAACGCAGTAAACAGGGAAGCAATAAAATTTTCATAGCCTGCTACGAAGACCAAGAGATTCCGAGATCGCAGTGCCAAAAGATTTAATTAGAAGTGTAATATAACCCCCCCCCCCCCCGTCAAGGAGCTGGTCGTAAAACCCCTGGTATAAGGATAAATTTATCCTGATGTGTGAAAGGTAGTTGTTGACGTGGGAGAGGCACGAAGATATCACTTTATCAGAGCCATTGTTAAGCTACTCAGTCCAACAAACTAACGAGTGGGTGAATATGTTGGCCATTTGATAGCCGTCATGTGGGCACTTTGTAAGCTGCCCCCAGCGTACGCTACATACGCACACGGTCTTTTACGTTCCCTCAAGTATTATTCAGGTGAGGCCAGGTCACAACTCACAGAGCCAGTCATCTACATTCATAGGCCAAGCGCAACCGCATACTGGGTTAAACTAGTTCACGCCAAGACAGCTTGAGCGAACAGTAAAGGGTCGAATAAGCAATTAATAAACCGAGGTAACCCGCGAAACCCAGTTATCACACAATTTGCTATCGTTCTGTTGGACGCTTAAGAGCCGTACATCAACGGTTGACATGTACTATGTCAAAATTACAGGTATTTTGTTAGTGGCTTGAGAATCGTAATGATTGGAATAATTGTTGCAGTTAGCTTAAATTCGTCTTGGTGTTGCCTGAGTATCTTTTATTCCTGGGGTATAGTTGTTCGTTCGATTGACATTTTGTAAAGTATAGAATGTTTGTTAATTTAAGGTTAGTATAATTTTTACCTTATTTTGTAGATGCTAATATATAATCTACATATATCACACGATTATTACTGAATGAACATTTCCAAACCAATTACCAAAAATTGTATAAAATACTTTACCACCAAAAATTAAAGACAGTCAAGAAAATCTGATCATCTCCATGGCTGACGATTTATCAATCACCAAAAGACACAAAAATAACACAGAAATGTAAGTCCCAATCAAAGTCCTCGATCGTCAATGAACAATTTGGCCCCCACTCGGTCCTAGGCTCTTAGGCATCCGGCGAGATTCATTCTCGGAGCAGCCGGTATCTGGGAATTCGTGTCAGCAGACGCCGCAACGTATCCAACCAGAATATGAAAGAGTAATTAGCATGAGCAGACAGCCGGTAACGGGTGCAAAAGGCTCGTTAATGAACGATCGAAATTTCGAACGCGCCTTGTCTACACCCGAAAGCATACTAACGCCTCACGGGTACCCCGGGCTAATCCATCGTGAATTCCGCCCCCTATCCGGCTCGCCTTGGAATTTCTACTGATCGATCTTGCACAGAGTCGCCTTGACTGCGATAAGTCCGTAATTGTTGTACTTGCTCGAGCCGGCGCCGGATGCAGTATAATGCAGATGCAATTAGTGCTTGATTTGTCGGGCCCTACCATCCTCTTCGATCGCCCCTGGTACAATTTCTCCGGCATTTTCAATCGGCGATGCTTCGACGTCCAAAAACTATTGCTTGACGAGACGCCTCGAGGATAATCTCGAGAGCTTGTATTCGCTCCCTTCGGCAAAAAACTTCCGGATACGAACTGCGGGCGCTGGGGTTTGGGTTCCATCTACATATTTTACGTCCTGCAAATTTGCCGTGTCGATGAATTCTAGAGCTTGCGTGCTATCTCAGAATCTTGGAAAAGGGAGTGTCACTTGTATTTTACTGTTGGGAAATTAGAAGTAACGTAATTCATTCTAAATTAAGTTTATTAAACGACTCTCTTTCATCTCAAACAACACATGGGCGAATTTTAACTAAAGTGAAACGTAGAAATAACTATTTGAAATAATTAGACACAATGTTTATAATAATGTTAATTCAGAATTGTTCATAGGCATGAGAGTAATTATGAAATAAAATAACTTCCTATTTAAAATAATATCATCTTGAAAGTGCCTAGGTCCAGTTACCTCGCTATTCATCTCGCCAAGCAAAACTTCTCCTTTATCACCATGAAATAATTAGCTCGACATTTTAAGTTATTTATCTTGCTTATCGTGTAGTTCACTATTTCCCAGGTATTTCCGCATCTAAGTTGTTACAACTCTCTCGTACAAACATGGACACAATCCAACTGTACTGTTTGGTCTCTTCAAAGCATACTTCGAGCCGCTACGTTTAGGGAGAGTAGACCGGAGTCTCTGAAGCTGGCCTTTACTTAACCAAGATGCCCACGGCTGTCTATTGTCATGATTATGAGCGCGTCCTGTCAAAACCAGGTTACCGATCCTCCAGCAGCGAAGAGCTACAGCAGACGTTACGTCCGAATATAAATTCATCGATAAACCGATTAGTCGTGTCCTCCCCCTTAGTTATATACATCTTGTATGACACTATGCACGAGTCTAGACTACTTCTGAAAATAATACATACCACGGTGACTGGGAATATATAACCGATGACACGAAATATATTCCGACTGTTAGAGGGTTAAACGCTTTTGTGCTATTGGTCATGCATGATTCATATTCCTTTCTGGCTTAGTGCGTTTCAATATAGAGAGTTTCTTAATATTTGAGACGTACTGCAGGGATGAGTTCGGGACAGAAAGCCACAAGCAGAAGTTTGTACGAACATGTGCTCCATGCGACCTCGTTTCCGAGTTACAGGTTTCTTTGTGGTCTAATATTATCCTCGGTCTCTTGTTCATTCGAAACTATAGTCGCAATTTGGCATTAATAGATCGTTAAAAAATTAAATTCAAATTTGAATGGACTTTACACTCAGTCTATAGATATACTATCGCCATACATGTGCTAACGTTTACTATCCTCTAATTATCTTTTTGTAGTCTGAAAGGATCGCCTTCGTAAAAAATTTAATAAATTTAACCCATTCACTGTCAGGCAAATTTAAAGCGATTTGCCTTGAGAGCCAAGATTTAATACAGACGAGTAATCTAGGTTATTATTTTGATGATGAAAAGTGAAATTAAATTTGTTAATGTTTAAAAAGAAAATTTGCGATCTTCTTTTGCAATAATTCGTGACGCACTTCTGTCCACTATTAGCATGTTTGGGATAAATTACATTAAATTTAAAATTGATAAGGTGACGAAGAAGTTTTGTTGGATACGGACCTCGTTGAATTCGTAAGAACCAGTGAGGTAGGAGTCTAAAGAGGTATAAAAGTTCTAAAATGCAGGAAGTTGGTTTTAACATGGAGGAAATGCAGGAGGTCGAGTCAGAGAGATCCAGACCGAGACATCCATATTTTATGTAATCGTCCTAGACACGAACGAGGTCCAGGAGTCTGTTGTCATGGACATAGAGGAGCTCCAGGTCTGGGTCAAGCGATTTACCTGCTGATACGATTGTTAGAGACATAGAAGAACACCAGGACTCGGATGAATTGTATCCAATTATACAAATAATTTGTTGATGGCAAACAGGTACCATGGTTCACTATCTTTTATTTGAATTGTTTTTGTTATATAATTTAAATTCCAACGATAGGAAATGGAATATTATAGGAATTTCTTTGATGGCAAAGCTGATATAAAATACAAAAATAACGTTAATACAAAGGATTCAATATTTACAAAGGAATCTTGTGAGTGGTACTGTATCTCTTTTCTACAAACTTATACTTTAGTTAACGTTACACAAAAGCAGATATACAAAACAAAGGTAACTACAGCAGGAAAAAGGGAATTAAGTTAATTAATGATACATATAATTAACATTTCATTTCAAGACACCAATGGAGCGTTCATTTGGACATAGAATATAAAACACTGCTTTGACAAACTACTAAATAAAACTCTTCTGATTTGCTATACAAAAAGTGAGAAAAAATTTCCAGAATGATTAACAAGAAAGATAACATATTATCTTGCAAGATTCTAACCTGGTATTCATCCGAATCCACCTTGTTTTATTTAGCTCTAAACTCACTGTGTCAGCCCATTACGTTACCACAGACAGGCCAAACACTCCACTTTGCGGTACAGTCGCCTACTGTGACTGGTGCGTGCACGTCAAACGTGAAACACGTGCCAAGACAAAGCGTTTCGGCGTTGTAGTTGCAATTTCATAAGAATTTCCCACTCGGACAGTTGAGATCAGTAACGAAGTTGAAAATATACGAACACCGTATTTGTATCTAAATATTTGCGAATATTTGGACGTTGCGTAATTCACATCGCGGCCTGATTCCCGCACAATATCGCGCCGGTGGAATTGAAACTCTGTCGGGCGATTTGATTAGGTGCATTTCTACTCGAGAGGGGAGGAAACGAGCGAAATAACGACGAACGAGGTTAATTGTAGCGTTCCTTTGTGACGTGCGAACGTGCATTTTTTTTTCACTACTACCTGAAATTAAACGCGTCGAAATTGGAAATAAGTACAATGAAATGTACGTTCTAATGTTTCAAGCAACGATTTTCCGACATTCTATTCGCCTTTTGTCGAGTAAATTGTGCTGTAAATATGAGTTCGTTGTTGTAAACATGAAGGTAACGTATTTTAATTCAATTGTTTAACGATAGACTGTTTTACAGATATAGCACAGGTAATACGTTACAGCATTTGTGAAAAAATTGTAAAAATTGTTGATGTGATTTCTATTAAATTAATGGTGCTTAACACGTAATGATTAGACTGCGGGTCTATGTATTTCTAAATCATAGTAGTATGAAATACAAATTATATACAAAATATATTTGATAAAGTAATTGAATAATATTAATATTTTATTTTGCATAAATATATACATTATGTATACGTCTAATATATGTCCTCCATATTTCCATTTGCTATAAATGCATAAAATCGGCAGTAATAATGACAAATATTAGTGTGTCATTCTCTACATGATGATATATTGTAAACATTTATTTACAAGAATTTTTAAATTTCATCCACTTAGGTGAGGCGCTTAAACTACGATCGCCACCCTGTTCGAGTAATGCATACCTTAGAATTTCTAACGAAAGTCATTTCGCAGTCAAAGGGTTAGAAAAATGGTGAAAATTGATTGCGTTTCGTGGTGTCAGTTGAAATATTTGAATTTCATTTGGAGAAACGCGGGGACCATTTGTCTAAGCCAATAACAGATATCAACTTCCGCGTGACTCAATTCCGTTTTCAATATTACTTTCAACATTCGTTCCGTCTAACGCGTATAGCGTGCTCCTCCTTCGCGAATTTCATCCTCCCCGTGTAATCTAAAGAATTTATAGTAGCTGTAAGCGCACCTGCTCTCGTATCAATCGTGTGACTGGAGACGAAAATTGATGTGCAAACGAACCGCGCGAGAAAGTATGCCGCGAAGCAATTACTCTCCGCGTCTTTGTCAGCGGTGAACAACGCGGAATGAGACTCCGCAACCCGCTAGCGGATCCGAATTTACTCCAGAGTTTGGGTAACATTTTATTCGAGTAATGGATGACGAATAAAGTCAAAGCATTGTCATACATTCGTGACGATTATTTCAAACTCGAACCATTCAAGTTTTATTTGATTGAGATGAGACGAATTTTATTTGATTTGTACATAAAAAAGAAAGTTAACGTACAGCAATCTATTTCTTAACAATTCTCCTATACCAAAGCGTCAATTTTTTATTTATTCATTGTGAGATACACCAGACGTGAACAGAATTTTATTCGAATAATATAGAATGAACAAAACTAACGTACAGCAATTTATTTATAACGATTACTTTATACTCAAACGTCAATTTTTTTTCGTTCATTATAAAATATTTCCGAGATGAACAATATTCTATTCGGATAATACATAACGAATAAATTTAACATACAGCAACTTATTCGTTTCGATTAATCCACAAGAAATGCTTTCTTTTCATCATTTCAATCCACAGTTTAAATTATATTTCATATATCACAAGTAAGGAATAAACCGTTATTCATTTTTTATTCGTTATTTGAGCTTTTCATCTAGATAAAAATGTGCCCATCTCTGATTTCCTGATTACAGGGGCTCCGCTTTCACAAATCGTGACGACATATTTATGGAAACGCGTAAAGACCGTAGGATGTCGACCCTTCGTACGCCCCCAAGTGTTTCACCCCAAGCACTCTTGGGGTGCGTACTGGTATTTTTAGAAGCCATTGACAAGGTCGGAGACTGATTTATAGTAATCTCTCCAACAAGGACAAATTTCTGCCTCCGTTTACGAAACGAGAAGCACTGATCGGCAAGTAAATCTTGACAACGACCTCGCAGAACAAACATACCACCTTTCAGGAGTGCAAGTGCTGGAAAAAAATGTTCGTTTACTTGGATAAATACAGGTTGCATTCCGTAATGCGAGGCACACTCGAGTGGTAAATTGCGACACAAAATCAACGGAAACATTCACATTAAGATGTACTATTCTTTTTTTTTGGAATTATATACACTTTTATGCTCCAATAATTTATAATTACGAAGTGAGGTAGTATAAGTTTTGATAAGCACAGAGTGTATTTTAATATTTTAAAACTACTTCAGTGTTGGATTGGGGATATCTAAGTAATCAAAATTTTCATATTAAGAGCTAGAATAACTATTTGTATTAAACTTCTTGGAATTCTAATTCGACGTTCATTAGATAAAAATTATAAATATAATAATTTTAGTTAGCGAAGGATATTCCTAATTAGCGATGATTTCAATTGAGTGACGATCTAAGAATGATCTCGACGAAAAATGTTCCCCTCCGAAAAATAAACAATTCGGAATTATACCAGAAGTAAATGTATGTTCGTTTATCCTGTTAAATATAGTCGCGGTAAGATCCGAAGGCGAGCGTGCAGGCGGAAGTGTTTGTACGAACAATGTCGCTGCAAAACTTTCCACGGCTCCAAAAACCGATAAAATATTCAGCCTGGCTAACAATAAAGCAAACCTCACTCGAGATTCTGCATTTGAATATTGCGTCGGCCGCGACCCACTGCCTTGAGCATTTACTTCAACCACCGTTAGCATTACGCGGTTCAGAAAGGGCCCTAAGGGCTCGAAACATATGTCACGGCCCTGAGAACAAAAGGCGCGTGTGTACAAAAGCGTTTGCAGCCACGTTCTTTGTGTCTTTAGCGGTTGAACAACCGTTGTTCATACCATGCTTTTGGTTTCGAGGACGAATTTCATTGCGAGTGCGACACCGCACGTAAACCGGCGTTGTTTTTTGCGCTAAAATTTTAACGAATTCGCAATTTTTTTTGGCTAGCTTGGGTAGCGACTTGACTCCACAAAGGAAAATATTGCTGGATGCTAACTGAATAGAGACGCTGAGAAATGTTACGTGTAGCAAAATATAAACATTTGTCTGGATGTCATCATTAAAAACAAAATGTTGTGAACTATGACTGTCTATGATTAATATGTAAGTGTTTATTTTTTTCTGTGTAAAGTTTGAGACAACAAAATTTATATTACAGTTATAAATTAATATAATCGAACAGTTAAAGGTATGAATATAAAAGAACTCTTGAAAAAACTATACTGATATAAAAATCATAAATATGGATAGTAAAAGGAAAAATTCAACCCCTTTTATTGCGCCTAACTTTGAAAATTTGCTTTAAATAATTCTTGCCATTCAATGGAGTTTTAATGTATATAAAATAAATGGTTTGTATTCTCAGTAGGTGAGCAACCATTATTCATACAAAGCTTTTGGTTTCGAGATCTCCTCGTGAATTAAATTTGAAACCAACTGTTTTCATTAAAGTTCGTGCGCATGAGTTGCCGATTTTTCAATGAAATGTCAAAGGTATTCTACAGTTTTATGCATTCCATGGAAATTATTTCCATGTAGCTTTTTACGTTCTTCCTATGAAGCAAGTAACTCAATTCAATGTCGTAATACTCGGAAATTGTAGAATGAAAAGAAAAATGTATTCAGAACATGGTGATTTGAATATTTAAAAATAAATATATATTCTATGTTTTATATAATCCATTTTTTATTCCAAGTGACAACATATTCGAACAATATATTTTGGCTGGGTCTCTGGGGCAATGAAGCGGCTGTCAGCATGGGCTAAAGCTTTTGAACGTTACCCAAATCATACTAAACCCGGTTATCCATCTTTTTTAGGTTGTCAATACTTGCCAAGTGAGGAACGATCGCGGAATGACAAATATACACCTATGAAGCTATTCCTTCCGCAATCCGACCTTTATTCAGCAGCCTTTTCCGAATATTCATAGACTACAATTTGCGCCGGCTTTCGTATAGACTCAATTTTGCACTTCACGTGTCCAACTCTGAATTTCGATGACCGATGTCGGAGACATTTCACAACATAAAATTCTCTACATATATTCACCGCGTATGATGTCTCACAAAATTTTTATTTCAATTGCTTCCTTCTGGATTAAATTTAAAATTTGAAAAAAAGTAAAAGTTAACATTTAGTAGAACAGAATTTTCATAAATTCATGGTTTTAATATAAAAGTATGAGGATTTGGAAAAAAGTAAAAATATAGGAACTTGATCCTAGAATGTCAGAAATAATTTTACTTAATTTATAACATTACTTGCTTCATACAATCTACTATAATATACACAAGTCGTCTTGTCCATTGAGTTAGTATAAAATAAACATTAACGTAAATTGTACCTCCAACTATAATTCTCGTAGCCCAACTTCAGACATATTGAACAATAAAAGGAAACTGAAGAAGAAAAAGCAAAGATGAAATTAAATAAAAATTAACGAAGACGCTCAACTATGTGTTAGCCTAATGTTCTGAAAATATCGGGAATCCCTGGATGAGTACCACGGGTGGAAATGGCTTAACCAAAGAGTGCAATGAAAATTTAAGCCGCACAATGGAGAATTCCGAATCCCGTGTAAAAATTTCGTTTGCCTGCGTGCAAAGATTCAGCCAAGACTATCTCATTTAGGATCAACAAGAAACCTTAATGAGGCACCACTCGTCTCCAGGGGCAGCTCGAACGAGAACGAAAAAGATTCCTTGGCTTTGGGCGCGAATGACAATGCAGTAGTTATGTAAACCGTCTGTTTTTACGCGAGGGACGTTAAATCATTCCCGATTGGACTTGCCGCCTTGCTGTTTGCCCGGAAGAGCATAAGTAATCAGGGCGTGTCGTGGAGAGGGGGGAACATACTGACGCATCTGGAAAGGTTAAAAATCGCCTCGTACTTCGCTGTCGTCCGAAATTCCGTTTCATCGTGTAACGAACCGAGAAATTTATTTCTGGCGGTGTACAACGTTTCTTCTATAAATAGACCCAGACTTTCTTGTGTAACGACAAAACTACTTCCTGTAATGGCCAGCGAGCAAAAGCAGCTGGAACGTTATTCGTTTACGCTGTAAACCCTCGACATGTGGCAAATTCAAATTATTTATACATAATGGTGCATTGCTAGCCTCGCACGAGTTGTTTTTATTATGGTTTAAAAATTCGTCTCTTTTCTTTTGAGTATCCTTCAAAGTAATACAAAGTAATATGGTAAAGTTGTGTTTCTAAGTTTTTATTTCGAAAGTTTAGATTATATTTATTTAACAAATAAATTTTGTAGAATTCAACCACTTCTAGAAAATTTCAGAGAAAAAATGGCTTAAGAAAACCTTAAATCGAAAAAAGTAAAACGACCTGCCTAAACTCAGTCCTCTCTGTTACCAATCAGAGAAGGCCCGATTAATGAGAATCGAATTCGTTCATACAGAGGCTGCATTGTTTCTCTAACATCTTGGATGTCTTATTGATCCCCGTTCCATGATCGCAGACAGAACGGGGTAGTCGGTGAAAAGGTAACGTGGCATTATCCGCTATCCAGGATACTTCCACAAAATTGCTACGTAGAATCTGTACGGGAACCTATCTAATAGCACGCAGAAAGCATTGATCTTATTGCAGCGAGCGGAGCATTTACTGAGTGAATTCCTTCGCAACCTTTACCTTAATTGCTTCTTACAGTTCATGGGCTGTTGGGCAACGAGTCCGCGGCAAAAAAGCGTGCATTTAGACGTGAAACTTAGGGTCTGAAAAATGCGGGAAAATCTTGGAATTGGAAGTACTTTTTGATGCTTTTACTGGATGGCAGAGTACCTACTCGTGGGAGTGCCAATTTTAATTTCAATCATAATACTATAATATATCATTTGAATTAGCTGTGATTTCAATTCATTAATTATTTGATTGTTGTTGATTTTCGGGACAATTGTGAACTAAATAAATAATTCGTTTGGTAGTAATAATTCATGTATTCTGTATATATACGAATTATTTTTAGTATCAACAGAATTACAAATTTAATTTACAATTGTCTGAAAAATCGATTGATGGAATTTGTAAATTAAATAATATTATTGTATACTTATAAATATGATTTGTGAATGGTACACAACCTAGATTTACGGGATTATTGTAAAAACAATTTTTGTACTGTAATAAATATTTATATTTCAATAAACAATATTTATATTATAATAAATATTATTTTGATGTTTTCAAACGCCAATTTCAGTATAAACAGTGAGCAATAGACAGACACAACAGTCCTATTGAACATTCAGAATCTACTTTCTCCCAAATGAAACATCCTATTGAATAATTGTATTCTACCTTTTCATCTCGTGTATAATTTCAACAGGAATTTCCAGTTACGAAGATGGTATAGAATACTATGCAGGTTAACACTTCCAGGCGCACGAATCGTTTGCGTATGTTATTGCAGAGGTTCGACGTGGCGTACTCGAAACACGAGCAGCTGGAAATCTTGACTATGAACCGTACGGCTTTTTCCGAATTGGCCAATTTACAGCGAAGAAAATCGACTACTCCAGGAACAAAGTACGATTTGTGGTATGCGCGGAATGAGGTCAACGTCGTCGTACTCTTACCCTCTTGGGAAACGATCGGTCCTCCGATTGCATAGGATTTTCCTACGTACGCCGTACCACCGTCGTTTCCATGCCTCTATCTTCGCAAAATATCTAATATCCTCGGAAATATATCCGCGCGCTAAAATGACACCCATAAACCATGCAAACGTTAGATATCAGCATGTTGCGTACGACTTTAAATGTTACCTCCAGTCTACTGTGAATTAAAGTGTTCTTCAATATTAATTCCTTCCAACGAAATGCTTAATTTTTTTAATTGAATTGAGACTCCTTAGTCTGCTGTAAATTATGATGAATTATAACTTTACGAAATACTTCATCTCTTTTAATTAATAAGTGTCGAGTAGCTGCAATTGATTTCTGTTTAATCAAAATAGTGATAGCTACGCATCAAATATTTAAAACAGCTTGTTGAATATTATGAGAGAGCCTTTACAGTGTAAAGAAATTTTAAAAGAAATATTTTCATATTGAAGTGTGTAGTATTTTATATAAAAAATTTTATATATAAAAACCTCAGCGACGCGACGATGACTTTGAAGGGGCGCGCGTTGGCGAGTTCCGTTACGAAGGACCTGAGCAGGTCAGCCCGAAATGAAGAAAATATGAGAAAAGGAGAAAGTGCGAAAAGCGTAGCGTCGTTCTCAAGAGGTACGAATGTTAGTCGCAGCGTAACCCCTGACCGTGAAGGGTCGTTTTGAGTATTGCCGCGACCGTACGACGACGCATTATTTAACAGGAAAATATATTTCACATCTATCTAGCAGTAGAAGTGGTTCCATTCATTTCATCCTTATTTTCCGTTATAATAAAGGCTACAATACTGTACAAATTTTAGAGACTTAATTACTCTGAAAATGATACAAATAAACAGTTGAAAGCATCAGAATTCTAAATTGGCCCATTGAAGTCCACTAAAGCACTATACTATACAAAAGGATCACGGTCCATAAGCTTCTCACTTGAATTGAGTACAATCTGATCTTTTAATTTGTTCTCGTAGAATTATTACCTGAATTTCATTTAAATAATTAAATCCTTTGGATTTAAGATCGTTAAGCTCTTTAAAAATGTATACAACAAAGTCTCGTAAACGTTCAAACATTCATCGTCCTGTGCTTTCACGTTTGAATTGGTTAAATTACCGCTAATAACAGTACTCGCTGCACTAATGTATATTATGCCAGATCTGACGTTACGACCGGAAATATTCTTTTACGCGTTAACCAAGAGAATCTGTTCCACTCGGTGATATTGACTCTAAAAAAGCTTCAAGACCAGGAACAGTGGAGAGCTTGTTATTAAAACACAATTAGTTACGCGATAAATGTAACAAAATAAACTTTACTCTCTGTTATTTGAGATGCATTTGGTTGTATGATAAATAGAACATAATAGATTTCACTCTCTGTTATGCTTATTTAAAGCATCTCATATTTGTTACATTTGTGGAAGGTACTTCCCACGTTGTTGAACCATAAATCACCATGTGCGAGATCGTTAAAACCTCACTTGCGAGGTTGATATTGGAACACGTCTAAAATTACACGTGTTTCGCGGTACATGTGCGAATTCAGCTTTGAGGTATATTATATTGTTAATTTTGTGGCAGACGATGCGTAATTTGAATTACTATCGAAGAAAGTGCTATTTTACGATTAATTATGCGATGGAGAAACATTGAAATAAATGAACTTATAAAACATAAACTATAATTAGTTATACACTGGACACACTTTTGCGACACTTATCAACTATTCACTGCACTCATATTGATACGAAACAGAATACTTATGTCATTCTAAACGCTATGCAGTCAACGGATTGATAACACCCAGATGACAAGATTTCCAGCAGCTTTCGCGAAGCGGTTCGCCGAACGACAGCGCGAGGCGACGAAAAGCGAGACAACGTTCGAGACGAGAAAAGGGGGATGCGCGCCCTAATTTCCGTCTGGCTATGCAGGATGACTTATTTTTGCATAATGCAGCCTAATAAGGGCTAATGAATGAAATGCCGTAACCCCTGATGATGCGCAAATTGGATTTACACCACTTGCTATTCCTCCACTTTCACCTCCCTATCCAACAGCCGTTGTCATACTTGTAATCTCACCGTTCTCTCTGTCTCTCTTTTCCGTTTTCACCCCCTCCAGCTCTTCAACCTCGTGTCCCATCTCGCGCATATTTGCATACTATATAATTCTTGGCTCCATGGGGTAAATTCTGCGAATTCCTTTTGCGAGCGAGCGAGCCTAACTCCAAAAGTGGCGCGATTTACGATTAGCGATGGAGATTCACATTTCTCATATATACTTTCTTTTCATTTTTTTTTTTTTTGTTCATTATTCTCCCTCGTTACTGGACACATTGACCACCATTTAGTCCCATTACTCGCTCTGTTTTCATTTTCATTGGTGCATAATTTAAGGTGAATGATTAAAAAGGGCTTCCAAAATCAATGTTCTTTAAAAGCCGTTGCTGTTATTCGGGTTACACGAAGGGTAGAGAATCGTCATATTTCTACAGAGCTGTGTAAAATGTTGACGTAATTCAATATTTTATTTTTATTTTATTTATACCACTATGATTTCCGTTGAACAGTAACTACTCAATTACTGGATACTGTCAAAGATAGGAAATACGGTCGAATTGCAAAAGGTTTTGTGTAATAGCTTTGATGTACGTTTTTTGTTTCACTGTTTTCAGTGCAAATAAACAAGGCTTTGCTGCTAATTTTCGTAGAGAACTGCAGGCAGAAACGGGCAGTATTTCAATTACCAACGATTGTACCAAAAATTTCCGCGGGACAAAAGATTTAATAATGTTTCATTTCGAGTAGCTCTAATTATGTGCGTTTCTGCTATAAAAACATCGGTAAACAAATGAAATAAGAGTATTAGGGTATTAACTGGTACACAACTTCAAAAATTCAAATTAGTTTTTTTTTGTTTTAATTCTTTTTTAAATATGGTCTTGAAAGTTCACTGAAAGCAAGCAATTCTTTTGCCTGGTCGATCCAAAAAGTCAGTAGAGACAAGTTCCATGGATCGCGAGTGCCGAGCCAGCACGGAAAATCAATTACCCGTTAAAGAGAAAGGTGTTGCAATCCGGATTAAACAGTCACTCGACCCTGTCTAAACGCGCTTACTGTGACGAACAATTTGTTAAAATGATACCGAAGGAGCTGGCTTGCAACAGCAATTCGCTGAACCGTGCTTTAATCTTTTCAGCTTGCTTTCACTATTAATACATGCCACGCTTTCGTGTACTTGAAATTACAAATTTACTTCCTATTTGTTCCAACACATACACAAATTTGCAAGATATATTTGCACTTTTGCATGTTCTCCGTTAATTTAAAAAATTTCTAGATTTAAAAGGAGACGTGAATTTTTTATAGGAATATAGTCGAACTCAGAAACTCTCCAAGGGTTTAAAATAAATATGAGTTAGAAACTTCTGCTAGTTTTCGATGAAATATAATTTTGAAGTACTCCGAGTGGCTCTATATCAATTTAATGTGAGCTGAGTTAAAACAAAACTTAATTTTAACTCCATTTTTCGTGTACAGAGGAAGTAAGTGTAGTGTAATGCCATTGATAATTTAATGGACTAATTGATAATTGGTTTCATAAAGATCGTTTCATGAAATTACCACAATAATAATCAGTCTCTTTGCATATAGGTTTCTTAAAAATTCCTAACGTATTTTTATACGAGAAAAAATAATCATCAAACATTTTTATAATCCAAACTTGTAAATTTTTAATTTTTACTTGAACGGTAATAATTCTAACTAATACCAATAAATAATATTTATATTAAATCCAACAAACAGTGACTCACTCCACGACTCTAAAAGGATTATAAACTGCGGCTAAATTTCGGCAACCAACGTTCAACAGTACGCAACTACAGTAGCAATTTATTTCCGTCACGACATCGACTCCCAATTTCTGTCCAACGAAAACTAACAAGAGATGGATCGCCCGTAAACATCTTATTTCCATTTCATTATTTGTACATCTACAAATCTTTCACGAGACTAATTTTCATAAGAACCCTCGAGGCACCCTACTCTCCGACGTCCGCCCCTTCCCCGCCAGCTGTACAAGTTTGGCTCCCATTTGTAAGCAGACGATAAAAGAGCAAAGTGCGTCCCGCGTTAAGCGAACAAACATTCGGCTGCAGCCAGTCCATGGAACATAAACTCGCCATTGGGGTTAAAGAAAATACGGTTAACGCAAAGCTACATCCGTAAGGAGTTGATAATTGCTCCTGCGAATATCCATTGCTATTGCAAAACTTCGGTTAAATATCCACTTGAAATTCGCCTCTGCCCAGACACCCTTCGAGACACCTATCCTCCCGTTCTTTGCCTCGCCGGAAACCCCCTAAAGCTTGCTCGCTGTTAAACAAGTTCCCAAGTCAAACTTTCCGACGCAACAATAATTATCCAGGTTCTATAAACACGCTTACCGTTCGGTTAACCCTTTAAGTAGCGTTTGTAATTGCAGATAACATCAACAGTGGTGAGTTACGCCAGTACTGGCGTACCCAAACGGTGTTACGCGAAATCTTGCCGTCATGGAAGTCTCATTACGCGGCAATAGCGGAACTTCCCAACTGGTTGGCGTGCGCAACGCAAACACTGTTTCGAAAGGTAGGGGAGGCTGTAAGGAACCATTTGGGGGGGGGGGGTCTTTTTGACCTATGCTTTATAGTATAATATGATATTAATACATTCCAGGGACCTTTACAAGGAAACAGAAAAGACTTCATTGAGTCAGTCTATTCAAAGCATGTGAGAAACTCTCACAGGACTCTTACGCACGTGTCTTTACGCCAAGTTAATCAATACTTCTCTGTATATTTGTATAAAGACCCTATAAACATGTTTCTGTAGCTCGTATGGTATATTCATCTATTCAGTATGCACTAATCAACATGTAATGTAAGTAGGGCAAGTTAATTTTGTGAAGAAATTTAGTTAAAGTATTACTACAAATTAATGTTACCTTCAGATTTTTAATCAATTTACAATTATCACTTTAAATTCTATTCCTGATTATGAATAAATTATGAACATCTTATTTTATACACTACATACAACATTGATATTTCCAAACATATTTTGTAACTTTTATATTTCAAAACAAGAATAATTTCTAAAGAAGAGTGAAATATTCAAATAAAGTATAATATTTAATTGTTTGTTAATATAGTTATATTTCAATTCAATTATAATTTGTACGAAGGAACATGGAAAAATAAATAATTCTAATGGTTTAGACAATATCTTCTCCATTAGCCTCTAGATATAAAGTACCGAAAATAAATATTAAAAGAAGAAACGTTCGTGAAAATTCCTCCCAGAAGAATTCTTGAACGGCCTGGGCACAAAAAGAGGAGAAAACGAATAGTTTCGATGCTACTGAATGGCGCGGGTACTCGCAGCGAGACTAATAGTTTCATATCACGCACGGACGTTCGAGGTCCTCTATCGCGGAATCAACGCCATCAAAACTTCTAACCCTCCCGGTTATTACGATCGCTGATGAAACTAAGTAAACGATGTCTCCGGAGCAAGACGATCTCGTTTCGAATTCACGCCCTCCGCCACGGTGTTAAGTGCACATGTAGACATTGGCTTTCGCGCTTCGGGATTTCGTCGGTGCAAGAAGGGCGTGGCGCCTAATTGGAAGGGGATTAATTAACGCGAATAGACGCTGGTAAGAAAACCTCCGGGTGTTCAAACGTCACCGGCGGTTTTCTCTCCGTCGCGAGGGCTTTCCTGGCCCGAATTATGCGCAGAGTTTCTCATTCAGGCTCGTATCTTCTTCGAGGAAGGCGTGGGAACACGATTCCGCCGTTGCTAGCGCCACGGTCACGGAGAGGAGAACAAAAGAGACCCAAGGCGCCCGGGGAATAGAGGAAGATGGATGGAATTTTGATAACGTCGGAACAGGGCATGCTTTACCGCAACAACCGCGATATTTCCTCCCGGTAGTTATCCCTGCCAGAGAAAGAAGGAATCAGCGCTGCCAGGCGCCGCTGGTTGGTGCCTCGGTGTGCGCATTGTTTCGAAAGCAGCTTCAAACTGTGCATGAAACATTCGTTTCCAACTAATTGCTTTCCTTAAACTTCCGACGCTTCTTCTTCGCAACAATTTCTAACCAAATGACGTATCCTTTGCGGTTTCTCGCCTGTCCTTGTGTGTTGTGTAAGTGGGAAATAATGAGGACGCTGTCCCGAACGACGGGATGAAGTACGTTGTAGAAAAAGTTCTTTTATACGCAGGGGGGTGTTATTATCAGCTTCGAAGAGACAGGTCTTCCGGGTGTGGAGCGAGTTAAAAATATCGAAAAAATGTCGAACCTGGATGCATTTTGTTTTAACTTCTTCTGGAAATATTTTAGTCTCTGACATATAATGCAGATGCGTGGTATATTTATTAGAGAGAAATATTCGACAGAGATAATAATGAAAACGTAATGCAAAAGAAATATTTAAGAAAGATCTTGTACGTCACAAAAATACCTGGTTCCTGTTATTAAATTTTTGCTGCAGAACACGGAGGGTGAACTAATTGATTATAAGAATTGCATCTTTCCAAAGGTGCCTCTTGCATTAGATACTCCACAGCCACGAAGGGCTAAGATTAATTTATTGCAGACAATCTCGTGAAAAGGATTTCTTGAACATCTGTATACCGCGTGTACCTAGCTCGTGACTTGTATACGAGTCGTTTTTGTAACTGTTAGTAGTCAGAGGCTAATTTCCAAGAATACCAGAACAATGGAGAAAATTATAAAAACCCCTTTTCCGTTGGAATGGCTCTCGGTATGATAAAGCCAGCTGGCAAGGTTAGGTGAAATAACTAGTGGGAAAATATCTTTAGCTACGTGTTCTTGCTATCACATATCCACAAGGAAGGATTTATTCCCTAAACAACCACATTATTATTTATAATAGGACTATTAGGATTAGTTGTGTTGTTTGTATTAGGGGGAACGAAAAATAATATCATTCCTTTTAAATTAAATTCAAATACATTCTTAATAAGTTTCAATTTTCAAGCAATTATGTAATCACTCTCGTTATCAAACGCCTTTCGACATATAGTATGCAAATTTTCAATTCAATTCTAGAGTTGAGAAATGATAAATAAATATTGAGATTCGCAGAAACGACAATATTTTCCAATCCACCTGATATTTAACACAGATGTGTTAATTACATTCATATGTTCACACTAACATTTGATTTGAATTAACCCAATCGAATCTAACCCTTGGTTAAACGAAAAGTAGACACAAGAAATGCTGAAGGCGCGTCACGAGTAATTGATTCCACCCAGTGTTGGCTTTTTTAAGACACGAATCGTCTGCTGATAATTCAGTAACGTTTGCACGTGTACAAGTACTTACGTACAAGGTTTCTTTCCCATCGGATTAAAGATCAATTTGTAGAAGGGTCAGGCAGACCCTTACCCTTTTTTGTGCTCGGTGTATATACGATTACGTGCCCCAAGTTTAACGTTACAAAAACTGAATGACCTCGTACATGAAACTTTGTCACAATCGCTAGGCACACTATGAACATCAAACTTTTATTATGCTTGAAACGAAGGAATGTATTTTCAAAAATTGCATTAATAATTTGGATACACTAGTTCACATTCAAGTGAATTTTTGCTCTGGAAAAAATAAATAAGTATCACCACAGATGTCAACAAACATATATATAATTTCTAAAATAATCAAAATATTCAACGAATTTCGACCAACTCGAGATACAAATGTTTTTCTAACTCAAAGAATAATATTAAAATTGAAAGGGTTTAACATTGCTCATCTGATTCAGAGTTACGTTCTAGCGAAGGTCAGGCTTTCACCCCTCCACTTAACATAATCCGGCACATTAGAGACTCCCGAAAAAAATTCACCGACTCTCGACCAAAAATTCTTTCATTTGGAATTCCGTCTGGTTTCTTCCGCTAAAAACTGTACCGGGTCGAGGATCTCCTCCCGTGGAATTTTAACAGCACAAACACAGGCGGAGTTGGACGGCTCCTAACGAGGAAACGCACGTGCCGCACGTGTGGGCCTAGACGATACGTGCTTCGCGGGGAATTCGCCAAAGTATCGCGATAAAAAGAGGCCAGCCGGCACGGGGTATCGCGGGAATATCGCAAAAATATCACGCTATGGCCCTTGTCGCAGTGATCCTAACTTCGGCAACTATCGCGACATTTCGGAGGGAAAGAACGGTGGAACCTCGAAGAACCAAGGCGCAAAACCAGGACAATAAACCGACGGCTAAGGAATCTCGTGTATGGAACGATCTTACAAGCGGTACACACATTACACACGTAGGTAAGCTCGTAATGCGGTAAAATGCTATGAGACTGCGGATCGCGAGGTAATAACCGGGAGCACGGTCGAACCTAGACCGCTGCTCCTGACGCTGGCAAAATATATTCTCCTTTCCGCGGTTCCAAAAATCCGGCGCTATATCGCGAACCGGGAAGGGGAACAAACATCTTCGATACGGAAAATAAACGCGATCGTTTGGCGAATATACGCGAATCGCGCTTGCATTTCTCCTTTGGATGAAGATTTATAGCGGTGATAAAGCTGAAGAGTCAGGAATGAAGTTAGATGGGGGAGATGGACATATATTTTTATCTAAATAAAAATATTGAGCAAGTGTAAGTGGATTTTAAACACATTGTTGACCGGTCAGGCGTAAACTCGTGTTTGCACTTGCATTATCTATTTCAATTTATAAAACCCAGGGCGATACAGAACATTGCAAAAGCTTTGCTCATCGTGTTATGTATGTATGTAGAATATTCAATTTCAATCCATTATGTTGGTAAAATATAAATGAAGTTTATTGGAGTCTATGTAGATTGTTTTAATAGCTTTATAACAAGATTGATAGGATTGAAAGAATTCTGTCGAATTTGTTTTCTGGAGTAATATAATGGATAAAAACTGAACTTGAATTCTAGTAGAGACTTCCTTTCCTGATTCTCTTTGACTTTCTTCCTAGGTGATTCGACTTCTCACTCTATCAGCGAATTTCTCGCTCGCAATCAGTCACGTGGCTCACTGTATGGATCGAAGGATGGAGGTATGATCACAAAATCGATCTTGGTTGATGTTCGTACGGCTTCCTGTTAGGGATTCTAACGATAATAACCTCTCACCCGTTGGTTAAGAATGTCATATCGTATTAAAGCTCGCGCTCGTACACGTCAAATCGTTTATTATCGCATTCGCGCCAGTTGGACATTCGTGTATATTATTAAACCATCTTCGCCCTCGACGTATGGCATCTCCTTACATTTACGGACGTTTCTAAAATTACGCGCCAATCTTCCTTTTACTTCGTTTTCAGAGGCTTCTCTTTACGGCCCTTTTGCCATCCACTTGCCTCGTGCCCGCCGCGTGTTCGCACGTGCGTTTTCATTCGAAACAGCCGCCAGCAGTTTCTTGCACCTTAACCCTCGGTTTGGGAAACATACGTTCAAAGGCAACACTTTTCTGAACATTCCTGTACGATTGTAATCTATATCTCAAAGGCGAACCGTATAGCGTCTTCATGTTTCGAATATTTCATACTTTAACACGTTACATACTTTAACTTTAACACATTTTCTCATGGTACAGTATTAATTAAACGCTTTGAAACTTATCGTGACTTTCAAGACCACTTCCATGAAATTCGTTTCTAATTGTTGGATGGCAGCACAAGCTTTTTTCTTTTGGAAGATTGTTAGAGACTACTCTATAAGATGGTATAAGACCAAGATGGACGCCTAGATCTTAAAAACTTTTGAGAAATTCAGTAAATAAAGGGTTAAACATAAATGTAAAACTCAAGGTGCAATCAAATGCTAACTTTAAGCAAAAGGTAAGATAGTCTTTAACCTGCTTAACTTCAAAGAATATTGATTAACTAGCTTGGCATATTTATTCCCCAAAAAAATCCGCGCAAAAACTACGCTCAAATAGCCGTTATTTCTAGATTCAATGAACTCTAACGCCAATCATAAACGGGTTCCGTAACAATTATTTTCGGATGCAATCGAATATATACCGGAAAAGGAACAACGTGAAAACGACGTTGATTTACGGTCAAATTACGCTATTGAAAATATTCCATTCGTTTTCCTGTTAACCGAACAATTATGTCGAGAGGTACGTCCTAAGTAGGACATGCCGCACTTCACAGCCAGAATTCCACGGCCGTCTAATTGGCGCAGCGACGGGTTGGAGGAACCGCCTCATACCCGTATAAAGATTCGATCGCGATCTTGGAGTGTCTCTTAAGAGGAGATTCGACAGCTCCAAGGCATTTACCTGGCACGAGTCTCCGAAGACTCGTTGCGGTACTGCTCCACGTTTCTTTTTCACCTTTCCTTGTCCCCATTCCGATTATACTTTTGCTTCCTTCCACTGGTCGATCGTCTTTTGGAAAACTGTACCCGCATGCATAGCAAGAATGAACTCACAATTTATAGACACAACGAGGTTGCTTCCCACAGAGTGGACACCAATAGTATCCTGATTGGTCAGGTTAATGATATCTAATCTTTACTGGTCAGCTCGTATTTATTTATTGTTTCTGGTAGTAATTTACCTCAATTCCCTATAAACAAAAGAACCTACTGATAGAATACAGGAGATCCTGACAGGTTAATTTAACACTTTTTATTGTGGATGTTAATAGTTTGTTTCAGCTAGTAGGGTCCTATTATTGGGCCTAATACAGCTCCCAGTTTACATACACATAAGCGCATCGCGATCTTGGAGTGTCTCTTAGGAGGAGCTACAACGGATCCAAGCCGTTTATCTGGAACGAGTCTCCGAAGACTCATTGCAGTACACTTTCACGTTTCTTCTTCACTTTTCTTTCTCCCCGTCTACAGTCCTGTCTCTCTTCCAACCGACGCATCGCATATGGCTAAGTCGTAAGCAGTGACATTGCAAGGATAAATTGATAATCTAGGAAGGCATGTACACCACGCAGTTTCATAAACTTGACAACTTTTTGATTCGAGAATAGAATAGATACTAATGCTGCTTTCACTTTAAATATACATATCAGCAATGAAGTTCACATTGTTAATACTATTTTGAATTTAAATTATTTAAGTCTCCTTTAATTTTTCACAACAAACTTGCAATCCATCGTAACACAGGAGCCACCTTGACAACTTCTTTATTTGAGAATTGCCTCTGGCAGGGCATTTTTAAGGTGGCTTCGACTTTGAATGCTCACATCGCGATCCGAGGATGTATCTTCGGAGTGCCTTCGACAGATCCGAAACGTTCACCTGGCACGAGTCTCGGAGGACTCGTTGCGTTACAGTTTCACGTTCCTCCTCGGTGCCTCCCTTCCCTCCTTTTTCCCGATCTCTGTCGGGAGTCCTGTCTCCCATCGACGGGCACATCCTCGGCGTCGTCGGAGCCCCTCTCGTGGGAATAACGTTGAAAATTGACAAAAGCCCGCGGTGACGACGCGTGAGGCGTATGCCTAGATATAGTGGCTCTTCCTATCGTCGCATCTTTTTGCCGAGACGCGTATTTACGCCGCAATGGAAATCCGAGAAAGCCGTGAGTTCATTCAAAGCCACGGTTGTTTTTTTCCGTCCTTTCCTTGCCCAGAAGAAGTCCGCGAACCGTGAGACGCATTCATCGTATCCCGCGGGGATTTTCCCTGGCTAATGCGAGATGAAATTACAGCCCCCCGAGGTTCCGGTCGACAGTCACGCCGTCTACTCGAAAGACACTGGCTGAGTTCCTCCACCTCCGGCTGCTGCTTCTCTTTCAATCTAAACCTTCGCTTTCTTCGTCCTACTGCGAAGTCCCCTTCTAGCCTTTCGAATGCTCGTACACACGAGGAGAGACATTCGTTTCAACTCGTTTGGTTGCCCGTCTATAGCAAACGTTTACCCTTACAAAAAGCCAGCCCTTAATCTTCAACGGAAGCCAACCCTCCTCCCCTAGCGACGATGGAATCCTCAAAGCGGAGTTTTCTACTTATTGAAGGAGCATATTCTCCGCGGTTTAACGAGATAACTTGTAGTTTTACGATCGAAGATCGGCAGCGCGCGATATCGGAGTAACTACCCCTTGCCTCAGCCGATGTAGCGAGGGATGATCCGTTTCCATGAAGTTTCCCTAATTTTCGAGCAGTGCTAGCTGGTTCCATTGTGTACTTCTCACTATCCTTCATCGTCGTTTGCCAATTACCTGCGCTATGGAAGTGTGTAAATTATTCGACTCGACGCAGCGTTTCGTTTTTGCTTGTTTTTTTTACACTGAGAATTAAGCCGTTCACTGCACGAATCGATTAACTCCGCCAGTCACATAAAAATTGTAACATTACTAACGATTATTTTTTAGCTATTCTTTCTTATTAACTTTACATACCGTTAGATGAAAGCTACGTCTGTATTCATGCATTTTACAATATTTATTTAAATTTATAATATAAAGACAATTTTAAAAGACAATGTACATTATTTCGTCGCATTTCTCAACTTTTTGTATTATGGAGTTAATCGATTTGTGCAATGAACGGCTCAATTGTCGACACTGGTATTCTTTTCGTTCACTATGTTCGATCATTTTCTTTCTATGGACAGGAAGAATTGTCAAGTTTAAAATGGCAACGCACATTTGTGTTTATTTTTCAAGGTGCTGCAAAAGTGTGTGTATTAATATTGGAGTAGGGGCACTGTACTTGAGCTGATCATTGAATTGTAGAGAATTAATTCGACATTTAGAAGTTTTAGAATGTCGAAGATTAATTTATCATGAGCTAATAATTTATTTTTGACCCTTTCAAAATTCCTCATGAGATACTAACCCAAACTTATATTATTTTGAAGATTATTATGCAATGTCACATTCTTAAAACAGGTTAATAAACATCTACGATAAGGATCTAGAGGTTGATCAAAGGACACGTTTGATAAAAAGTAAATAGGATTCTGAATATGCTTTACCAGTAAGAAAATAGACAGGTTATTAATGACGGGGAGGGACGCAGACTTCTTTCCCCTTTATCCAGCTTTATGTTTCACGAGAATGAAAAAAGACTGGCTATTACTTCGCCTCGTTTACGTCCGGGATAAAAAAAAAAAAAAAATGAAAAATAGAAAAATAAACGTTCCTATTTCCGAGAAATTCTGAAAAGTGCAATAAAATATGTATGATTGACGGTCCGTTAATTACAAGAATAAATTTCCTCGTTGGGGCAGATGTGAAACGAGCTTTGGAAATATGCTCGCCGGAAACAATGGCGAAGAACGAATTACGAACATCAAAGGAACTCGACAAATTATGGGTAAACAATGCTCGTTGAAGGAAAAACACGAGGCGCGACGCTTGGGACTGGGGCTATCCGGTGAAGACGCGGATAACCTTACCTCTAATTAGAGTCGAGTTTCTTGCATCAAAAACAATCTTCTACTTTATCAGGCGAATGGAGCTGCACCATCCAGTCTGATAAGAAGAAGGATTCTCGATTCCAGCTCTGATCATGAGTCAAGAGAATTCCTACTGAGCACTTTAGCTACCGCGTTGTTAATTCCAATTAAATTTCTCGAGATAGAACCTAACTGATACTAGCATTGATATACAGTTTGGTTTAATTATATTAATCATTCTACATTTTCAGGATAAAATGAACAACACTTCACAACTTCAACAGGATTGTACTCCAATTACTATATTACTGATTTCAGGATAAAATGAACAACACTTCACAACTTCAACAGGATTGTACTCCAATTACTATATTACTGATTTCGCTAATGCCTTTCATTTCCAACACTAACATTAGATCAATATAGTTAACCGAGTCCTGTCTGATTAGAACGTCGCATCTCGATTTTGGACCAGGCACAGTTAATGTTTCATGGTGTCTTGATTATTATTGATCCCAATAGCTGTTTTACCCAAATTGCATCACGAGTAAAGGGAGTCCCTGCAGAATACACCTACCTTCCTACTGATTACAATTAAGTTTCTCATAGCAGGAAGGAACTCATAATATACTAAAACAGTCCTAATACCTCATCTGTTAACCTGTTACGAAGGAATCTCAACGTTAGACTTGGTACCAATGATATTTCGCCTCGATTATAATTCAGACCTTTCATACGAATGCATCCTAATTACGCGAAGTAAAATTAAGTACCTAATAACAGGAATAGACTCGTAAACTCTGAAATGATCGCGCCTGAATCTGATAAGAGTGACAACTTAACACGTGACATATTAGGACAGTGTACTCGCCATGCTCTGTCCGATAAGGGTGACAGTTTTCGATGTCCTATCAGCATACGGTATTTCCTCACCGGCACGCTGGTGGCAAGTATTATCGATCATGATAGAACTCCTACCTGAATGCATTATGAGCGAAATGAGGCCCGACTGAATTTTGCACCCTAACTTAAATAGACTGATGATATACGATGATGTGAACATATCCACGAATATAAATATAATACATAAAAATTAAAATACACGTTACAATGTTTAGAAGCCTAGACATACTTTAATATCGGTTATTATTAAACCTAATAACTGGTTTAACCGTGTTCAACCTGAGTAAAAAATGTACAGTGAATCCATTCCTGACACATCTACAGAAAACTATTAATTGAGTCAATTTTAGAAATCAGAGGAGGTTTTCAATATACCCAGTGACAATATGAAATAAACATCAACCTATAAATATACCCTCCATATTTATCGAAGATATTTGTCGAAATGAAATGATAGGGTTGATGCTTCCAAACAAATTTCTCGCTATAAATATATACAAGTGTAAAGTTTATTTGTGTGTGTGTGTACATATTTATGATGAAACATTTATTTGGAAGCATCGAACCTGTCATTTAATTTAAACAAAATCAAACTAGACTCTTCTACTCTGACAAATTGAACAAATACCTAACACATCAAGACAATACGTCCCCAGCCCCCCAAGAAAATACAACAATCTCCGATTATCCTATTACCGCATAACCCATTGTCAGCACCGCGATCTCGCGATTATTACCGATACCGCAAAGTTTCACAGTAGAAGCGTTCACGGTAAAGAATTCCCATCATGCATGACGCGTATGCGTCGGTTAAGTCACACGGCAAAGTTTGCCAAGGGTGAGAAGCCCAAGACCCGTTAATACGTCGTAAATCGTTCCTCTCGCTCCGTGCACAAGTCAACCGCGGAGATTACACTCGACTCCGGTAGTCAAAAGTGTCTCTCCGTAGCTTAGTCAAGTATCCGGTCTTAACAATGCGGCAGCCTGAGCGCGGGATACCCCAGCTTGGAGTATCCGTACCGTGAAAAGCTCGCCAGCTTTCGCGCGCTCGCCTGACAAGAGAAGACACGCGCTGGAAATCGTCGAAAAAGCAGAAACAGCGGGAGAGGCAACAGCACCCAGACCAGAATCAAATGAGTTTGCACAGAAGCGACAACGGAGTTTCGCGAGCGTAATCAAGACGGGGGTTCGGGGATGCTGGGGAAAGGAGAATCCGCAACGCCGAGGGATGGTTACTTCCTGCGATTTAAATTTCCGCCCAAAGGCAAACGGCTCGAACCCAACAAAGACGAAGAGATCGCTCGTCGAACGTCGTAGGGGGGAGATCTACGTGCGAGGCAATGGCTTCTTAATTACCGAGAAACTCGTTAGAATCTGTCTAGTGGAGATATTTCGCTTTTGTGAGGGAGACCAGCTTCGATATTGGGCCACGACAAAGAGCGCCCGTTACGCGCGATCGTTTCCAAGAGGAATGAAATCGATTTGCATATCCGAAGAACCCTGATTGCACGGCCACGCAAGAATTTCCTCGGCCAATTTCCAGATTATTGGACAGTCAGAGACTGTATCAGCCGACGATTTCGAGAGGCGGTTGGTTGTAATTTATAATGGATACCCGGTGGGCTTGGTGTAACTACGTGCTCGATAATTGGGAATAGAGCAGTTAATCGGTTAGCATGGAATTCAAATTTCGAAGATTTTGGAGAAGGCTTTTTAAACCAGTCAGTTGTGATTGACGAGTATACTCGTCATGCGTAAAATTTAATTACCATTGATTATTCAAGAGTATGTTTCACATATTAACTTGAGTAGCAGAAATACAAGTGGCATGAATTTTTCGTCTTTGCGATGCGATATTACTCTGTGTTTGACGACTATACCTGTCGTAGCTTGATGCACGCTCTGAAAAGAAGACGCTACAGCCGACTGGTTAACGGTCAAAGTTTTATTAGGCTGATTCTTAAATGGTTGAATCGCAACGCTTGCCACAGTTGAAGTGATTCAATCGAGACAACAAGTGTACAAAGGCGTTGATTTACAACATTATTACCACCCCCGTAACTCTTTTGCGCTCTCGGTTTGTGGAGGACAAGAATATTTCTTTGCTCAGCCGAGGCTCGCGAGCTCCGCGTTTCTTTGTCTCCGTTTCACGCTTGAGGCGTAACGATGAAAGAAGGATTCGCGCGAGAGCGCAAGCAAACACAGCAGGGAGCTCCGGCCAACGGGACACACTTTTCCGCCACTTTATCTCCGTGTTACTCCTTGCTGCGCGCTTTTTTCGGGGCCACAGGCTGACCGAGTGTCATCATTTTCAACTTTCGGAGCTACCGAGTCAGAAGAAACCCTCGATACACCACGAGTCGTGGTCCACGACTCTTCGCCTCGCGGTTGGATCTACATAGGTTGAGTAATAGTCTTATTGTATTTGGTTTGATCGGAATGGCTTAACTCGATCTGAACCCGGTACTGATAATCCTGACCGATGTCAGGATTAGTATCAAACATGACAGGAGTTTCATCTAAACGTATCATGATTGAGACAATCCTCTATTGAATACTATACCTATTATATCTTGAAACTAATTACGGTGTTGACAGCCTTTGAATTCAAAGATTCATTGAAGCAACATGTTTTCATTTTCTGGGACATTATGCGCGAATTAGTGTTGACCTTACTGAACCTTTATTTTATACACACGTTCACTGCTATCCAAAAGTATGTGGATGCTTTCTTAATCCTAATTATTATGTGACAAAGTTAAGAAATCGTTAATAAAACAATATTATTGAATTTAATTTTATGTTCAATTGTTACCGGTCGGTAAAGTGTTAATCTCAACAGCAATTTAAATTGAATATATTTTTTGAAAACGGACTTAGATAACTTTGTCAAATTGACATGTGACATACTAAGGCAATGTACAACTCGATAACAGTGACGTTTCTGATTGGATTATCAGCAGATGGTATTTTCTCAAGAGTCTCTAGAATAGTCTTTCAAGGAGTCAGAACCATCGAGGACTGCGAGTGCAGATAGACTTCATTGGCAATGAGAAGACCTATAAAGGTTGGGATACGCTCTTATTAGTCGGAAAGCGTCCTTATCACAGGAGAACGTTGAAGCCCGCCGCGTAAGGGAGGAGAGAGAGCTGAAATAGGGTAATTTTAACCGAAAGGGGAAATCTGGTTGGCTAAAGTTGTTGAAAATAACTACAGGAGAAGTGTCACAACTCGTTGGCAAAATATGCTCCAATTACTATTAATCTAAGTAGAGCTTCATTAGAGCGAAGTCTCTCTTAGTCCTACTGCACTACTAATAATTGTAAAGTTTCTCAAAAACAGACATGTGTACATTAGTGAAACATGCTTAAGAAGTTCTTTCTGTTTTCCTGCTAAGTATTTTTGATGTATTTGTCCTGTGACAACCACAAACACCATCATCCACCTTCTCAGAAGCTCCACAATATTACTTTTTTTCAAAATTGCTTAGGATTAGTCGAGGTGATTATTTATGTTTTTGAACAAACCTAATTATAACCGACAAATAGAACAGTTTAAGGAAAGGAGTGGATAATAATCAGAAGTAGGAAATTCCTGGGAGTAAGGACGAGGTGAAACGTTCCAATTAAATTTTACCAATCCGCTCCAAAACGGGTAAAGGAACTCGGTCCAACATGTTTCGCCCAGTCAGCTGATGGAGAATCCATACTTCACGGCTATTCGCATATGCAAGCTTCCTGGAAAGCAACCGTTGCTCGCAAGGTATTTGGAGTATCTGCAAGGCTATAGCTCGAGTGACATTGGTATCTCGATCTTCCAAACTGAAATCTCCCTTAACCTTGTGATCTTGGTGCGAAGAATCCCTAACAAGCGCGATAGGATCGCAGTCTAGTGATTACGTTTGTTCATGACACTTAACGGAATGTATCACGTATTAATTTGAATAGCAAACCAGTAAGTGTCACGAACTTCTGGGACAACTTAATACGTATTACATTTACTTGGCTCGAAGTAGCTAACCCTTTCAGACCTAGCGTTCACAATTGAGGACACAAAATACTCATACATTACCGACACTATCATTTAAGGCGAATGTTATTTGTGCACATGAAGAAAGACCAGTTTTCCTCGTAAACTACACTATTAGGACTTTTTCTTTATTTTGTCCATACTAATTTTAGTCCAAGTTAACTCTAAAAATTAAATTACATTACGAGAAAGAAAAATTCAGTTCTGGAAGGGCTAAACTTGATCTCAAACTGAATGCTCATAATGCACCACGATTACCTGTCTTAAATATTAACGATCCCTATGACAGTTTCAGTAAAATTCATCGCCACTGACTAGAGTTAATGTCTTCTAAGAGAAAGGCTGACGTAGTCGACACCTTGTCTATCCACCAGGCGCCTAAGCTCCGAAGGAAACGAGCTACTGTCGAGGCAGGTAGATTTCATTGGCAATGAGAAGCCTGACAAAGGTAGGACCACGATGATATTAGTTTAACGCTTCCGCCCATGTCAGAGAAGAACGCCAAGGCCCGCTGTGGCATTAGAGAGGAGGCGAAGTACAATGCTAGCAGCCGGCGGAGGAGTGTATCTGACTGGCCAAAATAGTTGAAAATGACTACAGAAAAAGCAGCGTGTCCCCGACTTGTTGGCGAGGTGCCGGACAACGCGGCGAGAAAAAAGAACTACAGCTTGTTCGTGGCGATATTTCATCCGCAGCGCGTGCAGGGCCAGCGATCCTGTCATTTTGCCATATTACTCGCGATTACCAGCGTCCCACGCGTCAACTCGCACCCGAACCCACGCATTCCATGTTCCACTGTCCTATTCCTCAGCGGGGAAACAACGGGAGTAACTGTAACCTCTTGGTTGGGTCCGTCGTTGAAAATAATCGAGAATAAAGGAGAATCCTTGGAAAAAAGTAGAGTTAAACGGGGGACAGTGGTAACTGGGTCGATGGAATCGAATTACGAAGGAAGAGATGGTTATTATGACCATCGTTACCCTGGTTTTAGGTAGATGGTGGAGGTGGGATACACTGGTATTTTTTCTGGGTAATAATAAAGATTTTCTTGGTGTTAATACATGCGTATGTCTTTTTCTTTTTGTAGGATACGCAAAGATGGCGTCAAGAAACGATATATCGAAGTAAGTGTTTTCGATGTTGATATGACTGATCAACCTGTATTCAAACAAATGAATAGCGTATCATAGTTGTTGATATAATACCATTTTTAGTTTCTTTGAAAATATATAAATCTAATTTGATAATGAAGAAATTCATCACGAGAACTCACAAAGCTTATGCATACACATAATATTTTTGTTGCGTGAGGTCTTTAAAATATTTCTATCAATAATAAATTTACGATGCATCAAATTATTCGAATGGGATCTGACAATACCCGACAAGAGAGACTGTCAACTCATTTCACACAAAAATAGTTGCGTGGTGCGACGAACAAATATTTGAGTTGACGATGCGAATTATCGGAAAAGAATTGGTGATTAATAACGAGCAGCTGTGCAAGAAGGACCTTCACTCGTACCCAGAAAAAGAATTGATAACGCACGACAAAAGTTATTGCAGTTTGCATGTTCTATCCCGCCCACTATATTCACCAAACCTTCCTCCATCTCATTATTATTTATTTACTCCATTACATTTCGTTCAACAATACCAAAGAACTATACCTGTCTGAATCTTTTAATAACAAAAACCAAGTGTTATAGCAGAGAGCAAAACGCGAATTGACACAACCTAATGTTTACGTTTTAGATGCCTTCAGTCTATCACGGATATAGTAGCTACTCTACACTCTAGATTGATGCTTCCTTTTATTGCCCTTATCTCGGTATTTATTCCCAAACCTTCCCCAGACTTCTCGTCCAGGCAGGACCACCATCACTGTACTCAGATCAGCGGCCCTCAGACTTCACTATAGGCGAATAACCCCGAAACACTTAGATGCTCTTCACGGAACACTACCTATTCCTGAAGATATAGCCCGTATCACAAGCTAGAGGTTCACTTCGACGGATAAGCCACGGTATCACTTAAGATACCACCTGGAGTCGATAGAGATTTAGGTAGACCCACACCGAGGACCATAATCGAAGCCTGCACTGACAGCTTGACACTCCACGTGAAAGGACTTCGCGTGGACGCTCCGATCGTGCTCCAATCTACACACCGTGCTCCAAACACTCCATACACTGAGCGTTCGGGTGGCAACCACCCGCAAAACGAAGCTCACAAACTGCGTTAACGTTATCCATGTCCGCAAGATGAGGTCTCGGCTTACCTGACACAGCGAGGAAGGTAAGCGCTGCCCTTAGCCACAGGTGGCGAGTCATCTCGAATACGTGGAAACGTCGCTCCGTCGTTTGGTCACTGGTGTTTCCCTCGTTTCCGCACAATGTCACAGCACCCGCGACTCCCGTCTCGTGTTAACAGCGTGAGCAACGCGACGATTCACGATGGCATATCGACGTAACGTGAAACTGATTCTCATCGATCCCGCGAGACGGTCATGATGACACGCGGGCACCGATCGAAAACACTACCCTTGTTCTTTTCGCGTGAAACGTCACCACCGTTTTGGCGAACCGTAACGTCGAACTCTCTTCACCCAAACAGCGCGCGGTGCCGACTGATCGCAGACTACCGGGCCAGGGGTAGACGGTGGCGACAGCGGCGATTCGAATCACCGCGAACCACGAGACAAGGGGTGACGTTTAATTCTTTCTTTCACGTGGCTCGCGAACACGCGATTCCTCTTCGACGAACGTAAACGCGTAACATGCAAACGGAGGACGCCGATCGACGCCGTATCGGTCGGCGAACGTTATCGATCACCGTTACACGGACCAACGGCACCGAGCACCAGAAGAGATTTTAAGCACTGTTGACAGGATAATTGCGCGTATATCTGCACTGGATTGCGACAGACGAGACTGAGCGTCGCCGCGCGAAGCTGTTCCACCGCGAGCCGCGCGTGCGCAGACCGCCCTTCAATTCCCCACCAGGGACTCTACACCCGAACCATCCGAAAGATCGTGTTGGCTCTCTTCAACTACTTCGGGTCTTAGTCGCTCTTCAGCCACCACCGACGCCACTCGCCCCCGCAGCCAACGCACACGATCATCGGATCGCGCCGCGGATCTTATTCCACACCTCCTTTCGGGGTGAGACGGTAGCGACGGTAGAGGGAGAAACGGTGTCCGAGCCCTCTAGATTCAATTTGCCGACTGAAACTTTTTGTTGAATAAGGTTTGTTACGTATCATCATTCAGTTGCATTAGAGCCATTGTCGGTCCTCGGTCCTCTTCCTCCGTCCGTGACCCTATACATATTTCCAGTGTCTGCGCAACCTACTGGCCAGCGCGTCGAAACTCTACGCGCGGTAGACCGCAAACACGCTCTGGACCACACGAGTGTCGGCACTCGCAGATTTTTTGGAGTAGAGCTGCCGTAGACGGGATCAGCAGTATACCAAATGATATCCTGATTTGTTATATATCGCTCCTTGGCTCTCAAAGTGTTAATTTAATGTTGATCGTGATATATAAATTATAGTGTATTGGATGATAAAGTACTAATTGGAGCACATTTTATGTCAAGTTTTAAGCTCATTTCTATATTTTGCCAGGTTCCTGAAAAATCCAAGAAATTCTTTAACCCATTCTTCACATAATACCTCTCTAAAGTTCGCGCCTTTTATTTTAAAAGACACTTCTCAAAGCTCCAAACACTTGGATCTCTAAACTCCGAAATCGCAATTTTGATTTATTGATTGGCTACAACCTTTCCCCTTTTCCCTAAAACATTTTTCCCTAGGAATTTCCGCTTATGCTCCGCACTGTGCATTTTTATACAATGGCGGCTGCGATATCTCTCGTGGACGGAGCACTCCGGCGTTGTTCGTTTCGCATGGCTCAACAACCTGTCCGTAGGCGCCAGGGTGTCGAACCGCGCGACAACGTACGTAGATCTCCTGTCTCCGCTCCAAGGCGCTCGGACAACGCATTCTGCTAGTACTGGACATCGCTGGCGACAGTTTGGAAATCTAAGAGCCCGATGAGTAATTGCTTCTCGCGGCTCTGTATCTCCTCTGTTCGACGATTACGTTTATGTGCGATTTACGGCCCGTGAAATTTATAGGCGAATAAACTAACTGTGTGCGATATTCGCGGCAGCCGTCGCTGCCACGATTGAAATCCATTGCAGGAGTTTTTTTTTTGGGGTGGAAGGGAAGAACGTTCAACCTGTCGTGTGGGGTAATTCGAGGTCCAATAACCGAGGCACCTCGACTTCCGCGTGATGTGTAACTCTAAATTAATCACAGAACACCACACTTCATGTTTAACTACGTTACATCGTTTTAAAGCAGTAGGACACCCGTGGAGGAGGATGTGAGGGAGCAATTTTACCCTCGCCTGGTATATGGTTGCTCACAAAAATATCAATTTACTTTTACACATAACATACTTTAAGTATTAAGTCGGTTTTTAAAAAAAATTTTTATTTGAAAGGCAAGGTGTGAGTCTTGCTGAAGAGTCTACTAGAATACAATATTTATTATAAAATTCAAAATGCCAGCGGCCTAATCTTATCGTTTTGATATTCATGGAATGAGTATTTTTAAAAAGTTTTCTTATGAATAAATCTATGTATCCTTTTGCTAGTTTGTGGAAAATGGTTGCTTTCCTTTCAATCCATATTTGCCTGTGATATAACGATGTGATGATTGTGGGGTACAGAATATTTCTAACGGTGTCAAAAGAATTGTCTATATGCGACCTGAAACATGGTAGCAGAGAGAAAGTTGGCCCTAAGGCAAAAATGAGTTTGGCATATCTGCTACAGAGTATAACAGTATCGCGTGATCGGTGTATCTAGACCGAGTTATGACTGATTAAGCAACACAGACTATTGACAGGCTTCACCTCTCCATACTCAATACACGAAGACACAATTCTGTAGAAATTCAGTACAATATGGAGAGTGTAATTCATTTTTCCCTAAACGCGCTTAACAAATAAAAGTAAGCTTAGTTCGTCGGTACTAAAGAAAATAAACGTGCCCTTTTCTTAAACTTTCAAGGAACAATTTACAGCCAAAGTACGCACGTGTTCATTAGGAATATCGCGAGCGGGTCAGCAGACATCGCTTTTACGAGGACACGTCCGTGATCCCAATTTATCTTTTCCTGGACCGTTCTTTCGCTCAGCTTTTGTCGCCTTTCTTTATTTCTTTTCCGCCTCCTTCCTTTTTCGTGTCTCGTGAATCTTGACCCCGGAAGTGCTTCTAGAAGAAAAAGGAGGGGGGGAGGGGAGAGCGTGGCGGGGGGCAAAAGGCAGCGAGAAGCCGCTGAAATATTACAGAGACATCATTCGTTACCGTTGCGTCGTTTATCCGTTTCGTTGTCCTGCTTTGAATGTATGATATCTTCAATTCTCATTCATAGCCATTCGTAGAAAACTGGTAGACTAGAAGAATTGGTATCAAATGTTGCTACATGACAGGTTATCTTTGAAACGACCGAGTGAACATATCGACAAAGATCGCTGAATACTTCACCCAACTGGTACACAGGGTGATACGAAAAATCCATGCCAAATGGAAATAAGAAGTTCTTTTCCATTTTGCAATCCGAGGCTTGCTTGTTGAGATATATGCATTAAAATTTTTTGCGTGTGCGAACGCTTGGTTACGTGATTCCCGCGATCAGCTGACTGAGATATAAATGGCGCGCGTCAGGAAACACAGTATTAAACTATAATTTCTAATATCGTAACGAAGATTCGGATTGCAAAACGTTACAGGACACTTTGATTTCTTTTTTTATGAAGAATTAACCCTAGAAATAACCCTTCCACATTTTATCGTCCAATCGCTATATTATCACAACACCTGAAACCAAATTTTTCTCGAGGAATCTCCGTAGCATTAAGCAACTTTGAATTTATTTCGGAAAAATGTAATTTTTTCGCGTAGTAGATGCTACCCATTATACAAGAAATAAGTTTGCTCAAAATTATTGCACGCTACTCGTTTGCATGTACGTTATTATAAATTCTGAAATATATTTTACTATTCATTGCTTACCAGAGGCTCGGTTATTTGTGGAGCGTCTGTCGCTGGTTTGCGAAGCTGAACAGAAATGTATGCGTTACCTACCCTATATACGCGTTTGAAAACGTAACTTATGTGCCTGCCCACGAGCTCGCGGCCCATCGAGGGATATCGAGAGTCAGGAATGGACTCTAGCAAAAAGAGGGAGGATACGTAAAAAGCCATGGAAGATCGTCTCGCCAGAAATATTGAACGACGCACCGTTACGCACTTCAGCAGCTGTCCAATTTCTCTCCCTCCATCGCTTCTCCTTCTATCTTTGCATTTTTCACTTTCGTTTTTGGAATCCGCTATACAGGGTGTCCCGCGACGAGTGCCACAAAAATGAATTGCAAATTGAAATCGATTGTACTGGTTCATTATCCAAATTATTCCCTCATCGATATCTTTACTAGTATTAACCACAAAACGTTGTTTTTTTTTTGGTTGTTTGGTTGTTTGTTTTTGAAAAATTGATTATTTCGGATTACCTTTGTCGAATTTAAATAGTTCTCTAGATGTTGATACCTGGACACGTTTATTTTTTACTTGATAAGACTAATAAACATAAGGAATCCATCCATTCTTCCATTTAAAACAACTTATACAACACTTGCATAAAATTACTTCCTAAATTCATCTAAGTTTATTATATTCTAAAGAAATTTCGTTAAAGAATTCTTTCACTGTACCAAATTAAAATTAAAAGAGTCTTTATTCTAATTTTTTTATTGTAATCCTGAAGCGTACTTCTTTTTTACCTGTTTCTTCTCCAAACAATACGAATTGAACGTAGTAAACAACTCCCAAGTCGAAATATAATTATGCTATTCTGAAAACGGCTTCAAAGAATATATAGAAATATTAATGAACGGTAGTTCATTACAGACTGAAACCTGCTTTTCCGTTTTAATTAATTTTCGTTTCGATTACTTTATTATTCCTTCTGAAAATAATTCTAGTCGTTTGACGAACTAGACGTACTACTACATATCTATGAACGGTATTACTATTATGTTTATACACATTTTACGTTCAGCTCATCGTGATGGATAATAAAAGAACTCCCCGCGTATAACAACCTTGCAGTTCAATTAGGTTTCTCATTGTATGTCTCCACAAGGAATTCACAACGATCTTTTTGTTTATAGAAGTACGCTTATTACGAAAGACAATGGAGTATAACATCTGGTTGCTGGATATTATCGAGAATATCATTACGCGAATGTTCATTCGTTGTTTTGCACACTTTTTCGCTATAGAGTGCCTCCACAGCGAGGGTAGAGTCGTTAAAATGTATCTCGATGTTAACTCCAAATTCCAACTACTCAGTGCACTGCAAAACTCTGTCTTTTTTTTCTTATCAACGAGGCTTCAAGCTGGAGTTAAGTAACAATAATAGAGTAGTTAATATTTACATATGTATATTATGATCGAGCTGGCGGAACTAACAACGAGGGCAATAACATTTTAACAGGAATTTTTCGTACACAGATCCTTTTATTACTTTACTATTACTACGTCTAAAAATATAATTTATAAGATGAAATAATGTTTATTAGAGTATGCAATGTGATCATATTGTATGTAATGTTATTATGTTTTGCAGTAGTTGATTGTTAAATATTATCAAACAGTAATGTAATTTTATTATATTCTAATATTCTAATATTCCAGCATATAACATTATCATATATTAATAATGTTGCATTTAATCTTATATAATGAAACGATAAGTAAATATTGACATATTTAAGTACACCAAAGGGAAATGTTTTGTCAGGGTGCATGTTACTTTTCTCCTCGGCGTCGTTACGTCATTGACGTATACGAACGCAAAGAAAAATGAAAATTGCTATGCCGCTATGCTTGAAAACGCGACAGCAGTATCGAACGTGCATTCAACACACGCGAATTACTTTCTAACGTCGGGAGCCATGGAAAATGCGACAACAGTTTTGAAAGTGGCATTCTCCCTCAATGTACGCAGTTTTATAGATATACCGGGCGCACGATGCTGGAATAACAAATGCTCGGGAGACTGTTTTCTTTCTACGGTGTTCCTTCGTACCCGCGTTTACGATTTATCGTCGTCCGCCTCATCCCGAAAATTGTTTCGGCAAGCTTTTAAAGCCTGTCTTGTTTCTCATCGTTACGCTACGTCAAAGAGGAGACTTCATTTCCTTCCCTTAACGACAAGAATTTCACGTGGCGTACTGTCACGACATTTTTCCACCAAGCAACGACAGAGGAATGGATAAAAGTTTGTAAGCAGTGCTGAATTTTCATTGTCAGGTGGCCATCGGAATAGACAACTATGAAAAATCTGAAACTGCTGAGGATACAAGAAATATATTCTTTTGGGTAGGAAATCATTAAATGTTTCTTAGAGTGCTTGGTTCCTTTTATTAATTTTTAAATTAACCCAATGCATACTCATCCCTATAGTATCAAACAACAAATTAAATCAATGATCTAAAACTGCAGCCTAATGTTTACCTACATTACATTAAGTTACGTAACCCATGCAATCATGTAACATCGGACTGACACCCATAGTTTAGTTTTTCACCGGTGACTTTATTTGAATTATATAACGCTAAAGCTACTAATGCACTGGCATCTAGTAATCACTTTCAAAACTATGATTAATTTATATACGCATAGGAAATATGTTGAACTTACATTAATTTCGTATCATTAACTCGAATATGGAAATTTTGTGAGTTAATCCGCTTTCGCTCTCGTGGACTGATTCCATGTTTCGTGAATTTAGAAATCCAATTTACGAGTAACGAACCCCGTTTTAGTAATACTGACTATAATTATCGACTCTAATGGATATCCTTTATATAGTATCATTTACGTCACTGAATCTTAATGACACCTTTTGAGGTTTCTGATTATCGAAAATGTATCAGAATTCTTTCTACAGTTTAAATTAGAAAGGAACTAATTTATAAAAATATATAAAAATTATACACGACTAAAAATAATTGAATGGCTTTTAACTAAATGTTGGTTTTGTTAGTAAATCTGAAACAAGTATAATAAACATGCCACTGAGTTCGCGTCAGTGCGCGAAATTTAAGAAGATACACAACGTTAAAATTCAGCGAACTGAAAGCCTCCGTTGATTGCTTTCAATGAGACGTAGCATTGTGTGTTACGCGTTAATGTGGTGGTAAGAATAATTGCTTCCTATGACAGCCATGGGTTCTGCGTGCCGGAGTCTGAATCTCCAGACCTTCTTGAATTAAAACTGCCTGTATTCAAATACTATTTATCCAAGAATGAACATTAGTTATTATTGTTATACAGAATTTGTTAAGTCGTTATGTGCGTTATAATTGCTTAATAATTTATTATAATAAAAAATTTTATATTATGTATCACATCTTGAATATACTCAAGATATTCGGAAAACTGTATTTACATGGTATGTTACAGTTCCTATAGCCACAGCTGCATGTCAAAATTAAATAGAAAGGTACACAATCTTGCTTCGTCTGCAAAGTTCAAGAACTCGCAGTACCTATCGTTTTATTTAACTGAAGCACCTGGAATAATACTGCTACGTGCTCTCGAGTATACGCCAGCCCAGCAGTGACAAGGCATGAGACTAATGGCCCGACGATACCAAAAATATTCAGTAAATACCGTCTTCCTCGATCGTTTCCCGTCTTTTGCCAACGCCAGTCCGTGTTCCTCAGCAGACCGGTAAACGTTCGCGCTTTATCCAGCCAGTCCAGTAGGAAAATGCGACTGAACCGCACTCGCTTGGCAATAATGCATCTCCTGTCCAAAGTGTCAGTGGTATACGTGTCGAAATATATACAGTCCATCCCCTCCTTCCTTGGGTTTCCCCTTTTCCGTCGCTCCTTCTCTCTTGCCGCGAGCTTTTCTCGTTTCTTTTCGCGAGGAAGGTTGGCGAGGGGGGTAACAGGGCACCGTGGCAGTGATTAATCGTGTAAGGGTCGGTATTCCCAGCACACAACGAGCGACGTGTTGCTCTTGTACCTACGTACACCCGGAAAAAAACCGCTTCAAACGACCCTCTCCTTTCTCCATTCGGCCTTATTTCAACTTCTCTCCCATCTCGCGGCTTGTTTCCTTCTCTCTCATTATTTCCCGGCTTCGGGTCGTCCTCGTACCTATTTCATTACGATCATTAGTTCATCCGCCACGTAGAAACGAATAGACATCGAACGCAAACACGACTATGGTTGTCGAATCAGATTCGACTTAGGTCAGTTTCATTGGCTTGAAAGTTGTAGAATTTAGCATGGTTCTTTCATTGGGAAGTATTTTGGTCCTGAACCTGCTGTAATTCGATTTTTGTTTAATGAATTACATTGGTTGATGAAGCTTTTGAATAATTATAACGTTCACATTTATGGTACGCCACTAATGAATTCATTTCATTATAAGGATGACCATAATCAGAGACGAGATTGTAGGATTTAGCGCAACTATTGCCGTCCATAAAATCGTCGGAATCGTCTGGCATCAAAAAGGCACAACCCAATGGATCCACCGAGTAGACACTTTACGAGTAATCTCTCTCATAGCAGAGGCATTCATGCCATTATAACTGCTTCACTTTAAAATTGTACCTGTGAATCTTTTACGCATCCACGCGAATAACTCTCTTTACATGCATAACCATCGTAATATTATCATTCATGGCAGTGAAGCTTTCCATCAAACTTACAATTCTTTTACAAAAAACATCGTAAATACATGCCGATTGCATGCTTATTTTTATCCAACTTTACACGCAAATGGAGCAATAAAAAATTCTAGATACATTCTTTTTAAGCCTATATTGGTATTTAAGAGAAGACAAAAATTCTTTACATTGTAAATGAAATATATACAAAAATGTGGAATAACTTGATTCTTGAAGAATTATTATTCAAATTGTATTATATGAAATTTAACTTATAGGTAGTACCATCGGAGGATACATTTATAAAATAATATTCATCAATAATATTACTTGTAAATGAGTATTGAGGCTTTCACGATCTAGGCTCATAAAGGTGATGCTGTTTAATGCTTTCAGGCATGAGCCACGTCCTTTAGAAGCGACTCGCCATCGCTACGCTAGCATTGCAGCTAGTTTCATATAGGAGTTAGGAGTTACACTGATGAATCTAACTACAATGCCGACAAAAGGTTGGGATCTCTGTGCTGAAGTTCACGACTAATATCGTGAACTAGAACCATCAAACAGTGCTATTTGTAACTATTTCGAAGTCACTTTAATCTCTATTGTATGACGTACCGTTCAGGAACTTAATAAACCATATCCATGTGAATTTCAGTGAAAAAATTCTCTTCGAAATTGTAAATGATTGTTTATAACGATATCAAATAGTCCAGGGAAGTTCTCGAAGTAACTTCCAATGAGACTATTGTTCCTTAATGTTCGAAGAAGCTTTTCAGAAATGTACAGTGTGAGGTTTACAAAGTGCATGTATAATGTGAACTAATATATAATTTTCTTATAATCTTTCTTATAATCTTATAAAGTAACGTTTATTATTATATCTAAAGATCGTATTACCAGTTGAAGGATTGTTTAAATATATACGCCCCCCGCAATCAAAGGGCTAATAATATTATTTCCTTTATTATACTAGCTTGAACTAGATAACGGAGGAAGTGTAAACCCATCATTATTTAAAATGCTGAGCAGTGCTCAAGTTTGGTCATGTTTGCAGTATCGATCACGCCTATAATGGTGGAATAAAGAAGGTGCATTAAAGTTCGTGTTGGGAAAGAAAAAATCGATGAGAACTACTTCAAGTGATGATTCCCTCAGCCAGGTAGTGGGTTAACACATTTAAAGAGTGCCCAGGAATATTTCGAACACGATTCACGTCCAGGTCGACTTTTAACGACCCATAATGATGGCACAGTCACTCGTGTTCGCGAAAAACTCCTTCCTGTCATCGATTAATCATCTGAGAGTCGGCTGAGGAGGTAAACATCTCCTGGTCGTGCTAAGCAATTCGAACTGATGATCTTGGCATGTCGCCCTTTCAATTTAATCATTTCTCTTGAAGGAAAAAGTTTGCTTTTCTTTTTACCAAATTCATCAAATTAAAGCTAAAAAGAAGACCTGACAACGTTGAGACAATTAGGCGCAGACAGAGAAGTTCAATCTCCTCTAGAAGAATTCTAACGTCCTCTTCAAAAGTGTGGTATCAGTGTGGTTGAAGAACACTATCAGTGTTCAGCTCGTACGCACTAATTCTCTTACTAATATTGTTTAATTACGTTCATAGACCAAGGACTGTTACTTAGGCGAAACATCAGGAAAAAGTCGAAATCTGTAAAGAAATTCGAAGACTTTCAGTGATGTCCTCGGAAGATACAAGAACCTTTTATCAAGAGCCTATCAAAACGTTTCATTATTAAAACAAATCCCCAGCATCTCTCCTCATCCCTCTTAACACTTCCTGCCAGACGTTTTCCCAACAATTTCAATTTTTGACCTGGAGCTGCGCGTTTTAATTTGCTGCTAGACGAATGATAAAGGACAGCGGTGTATCCGGTGCACGAAGTCGAGGCGTACCTCCGTCGGGCGTCACGAGTGCCCGTTGAAATATCCATATTCGCCGGTGGGTACCCAGCAATTGTCGTCTTCGCAGGTTGCGAACCTGAAAAAAGCTCGTCGGGAAAATCGACCGGTTGTCGGCCAGTAAAATGGAAAAAACTGGCCCAGGGAGAGGATAATTAGTGCCTTCGCGAAAACAGGCCGAGGGAGAGGGGGGATACTTGCCCGGGAAACGTTCAACTTCCACAAAACCCTCCACTTTACCTAATTGCGTCCTTAAATCATCAAGCCATTACGCTATTGCCATCTCTTACGGTCTGTAGATCAATGCCCCGCCCCTATACGTAAGAAGCAACGGCAGCTCATAACTGGGATAACGAATCCCATCGTTCTGTAAGTTTACTCGAAATTGTCTCTCGCCTGCCGCCGATAAACTCATTGTTAGGCGTCTATTGTAAGCGACCGAGTACCCACGTCCATCCTTCTCCACCCTTTCGCTCGAACGAACTGTGCAAACTTTCGCATTTCCTTAGAAGAGGTAGACATAGGGGGACACACAATCTTCCCGGACTGTAAACACAGCCACAAGCAGGCGGTTCCGCTGCCGGTAAATAGGTTTTCCAAGCGCATAATATCACCTGGAAAGTCGATCGAATTACGACGGGCCGCGACGATGCCATCGTGGATCCAAGAAGTTTATCGAATCCCAGCCGGCAGTGGGTGTAGCGACTTCGGGGGATGGTTGAGGGACCTCTATAGGGTTGTTGACGACATTGAAAATGCGGTTCCTTCTGGGATTCGTATTAAAACACCGCGGGAGATATAGAATATGATGGATATGGAACGCTGCTTTGAGGATCGGCTGGTTAATTTCGCGTCGAATTTTCGCAGGGACTCTAATTTGAGTGTCTGTGGCTTATCTGTAATGCTTCCTCGTCTAGTAGGTATGCTAATGAAAATTTTTGCAACTTCTTCTTTCATTAAAATGGAAATTATTTATGAGATATATATTGATTTGTTTATATCTATACTAATATTATAAAGAGGTAAATTTTATTTGATTATTTGTTTATATGTAGAGGGTAATCTCCGGAACTACTGAACCGATTTTTGTATTATTTCGGTAATAGAAAGCTACACTATTCCTGAGAAACATAGGCTGTGTTTTATTTTGATAAAAATACGTTTTCATATTAATTTTCAACATCCATGCCCAATTCCCTAAATAGAAGAACCACCTTGCCTCCACTACGACTACGATGGCATACTATGGTGCACACTGGCAACAAGAATCGAAAGGACACAGGTCTCTTGCGTTAAACTTTCATAGGGTCTCCGAATGCGTACATTGGATTTTAAAAGTCGTCAGATCAAAGAAAGCAATCAGATCATATTCCTTCAGCCCTACGAGTGCGGCTATTTGCTTCCCTGTTAGTATAGAGAAGGGGCGAGGGTCTCCAAAAGGATTTCTTGCGAAGGCTTACGGCTTTCCTTTTCAGTTTCTTTTTTCTGCATGTAGACCAGCGAGATTAACGAGTGTTTCGAGGTAGTGTCAAGGAGGTGTCTTCCTAGCTCCTTCTAGACATTCCATGGCGGCATCGGCAGCGCGGCGCCTGAACCGATAAAGTCGTTCAAAGATGCACATTCTGCGCGGCGTTAATCAATGCGTGTTCGTTGGGTGCAATAATCGACTTACAATTCAAGCTAAAATATTCTGTAAGCGTTTACAGGCTGAATCACTCTTTTAGGTTCGAGGTATGCTTTCGATAATTATATTTCTCTTATAACTTCTAGAGAGAGAAAACGTTGGTATAGTATATGCAGTCTTATGCAGACTACAATTATATTGAATATACTCACTCGCAAGCACAATAATGCTGCTTCTGTTCAAGGCTAGAAAATGGTTACCATTATTATCAACAATATGTAATATTTCCTGACATAGCCAACAAACTTAAACGTCCTTTTGCTTGAAGTTAAAGAAACTGATCGCATCAAACAATCCTCCGTCACAAATAAATGTTTCTCAGCAAATATAATGTGACTGAGGGAAGAAGAAATTTTGTTGCACCTTTACGGGAACGTTGATCGAAGAATTGCTCCCATTTCTATAAATATCTTCATGCATCTGGTGAAACAGAAATAGAATGTTAACGAAGAGGTTGAGCTAGCAAGATATCGTTCATTGAATGACCAGTTAAACCTCGTACTCGATATAAATCGTTTGTACCTTTTTCTCAGTTCGATGTCTCGTTTAACCGCTCACCGCGTATAAGCTCCCCCTTTGAAGTGTAATCGGCAAACCCATACATATTCGTACTGCGATTAGAAGGAAGATATTTCTCAGTAGTGCCTTTATGCATCGCGGGCGCGTAACGCGCCACTGGATGTGTGGTTAATGAGCATGTAAATTCACGTGACCACGCAGTAAGTAAAATACGTGGTATTCATGAACTCTAGACCGTTTAACTAATTAGTAATCAATTGGTTCCGATTGAATCTACGTAAACGGTTTAATTGCATTTAGCATCTCTGCGTAGAGTACAGCGACAGAGATGGAAATGTTGCGACTGTTAAGTGACGTTGTTATTCAAGCATGGAAAAATGTGGAAAATTCTGCTTCTGATAACTCGAAAGTTACTATCATAATACTTCAAACGCAAAAGTATCAGAACGCTGCAACTTTCAACAGCAATTGCTCACGTGCAGGAGTAGAGTTAACTCGGGATTCATATTTATAAGTATATTGGTACAAAAGGATGCATGAAATTTATTCGGTGGAATGGAGTTGCAATTGCTTGTCTGGTGAGTTAGATGGAATTTATGTTAACACAGTTTTGGTAAAAGATGGCTTTGGTAGAAAATGATCTATTACATAGATGGTTGATTGCATGCAATTGCAGTCTCTACGCAGGCTGGCGTGTCTGTCTATTGGACACTGTTTCTACTTACGGTTGAGGACAGTGATCCGTTTCAATTGTACTATTTGGTAATTTACTAAATACATTTTGTACTTAGTTCTTGATTATTTGACAGAAATATTACCATTTACGAGAGTCATAAATGTCGTCCAATACACAATTCATCCTGTCTTGATTCACTATTTATTTGGCAGAAATATTCGAATTTGAATTCATTTCGGGGTTGATCTAATGTAATCATTATTGCCCTATAAAAGTAAATACTACTTTACAGTATTTGAGTACATTTTAAATTCGTCTTGTGTTTCGTATTACTTTATCAGAATTTATTACTCAACTCCAAAAAACGACAGAAATTGTCCTTAATCAACACTATTATCCATAACCAAATAAAATATCACAACATCCGACTATCCCACCGAATTAATCCCGTGCTTCCTCACGACTCATTTGTCAGAAATAGAATTAGATTGTCTCGAAATCGGTCCGATCTAGTCAATCTCTTCCCAAGCGATCCGTTCTTGCAGCTTCGGTAAACACTAATTGAGTTCTCCGCGGAATGTCTACCTGTACTCGAACGCGTCGTTCCTTTACGCTCGGATGCCTCCCTTATCGTTTTCAATTTATCAGAAAGACAAATCCATCTCTCGAGCACTCTCAAAGGTGTCCCGAAAGTACGTTCAGTCCTCGATGCCAGCGAGGTTCGGGGCTTTGATTATCCGCAGACGTTTTCGTAGCCGACGTCCGAAAAGGTGAGGTCCATAGAAATTACTCGTTTCCCCGTCTCATTTTCTCTTTCTGTCTCGTAAATTGCCCCGGTCCCGATAAAAATCAGGAAACGCGGAACGGATTCGTCGTAGTTTCGCCGCTGTTCCCTTGGCACCGTTGCGCGCGAAGTGGCTAGATTTTCTTCGCGAGATATCGAAAGGAAACGCACTCCGATAAGGAACTACGGGTATCGCTATTCGACGATCGCCGCTATGTTTCTCGTTGCCCATTTTCCTCTCCTTCTTACTCGAGCACACTTTTTCCCTTATTTTTTTTCCTTCTTCCCCTCCTACTCCACGGCTGTGTGTATTTTCCGGGAGCAGGTTTCGCGAGAATGAATGGACACTTTATCCACGGTTGAATCTGAAACACGCCGTTCGGAAAGCTTTGCTCGCACGGGCCCGGATAATTTCTCCAGTTATCGCGATGCTCCGCCGGGGCTTTTACAAAAACGGTTACTCGACGATGGAGATAAAGAGGAGGCGCGGCTGGGAAAAAAACCGTGTGCTCTTTTCGACGGTGAAAACAGTTCGCACACAGCCCGCTGGCACGAAAAAAAAAGATCCCTCTCCTATCACGGAGCTCGACCTACTCGTTATACCTGTAGAAATTGGCTTTCAATTACAGGTACTCGAAAGAAGATAAAACAATGCCCGATTTACAAGTTTCTATACCGTTACTGTCAACCGTCCAATAGGCTACCATTCAACTTTCTTGCCGTAGGGCATCGGGCTCTGTCAAAATAGAGCTGAAATTCGCTGCAGTGATAACGTTTCTCTTGGCGAATGACGGTTTACGTCGCTCCGTCGTTGCTATCTCGCGACGGAACGAACATTATTGCAAAAGAGCAACTTTCGAAACAACATTTCCAATTTATCGTATGGTCATTTGAGAAACCTTTTATTTTTGTAAACGGTTTGTCATACAGGATTTAAACTGATATTTTTAACCGAATATAAACAGTATGGGTGTTTGGCTTTTGTAGCATAAATGGAAATCCATTGAACGTGAATTGTTTGCCACAACTGCGATAACAAGAGTGTTTTTTTTTTTTTCAAAACCTGAAATCATAGAAATCCGTGTTTTGAGCCGCTAAATTTTGCATGGTCACGAACTGCTTGCGTGGAATGAGTTATATAGTATACAAAATTATGTCTAATCTTGAAAATAAATATGTTTTAATATTAATTCCTCCTTCCCGTTGGGTTTCCTAGCAATGCAAACGTGCTTAATTCGGACCTAATTTAATTTCCCTTATACGTCTAAGCCAGACTCATCCTCTACTAATACGTTCATCCCGAGCCTGTTACACAAAGTCAGTAACACAATTAAGGTAGATGTTACTCGTGTAATACGAATAACTTACACGTAACTATTCTTTCACGATGGCTAACAATGCCAAAGTTTTTTGCTCCACGACGTTGGGAAAGACGAAGAAAAATTGTCTAACAAGCCCGTGGCGTGGCGGCGGGCACACCTATTACTGGGAAAGTTAATTTACTTCAATCTGATTACTCTGGAATTAGCGGGAGACAGAGATTTCATGATAATGACGGAACGCTCTTATAGCCACTGCGTGTGGCACCGCCATAAACTTGTAGTTCTTAAAAGAGACACTTGTTGATGAATGATGGGCTTAAGTAAAAAAGTACTTAGGGTTCCAGAGAGTTCGTGACGTCAACGTAGAAGGAGTGGGTGTATAATTTGGCACATAAATTTCAACGGGAATCCTTTAGGGAATGTACAGTTTGGATGTTGATCAAGTTCCGAAATCACGAGCATGACGCAGGTGGCCTTCCATACGTAATTAACACTAGGTTTACGAAGCCGGGTCAATTTGACCTGTTTCAAGTTACAGAAGGTAACCGTTTACATTTTTCTCTAACTACTTATGCTGACTTTATCCGTGTAAAGAGGCAATCATAAGTCTAAATTGATTTTTTTCTAAGCCTTCTAATTAACTTTAATAAATCATCACTCGTGAAAGCGTTACTCCAGTAATAGATATCCGATAAGAAACTTCTACGAACCTAGCGGTAACAGGCATTTCTGAATGGTTAACTGATAAAAAACATGGCAGATTTATGTTTCGTGTCATTTCAGAATTCTTTGCATATTTTTGTTTAATTAAATTGTATGGAAATTAAACATTTCATTTCGCAAGCATTGCAATTTTTTCAGGAATCAATTGGCACATTGATATAACTCATAAAATTTGTATTAGGTTATCACCGCCTATTTGAGGAACATATGAATTCGAGCATGGAATGCATATTTCGTAAAGAACGGAACAGACAGAAATTTACTTCTGTTTCATCGCGCTTTGTCGTTTTATTGAGTAAAGGCCACTGTTGCGAGCGAAATAGCGCTCAATTTGACCGAATTCTATTTTTCAATGGTTGGAGGATATTTAGCGGAAACTGTACGCGTATACACAACCATGTTATTCACGTGTGTGCGCGCTCGTGAGTGAAATATTGAAAAGTAGATCGAAATAACGAACGACACAATAGCGAACCGTGCGGATTTTAAATTGCACAACTCGAATTTAACTTCTTCGGTGGAGAATTTTTCTATTTTTGATGTAAAAACAATTTTCTTCGTCTGGATGAAATTGTGTGACCTAATAAACACAATGGAAATACAAATCTATGACATGCGCGTATGTAAATAATTAAAATTTTGTTTTATTGATGGTAATGCTTATTAACGATATTCAATAGTATTTACTGACAATGTATAACGATATTTATTAATAATATACAGGGATACTCTTTGACAGCTAATTCTAAAAATGACTTCAATTAATTTTTATATGTAATATCTTAAAGTGTAATTCGAAATAACTAAACTCGAAGTTCTGTACGGCTTGGAACGTAAAATCCCAGAAACAAACAATTTATCGTCAGAAGTTTTGATAACTGCAGTGATGCATATTGTGGAAGCAAGCTGAAATTATGGAGGTGCCGAAGGCACATTTAATTATACAACTTTTTATGCAGGATTGAAAAAGAAACATTTTAAAATATTGAGAAGTTTCTTGCTTCCGATTTGTGCTCCCATTGATTTTCATAGTTGTTGTAGTCATTATATATTTATATATTTTAGTGTAATACATTATACATTAATATGTGTATATTCCATTCAATGGCATTAGAAGAAATACATACTTAAAGGGTCAGTTCATCTTTTAAAAATGGGTAATTGTATGAATTTCAAAAAATTGAGAAAACATCTCTGATGTACAATAATCAATAGAATAATTTTCAATAAAATTTCATCAATTTACAAATTGGACGATCATATATGCTTATACACAATTTCAACAGTATTTTTTAATGATGTAAAATGTTGTCCCTATATAACGAAACAAAAACCAAATCCATGAATCAGCCAAAATTAATTAGACGTACATATATGCTAACACACAACTTCAACTACTTCTTTTAACGATGTACAGTAAAATCTCTCCATAATAACATAAAAATCAAATCCATGCATCGAGTAGTTTTCCTCGAATAAATTCTCGAGTAGGTCCTCTTTTTCAAAGGTACGTAAACCCCTTAACCGAAGATTCTTCTTCCTCTCCTGGAATAATTTGAGTAACTAGCGGAGGAGTACAAGTTTCCACGATTCCTGGAGCCAGAGGAATATCCTGTCTCGCGTTGTACGGCAAATAAGACTGCGACGTCAAACGAAAGTCGATAATAATGGGCGTACGTACGCAAACCAGCGCGGCGACTACGCGTCTGGTCGGAATCCGAATGCGAAAAGAATCAACTCAAACCTCATTTTCCTCATCGCGGCAACGCCAGGCATACCTAACCCGGGACCAGCAACGATTCCCTCGGGAATATCGTGACTCGGATTCGCCGATCTTGCACACTTTTCGCGGCATCCTCTACCCTCACGAGGCGAAACGAAGTTTGCAGAACGGTTTCTCAGACTTCCAGGCTCTTACGGCTTCACCAGCCAACTCATGGGACCGCGCGGATTTTCCGTTTTCAGGAGGAGGGAAAGCGTTCTGCGCTGCACGCCGGGAAGTCTACAGAGACGATACAAGGCATGGGGAATTCGTAAATTGAAAGGAATTACGTGACTTTAAACTCCCCAATGTGGAAACGCAACTCGTTGCACTGTGCAGCCCAGTGTGGAAATATGATTTGTATATTGTGATACTCGTGGTATTGAGCAGCTTTTCCGTTTTGAATGGAAAAACGTCTAGCCTTATTGCATGGCAGAACATTATTGAGATGTGTATTGAGATGATACAAGACATGAGGATTTCGGGAATCGGAAGGAATTATGTGACTTTAATATGTACGTTCCACATGTTAAGTAGCAGAAGTATACGTAGCGTGAATTTTTAGGACGACCTAATATATAATAGTCGAATATAGAATTTGATACTTCTGTTTCATTTTTCCGATATGCATTGTATCTGTAGATAATTAACATTACAATCTGGAGTACATATACACGAAATTAAGAACTTGGTGCCTGTCATAAACTAAATCAATCTGACCAAGTCGGGAAGAAGATATCATATGAATTGTATAAATTATATAAATTCAGTCTAAGACTAAAATTAAATGTAGTAAACATTGAAAGTTCCATATAAAATTCCATAACAATTCATAACAATTCATTCAGCTATTCATAGGGGCTCGTAGGGAGATAGTTCTGTGCAGTATTCACGCACGAGATGAAATATAACCGGTTCGCACTCCTTATTTTCAGTTAGTTTTCCGTAACTTTTCGCAAAGTAGCTGTAAAACAATAAGAGGAAGAGGAAAGTTCGTCTTTTTGTCGTTCATCGAATGAACTCGCGTCTCGTGGACACGCCATACGAAACTGTCGTTGAATCCGGAAGGAATATCGTGACTCGCATTCTACGATTTCACATACTTTTTCCCACGCGACACGAAATGAAGTTTGCGGAACAGTCGGCGACTTTAAGGCTCTGGCGCTTCCCAAGTTGCTCGCGTATACCCGTCGATTTTCCATTGTGAAGAAAAACGTCCGCCCGGGTCTGGAAGTTTGAATGCAATTAACCCACAGCTACTTAATAACTAATGCGCTCTTGACCTCGCTAGGATTTAATTAAGCACAATATAAATCGCACTTTAATTGATGCAGGTAACAATTTTGAAAATAAGGACGCCGAGGAGCGATCGATAATTTTAAAGGTAATTTTAACCTATTTTTCATCCAATGATCATACCATATTATTATATTAACCAATGCAAAATTCATAAATTTCCGTGTTCTAATGTTTCAGCACTGGGAATGATAAATGTCATCATTTCCGCGAGACGAAGCGTTTATTTGCGCCTTGATTGCATTTCAATTGAGAGTAATTGATAAGTAGCGATCGCGAAACGTTCAGCCATGTAATAAATTGCAATCGAATCCTTTTGTAAGACTTCTAAATGGATCCTGACAAGGGAACAATAAATTCAGTTTAATAGTGTGCTAAGAAATCGGGTGGAAGTCAGAATCGATTGTTCGAATCTTCTTTATTGATTGCTCGATTCTCCAAACATTTTATTCCAAGGAATCTCGACCAGTTGACAATCTACAATTATAATGGAACTTGACAGACATGTATCGATCATTGAGAAATATCGTGGCTGAAATCGATAACGGTTAGTACGTATAATAAAACATTAACTGGGTCAGTTTTTTGTTCTTAATATTTGAAGAAATACCTCCCTCGCTCAGTGTCAGTATTTTCTTCCTTACGCAATTTTTATTATTATTAGAATTATAGTACAGAATCATATTGATAGTCTAACATTTTTCTAATAAATATGAATATATAGAGTCCCAGCATAAGATCTCATTTATTTTTTAAATATACAAGGTATGGGTACTATTTATTTGAAGATGATCGCAATATACTGAAAAATTATAAATAAAGAATACCATTTAATGAATAATAACATACATTTATTTTACAAAAACTGGACTCTTACAACGAATAGTTACGATGAATCAATAGAAATTAGATGTTTTACCGATTAACAATATTTTTGGAGCAGTATGTTTGGTCCTAGATTAATCAGGTTTTGCGTTCAGGACACGAACGATTAACGTGCCCATTTGTTCGTGGTCTCCGCCGTTTAATGACGTAAATAGCCTTTGAGGAATGATATTTGACGCTACACGTTCCTTTGAGGGAGTCGCTTTAGCAAAAGCTCTGCCGAATAGTCGAATTTCAAATGGGCGCCGCTCTCTGCGCGTTCTTCGCAAGACCTCATGTTTCTCTATAACCAACCGAATAAACACCCGACGAAATTTCGTCTTCACGCTAAGGACCATGGCGTACGAGCGTTTCGCACTGGCGTTTTGACACTGAGCGTTTTAGCGGTGCCTTCAAAGGCGCAATTTGAAACCAAGGCCTCGATGGTTCGTTAAAAAACGATGAAAAAACGTGACCATTGACACAGTGTCAATAGCGAACTGCATTCGCGCGTTGTGATCGAGGGTGGGTTAAGGTCTGTAGCTAGTACGATAACATTTGGGAATTTTTAAATTGAGAATCGTGTAACATAAGAAGTTCAAATTTTAATATATATATTCACTTATAAATAAACAATCTTTAAGAGTTTCTGACTTGAAGGCTTTGAGAACTATGCAAACTTATCATTTCATTTTGCTATCGAATAATATTCCTTATTACCATAATTATTGTATTCCTTATCGCTTCTTTGTTACCACTCTTGTATCCATTTGAATTCGTATTTTAAAAACAATTTTAATTTCAACATTTATCAATCTGAAGTCTAAAGTCTCCAATACTGTTATAATCGATCCCACCCTACTTTTCTCATTTATTTGATTAGATATCAATATTAATTCCATTCGTATCTAACATCAATATCACTGCTATTTGTTTCCGAGTGACACTAGCAAACAACTTCGTTAAGCCCGCGTTCATCGTAAAAGTACACAAGGGATCTTGACGGAAAACCACGCGCAAATCGATTACCCTCATAAAACTGTATGCAACGAGAGATCGGGGCTGTTCGATGTAGCCCGCGGAGCTTTAAAATTTCCAAAGCGATGTTCCCCAGGTAAATACTTAATCTCCTTTCTTGTCTACCACGTTCCGTTTTTACGGAACTTCGCGCAGTAATTTAAAGTCACGTGTTATAAACGTACAAATTTTATTGCGTAAGTACTATCGAATAAAATAACAATGTCATGAAATAGATCTCGATTGTCTATCGAACGAAAATTTCAGTACGTTAATAGCCAAGTATTAATACTAGTTCTCGTATGCTCTTTATATTTATTGTTTGTAAATACCTTTATAAATATTGAATTTGATATTGATTAAATTGAACCACTTTGGACATTCACTTAAATTGAGATATTTCTCAGCAACAGATTCAGATTATATTTATTTCAATTATTCTGTATGTGTTAGACTTATCAATTAAATAAATTCGTTTCTATCAATCACTAATATTTTTCTGGTGATGTTACATTTAATATTATATTGTCTCGATGTTAGATATTATTATTTAATTCCACCAAAAAGGATTAAAATACGGTGGACGATAGCTCTGGTTTTAATAAAGACGCGCTTATACGGACTAACAATACGTTCAATTTCGTTGAACAAACAACCATCCCTACAAATCCCGTACAATTAAACATAAACGACGATAAATATTACAAAATTCATCCGACGCCTGTATTTGCAGAATTGTACACAGAATATTTAATATTCTCCATAAATTATGCTTATTTATTGCTGAATTATATAACCTCATTATTAGTATTGCAGATGGCGGATGTTTAAAGGTGGCTACGGCTAAATTTACCCGATTTGTCCCCTTGTCTTTATATTTCCAATCGATTGTCACACTAAATTCGATACTTTGTCAAATATTGTTTGCAATTTCCACAAACGCAATTATCTCCAGTAGGCGTGTTGATCAATAGAAATTTAACGTAATAATCTTATTGATTGTTAAAACGGTATTATTGATACAGTGATTTTAATGAACAAATCGTAATTATGCGGAAACAATAAAACGAATTCAATATCGTTGATATCACGAATTTTAATCACAGGTAAATAAACAGAATCGTGAACTGCTAAAAACCTAATTCATTCTTTCAACTATAGAGCGTGAAGGAAAGAACCATCCCCTATATTAAAGTTGTTTACTCTATTCGTGCATATTAAAATTTTTAAACTGCAAACAATGTTTAAAAATATCTCAAATGAACATTTTCAATAATACGTAATTTTATACAGGCATGAATGAAACAAAAGATTCTAATATTAATAATAATAGCTTAAAAGAAACAAATAAACTATGACATATACCTGGCCAACGACCATACGTGCGAATTTTCATCAAAATGGACGTTTGGCAGTTCGGCATTGTCCCTGGTAAGTAATCGCGTTCACCGAGGCTAGAAATTTCATATCGGGTCCACAAAATTCGTTTACTTATCCTGGGGGGCTTATCGGCGTCACGATTTTTGCCCGAATATGGTCCCCGATGTCCCAGTGTCGCATATTGGCGCGTTGGCCAGAGTTATTCGCGCACGACAGAATAATATAACGTAATGGAAACTCCGAATGAGGGCGGATTTACGTGTTCCGTTCCGAACAATGCTACTTTCGCGGCCTGTCGCATGTTTGCATTTAAGCCCGTTACAAATAATTATCGTAGCTACGCGAACGAAGAGATAATAGCCGCTGTTTTATTGCCGCATCCGCGGAATATACACACGTCCTGCACCTGCGTGTCCCCTGACCGCCCAGGATAGTAGTTTTCTTCGTACGACTTATGCTAATAAATGGCTGATACCGTAATTCATCGTGAGTTCGATTTAAATGATCACGCTTAGTCGTATTTCAAGCTGAGGTGAACGTTTATTTAAAAAGATTGAAACTTTTTGGAATTTAGCTGTAAAGATTGGCTTTCTTATTTATATGGGAATGTTTTAAAAGCGAGAAACAAATCCGTCACATCGATCCGACGATAATTTATTTTGATACCTGTTGCGTAACATAATTCGACGGCATCGGAATTGATAGGTAACAGTATTAATGGACATCTCATTGGATTGGTGCCATCGCAACGTGCAGATCTGTACAGGGAAGGGTATAATCTCCGTTGCATTGCAGGTATTCGCGCAATTTCTTCGTGAAAAGAATAGGAATTCAATGCCATTGTTAAAGCCTGGCGCGGAGAGAAGAATTAAATAAAGCTCACTTACAGCGACCCCGGCTTGGTCGAGTAAAAAAAAAAGCGGGCGTATCACGCTGAATGTTTAACAGATATTTCAATAGAAAAGTAATATTCCCCTCGGCACTTTTCACCGTGATGCCGGACAATGAGGTCCTCTCACCGCGTAACCCCTTTAATTATGAAACGACACGACGCACGGAGCTGAAAAGAACTTTATTTCCAAACGGCTACGTTCCCTGTAATGTTTTCTGTTAAGCGGGCACGAGTCATGTATCGCTGATATATTAATACGAATGGCTATTAAGAATTCTGGGCGAGGCTCTCACATTTCCCTGAATAGAATCGAACAGTACTTGGAATACTCGTTTAAATAATCAATCCTGTGGAGTTTAACTGGAATTATATTTTAAAGTGGAAGACAAATTTAGAGAATCATATCATTTTTAATTTGATAACCTGTGGTAGTGATTAAAATATTTTCGATTTACATGTAGAAGGATAATAAAATTAATATTATAGTATACATATTATACAGTTACAATTGTACAAATAACTTTTGTATATATATCATATAAATTACACTCGTGACAGGAAAAACTTATGTGCCCATAATAAATTCAAAAAATAAAAATACTTAAAGGAAAATATTATTAATTAAAATAGTCGTTCTCACAGGGAATCTTGATACCCCAAAACGTTTCCCACCACTGGCTTAATATATCAGCACAATCCTCGAATGGCCTGGAGTTAGCGAAACACGTTGCAGCCTGAATACATTATCGAACCGGTGAATTATTGGAGAAGAGGGGGGTCATTGGTCGTTGATTGATTTTCCTCCACCCCCTGCAAGTTTCGACCGTGACATATTTTCCGTTAATCAGACCGGGACTGGAAACTTTTTCCACTTGTTTCCCCCTTCGTCTCGGTTACCTTCGCCCAGGCGTCGTTACGTGAACTTTTTCGACTCGGGTGTTCCCTTCTTTCGGGCGTGTTCGCTGAAATATTTAACCGCGTGAAAACTTTCGAAGCGTTACCACGCGACTAGAACGAAACGTATAATCGGCACGGCGATTTGTTAGGAGCCGCGAGGTGAGAAATTTGCGAATAAGCGATGTGAATTCCGAGCGGTGCAGCGTTTTCCTCTCGAATCGCGCAAATTGATTCTCAGCGGAACTGAGAATTGCAGTTTCGGTTAAAATTGCTGTTCCAGATCTGTTCGGATTCGCGTCGATTTATCTTGCGAGGCGTCAGGTACGCGACAGGAAACTGCGAGATGACATTTCTGTTAGTTTTCTTTCTGCAACCAGGTTGCATCTTTGAGTAAACCCTGTAGAACGAAACTCCGCGGCGTGTTGATATCGAAAATCCACTAAAAAAATTCTTCTGGTACATTTGTCCTACAAAAATCCTCTTAAAAAACCCCGTTCATACATTTCTAAATCTAGGGGCAAAACCCGTAAGTAGGTAACAGTGGCAGGGATGCCATAAATCCCCTCCACATTCTAATTCACATTTTGATTTTTTGGCGTTTGTTTCCTATCCTTTGCAGGAGCATTTGTATCCGATATACATTTAAAAAGTGTTTAATAACTAAGTAAAGTAATGTAATAATAAAGTATAAAATAAATATGTTTCTCATAAACAAAGGCTGACACACGAAATATATTTTTCATTTTATGATCGATTTATTCTCAAGTCACGTGACATTTTAGTAGTCTTCGATCCCAGTCATTTATCACACACGACTGTCCGACATCAACCGGAATTTTCAAGCATTAAAACTCCATCAACGTGGTTGTGAAACTTTAATCTTTAAAGAGACATTTCCCAGCTTGTCAGTGTTAATACAGTTTTCAATTCTATTAAACTCGCATCTTTCTCCTTAGCGTCTGCCTAAAAAGTCTGGCAAACGGCGACATTAACGGGAGGAAATCCGAGTTTCGTCAAACGGGAACGTAGTGAAGTAAATGTTCTTTATTACTGTCTTAGTTCACCAGTTTAAGCATGATTTCAAAGAAAATTCGAAGCGTTATGAAAACTTAATACGAAAATTAAGATCAGCTTCAAGGCTGATAATATAAACAAAATATACATATAATATAAATGAAACTTTACTAATGTTTCAAAATACTGTTAAACAAAATAAAGCAACGCCAACGATCTCAAAATGATGAGAATTCGTGAAACAACCCAAACATTAGTTTGGTTCAGCAATTCACGGATTAGCGAAGACTCGGAAAAGCGAAACGCATCATCGAGAATCGCGACCTTCCCCCCTGCACCTCGTTGAAGTCCTGTCTGGGCTACGACAGAAAGTTTCTGCAGAAACTACGAACGGAATGGCATGCTAAAATATTACCTGCATCACAGAAAAGCCACTTCTCTCGGGAACTTGATGCCCATCCCAGCGATTTGCCTGCCGCAAAACTTTCCCGTTACGGTTGTATCGCCCGCGTATTTTTCCCTCCACCTTTTCTCCGCGCTCGCGTTTGTGATTGGAGTCGAGACTGTTTCGAATATCCTTCCGGTAGCCGGTTGTTATTTCAAACAGCCCTTTCTGTACGCGAATTCTCGCCGCGTAAACGCGATACGCGTATCTGGCTGAAAGGAAACTGCTCCGGAGGAAGTACCCGCGTATCCAGGCCGTGTATAAAACAAGAAGGGGAGGAGGGGAGTGTCGCTTCCGTGGCGTACATTTCAGTGTTCATTTAGTGGACTGGCCCAACGAGCGAACGAGAGCTCTTCAACTTTGACGGGTAACCATTGTGAAAATTCATCTTGTGGATCTGCTTTACGATAATATTGGAAGGCTTGAGGAATAGTATATGAGATTTGCGAGGTGTGGGTATAGGTACTAATTACATAAAAAAGAGAAAGATATACAAGTCCACTTAAACCCTTGAGTGAAATCAAAAATTTCGGACTGCAAAGAGTTAAAATGAATATTCTTAACATCGATATCCCCGACTAAATTCTACTCTTCTTCAAGGATCTCCTAACATTTAATTAACTTCCATTTTGAAACTCAACAGCTAAATTTAATCTAACATAGATGCTTCCTTTCTAGCTACACGCTTTCTAATTAGAAGTATCCAGACAAATTGCTAATGTTGTAAAAGACAGGGCAATAATTTATGCCACACCTGATAAATGAAATTGCGCGTCAAGTATTTGGGCAATTAAAATGTAAAAGGCGCGTAATGTTCTTTTGATGTTGAAAATGGCGCGCACAATGGACGGAGGCTCCGACAGGGGTGGACGGTGTTTTCAAGGTCTATTGCGTTTACGGGAGGAACAAAGTTTCCCGTCTTTTTGGAGACAAAAAAACTGCCGTCGACGAGGTAAGCGTTTATTGAAACTTGCGACTGCCTCGTTATTCATAAGTTCTGCCAAATGGTCTCAATTTCTTTGCCCTCTTCTCGAAGCTGGGGGAGGAAAGAGGCAACCGTTTCGTCGTCGCTCATTTCGCTGGTGATGGGATCTACTCGAATTATAAATCCCAAGTTCGCCCGGTGATCTTTCCAAATTAGACTGGTCTGTTTATAACACAATGGGAACGAAAAATAACTTAAAATGTAGGAGATAAAAGGATGGAGCAAGTTAGTAAAATAATAATGACATTTCGGAGGTGAATATTTACTTCTTTTTGTACTAATGGCTATCATTACTCTCTTTTTAGATAAACCTTTATTTTAACTTTTATTTTCACGTAACTTTCTTTGTATCGGTTCGTGAAATTCCATCACCCTCCACTTTCGTGCACTTTTCCCTTCATACATCTTCATTTATGTCACTTTGTATATTTATTTTCTCTTTGAATTCCAGTAAACAATTTCTTTCAATCGCGAAAGTTCTCAGACATGGTAGAATCATATATTTACATTTTATCTGTTACTATTACTTTTGTTTTAACGTGTCTTCTAATTAGTTTTAACTAAGTTTAATATGACCTTATATAAAATAATTAAGTTGTCCATTCAATCGTCCATCGAATATATCATTTTCTTAAAAATTAAAAATTCAATCTCCTAAATAAATAATAAAATATCTTCTATACATCAACGGCACGAATATACCAGAGTCAATGACCATTTGAATATCGATTCTCGTAAAAATAAACGAATAAAACATACCTCCAATGTCCACCTAGACCGCGGTAAATAACTATTGAATTCAATTGGATTGAAATGTTGGGCTCGTAGAGGTTCAGCACTGTTTTACACGTCATTAGTTCTTCCACCCTCCCTAAAAAAAAATGGCGTCCTATATAACCATGACTCTCTTCCGTTCTGAGTGGACGAGGGGGATGCGTGTTCTCGTAGGAAACGAAAAATAAAAAATATATGAGGATGGTGGCCATTCTCCTGGCGGAGCAGGGATCGGTCACCCTTCGTTAGAAGCAAAAAGTTAATGCGGGGATACGGGACATTGGATTCCGATCGACCATTACCGGAGGATCGATCCTTGTTTTATCTGCTGTTGACTCGATGTTAAACGAATTGCTCGTTCGGAAGTCCCCTAGACACGACAAATGAACGTCAGTGACGCGTAACGGTGCATCGTGATGGCGGACAGGTCCGCGGATTTATCTGAGAGTAGTTCAGGTTTCAGTTGATCTGTGTCTACTAGTGTCTTAAAATTATCTGACAGCAGGCAAACCATCGTTATCATGAATTTTAATTCCAGGTTACTAATTCTAGGTTTCTGTGAGTAGCTAAATCTTTCAAGATTTTCAAGATAAGTTGTTCTTTACTAGTGAAATTTGTTTAATGTTACGTTGACTTGTACTGTCCCCAGTATAGTATAATGTTAATAAAATTCTACATAAATATAAGATCAGAAAAGAATGATAATACTAGAGCTCTGAGTAACTGAAATATAATGATTAAGTGGCTTTGATCGTCTTAAAAAAGTTCGAGTTCAAAGTGAGTTGTGCGAAATTTCAAGTGTTCAGTAATACAGGAACGATTTTGTCTGCCTGTAATTGTTTATATTCTGCGCAGACATTTGTCTACAGGGGTATGATATGCACGGTATGTTCGAAAGCCGGCTGCTTGAAGTGATGATTTTTTTTCCTGCCAGCTGAAGCGACACCCTGGAGCATTCCGCGAGCGACACTCTCGCCACGCAACTTGTTTGTTATATCAGACGACGCAATTTGTTATTTCCGAGTTGGAAGCTGCTCTGTCCCACGACCGAACCACTCAGGGGCTGAGCTCGCAACGTTTGGATACTCGCTGCAATGACAATTGAGGTTGAAATTGCAGTTTCGCCGCAATATTTAATAAAAACTCGGACGTGTTAATTACGTCAATGAAATTGTATATTTCCCGCGGTGTACTTTAACTGACCAAAATTCATTAGGGTCGTTAGCGAAAGCACTACAATTTTTAAATAGTTAAACTTGAAATAAATTACGATAAATTGCGACTAAAGATATTATCGCTGTAAGTAATAATCGTAATAATTCGTTTTATTTACCATTACCAGCCTTCAGTAAAAGATAAAGACTTTTACTAAAGTAAAAGATAGCGATCTTCGATTCGATTCGTCGATTTTCCTCTGCCTTGTGATATTCGCCTCGTTATTTCCATCTAAATCAATGGACCTGGGCGGAACAACTCAAAAGCTCAACAAGAACGACATCGTCGAGTATAATAACCCCGGTGTAATTCGAGGGCCCAAGGTAAATAGAAACTTTATCGACTCTTGTTGTTGCTCGGTGTACAGGCTAAAGCCCGTTATGCCGTGAAATAGTTGCGTAAATTGAGACCTAACAGCCAACGACGTCGAGTATTGGTATTAGGGGAGGATTCAGCAACAGTTACGATAGAAACGGAACGGCAGCTACAATGAGGGAGGTGGAGACACGTACCCGCGTATATTCCATTATACAGTCGCATGACAGAATATTCATCGGTTTGAGAACTTACTAAATGGCGAATTTACTATCGCGGCCATTCCCAATCGATCGGGGAATACAACGATCTACGCGCCAAAGCGTCGGAGGTTGCGGAGGAGTAGCATGAGATTCGGCCCCGGAATTTCATTTGATTACGAGACACAGTTACGCCCTGATTTGCTGTAAACCGAATTCCCTGGCCTTCGACTATGTCACCAACCTATCGATCCGACCGATAATTATGTTAATTTTCGAGAAAATTCTCGACGTAATTAAATTTATTATTGTACGTACATTCTGTAATTAATTTGTAAACAGATGTTAGATTTCATTATTTTATTTATTTGTCTAATCTTTATTGATTTTTATCTACTATGAGTATCTTCGTTTTTCCTATTGAATATACGTTTCATACCTGTAATATTTAATTTTCATTTCTAATACTTATTTATTCAAAAAATAAATAATCTGTATACGTATGCTGATCACATGACGCAATTATTTTTTGTCAATTAACCTACTAATTTATAAGCTGTACTGTTACTTAATTCTGGGGTTGAGATATCGTGTAACAATATTATAATTCGTAAAATTTACTTGCTAATTAATATCATTATCCATGTACAACATCGATTTCACTTTTGATTACACGCAACGATGGGAATAATTTTCTTGAAAAGTTTCATGCTGCCAGCTGCTCCTGCGGGATTGGTACATCGATTTAACGAAAATTCGCGTAGATCCCATAGCAGCAGCGCGGCAGTCAACGTGTTAATTTTGAAATTTTATGCAAGCGAGTACGGTGAATTGCTACGTTGCCAGGAATGGAGCTGAGTCGAGGCGAACCAGACGCCCGGCTCTTTTAAACTCTGCGTTTTGGTGTTGCGTTTTAAACTGTAACGCACGTATATCGTCGACCATTTGTCATACTAAACGACGCGATAGCGAAGAACTCCTTGCTTTTAAAAAAGAATATTGTTACAATGTGGGAACTACGGTTCGCCTGTATCGAACGAGCCAGAAGAATGAATTTCATGGAAATGACGTGTTAATGAAATGGAAATTCTCTAGCACGTTTCATATTCTGTAACAATTTCTGACCGAAATTCCACTGAATTTGGTAACTAAACAATATATTTGTTTCCAATTACGCATAGAAAAGATTCTATTCATTTCATGTAACTAATTTCAACATATAATTGTTTATGCTTACTTACAGAGAAAGGAATATTTAATAAATTAAATGCAAACAGCTGTTTCATTCACGCCTGAATAAATAATATCTATACATAGCTGACATGGATTCATATCGTAAATACTGCTTTAGACTCACAATTAACATTTTTTAATTAACATTTTTGTATAAACTCTCATCATTTGTCTTTGAAAATTATTGTCCCTAATTTATATCCATATATTACAGAACACCTTGCATATTTTTTTTAAATATTAACAGAGAATATATTACGTGTCGAATTTCGTAATAATATTTGTTGTATGATTCCTCTAGAAAAACTCTGAACGAAACATATTTACTGTTACATTAAAATGATTACTTGATAATTAAATTTGTGTATGAAGGATTATTAAAAAAGCTGCCCGGCAAACGATGCGTCTGCAGTGTTAGCGTAGGAAACTAGAAGATTAATTAAAAAACACTGATAGCGGGTGGTATGCTGCGCAGAGATAGATAAAAAGAAAACAAAGGCTTAAAGCAGCAAAGTTATATGGAATAAGCGATAATTAATACACAACGGTGGAATGTTACTGTTTCATTTACAGGATTCTGTCTCCAGTAGTGACATTTAATTAACGAAACCGAGACTAACAAATTAATTTATTAATATCGCGACTACCTTAATGGTATCAATACAAACTGTCAACTATTTCTGAGCTGCCCTGATGATATGTGTTTATCGTAGCAACAAATGTGTGATTTAAAAAAATTGACTGTTATTCAAATTTATTTCAATTTATTAAGATACTGACATTAAACATGTTTCATATGAACAGCTTCTTCGTACATTTAGAACATGGATGAAATACTTAAATTGGCTATGAAAATAAATTTTACATTTTTAATTTATTTACGTTTGGAACTCAATCTTCCCTTGTCTACGCCACGAATTAATAGAATCCAAATGAATTAATTGAAAATAATTGTTTATTACCCAAGAATTTTCTCTGAGCTCAAGCAGGAATATCGCAGAAATGTGAACCTTAACTATGTTGCAGCAAATTCTTAATCGTTTGCAATACCTTTTCAACGCACTGCGACAAACGCAGTCTGGTTGGATTACTCGAGAGGATTTCTACCAAGGGAAATGGAAGACAGGAAAGAGAAAACAACAAAACCACTTGAGATCAAAAAGTGGAGAATAAAGAAAATTTTTCTTGCGAGTGTACTCTAAAAGGGAGACACCCTTAATAGATAAATGGAATCTGCGATGAGGTCTTGCATACTTCTACCAATGCAATAATACACAAATGAAGTTTCCAGCTGGAAAGGCAAGTGAATAGACGTGAGCATTGAACAATGACGAGGCGTCTTTCTTTATAGCGCGAGGGACTTTTCCCAGGACATGTTTGCTCCTTAAATATTGGAATCGCTTTATTTACTCGCAGACGTAGCGGAAATGTTTGAACTCGTTGTAGTTTACTGGCAAGATATTGCGTGTATGCGTCTCTTTATTAGAAATTACACAGAGGTTGAAAAACATGAGATGAAAATAGAAAATAATTCTTATTTTAGTAAAACTATCTGGGATGGTCTTTCATTACTGAACAAAGAGTACCGTGTAACTTTAAATTAAAAATGAAGTACTTCATTGCATTTTATTGTAGAATATAAAAATGTTTGGTGTACCTCCTGCAGTACAATTCAATTATTATTAATTTAGTATACACATGATACATTAAGATTGATTTAAAATATATATTCAAGCTTTCAAAATCTCCTGTTAATTGTTTCCTGTCACAGAGTTTCATTGTACTTTATCCTAACATTTAAAAATGAATTAAATTTTCTTTATTAGATAGCATAAAGTATTTTCCCATATTTTGCCTACTAGATAAAACAGTATTCCTGCAAATGAGCAATATAATAAACCGAGAATGTTGCATCACCTTCAACAAAAACAGAACGAAAAGTGTTGAATAACGAATAAGAAATTTCAGTTGTTCCAAACTGTTAAGCTCATTAAGCACTCTAGTTTTCAGTTTCGTTTTTCGTGGTTTTTACTACCGACGACAGAAAACTTTTTAATGAGAGTTTTTAATAAGAATGAAATACTACGAGCAGTATTTTGTGTTTATTTCACTATACTTTCCTACATCTGAGAGCTTAGGGACGCCCAAAGGTCCGCATACCGCGGTTTGGGGAACACCGGTATAGTGTTGCATGAAAATAAGCGATTCTCTGTTCTCTGTTTACGACAAGTCGATCGTGAAATTGTCGACTCGTTTACGAGCCGGTTCGTAGGTGTCCCTCGGTCATAGCGTAAAGGGTCCACTAAAATCGTTGTATTAATTGCGTAATACGTTGTAACGTCCAGTTTTAATGACCGAAGTTCTGAGGATCGGTGCAAAGTAGGAACATTATAACGAAGCACGTGTAATTGAGTGATCCTGTTGAACGATGCATCGAATGCAATGAAACTGTGCAGTAACTACATGTTTGTTCCCTTCTGACGCAGTTCGTCTCGTTGATTCTAATTTGGATTCCCTTTGCCCTTTGCGAGAAACGGGAAAATTGTCTTCGGGCGTTCATGTGCGTAGGCGACAATTCTACTATTTCACAACTGTTTCGATTGATAGAGTTAGTCTCTGTCCTACTGTGCTTTGAATCCGTTTATAGGAAACCCGAGGGCTTTATACATATCCAGAGGTTATATAGAGAGTTTTATTTTTAATCCCGATGGAGGAAACCGAGGTTAATTGTAATTTAATTCACCTGCAGGAAAGCTCATCAATCAAGATTTGCTAGGAAGAGAATTTATATCAAATTACTGCAATTTGCCAATTAGATGATTTCGTTCCTGAATAAATCATATTTGAAACTGATTGGGGCACGCTCATGTTCTAAAAAAATTCCGTTAAATAAATTCTGCTATATTCTAACATTTTTATATACAGTATGTAGAATTAATTTTTCATAATCAACAGCTTTATTTTCTCGTAGGTACCTCTGCACTGGATGCGTATAAATTCTATGAAAAACGAACGCGTTACCCGCGCACCTTCAAACTCCATTTATTTGAAACCGAGGTCTCCTAAAAAAGAATTTCCTTTTACGTTTTCGTTTCACTTTTACACGAAGAATCACTCACACCTCGGTTTCAACCTACATTACAAAATACATTGTACTTCAAACAGCGCGTGTAATGTTTCGACGCTTGGATTCTTAGGCTCGTACGAGGAATATTTCGCGTTTAACGTGGAAGCAGGTTTAACCGGAGCCGGCCAAAATTCTATGTCGCTCCGAGTGGAATGATTAATGAATCATCATTGTGTCTAGAAAGACGTTCAACCGAGAACGAACGTTCTAACGTCGTCGTGAGTACGTTTCAGTTCTAACGCCCTTTCTGTCTCCCAGAATCGCCGTGAATTACGAGTACCAGGGATTCTTAAAGCTTCTCACGTAATGAGAGTCTCCAGGATATAAGGAACGGAGCGGCTCCAGGTTCGAAATTCATTAACGGTACTGCTCCTTGCTTTGCACTCTCTGTCTCCATTTCCCTCCCCTCTCGCTCACACTTCCACTGTTTCCCATCTCAACCCTTCATCCCCTCGCTCCTCGTCTTCGACCATTTCTGCCGGTCGTTGTGTGCGAACCGTCGCACTTGCGCCACAGGGATAATGGTATTTTTATAGGTTTACTTGTTCCTCACTCGGTAAGTGGACACAGTGATCGACCGCACTAATTATTTTCATGGATAATCCGCCCGATGGACGTTTTCTTCTCGCTCTGTCGTTCGGGAAAAACAATAGGGATCCTCTGAACACATCGATTAATATTAATCGCGGTTGAACTCGATAATTATACGTCTTCCTTATGCCAAGAGGAACACAATGCAGCTGTGTTTTATCTAAAGTTCATGGAGAAAGATTGCGGTCATCCTATCTAAACCTTTATTTAGGTATTCCGTTTCTCTTCGATGTTGTCCTCGTCAGAAAATTGGACGATTGACAGACTAGATTATGACGATCTATTGATTATGAAGACCTGTTCAAATTCTATTCCTGGTTGTCTGTTACCTACCTTAGATGCAAGTATACAAATTATGGATATTTTTTTTATTTTATACACTACATATTTACAACGTTGATACTTCAAAACAAATTTTGTAATTTTTATATTCCCCCTAACGATACAAATTTGCGATGTACAGCTTCAGAATTTTATTATTTTCGTCAGTACTCTGTATTAGGAACGTAATACATCTGCCGGTCGCGAATGTGTTAATATATGTAGTTAAGCAATGAAGAACTTAACAATTTTTCTTTCGATAATGAGAAGAATTGTAAAACATTAATCCTGTAAAAAGTTGTGAACAACAAATGGATGGGGGTTCATGTTTATATTTGAACAATGGTGTAATGAATTGTTTGAAAATATGCAATTAAGTAATTCTTGAAATGAAAACAAATATTCATGTGATGTAGATGGTCTGAAAACTTGAAATTTTGAGAAACATTGAACGTACCAACATTTTTATACACTAGAAACAGGAACTGTTATGAAAGATCACGGTGGTTTTATTGAAGAAAACAACTGAAATTTGAGTTGGCAAATGGAATATCTCACCTGCGTAAAATGTATGGCTAAAGAAAAACAGATTTCATTAAAGCAAGAAATAATCTTTCTTGTCAATGGTTCTTACCTCGGTCGGTCTCGCAAAAAGTAATACCCTATCCTGGTTCCTGGAATTACTTTATACCGCGGAAAAAGCAGGTGTAAACGTAGCTTGTTTATAATTATGATGCAAACACAAGTTGCGTATATTAAGCGAGATGTTTCGAATCACCTCAAGCAGCACCATTTCGTTCTTTGTAGCATTATATCTTGACTATGCAACTTTTACAAATTTATGTTTGTTTAAGAGCTATTATGACGTTGAGTGTTGAATTAATTTCAAAGATGAATAAACAATTTCATTGAAATGCTTGGAATAATAAAGCCCTTGAATTTTAGCAACAATAAAATGTTTTCATTGGGATTGAACTTTAATCATTGTCTGTAGTCTTGGAGAAACGCTAAGTTTATGGCGAATAATGTACGTATAATGTATACTGTAACAATACCAGAAATCGTGACCGAAAATTCTCGAACGTCGGTAGGCTTGCGGGGTCGGACGAGCGGGAAACGTTCGCGAACTCTCGCGAGGTGCTCGCATAGTGACGCGACTCGTTGACTGACCGCGCCCTATTAGCAACGATCGGATATAAGTATCGCTCTCGCGATAGCGGACGCGGCATGCCTTGCTGCACTCTTTAGGAGAGAACAAGAACCCGTTTCCATTCATTCCTGCGATCCTACACCTTACAATACTAATTAAATATGTAGAAAATAAATACTGACTTTAGATAAGTTCTTTTACGATGTACTAGGAATTTAAGTAATTTTACTGCTTTTTCAGTTGTTTCTCGCTATTTTGTTTCTACGAATTTCGCAATGATTTATCACTACGTCCAATGGTACTGATATTAATAAAACTCATCCATCAATCAATAATTACTACAATCGATTAAAAATTGACATTGTTCCGTGATCCATTATGTAAAATTCATTCAATAAAAAAAGAGTAGGATCGTATTGATCGATTGGATCAAACTAAACTTCTCCACAACTCTATGCAAATTCATGCTGCTAAAAGGACTAACATTTCATGTATTTCTCGCAGTCCTGTTTTACGCTGCTCCGTACCAAAAGCATGACTCGAAACACCGACGTTACAAAACGACCTTCCAATAACCAAAATACCTGGCGCGCTGGATATTTACATGAATGGAAGACGTTGGTTTCGAGTCTTGTTAAATTTAATTACTTCCATTACCGGAGTCGTGAAGGGTGTCGGAGCAAAACGCTGCGAGCGCTTGTGAAAATAATTTTCCTCACACTTTTTCGCACTCTCAGCTAAGGGATGGTCCTTTCAACTAATTCCGGGCGAAATCTATTTCGATCGGAACGACGCTTTAAAACGTTTCACAGGGGACACATTTTGTGCGTGAAGGCACTGCAACGGGTAAATAAAAAGCGCGCCGTAAGTAAATCTCGTCTAATGGAACCTTTGAAAAACCACCAGGTTAGTGGGAGAAAATAAATATAAAAACTGATTCAAATGGAGAGCCAAATAAATGATTGGGATCGAAGGAAACGCGACATCTACCAACGGTTGATGTTGCGAACAAACGATGAGGGTGACACAGTTTCATGCGATTGAAGTAAGATTTTAGCATTCGGCGCTTCCTTCTTTTCTTTTGGTAATTTATTTTTTATGTTTGTATTTTTAAGTAGTTATTTAATGTTCTCATTACATAGGTATGTCGAGGTGTGCGTGTAAAGTAACCATATGAAATAGTTAACTGGTAGTTGTGCAAGAGACGAAAGATGGAGCTTGAATACCTGTTTATAACATAATATTATATTTGTATTAAACCAGAATAGGAGGGATGACAAATTGTATATACTCAACCACATATATTTGAAATAATAAATCTTTTTATAATTCTACTATATTATAATGTCTAAAGAAGATTAGAATAATCCCATTCCAATTAAAGAGAAACATTTCATTGGCAAAATTCAACAATGCTGTGTTTATTTCGTTAATTATAAGTACATGTTCACGCAACTTCACCGTAAAATAATTTCATTTCAAACTTCCATATTATCATGATTAATTCGGATTAAACGTATCGCAATAAATTTAGAGTGCAGTGACAAATTAACGATAATGTTATCATCACGTGAGCAGCGATTTCATGCAACGAAACGCCGCCAATTTTCTTCGCAGTTTTTAAATGAGAAAATACGAAAGAGTAATGGAAATAAACAAATAATTCGGGTCTCAGCGTAATCTTTCAGAAAATACGTTCCAATTAATTACGAGCCTATCGTTTCCCTTCCCATTGTCAACAATTTAATGCAAAATATTATTCGTATCATTGTACTGCTATCTTTGCAGGCAAGTAATATTTGAACGACTGATCATAGCGAAAGAAATTTATGTGAAAGCAGCTGTCCAGTTTCGGGACTGGGAAAGTTAAACATTTTTGATTAAGTACTCCGCATGATCGCGCCATTTCGAAAGCCACTTACTGTCGAAAACAATATCTCGATAACTTGATAGAAGGCAGTTAGAAGTTTTTCCCCAATCGAAGGTGGTCTTCAGATGACTTTCAACGCGGAAGTAGGGTCTGCGATCGATCTTCGAGATAGCCCCAATCTAGCCGCAGTTGGAAGATACTTGACTTTGGGTAAGTTATTTTTGATATCTATTGATGCATCTACTAGCTTCTCGTATGCTTACCGCTTCCCCTAGTTCTCGCGTTTCCTCGGTTATGTTGACTTTTCCGTGGAATACCTCCTCCGATATTTTCCACTCTCATGATTTATGATTACTTTCGCGAGATTGTAAGTTGCTTTCGAAATTGCTTGTTCCGGTATCGGTGGCGATACGATGTTTTAAATTGGATTGTTAAAATAGTAATGAAATTATTTTTTCGCTTGTAAATTTTTATAAATCACTGAAAATGTAGTCTAATAAATCGTACTCTCGTAGATTATAATAATTTTCATTGTATCTCAAAATAATCTAATAAACGTTGACTATTTTTCGGGGAATTTTCTTAGAGCGATTGTTTAAAATTAACACCAATCCTGCTTGAAAACAAGAGTTCAGACGGTACGAATAGTTTCGTGATTCCCTCTATATATTTCAGTCTCAGGTTCCTGCATGGAGATGAGGGTTTAGAAGTTCAAGCCAGAACTGCTGCGTATGGTAGGCAGAAATACAATTTTCCGGTACGACCTGGATTAAGGATCTCGATAGGCGCGGTCGAAGGGATGGAAACACCCTTACTTGAAATTTCAATAAAAAATTTCATCAATCCGCAGCCCCCACTCTTTACACCTATAGATATGTCGTTGGATTACCATTCAATCAAACCAATTTATTGAATCTTTAACCTTCGAACGGAAATTTTTTTAACCCGCGAGGGTGTCCGCAATACCGCACTTTAATTCACCCCTTATTTTAGGGAAAATCAAACAATATTTCCTCTGATAATCTATTTAAATAGACCTCTACTATTAATAGTAGTATATTGGAATTCATGTATTATCATTTAAGTCTGGCATCGCCTGAAATTCAGATAGAAATCTATTACTATTTGATGTAGTTCATTCCAAATATTTGAGAATAATTACTTATGTTAAAAAATTTTTCCAAATATGTAAATAATTAATAATGTTTCCATTGTAAATGAAACCTGAAATATAAAAATAATCATACTCCTTTTGAAACTCCAATATTTTCTGAACGTGATGATCACTCTTTGCACCACAAACTGTCGCCATAGCTAAATTAATGATATTTCGTTGAGTGATGTTATAAAAATAATGTCTCGAAGTGCTTCAGTCAGTAGAACTGGCTTTGATAATTTAAACAAGTACGCGCATGCATTTGTGAATCTCTGCGTTACGAGAACCACTCTTCATTTAGGTTTTTTAAAAGCGGATCTCTTACACATTTCCTCGTTACAGAATTCAATTTCTACAGCGTTTGCGTGCCGCTTAAGTCCAAAGTGGTCATGCTTATAAGAATTGCAAGCTTTACGTTCATTTTACGTTCACCTTTGCAACTTAAGACATTCCTAAAAGAATATTCATAGTAAAAACCAGTAGGTTTCTCATAACTCAGAGAAAATTAGAAAAGCCGGATTAATATCTTCCAGCTTGTATCGTATTTGCCATTTCGTCGCGTGATAATTATTAAAACTAACGTTTCGTGTTCCTGTTGGAGGATCATGGCGGTGTGGACAGATTTAAAGAAAGAATTAAATATGTAATGAATAGTTATGTGCACAAGTTTAATGTGTGTTGTACCACAATTGCGTACATTAGTAAATGTACTAACTGCAGAAAAAGGAAATGTAACTTGACTTATATATTTTAATACGTTGAGTTAAATATATAGTACTACTAAAAGAACACAAGTCTTTTCATTAAAAAAGGGAATATTTGTGTCTTACATTAATAAGTTCTTCACTCTTTATTAATGAACATTCATTCATTCTGAAGACCAGTTCACAAATCACCCTGTATATCGCAGGATAACACGAATATAATGAAGCCTTCGGTAGCTGAATTTCCTTTCAATACCCGCGCAGAGTAAACTAGTCACAGTATTAACAACATTTACACGAGATGACCCCTTCACCCCAAATTTCAATAACCCTTTCGACGCGAATCTTTGTATTACAAGAACATAATCTTCCCCGGAGTTCCCTATCTCCGCCAATATATAACCAGAAGCTGTTATCACGCCGGTTAATGTAGCACTATTATTAACATAATAGGCAAAGATGATAAGGTGTTTAGATTCGCTTATTGAAATTGTCTTTGAAATCCCCACATTATATGCACCTAGCCGAGGCGATGGCATTGTTGGCTGCAATCTACGCTCCACGATCTCTTCCATCGAACGTGTACAAAAGCTATCGGTGATCTAGGATCGAGGGGCTTGCGACGGGATGGTTACGTGATGGAAACTGATGCAAGAATTAGCGTACATATCGTACCGTGTACCATATCGATTACAAATAAACACCAATTGGGACTCTGGGACAGTTCTGTACGTTTCCCTTGTTTATTTTTTCGTGTTTGGGATGAGAACTGGAAATAGTATCTATTTATGATCTACCTGTCTGCTGCCTGGAACAGTCTGGCTTGTGGTAGTCAATTGTGACCAAAATGTTTAACCGCCTCATGCTCAAATTTATATTCTGAGATGGAAAGAGATTGTTCGGGAATTTAAAATTATTCGAGAACCGATGTATGGAAGTTAACTGAGAAATGAAATTATATTTATTAATTTTAGTAATTTAGTAATTATAGTAAAAATAATATCTATGGACAATGAATGTGGTACGATGATACTTATTAGCTTGGTTCGAGTGGATATGTTCGTCTAAATGTAATTTAAAACAATTCACATAATAAATTAAGATTTTGTGTAATGCACGAATATATTTTATTAATTTGATGAAAATATTAGAATAAGGAAACAAAGGAAAAAAAAAAAATTTCGAGGAAATTAAAGGAAAAACGTTAAATCGAAAAACGAAAGTTATTTGTAAAAGAGAACGAAATGAACAAAAATATTTGAGATGTACCCTGGTATGACCTAAATACCTGATTAAAAACACGACGATCGTAAAAATACGTAGCCATCCTCAAAAATAATAATTCATAGGTTCTTTTTGGGGAGAAATAAAATTCAGCGATAAGTTACTGATTTCTGACAGTTCCAATACATACATACAGATACATTTATAATTCATTATAATTATCTACAGTTTCTATTGCTGTGTAAGTATTCTACTTTTATTCTTTTACACCACTTGTCTGAAAAGTTTATTTCTATTCCTCTGGCACAATTATCAGTGTCCATTTATAGATCAGTTATAATTACTCTGGAAATCGTTCTACTTTCAAATTCTAGTTCGAGACGTTGATAGACGTTCGAATTTCGACTGCGAAGTCTGTCTTTCTCGTTATAACCGCAAGTTCTACCATCTCAATAATTAAAACATTGTACGATCCTGAAATAAACATTTACATTTCTACAAAGACGTCGTGGTTGACGTTTTTATTTGCAAATTGAATTCCACCGACTGTGGAAAACTCCCTCTTAACGTCTTTCCTGGAAGAGAGGCTAACGTAATTTCGGCGATTTCGCGTCCAACCTGCAACACGTACAAACCTGTTCACTGGCGGTTCACAGTTTTATGAATGTTATATTGTGAGGAAATTTCTGTCGCTAATGAGTTCCGTTAGCGACGTAAACTAATTTCATGTAACGAGAAATGTTGGTACTTTGCTCTAGTTCCAGGACGCTCACTTTTAGCTAATCATTTACTGGAAATTGTTGCTTGTTTCTGGATATAGTCGATGTTTATTCACATTTTCGCATTCATTCCGGGAGAAGTTTAATTGATTATAGCTTTTTAAATGGAGTTTCGTAATTGGAATATTGAAAGGCTAAGGTTTATGAACTAGATACGTATACACATAATTACTGTTTAGTCTATTTGTTCTTGAAAGGCATTATTTTAGAATAATTCTTTCATTTTTATGAAGTAGATATCGACCTATGATCCTGAAAGTTTCATATCTCTGAAACATGAACGTGCACGGTATGATGCTTTTTATGATTTGAACAAGATATACATCTTCAAAAATTCAATGGCCAGTTATATGATCCAGGGTGCAGCAATAATAATTAATGATCTTTGCCAAAAACTAATTAAATAATAAATACTAATCTCAAAAATAGAATCATTAGAAGAATTTTTCTTTATAACAGATACTGACCTGGATCAGTCCAATTAAAATTATAAATGGTCCATAACCATTTTCGAGAAGCTCCTATAATTGAAAAGAGATACTAGATCTGTAACCACAATCTTTCCGATCGACTCTTAGCAGTTCAGGGCAGAAATTTCATTACCCAAATCGTTCCCAAGAGTAAAATTGATTGCTCCACGATCCCTGACCAACCGTAAGAGAAATTCACTTCGCCACGTCCGCGGGGGTGTCGACTGCTAATCCCTTTTCTTTTAAGCCATCCCCATCTCGATCTCTCCGTCTCATGTATGTTAGTTTCCGAAAAGGCACGACGAAAAGTCGATTGGTGGCGTGAGCCCTCGCGTAGCAGCAATTCTACCGAAACGAAATTCGCGTAAGTCGCCCGGCTGTTTCATCCAGCTTCCCGCACCAACGCCAGGAATCCTCCCAAGGGTATCCCTTGCACCCCCACACGTCGTTTCATCCCTCCGTGGCGCTAGATGTTTGCGGTTTGTTAGAAGAACGTAACAAATAAGGTAATCTTCCACACATATAGCCGGGCTTGTTGAGACGTGGTGCCGTGCTGACTCTAAAACAGCACAGTCGAGAGGGAAACTCTTTTTCCTTGTCTGTTTTTCCTCTCTTTCCTTAACTTGCTTCCAGCTCTAGGGTCGGAGGGACGAAGGAAAGCGTCGGCGAACGGAGAAACACACCGAGGGGAGGGAAACGGTTCTCCATGCCGCGTTCACGAGTGTTGAGGAGGGATGCACATAGACAGAGCGTGGGCGTCGCGAAGGAAAGAAGGTTCGACGTCACGTGTGAAGCTCGAACAGGTAAGACAAAGTCAGAGATGAGGAACGAACGAAGAGGGAATCGTCAGGTTCGCGCATGCAAAAGGACCGACGGATGTACGTGGCCGGGAAACTGGAAACGGAGACCCTGTATTCTCTGCATTTCTTCATTACGGGGATTATACGGGGCGAGGAGTGGACGTGAAGCGTTCCTTCTAGCCAGATTTTTCCATCCGTTATGCGCGCGGCGTGTGCACACGTATGAGAATAAACGTATTAGAATCGCGTGATACGATCACTGTCTCTCTTTGAAATCCCCTGGATTCGAGTTTCAACGGGCTTTGAGAAAAACCGCGCGGAAATCGTCTTTGAAGGAAAGAACATGACCACTTCGTCTACCTATGGCGCGAGAGATGAGGCTAATGAGTCTACTCTTAGTTTCTTCTACTTCACTTAAAAAACAGACGATGATTACATAAAAAGAAATTCAAGTCGATTAATTGAAAATTGGCAAGGCTAAAGTGTCCACCGATTTTCAAAATGCTGTTTCGAGAAAAACATGTTTAAAATTTTCGGTACGATGACGCGTAGCACTAAATATAAGTCGCTTAATTCCTGTTCAGTTAACGAAACATTAAACTTCTACATATAAGTCTATTTTGAAAGTAAATAGTTTCTTAAAATTTTGCATCAACACTGATCTTTACGAACCTTTCCTTTACTGTCTGGAAGCATGACAACGACGACACAAATTTATATTAATTCATTCATAAATAGTCCTCTCTATTCCGTGATTGATATTTCTTTCTGCCAGCAGCACATGGCCGAACAAGTTTTCTTAGCGAACGCGTTGATTCCCGGACCCGAGAGTTGATTTCATAGTTCTCGGTGATTGCTTCCGGGCCGACTGGAAACTGCACTCGACACCGTGGGACGTGGAGGCACTGTGAATGGACCGAACTGTTTTGTTTCGAATTCCAGTATAACGGACTATTTTTTGGTCTGGATCGATTTTGTTGGCTGGGGGCCGCGAAATGGGAGTTATTTGAGAGTGAATCGAAAGGCGACGCTGGAATTTTTTGATGAAATTCTAGCCTGAGTCGTCCAAAACGGTCGCCAGATTGCTCGCATTAATAAATATATACAATCGAGATGATGTTATGCAAAACAAAAATTTTTTAAATTCAAGTTAAATATTTGTATAATTTTCTTGAATTAATATTTATAAATGGTACTGTGATCTACTATAACTCTGAATAAAAATTTCCATTCTAATTTACATTTTTTTTTTGTTATTTCAGCTGCTTCTCACAGGAATTATTAATGAAAGATACCAACAATATTTCACAAATTGCAATAAATGAATTTTACTTTCTTAGTAACATTGATTTTGATACCAGTTTTAGGAAGGGAGTGTAGCTCTCTAGGACGTAGTCCAATAAAGAGAAAAATCCGAAAGAGATTCAACTGTGTGGTGCCTAAATCCACTCAATCCCTTTCCCTATAAAAATCGAATTTCATATATATCAAAGCTCCTATAAACCAAGATAAACCGAGGATAGGGCCAAATCATCCTTTTCCTAAATTCCTTCAAAGACAAGTTCCACTAACTTTCTTTCAAAGTCTCTCGAATCCCAAAACCATGGTACTTCGAAAAGAAATAACGACTATGCGATGTGATCATTGTGTTAATTTTCCTATACACGCTTCTAGATTCTGATCAATAGGATCCTCCGGCACTCAGGACCAACTTGACAATTTCCAACAGTACCTAGCAAATCTTGCCTTGCAGGTTAGAACTTTCAGTGGTCAGTCGAACAATGGATACGCAGAAGCTAATGAGGGATTTGCAACTTGTGACAAAGGGATCGATCGGCTCTCTCATGGCGCGTATGGAATGTGTCGCCGCAGTACTAACTACTTCGTTCAACAATCCTTTGTACTGAACGTCTTTGTTACATATACTTGTCTGTTTTAACCTATTTAACTTCAATAAAATTTCATGTATTTATATCTGTAGTAGTATGAATTTGCATAAGCATCTGGAAACCTAGTTATAATCTGGTTACTATTAATCCTTCATCTATTGTACAAAATACTTCATGCAAAACGAAATTGAAAACGCGAACATAATATTTTCGTTTAACTGTCCTTAATGAAAAATAAAAAAAAAACAATTTAGAGAATCTTCTCACATGTAATTATATAAGTTTCGAGTATCGGTGAAGGAATTATAAACCCCTTCGTTGATATGAATTTAAATTGAGAGATACAGCTGAGATAGATAGAGACATTTATTTAACCTTCGCTGAGGGCTCTGTATATTCAATGGGCGTTTGAAAAGTTCCACCTAGGAGATCTAAATCTGAAAAATGAGCCTCGAGGGAGACCCAAATTCGTTTTAAAGGAAGATCAATTAAAAGCCTTAGTGGGAGATAACCCAGAAACAACAATTCCAGATACTGCAGCAAACTTAGAAGTTCCCATTGGTTGTGAGACTGTTTCCCGAGGCCTAGTCATAATAGGGAACAAAGTTGGGTGGATGATTGCAACATGCTGCCAACTTCCTAGTCACAAAGACTATATCATATAGAACCTCTAAATCTTACATGATTCGAACTCGTGCGTCCTCTACGAGTCTTCCTAACCTTGCCTTTTCTTATCAACTTTCTGCTACTTTAAAAATTGTTCATAGTTATGATATATATATATTCTAAAGAAAATAGTAGTTCACTTCTGGATCAGTCTCCTATTGCATTTTTCTGTAGACACTGTGTTGATACAATTTGTCTAAAATACTTGTCTTAATTAATTTCCAGTAAACAGACTATTTTATTTATTTATTTTTTTTTTTTTTTTGAACTATCCAATCACTGAGACACATGTTCTAACTTTAAACAGGGAAAAAGTAACTCCCGAAGGATACTTCTAAAACGTCTGCATTCCTCAAGTTTTCATCCCTGAGCTAACAAAACCTAGCCAGTTCATTTAATATTTCTGCAGTCACTAGCTTCCAGTTAAATAGAATCATCTAAGCCAACACTAATCATCCCATCCCTCTGCAATACGTGTGGGATCTATTTCTGGATCCACGAGGCACAATCGTGGATCGGAATGCGCCCATGACAACAATTATCGTGTCACGGTGCCACGGCACGCGCAAACGACCGTGGCTCGTTTAGAATTCGTGTTTGGCTTCATCCCTACGTGCGAATTTGCTCGATAAAGTGCGAACGTACTTTATAACACGGATGTCTTCAGACTTTGCCATGCTTTCCCTCAGCCTAACGCGTCTCTACGTGGCGCGGGTATTAAAGCAAGGGCCTAGGTTATCATCGTTTAGCAAAGAGGGACCACCGAAACGGTATGTGGGATTTACGCGAGGATTTCTGTTGCGTGGCAAACCCTTAGTCGAATAGACGCGGGCGAATATACTTAGGGGAATAAATTCGAGTGGAGATCTCCTTTTTTTGCACAATGTTTACTCCACGTGATATAAATTCTCCAAGAAGGGGTAATGTAGTTGGTGAAAATGTAGGTTGTGAGAGGATAGGCAGACCAAGGGTAGATGAACAATTTTAATAAGAAAACATGTTCATACTGAGGTCACTTCTATTTTATACGGTATGGATGAGACATACTTTATGTTTGTGACGTTAAACGTGAAAGCACTACAAGGATTGGCTGGTTTGTATTACCTATTCGAGCAAGAGTGAGGTCTCTAGGCTATTGCGTTTCATGCGATGAGAACCTCACTCTGGCAAAGTGTACATTTAAATAGTCCATCGTAGATTCGTGTGCTCTGTAATTTTGGTTATACATTTGATTGTAAAAAAAGGAGTGCGCAATGTTGATGCCTGGATATTTTTCTGGAGATGCAAAGAACTTTGGAGGAGAGAAAAATTTGTGTTTAAAATCGATCGAATAAAGAAATAAAATACTTTTTGTGAATACAAATGTAGGAATAAAATTAAAAGGTTTTCTTAATTAATGAAACTGTTTTATTCAGTAATTTCACCATATCATTGCTTTTATTTTATACATGTGTATTTTCTTGTTTGTATATGTATGTACTTGGTTAAATGATGAACTTCCGCGAGAAGAAAAACCAAGGAAGCGCAAACGTATCGATCACGGATGGTCGAGGGGGAAAAAATTCGGAGGGTGTAAAAAGGATGGCGCTAAAGTTAGGGGTAACTAGCGATGCGAGACGCGCGAGTTTACGGCTACTCTGGAAAAAAGCGGACGTCTTGATCGATTTTCTCGTATGCAGGCGTCGAACCGAATTCCCCACTGAGCTGTTTGGAAAAACGAAAAGAACGAATAGAATGAAGAAAGAAATTTCTACGCGAAAGAAGCCACCACCCAACGCGTTTAATTGCCGGTTTGCGTAGCCGCGGCTGAAGTTAACCCTGCGAGAGAGTTATTTAAGTAGACAGGTTTGTTTAGTTTTACGCTTCCAAATTGAGAAATATTAGAAATTCTCAATTGATAATAGGAAAGCTACCAATATTTTCGTGTTATATCAGTCAGTACTTTAATTATAAATATTTATTTAAGATTGGAGCAGATCCTTACATATCTTTTGTACATCATTTATTTTACATAGTTAATGATGTCATGTCAAAATTTTAATTCAAGGAACTAATATCATATCAAAAATATTCTTTTGTAAATTTCGAATTCTAAAAATTTCTTTTTTGGACAAGTGAAGGTGAACATTTAAAGATCTTAGAAGCCATTATTTAAAACTCGTGTACAATTACATATAAAACTTCGATTCTTGCCGTGTAAAAATATTCGAAAAGTATTTTCCTATCGCAATTACATTTGCAAATCTATCTAACAGTCCGGTTAAGTTTCATAATCCTTTGTTACTGTCGCGACGTGCTCTGGCAAAACCGAAGGGAACGTCAGATTACACGCGCACACCATATACTATTGGGAGAAGGAGCATTTGGAAAACACCGTGCAGTAATCTCGCTCGACATTTAATCACGTTAATGGGCAAAAAGTGTTATCAGCGGCATGCAAAACAGTCTGCTGTCTGAAGCGCGGCTTCCGGTTTATCAGACGACGTCCGTCTGTCACGCGACAAAATGTACAACGAAGTAGTTGCGTGTCGCGCGGATTCAAGGCGTACTTACATCATTAAGACACCCGATTCCACCCCTGCACGCATTGCATTAATTAAGGTTGAATTAAGCTAATTGCATTTCTACGTTCTTTGTCGTCCCCTGTATTTCCCCCGCGGCCATAATGATTTCGTTATCATGTCATGGTACCCTCCCGTTAATTACTTCACCTTTATCGCGCTCGTATCAGCGACCTTACATATTACCAATTATTTTCTATCCATCGAACAAAGCGCTTTCATCTACCAGGAACTGTTCAAACCCATGGTTCTGTGTACTATGAAACGAAATACTTCAGAAAATACATGGATTGGTAACAAAATATTAAATTTCTAATAGACAATCTCGACGTACGAGTCAGTTCGTTATCATTTTCCATGAAAGTTTTAAAATTATGAGAAAATTGGAGTTAATAAATACTTCATCTTAGTAGATCAATAAACTGTACTTTTGGGCTGAAAATACTTGGGCTTTTTTTAATATAATAATTGTTTACGTTGATACAGATGAACAGGTATACCTTGGACATTGCACTGTATTTGAGTTTGTTATTTATTATTTACGGAACTTAATGAATATGAATAATTATACACATTTCTACATGTACAAAGAAATTATTTTCATTAAATTTGCGCTTCAAATTATTATTTGAAGATTCATTTGACCATTGTCGATGTATAATTTGCATTACTATCACGTTCGAATTAATAACAATTTTAGTATTCCTGCACTCAGCATTTATTTTAAAATATTAAAATGTATGTAAGCCTATTGAAACATCTATTTGACACTTGTGCGATCGCATAAATTTGTTTGCAGTAACAATCTGCTTCATACCGTGTAAATATTTATATTTATCGAGAATTTCTTCTGCAATTAGTATACAGGTTTCCTGTCTCGTTCGCTACGGTACAATTTCGGATAATAATAGAGCTACCTCGGCATTTTATTGCATGCAGATCGTATGCAAATTTCGTGCATCCATTTCTTTATCAGTTTTACTCCGAGCCAAATCGCATCCATTTCATTAAAAACTACGAAGGTTTCATTCACCGGAAAATATTAAATAATTCTGAAAATAATTATTCTTGTTTACACATCTGTTAGCAAGATTCCATAGATTTTTCTTATTGATTTTATCAACGTGCAATTTTTTGTGTGTAGAATTAACCGAATCTTTTACAATATTATAATTTTCACAATTCCTTTCAATGTTATAATTTCAATTAATTATTGATTACATATGAAAACTTATAATGGAATGAACTAAAATGATCAAAATAATTTTTGTAAGTTTCTTTGACTAATTCTTGTTTTGACCTTATTTCTTATGATATTAGTTTTTAAATAAATAATGTCATGCTCTTACAACCAAGTAGAAAACAGATTAATTTAAAAAAATAAAATGATAAATGTTTTATTAAGTACATTACATCACATTTAATTATCTATTTAATCCACGATCCTGGAAGCAAACTAGTTAACCTCTACACACCTACAACAAACAAATCGAAGAATGCTCCTACGAGATTCTCCCTACTTCAAACATACCGCGCGAAGCTGCCTAACGCGAGTGATCTAGGTCAGATTGCAAACACAGTACATCGTACTTAACCCGGCAAACTCAAACACATCCAGCACGGTTAACTCCGAACTAATCTTGATTTAGCAAACGAAAATCATTGAAAACAAATACTGGGAACAATTCTTGGTCCTGAATGAAGGATACGAGTGAATCACGTCGTGATTCCGAGTCCTTTTCATCAAGAGAGATCGTTTCACGGCGCACGAGGGATTCGTGGACGGAGAGAGCATGTCTTCATCACTGGAGCGAAGTCGACTTCTCAAAGTGCTTGGAGAAAATCTTGAAAGCAAATCACCCACATCACGTGAAGCAAGTTTCAGACTGAACTGTAGCTACTTCCCTTCCCGGCCAGTATAACGCTCTAATGTCCATTATTAAGTTAACCGATCCGCGTTATTGTTCACCCCTCGACTCTCCTAATACCCACTTATCCAGCTCGAACGGGACGAGTCTTCGAGTTGCCTTCGCTTTCAGAAATTCTCAACGGCGAAGCTCTAGGGAATAGAAACTGGGCCACACAGGTGATCCCCTGGCGGTTTCCCTTGATTCTCGCCGAGAACACGCGTCGAGTTCACAAGGGGACTACGTATCACAAAATTACTACCGTATCACACCCCGAAATTCTGCCAGCGAAATGCTCTGTAAACCGCGCTTCCACCTTGCGTTTCCTTTCTACGAGCTCAAGCTGCATCTACTTATATCCTGATCTCACGTTCCGATGAGCTTTCAATCCGTATGCATGCCCTGGCTGAGACTGCTTGTCGAGTTTTTCAATACAACAAGGCCTCGTACGGCGCGGTTAAAGGGGTAGTCGAGCATCGCAATCTCCGAAAAACCATTTTCAAGGATTTTACGTAATCCCATTGGTACAAGTGAACCGTAAAATATCGAAAGCTGATCGGATGATTTTTTGAAATATGTGTGCGGTGAAAAAGATTAACTGAGGAGTATAGGGATGCAGAGTTTTTAACAAACTTGTTTATGAAAAGAAAGAAGGAATGTTAAAGTTGGAAAGAATATAAAAATTTTGATTTTTTTTAATAAAGTATATATTGTATTTAATATTCCACCAGTAATGCTTTAGTTGGTACCAGAAATTATCGATAGAATGTTCTACGTCATGATTGAAAATTTGTGGAAATTGTTTGATTTGTTTTTATGTGTGGTACATATAATAAATTAAATACATACGTACATACAGTCAGTCCCATAAATATTTGTACCTTCTACGTCTATTAAAGAAATCTGTCTAAATTAAACGCTAGATTTGATATTTTCAAATAAATGTTTCGTTATAAATATGCACATGAATAAACTTTACACTTGTATATATTTACAATGAAATGTTTATTTAAAAACATCAGACCTCTCATTCAATTTAGACAAATTTCTTTAATAGACAAATCTTCCCTACCTCTAATCTAATTTAAATCTCATAAACCAAACTATATCAACCACAAGCAATAAATTACTATCGTCCAGCCATGATACATCAACTACCACAGCTTCCCTTATCAAAGATTCATCCATTACTCTAACAAAGGCGTGCAGACGAACATCCATTCGAAATAAAACCTACCAGGACATCCGAGCAACATCCGAACGTTACCGGAAGACGTACGTATTTGGAAGACGCTGCCCGCCGTATCCGCGGTTCTGCATAACGAAGCAAATGGTGACGCATGCATACAAATGATCCAGATATACACCGCACTGAAAGATCTCTGGTGCGAATCGAATGCGCAGTCCCGGTTGCGAAAGACTCCCAGGGGTCGTGTAAACCCGGTCGCGGTGCTCGTGAAAGCACAAATGACCGGTAGGGTACAGGTTGACGAGAATCGATCGACACACGCAGGATTTGCGATTTACCCCTGTCTACCACGGCGTCACGGGATCGATATTAAGAGGCCTGTCGTCGCGGTGTTTCGATACGATTATTCTTGTACCGCCACGATTCGGATTGTCTCCACAACTGGCATTTGTGTTAAGGTTTGGGGTCGTCAGCTTTACATTCGTCACAAGCAGAATTCCAGCAAATAAAAATAAATATGTGTGCAACACCTCATAAAAAAAATCTTTATGAATTTAATTCATTCACTGCCAACGACGAGATGTCTCGTAGTCGAAATTGATTGCAATATCACTCAAGGGGTAAGTTTATAGCCTTTTTAGTCACGAATTATTGCAAAAGAAGATCATAAATTTTCTTTTTAAAACAACAAACTGAATATCACTTTTCATGAACAAAATAATAATTTGCCTAGCAGTGGATGTGTTAAATAAGAGAAACCGAGAATAATACCTGAAAATTGACACTCTATAGTACCCCCTTGAGTACTTAGGATTGAAGAGTATCAGTCAACCTTTTTCCTGAAAGAAATAGCACAGTTATTAACATTTTTTAATTTTTATTTAATACAAGCAAAGCAATCAAATAAATGTCTATTTTCTCTTAGAATTTTCAAGTTCGTGAAAAGGATCCTTCGCGAAGATTCTAACGGGCCTACCACATTGCACATTCCCACCAACGTCAACAAAAAAGAAATTCGATCACCGACACTCGTCCAACCCTCGCGCCCTGGAAGTTAGCGAAGGTACAGGCATAACCGTGGTGTACAAGAGTTTCCTTCGCTCATTGAGAATTGGTTTATCGACTACTTACGTCGCAATCGCTCCCAGGGAAAACGTTCTACTCGCCCGTAGAAGCCCGACGCAATAAATATAACCATAAAACCCGGATCGTAAAATCCAGCGGCGCGGTATACCCCGTGACCGTATATATGTATGTACCGAGAGGAACGAAGCGCGAGCTCGAGTAGGACAGGGACACGCGGAGTTAGCTATTGGCACGTACGATGAGGAGATATAGCGTGAATGGTGCGGACAGCCTAACCCAAACGCCTCTACATGTGTAGCGGATGGCTTTTAGGGCATCGCCAACTATTTTGATCCTATATCGCGATTCAACGATGTGTATACAAACAGCCCATCCGGGTCGTCTGGCGGGGATGCATTCTGGGGAAGTTGGAAAGAGATTGGCCATGCATGGAATTCTGATTTGTTGATCAAAATTAATAAAATATGTAGGTTGGAGGTGTCACAGATACTGAATATTATAGTATATGGAGTGCTAAAGATATTGAAGCATCGCTGGGGTGAAATTTTATATGTCGAGATTAGGTTGTTAAAGTTTGACGAAGGTCTAAGGACGTGTATGGTAATTAGATCTAGGTATGCATGGTGATTTTAGTAAATGGGCCAGGCTATGGGTTTAGTGCTGTTCTGAATGGAGGCAGGAAAAAATCGTACAGGAATTTTTTGCGAAGTTCAATAACCTCTGTTGTTCTATTATATGACGCTTTTCCCAAGTGTATAGGTACATTTATGAAATTTAATTTTACGTTTTCTTTCTTTATATTAAATTTGACGTACATACCAGCGTATGAATATCAAGAATTTTATTTTAAAAAGTCATATGTTTTACGTTCAGTGAATACGAAAGTCAAAGGATCGGTTTTTATAATTTTTCCCTTTACTATTGGCCACGGTTTCCCATTACGCAAGTTAATGGTTAAGTACTACTACTACGAAAATGCATTTTATGGGAATAAAAATGACCTTTAGGTCACGAGTGCTACTCAAAAGGCAATCTCTACGTCGACTATATCATCGATGCGGACGTCTGTCTCGGTTTGGCGAGTCCTACCCAGAGGCAGCGTAATAAGGGTTCCTCTTGGTGGCCCGAAGAAATTCGTGTGTCGATAAAGCCTCGATAAAGTAGTCGTCTTATTAAGCACGCGTATCGAGTCGCCACGCTCCCGTGCACGCTAAATATCAAAAGGAATTTCGCCCATGCGCGTCCGATCATTTTCAAAGAGGCGAGCTCGCGCCCCGTAAAACCGGAGTTCATAGAAACGAACGTAAAATGGTTCGCTGTGCGTGGAAACGTTTATCGTTTGAAATTTCCTTCTCCTTCGGTCTTACCATTGTTTCAACGGCCCATTGCTCGACCGTTTCGTTATATGCACCTCGGAAAAGACGACTATTCGAGCGGAAAGAAATGTGCTCGTAATCGCGAGAGGACCGTTCGTCAGTAAGCCGCTTTATCGAGTTTTTCGATTGTTCGTTTTAGGGTGTTTTAAATAATCGTCTCGATGCTAATCGTAACACATTTAACAATACGTTATCTACACATACAAAGTGACACTAAACTTTTCCCTTTTGCAGGAACACGATTAATTTATATAATTCTCAATTTACGTATTATTTACTGAATGGTAGAGTCGGAACTGTGAACTTTGGATAATTTTAATCGGAATATAAATTATATTACTCGAACTGTTTGACCGACCAAGAAATAATTACTTCTTGGAAAATAGAAAAATAAAAAAATAAAATTCATTCAATATAAAGTAAATAAAATCTACAACCCAATTATTAGTCAAAACAAGGACATTATCTCAGGTTTCACCTGATTCAACTACTATAGCACGTGTTACTTGTCACGCATCATTTGTGTACGTAAATTCACCTCTTCGTAAATTATCTGATCAAATAAATGTAATAGTTTGTAGATGAAAATGAAGCACGATACTGGCGTTACGGAGTACGGAGCGATCACGTTGCCTGTTTACTCAAAGACCCGTTCGCGAAAGAGGCCTCCTCGACCTTACATCGCGAACTTTCGAGAGGACACTCGAGTTTGTCTTCGCAGTTACACATAACGATCGGTCGCCATCATCTCTTGGCCACCGTTGCTGCATAAGAGTTCACCGTTCAGCAACGAGGGAGGGGGTAGTTGCGCAACCGGGGGAGGGGGGAGAGAAGATCATCTCAAAGAGTGATAAAGATGAAAACTTTTTGGCTAATGACACGACCTCTTTGGACCAGGGACGAAGTCCCAGGCAAGTGGAAACTAGACAAGTATGTTCCGGAGTGCTCGCCGAATGGGCTAATAGTGGAAGTCTTTCGAATAACGAGGACTACTTACCGATTTGATATCCGTCGAGGGTAGTTACCACTGGTGGGCTTTACTCCGATGAAATTGCGATGCAGCGACGATGGGGAAATTTTTACCGGAGACAACCTCGCGCGCGTTACTCGGCCGCGGAATGATTACGTATTTGTAGCCGCGTGAAATTGTAATCGGTGAAAAAGATACTCCCGGAGTGGACTATTGGGAGAAATTTAAATTTTAAAGACGGACGGACGGATTAAAATTTTATTGGGAGACATGGATTAGAGATGAACGTTGAAAATTGGGAACGGTTAGAAATTTATGTTGTTCTACTTTGTAGAGTTATTATTAATTTAACCCTTTGCACTCGAAGCCTTTCTGTTGCAGAATGTGCTAAAAGGAACCATGTTGTATTAAATAATGTAGCATAAAAAGAGAGAATTTATTTTATCTGATCCCTACCAAAGTTCTCTGGACTTTCAACGTCCCCTCAGAGGGGACACCCCTCTGCAAAGTGCAAAAAGTTAAGGGCAGTTTTTTGGTACCGTGATAACGTACAAGGGGAATTAAAGAGTAACTCTTAACCTTTTACAGTCCAGGTTTCCTGATTTCAGTACAGTTCTGTCGAATCTCACTCAACATAGGACAGCAAAGAATTAAGTTTCCGTGTTTGCAACAATACTACTTGTACGTACTTGTGACATCAGTCAATATAATACTTAAGAATAATTTCACAATTATTTCAAATAATTATACATAAAGTAATATATTATTTGGTATAATTTCTTAAATACTATCAATTCAGAAGTGGCCAGGTGGTTCCAACCACTCTTTACAAACACCGTGCAGTAATTTGCGCCTGGTCTGGCCACACTTCTCCGACAGAGCCCAGGACGCGAAGTTTACCGACATTTGACGAGACAACTACGCTCGTTCCAGAGAATTTTAATAGAACACCGCGCCACCCTCAAATGCTCGCGGACGTCGCGTGTATCTCGTTACCTCGATTGCCGCCTGTGTTCGGTTATCCGTCATCCCGTTATCGGGGGGACGTTTGGGGCCACATAAAATAGTCGTGAAAATTGTTCGCGGATTCCTTTCCTGATTTACTGGCCGTATCGATTCCCGATTCAATTCGAAAATCGTGTTACCGCGAAAGCGATAACAGGTAACCGCGTTTCCAGCGCAACCTTCTACCGTGGCCGAGGCGATAAACGCGCCCCGCCAACGCCTGGGATGGCTGCTGCTACCTCTAATCGAGTCTTTGCCTAAATGTATGCGGTAACCGAGTAACGCCAAACTTTAAATCGATATCTGGAATTCGTCTAGGCGGGAGAGGAAGCTGGCACAACGGCGTTACCCCCTTGTCCCTTTCACGCCGAAGTAACCTACCACGAAGCGTACTGGAGGGTGCAAATGGTACATCCATTACTTCCCGCAGTCTAATGGCTGGAATTTATTAGGCGATAAGTTACTCCCCGGCTACCTGCCTTACTTGCTGAGTTCCGGGACTCTATCCGTGCGGAAGCCGAGGGGAGGACACATTTTCAGACCGTTTCCCTCCCCCGTTTCCACGATCCGTCACCTTTCCGTCTCAGTCGTCTTCTCGAGCGTTAGCCTCCTTTTGAGGAGCGGGTCACCGCAAGGACGTTGAGCGTGATTCCTCGGGATCACACTCTTTAACCCGTGGGATAGAGATTCACGGCTGTCGGGGCGAATTAGAAGGTCCCGTAATTCACGCCGACGTATTTCGAAGTGGAACGTTTCTAAGACGAGGGCGAAAGGGGTGATGGTTCCCGTTGTCTTATTTTTAACCCTTCTCCGTTAAGGATCGCTATGCCATGGGTGAAAATTTCACGCTGGAAGTACGGAAACAACGTGGAAACTAAATTTAGGGTGCACTCTATAAGCGATACACGTTAGACACCTTCTATCTTTATAAGACTATCGTTAACGTCGACTACGAGTACCCCCAGCTCCGTCGTATTTCAGGTCCCACCGAATGTACCCTAAACGATTATTGCCCGTTCGCGTACCACCCAATGGGCTCCGCCGAACACGTGGGCATTCACAGATATACTTCCCGCCGGAAATGAGACAAAATTTTTGGTTGCGTTAGCGTTTACAGGAAGTTAGATAAGGATTACAATTATGGTATGGAAATTGTTCAAATTAAATGATTGATACGATATTCATATTATTATACAGTCAGTCTCATAAATATTCGTACCCTCTGTATTTATTGAAGGAATTTGTCTAAATTAAACGATAGGTTTTATGCTTTCAAAAAAATATCGAAATAATGAATACATGATGTTTTGATACCGAATCAGATGCCATAAGTTCTAGAACAAATAAATTTCATTGCAAAAACGCAAAAACATTCGTGCCTACAAATCTACACAATTTTTAAAACAAATACTGTCCTGGTTCATTTTACGCAATGGAACTTCAATTAACGCAACCGTGAGGAAATTTTGCTTCGTCAATAATGAAGCTGTTTCCTACACAAAATCGACATGTGTTGTAAACGTTGTCTGCAGACACTCCAGTTATAAAAATAAAGCTCCATGGACTTATACTACTTTTGTAATGAATGGCTCGACTCTCCACGTCACATCCAAGCGTTCTGTTGCATTTTTGGTAAAAACAGCTTGTGAAATTGCTTTATTCCGAACCCATACTAAATCTCCTGCAGAACGATGTTTTGCACTCTGGCCTCACACGTTTGGCTGGCGCAGTGACATATTGTTATGTTAGCTACTCTCATCACGTCCAACGAACGATCGAACAGTGAACAAATAAATTTCCAGCGAGATACATATCAATACCGGCAATCGACTGAATTAAAACCATTGAAACTTCTATATTCAAGTAGAATACCAGCGATATTATTTATTTTATCAACTTATACAAATATTTTTTGCATTGCAAAGACATCCTAATTAAATGCAAAAAACTTAGAACAGATCCCTCCGGGCCAATGACATCCAAAAAAACAGTCTCAACCCGTAACAAATATGGAGGACGTCATGCATCTCTGTTCGAGCGTCATAACCGACGGTCGCGTCCTCTTCCCGCGGCTTGATCGATTCGAATAACGATGAATCACGCTCGAATTTATCGGCCCGTCTAGCCGCGTTCTCCAAGATTACTGGAAGCTACAGATGGATTGATAAAGCGGGATCCTCACCAACAGGTTCTGAGCTCGAGCTCGAGTGAACGGCTCACTTCGCGAGCGGCCGACAGAGAAGCATTACGGGCGTGGATCTGGTTGGCGGCTGGCGGATCGCAGCCCCATAATTTCGCCTCACGTGCTGGAATCTGCAGCTTCGATTTGTCATTCGGCGCGACTCGCGGACCATTTGTCAACCGACGATTCGAGCGACGAGTAGTTGCGCAGCCGTTTTATGTAGCGCGATAACAGCACGTCGACTCCGCTCGCAAGCTCCGCTACTCTCGCCCACATTACGGACACACGACTATACGATCGCGTCGGTATAATTGGCCGACGCGTATGCAAAATCGATAAGCTTTCAATTTTGAAACTGCCCGACAGATTTACAGTCCTACACGACTCCCCCAGGCGTGTGCTTTGTTACTGATAACAAATAACGACGTGCGTGCAATCGGGTCGCGCACCTCCTTGCGTCGCGATTTCGACACCCTCCGCGTGTTTTTTTTTTTTTTTTCGCGCGATAGAAACGTCCACGGTACAGCGTGAATCGTGCAAAGCCATTTTGGGACTCGAGTTTATTAGAGGAAGAAAATTGGTTCGGCTAGGTGGAAACCAGCAAACGTTAAATCTAAATTGGGTAAGTTAGGGATATTCGATATTCTGCTGGAATCCTGGCGAGAGGAAAGTAGATCGAGTTATGGTGTAATAGAACATAGTTCCTCTCTAAACGCAGAATTAGAACAAAGTATGGGGGGCTGCCAGTGACGCTAAGTGCTGAGTTACGGCTTGCTACGATTGGATGGTGAGGGGGTTTCGAGTAAACTGTGTTGAATGTTTAATTCTTCAGGTAATATTATTCTTAAAATTATATAAATTGTATACATTATATTTAGAATTTGATATTCCATTCATGAAAATATAGTTCGGAAAGGTCATATCAAGAATACTGTTGAAGGATTAGGAGTACTAATTTTTAGTTTCAAAATTATTTTTAGTCCTAAGTCTACGCAGATTGATCTACATATGTCTAATTATCTCCAATTAATTGTTTCCTAGAATTAAAACTGTAACCATCGCTGTAAAGTCTAATTTAATTTAAGTCTCATTTAATCGAACACGGCAGAAATAGATGCAAATAAATGTCGGCAGGTTTATTGCTAAAGCAGATGAACAAATTATTATATAATCATTAAAATAATTGGTATAGACAAAATCCACTGACCACTCCCGAAAGAATATTGGATAACGCTCCCCCAACTTGGAGGGAATTCCCAAACCATGCGGTAAAGGGAGATAAGAATCGATAGGTTTGCGTAGGCAGGGATTTAAACGCGGAACCTCTGTTTTCTACACGACTGACCTAATAAATTGAGTTGTTCAGGTCGCTGACGTTTTTCTCGTCCCTAAACTTAAACCCCCAAGTCCCTGCTTACATATTACGGTCATTCCGACAACCACGACCGTCTTCGATCACGAATGAAATGGAAAATTTTGAACTAAGCAAACACCGACGAGGGGAAGCCTCGCTAGTGTCCCCTCAGATTTCAGATCAAATTTGTTCCGGATGCTTGGGAGATGATCCCGAATAACGTTACAAAGTAGTTTGGCACGACTTCCCATTCTTAAGTTAGAATATGTTATGACAACCAATTTTGTGGTTGTCGTCGACGCGCTATGTACGCCTCGTGTGAATTTTGACTCGTGAGTTTGAAACGACCACATTTCATTATTACTAAATTATATCTTAAAGCCCCTTTTGGAAGACCACTTACGTTATTTAGAGATTATTAAAATAATCAACATTGTTGCATCATCAATTAAGTTAACGTAACAAACCTCCAATTATCATAACAAAATCATTATATCATACGTATGACCCAAATCCGTTGATTGAAATTGCACTCGCGAAATATGAGCGAATATTCAAGCTTTGAAGCTTCTCTGCCTGAAGTATCAATACTTGGTACCAGGCTTCGTCTTCAATTTTAAGAAACTGACCAAGAACTTGGAGGGCATCTACTACTCGGTGACCCTACAAGTTAAGAAAATATCTACGGACGTCCTCCACGAAAAGTTACCCTGCTAAACAAGAACAGGCAGGAGAGTAGCGATCGCAATTGCTTTTCCCAGCGGCAGAAATAAAAGCTCGAGGACATAAATTGCCAGCTTAGATAGCGCAGGACAATGAGGACAAAACGAGAACGAAACAGCTAGGGCAACGAGGTATTAAGCGGTTGCGTTGCGTTAGCGCTCCGGCCGGTGTTTAAAACACACACCGAGCGTCGGCTTAATGACGCCGCCGGATGTTAATTATACGTTATACCGTGAATCGTTATTCCCTGCCGTTGAAAACACGCCCGCGCGACCATTGACTGGTTCCAATGCGCCGCTTATTCGGACGAACGTGCAATTTTCGAACGCCACTCTTCCCACGTTTTTCGCGGCACGCACGTGACCATCGTCCAGCCGGCCCTACTCGCGGATAGTTTATTGTAAACAACGCGGCTAACCGGTACGTCGAAAGGGTTTTAAGAGTCCCGGAAATTTGGGCAACAGCTGATTCGGAAGCCGATATTTACTGTTAGTCGCGAACCTATATGCCCGCAGGCCCGCTGCGCGATTGTTTGCACGTTTCCTACGTTGGCCCCGATTCGCGGCCGTGTTGGTACTTGTGTATTATACATGTGATATGTGCGCGAATATGAACCCAAGTGTAATCACGATTTCGAATGATCGCGCAAGATGTGTGCGTGTGTGTTTGAAAAGTTTTCGGATTTTATGTGTTCCAGTTTTAATATCGACCCGATGGTTGCTTGAGTCCGTGTTGCGGTAAACAGTTCTCAGAGTAGGTAAACAATTCTTTAAAAGAATTACTGTTTACTGATTGTATAAGTGACAAGCACTGTTGGCAGGCTCCATTTCATGGTACTGTTGAGATACCCGGTATTATGAAGGTAACATAGCAGTAACATGGGAGAAGCATGGAAGATTAATACACACTGTTATTCGACAATTAAAACCTGAAACGAATCTGTGTGCTACGAAATTAGCCACAGAATTGGAAAACCAGGTTAAAGTAAACGTGCATGGCGGAAAATGTGTTAATATTTCCTTCCTCCCAAGGATTTGTACTTAAATAACTTTATTCCTGAATTATTACCAAATAAAATTTACAAATAATTTCGTTGTGATTGAATCAATTATTCACTTTACATCGAGAATAATTTTAATGGTCGGTTAAGCTTCATCTACGTAAAACACTTGGAACAATGGTCACACCTTGATGCACGTGCACTACGTGCACTTGTGTATTTGCAACATCGCTTACAAAATGCGCAATAAAAACGACATAACTCCAGGCACCATTTTATTTTCAAAAGAGAACAATCGGGTTCGCAGTAGCCGGTACCTTTTGATCCCGACTTTTTTACACGCATGAAACGTTCTTTGCACATGTTAAATTCAGCGCGGTGTAAAATGATCAAATAACATCGGATCGAAGAGCTCGCTGGATCACTTTTTATTTTAATTTCGGCACATCGTTGCAGCTGGACTTCCCCATTACCTGCTACTTGAAATGCTTTATTCGCATATTCGCCGTTCCATTCGTGAAATGGGGCGGGGGCTCATTATGTGACGAACTCCGTCGATTCCATTAATCTTTAATTAAAAGCAATACACGTTAAAAACCAGTGGAAACGAAAGGTACGACAGTTCTATTGACCGTTTCAATTTGTAGGATATGATTGCTTCGAACGGATTGTCTGGGTATATGGCGGTGCAATAAATTCTGATATTCCGCGGGAAATTACAAGGGACACACAACTCGGAACGATTGCTAGCGGAAGTCCGTCGGCGGAAGTGTGTGTAATTTTATAGTACCAAGTTTTAAATGTAATTCATTTAAAATGGAATCGGATTTTCCCCAAGCGAAAATTGTGATTGTCCGGTCAGGACTGTTCGCGTTTGAAATATCCACTTTCAGTATCACGGCACGTGATGCGAACGTGTTTGCTTAAAAATATGTAATAAAGCCGCCGGCGAATGATTACAGTTTTACAATGCATATTTCAACGAGATTTGCACGAGGTATTGGTGTACGTGCCTGGTTCGTGAAAATACTCTACTAACGAATTTTCCAACAAATACTAAGTTTGTCGAACCTCGATAACAGGGCAACGTACATTCATTCAATCCTTAAAGGCGTTTAGCCAGGGAATATTGATCTGATTTGTGATCGAATGATAAGGATGGTATTATGGATTATATGCTAAGAAAAATATTTAAAAAATTAGTCTTTTTATTTTCTGCACTGAAAAATATTTGGTAATGCATAAAAGTATGATTCCATTAGCAGTACATCATTCAGATTGCATAACCTGAAGGTGTGAGTAAATGGAGTTTGAAAATTAATAATATAATAGCTTCTTAATTTTATTTAAAATCTCTGTCATTTTAAATAACACAAAAAAGAGTTACTTGTAAAATTTATGTAGCTTTGATAGGTACATAAAATACGAAGATGAATTTAATTCTTTTACATAAAATGCCCAGTGTTTTTACGGTCATTAAAATATAAAATTTCAGTACTAAATATTGACAATAAATCCTATGAAAGTGTGCAAATATGCAAAGTCAGTAAAAAAAAAGGTAACTCATTATGTAACATATGAAATTTAATATAAACATTATAAATAATTATTTTACTTTTTATTACTCCAACAATTATTTTACTTTTAATTACTCCAACAAGTATTTCATTTATGTTTTTTCTGTATTTCACATTCCAACGCGGATGGACGCATCCGTTAAATTTGTCGAGCTCGACAACTAATAATTTATGAATAATCAGTCAAAGCTGACATAACGCGCAACGTAGTAACATTTTGTCAGTACGCTAATTACCAAAAACAGGACATAAAAAAGTCTTAATATTACAATAATTTCCTGCGTTTGTATAATTTAAATTCATACAAAGGTATAAGTACAATACATAAATACGTTTGAAATAAATGGAAAAGCAAGTATCATATCTGATACAATTATTAATAATTATTTAATCAAATTGTTCCTCGTTTCCACGAAAAAAAACTTTGTTTTATATTCAGATCTGATTATTACTAATTTATAGTAGCTTTTATTTTCCTTCACATTTAGTATTCGTTAAAATAAAATACAACTATCCAAACTGACTTACTATAATTAATGGGAGTCAATAGTGATAACATTTATAATTTCTGGAGCAATTGATTCTTTCTTTTTAATCATTTGTGTTATACTTGCATGTAATTCTGTCATATTTTCTATTTCTATTTTAACTTTCCAATTAAATGTTCCTCTTATCAAGAATCTCTTATCAAAGCTTAGTCATTTTCATCACGATTCCAAAGCTTCTGGTCGTTATGCGAACATAATAAGTCATAATTCACCTCCCGAATGTTTGATAAATTTGTCAAACAAGCTTGCAAAGAACCGAACCCATGAATACTGAAATCATCGCGCGTTCCAAGTCAAGCGAGCAAAGTTTTAATGTTAGAACTTCGGTAACGAAGCCAAACCTTTCGAGTATTGGTCGAGGAGACTTGCTCCTGGAAATTTATCACTATTCACCAGAAACACTTTCCCGACAACATTTGTCTGCGTTACGATCGATCAGCGAGTGAACTGTCGGGTTGTCTTATTCATTTTCGACGATACGATGAAGAGAGTTCATGGAGGAACTTTGCCATCCACGAATAGTTCGTTCAAATATTAAAATAATATCGTGGTGTATTGTAATACATGGTTGATCATCAATGCAATATAATTGTTTTATCATTGTTACAACAAATACGAAATAAAATGTAAATTGGTGTTGGTTATATACATATGACACAGGAATTATAATTACTGAATTATGAATTATTGATTTGATGTCATAGCAAAATAGTAAATAAATTATTTCATATGCATACCGGAAATTATAATCTCCGAAATGTTTACTAATTTCGTCCCAAATACATTTACGTGCCTAATCAACGATAATCAAACAATTATTGAACGATAACTAGAAATCATTAATAATAGCATATCATCCTTTTTTTGTACAAATTGATATTCTATTCTCACCAGCTCCTCTCTCATGAGTAATGTATTAGACCATAATATAAAGATTGACTTGTGAAAGACTATTAAAATACCTCTTAATAATTAGAATGTTAGTTTTGTTCTATGATCATAATCTCTTTAATTCTTTTTATGACTCATTATTCACCCAAAATTCAAAGTCGTTAAGAAAAGAAATAGCTTGGACACACAAAATTTATTTCACCTTTTTGGTTCATTTTATCACGAAAAATTTTATACAAAAATTATTTGGCTCTGACACGAAATATAAGGATTTTTTAAATATAGATAAACTGGGGTGGCACGAAAATTTTCAAAAATTTTTCTCTTAGAACTTTTTGGATTTGCTGTGTTAAATATTTCTGTGTTGTCGTTCTACTTCCGAGGGTTTTTTTATGGGTATCGTTTTGACAAATCGTAGCCCAGTTATCCGGTACCGTACACGAAAAGATTGCAATTCATCATCTTGACCCAGTTTCGGTTACGTGTTTGCTGGCACTGTGAAAACCGACACAGATTCACTTTGCACGGGTGCATTGTAATGCCACTGTGAAGGAATCAAGTGAAAATGAGAGGGAGGGGACTCGGTGTCGCGTTTAACTCTGTGGTAAAAGAATTAAGAAAGTTATTGTGCCGTGAATTTAAATGTGACCCGGGACTTTTTCAAATTTCAAGCGAGAACGATCGCAGGATATGTAGAGTTCGTTATTCGTGGAGAACGTTTCATTCTCTTTTCCATTGTATTTAAAATTTTATACTTCGTGTCAGTGATCTTCAACAGAATACATATAAATTCCCACTGAATTTTTTAGGAGTCGCTCATTTAATATTTAATAATAATATTCTAGTTATTATATAATATATTACAGTAAGTTTATAATTGTGTCAATGTTTTCTGCGTGTGCAACTGTATATAAGTTTGAACATTAAATTTAAAAGCAAATCATAAAATATTGAACAAGAGAGATAAAATTTTTGAAAATCCGTAATGTTACATCAAACTATTACAGCAAGGAATAATAATCATAAATTGTTGAGAACCCAACATGCATGATTAAAAGTATTGCAAGCTCAAAGAGTTGCAATTTGAAGCTAAAAAATAGAATAACTTCCTCTTCCGTTAGTAACAGCGATTTGTATGTCTTCACAGCACGATGGTGTCTATAAATAAATTTAAGCGTCCTGTCTTAGTTATGGTACGGCTAGTATGAAACGCGTGCTTCTATGTGATTAAGTCTCCTACACGGAATTACTGGTTTTACCGAACCAGGGACTAAGTTTATTATCGCCTTGTGCGTAGCAAGTAGCTAAGTCTTGTAACACAGGTGTTCGTTCCCGGAGTGTGATTACACGCGTCAGGGTGAACAGGAATCTCACCCTCGTCCCCGATTCCTTTACATGAAATGACCGTGAACAGGTTATTTAAGTTAACAGGTTAGTTAAGTTGGTATACTTACCTACCATGAATCCAATACATTATTTATGGAATGTACATCTCTCCAAAAAATCAACCTATGTTTGAGAATTTTTAACAACGTAGCTACGTAACGTACCAAATTTAAATTTACATACATGTGCATATACATTTCGAAGTACATCTTGTTAAATTTGTGTAGAAAAATATTGCACAGTGGCCTTACAGTAGATTTTTCTTCAAACTCCACAGAATTTCAGAAGTCTCAGAACCTACTTGATCGATCGACTTTAAATCTCCAGAAAATATTCTTATTCGTTTAAAACGTGACATGGGATTTTTTTCTATTTTAGTATACTTATATATCTTTAATTGATTTAGGTAGTTTGTGATATTATTTCAACATCCACTTGCAGCAGACTTTTCATAAATTTTAGAGATGCAGGACGGGAAATTGTTAGAAAGATTTATTTAGTTTCAGGAACATTTTTCACAGAACAGTTAATCTCGTACATCATACTTTCATTTATTTCACGATGATTTGTTGTATTGCGATTTCATCTGAAACAGCATTAGCCACGGGAATTTAAAAAGAATGGAAAAATTGATTATAAATTTTACATTCGTTTTATTTCACGAAACCGCCTATCAGTAAACCGAATTAATTAAATTTCGAAAATGCTTTTAATTCCCTTTACGGTCGCGATATTGATGTTTCAATTTTACGTAGAGGAGCACTGGCTGTTGACCGAAATTTTTTGTTCCGGAATTAAATGATTGTAATGGATTATCTGCCATGTTCACCTGACAAGAGAATTTTTAATCATTTTCCAAATTGAAAAATACTTTGAGGGACCACTAGCTAAAAAATATTCCTCATCATAAACGATGTCGACAAAATAATTTGCGTTATATTTTTACATTTATACAAATATTTTTTTGTGAAAAAACTTTCAAACGAGTTTCTACTTGTTTTATATCATTCACGAAAAATTAATTTTAGTTTCATAATTATGAAATGAGTATTTTTCTACTCTATCATTTCTAAATCAGCACTAAAGCATCTCTCTAAGGCGCTATACGCCCCTTTAATTTGGGAAATCAATTTGCAATCTCATACTTTCTATTTACGGTCTTGCGTTCCCGCGGTTTTTTGCGATTCATCGATCGTTATTGGGATACAGGAAGAAGCTTCAAGTGCTTCAAGTCCTAATTAAAAGTTAGAGCTCCTCTGATCATAAATAACAGGATTGAGAAACGTCAGAGTAAAGAAGTATACAAATTCTTAGTTTCAGAAATAGTAAAGGAGTTATATCCGCATCGTAAACTTTGTCCATGAAGCGATACAACAGTTTTATAATAAAAGATAAACAAACTCGCAACATCTTGAAAAATTTGGTTAGTTTTTCTAATTTCTTGTAAATTTTAATAAATGATTTTGTATGATTTCAAGTTTGCAGTAACTTATACATTTACAATAATACAAGAACTTATTCGTGTTACTTATTAATATTCTTATTAAAATAATATTAACATTCTCGACATTATCGTTTAGGGCGAATTAAAATCCTTATTCGTACACACGAAGAAAGACCAGTTTTCCTCGAAAACTACATTATTAGGATCTTTTTTATTTTTTTCCATTCTACTTTCAGTCCAAGTTAACTCAGAAAATCAAATTACATTAATACGTAAAAAACAAAGATAATTCAAGTTTGAAAGGGTTAATGAGCCCCTATAGACAGCATTCAGCCACAACTCAGTAACCAAAATTTTTAAAATAAAAATTCCGTACAGATTAATATTATTCTGCTGCATATCACTAAATTTCACATGATTTTTTCGAGATTAGATTCTGTAATCAGACCCCTCACGCTGAATCTGGTCGTTATACGCTGGTTGTTAAAGCGCCCCGCGGCGATGCAATCGCATGCTGTAGCAACGGAATTCCCCGAACATCTTGGAATGGTCCTTACAGAGCGAAAGGAAACCAACCCTATGAATACATTCCCCGAAGCGTCGATCCGTTGTTCCGGTGACGGCCTCGAAATAATAATATCGCCGGATCCACTAGTGGGTGAATTAGGTCGGTCATGCGAAACGCCGGAGAACCACTGGGTTCCCGTGTAGCTGCTTGAATGCGCAAATGATTGGTGAGATCGAGGCAGCAAGTAGGCGCCTGGCGTCTTTGCCCCCGGTTGGCCGGTTCGTTGCTCCTACAATGGCCCGGTGAGCTCTGCAAGGCTGAACAGTGAACTCTCACCCCCACGAAGATGGTATAGCCACCTGCTACGTACACATAGCGCCGGGGCTTCTCATAGTTATTCCTCACGATAGACGATCCCTCCAGCAACGTGTGCTCGAGGGTGCGGGCGGTTGCTGTTGATTTGCCGGGTTGTCCAGTTCGTATTTTGTTTAACCCCCCCTTTCTACGTGCTCTTCCCACTGTTCTGGATACACACCGGTCTCGGGTAATTTGTATTGTTAGATATCACGTATCCCACGAAGACTAAATGATAACAAGGGTTGATATTTGGTAGGCTCTATTTATGACGCTTTTAATCTGGATTTTCAGTTTTATCAAGATTTACAAGTATTACAATTGAACGTGATATATTCAGTTTAATTTTAGATGGAATGGTGGTTAAATTATGAATGGCGTTTTGTTGTTATAAGTAAAGTATGATATAGATACGTGTAGAAGGAAAATGTAGTTGATTGAAACATTAGGTTTACTTGGTAAATACTAGCGACTAATTACAGGTAATTCTGTGGATTTACATTGGTATACTGTTGTAACGATGGAGCAGTTATTCAAGCATAAACTGTATAAATAAATAGAGCTCAATGTGCAATTTCCAATTTTATAAACGCTATAAATTTTGTAATATCATCAATTCGAATAATAGATTTATTATTAATATATATTCTTTGAAATTTCTAATTTAAAAAATTCTCATTCGATATTTTTATAAAACGTCATTCGTATCTCACTATAGTTTTAGCTTGAAATCACCTAATCTAATACTGAAATCAATCTTCACTACGTTAGTTTCTCTTTCTTTTTGTAATTTTATAATATATACATATATAACAAGTACATACTTGCAATTGAAGTTAAAAGAGATAGAACTGAAACCTGTTTTAATACCACCTATATGGTAGCCATCCTCTTAAGTCATCTTTCAAGTTTATTTATAAAACAGTGCCGTAATTTAAAGAATCACTTCGCGTTAGCGTCAAGGATTTTCCTTATATTCTATTCGATATTTTCATCTTGGAATAAAGTTAGCTCGTCCTTGCGCATTATTAATTGGTCGAACAAGAAAGTTTCATAGAAAGTGAAGCGACACTTTCGCGCGGATACGAAGCACCTTCATCAAACACTCAATTACCAGAGGTTACGAAGGCACTGGCTAACTAACGCGAGCGGCGAGTTCCTAAAGGATGTCTGAACATAATTATTCCGCAAAATATTATGTCAGTGTACGTGGAATATTATATTTCATCATTTTCAATCGTGTGTAACTGTTGCCTAACTGGATACGTAGATCAGAAATAGGATCCTTAATGAATTTGTACATTTGTACATTTGTACATTTGTACATTTATACATTTCAAGATATTGAAATATACGTGGAGTCTTCGTTTAGGAACAAATTGATTTATGTAAAAGCTTTTTGATGCTTGCAGACGTTAAAATTTAAGTTTTAAGTAGATACATAATTTGTTGTTATATTCCAAACAAATATAACAGCATATGTAGTCTGAAAGTGCATAGTTTATTTGTTGAATAAAAATTGTGACGTTTAAACTAGATTCTCATCAGTACAGAAATATTAATTATTAATACAATCTACAGTAAATCAATAAAGATTAATGAAAGAGATAGAATGAGTAAAAATGTAAAGTTTTTTTAAGAAAAAATCTAAATATATCGAAAAATTTACCTTATAGAAAATTTTATATCGTTTAAAGTTTATCTGTCCTCGTCGAGGGATCTATTTCTTGGCTTTTGACAGGGTTAATCATGATGCTACAGAGAAAGGACAGAAGGGTTGTAAAACTGTTAGTACCCGCGCCCTTATAGAGTGTTAAGCTCATAAACCTAAGTGGCCAAGTAGTTCAGTGCTTGGTGCATGTCTGCAAGGGAAAGTGTCTGGGTTTGGTAAACAGATGTCGCAAGACGCAAACTTTCCCTGCAGATGGTTCGAGTTATCACGTCTAAGCAAGGAACACGTTTTCCTTTCCAGTAGAAGTAATGGTTCTGGCACGTGCCCTCTCAGCCCTTCTTTTATCCAGCCATTGTTCTGATTAGTTCCAATGCCTGTACACAATTCGTTATTATACTTCCTTTCACTGAATCGTTTCATGTATTTATCATTAGATCGTGCTTTCATTGGGTAATAATAAAGACCAAACAAAAAGCGCACTCAGGCAACTACCTGCTTACAGGGATCTCGCATCCACACACTAAAGTTTACGTCACCCGGGTCTCTTCAATTTCGATCAAATCTTAGGTAACGCCGGAATCGATACACTACGGTTACGAATAATTCACGCGGGTAGATAGAACATCGATATTCGACGCTTAAGGGTAACGTTCTTGAATTATAAATGCACCATTCGATCAATAACCAGTAACAATGAAGCCAGGTAGAGTGGGCACGGAAACTGATTTAAATATCGACGGTATCTGTTCGATTGAACCGTACGAGTATCCACTTCTGTGTAATTAAATTAGACAATTGTTTCCAAGACCATCGGAACGGCCTTCCACCGCTCGCATCCGAGTAATAAATTCCTGTCTCGAGATGTCTACAAGCATTGTGCCTCTCTAAATATCAAAACCCAATATTGGCGGGCTGCCTTTATCCGGGTTGCGTTCGTTATTTCGACCCCGGAATATCCTCCAAGCTGGAAAAACTGATAACAAAAATTCATTTACGATACGCTGTAACACAGAGAGAGGCCTAAGTGTGGGAGTCTAGACATCAAAGGACAATAAGGACCATAGAAGGTGAAACGCTTTGTGATCGGTGCATCGGTACACGTAATGTCAATAGCTAGAGTTTTACGTGTCCGTGAGTCAAAGGTAGGTGGAAATGAATAGGATATATACACCCTTTCAATTAAACTTCCGACTCGATAACACGAATAAATATGTTTCTACCCAGTCTCCACCACCCCATTTTTGTCGAGCGCGGCGATACACCAACTACACGGTGAAATAAATCTTACAGAATATCAAATATGACGTGACAAGTCACGGCCTGTTTGCCTTTCGTTCCAGCGATTTTAACATGGAAACAATTTTTGCCGAGTTATTGCGAACTTTGACGACGTGTTCGATAACGAATGGAAAACCAGAGATTGAGCAGACGTTGTTTGCTTCTACGAAGTTTGCGAGCTCGATGAAACGGGCGAGCAAAAAAATACCGTTGCATAATAAAATCTATTTACGATAGTAAGTGTTTTATAGATTTGGGTCGAGTACTTTGAAGTAAATGTAAACGAAGCGCAAATGTAAGAATGTCAGGTCTATACAATTAATTTGATATGACATTTGGTTTGTCTTGATCTAAAATGTAATATGATTGTTGGCCTTGAGAAGCAAATAATACAAATTTTAGACCGTTAGGCGTTTGGGATTTCTTCCACGAGGTTAACAAAGTTAATAAGCTGTTAGAGACTAAGAGATTACGGAACGTATTTTTGTACATATGTTATTCGTATTTAATTCAACGTAACAGATCGGTATTAATTTCTTTTTTGTAAATAAAACGAAATGTGTTTACTTGTATGGAAATATTGTAATAAAAGAGTAATCATGAAATGATTCACGCGAAATGAAAATATATATATCTAGATACAAAATAAAGAAATTGTATGAAATAAAAATTTTAATTTATGTATTTGAATTCTGAAATAATAAAATGTACTTATGGAATGGGCTAATATAAACGAGCTTTTAGCTTCCCTCTTCGAAGCGCAGACAGAATTGATCGATATTCGTTGGTATACATTGAGCTCGACCCTATTGCTATCAGAGAATAATCCTAAATAATCAATGCATTTTCGAAATGCTCTTATCTCCTCTGCTACGAGGAGCATGAGATATTCATGAATCGCAAGTTCCGTTCGTGGTACGTCTCAATTTTTAAATCGTCGAACAGACAGGAAAGTAAAGAACATAAACGCTGTCACAATTCACTTTTTCCCCCCTTCTCGCTTTGTAAACTACACTTGCGCCAAAAAGTACATTGGCAAAGTTGCGAAACGTATCTTTCGTTACTAAATATTGAAGTACAACAGAAAAAGAATTAACGTTTACATTGATTAGTAATATACAGCCAGTCCCATAAACATTCGTACCCTCTACGTCTATTGAAGAAATTTGTTTAAATTAAATGGTAGGTTTGATGAGTCCAAGTGTATACATATATGTAAATATATACATGTATAAACTTCTTCACATACATATTTATAATGAAAAATTCATTTGGTAATATCAATACTATTATTTAATTTAGCTAATCATCTTCAATAGACATAGAGGGTACGAATATTTATGGGATTGATTGCATAACGTTCCGCGAACTGATTTACTAAAATGAATGTGAAAAATAATATCAGTAGGGAAAATGAACACCTACTTTTCTAAAGTTGCGTCACGAAATTGCCTCAAAATAGTTACTCTCTCGCATTAAAAGAATTCTCGCGGTACAAAAGCTTGAATAAATAAAAAGAAAATGCATACTCCAGTCGCGTTAACAATATCGACGTACTTTCCACGACGAGTGTGCGTTTCGTGCGTGGTATCGGGAGTGGGAGAAAAAACAAGAAAATTGAGCCAACAGAAACGGAATAGCGTGTGCTTTTTCAGGGGGGACGAAGACGAATGATAATAAAAAGACTGAAAACGGAACGCAGGGGAGCAGAGGCGAGAGGAAGAGAGATAGAACATGGACCAGGGAAAATAGTAGTCCGTAATTTTCGACGAAGGAAGATCGGTCAAAGGGTTCTCTACCTGTGTTTTCCGTCGCTACGAAAAGCTTAGCGATAGGACCGTGAGTCGAGCAAGTTGGACTTGATGATACACGACTCGCTGCGACAGTCTTTCAGCGGTCTTTCTCCTCTTCCTTGTCGAGCTGAATCGAGAACAGAATTCGAAGATCGTCCGAATTTTGCTCTTTCTTCCTCTCTAGTGCTTCCTTTCTTCCTGTGGTTTCCTTCCTCTCTCCAACATGCGTCCCTGTCTATAACGATGACACTCCTTTACTCCAAATATGTGCGATTCACGTAACCAGGCACATTAGTTTATTCACAAAGTTATTTCTTTAAGCGAATAAAAGTTCTGTTGGATCGTTTCACGTTGGGGCTGTGTAGACGCTGGGGGTCTGTCATTAGGGCACTTTTAATGAACAGGATGAAGGGAAGAAGGAACACAGTTCAATTCATCTGTGCGAGTGTAACTATCATTCATATCACAATAAAGTACTCAGAATGATTCTTCACAGATTTCTTTTTTTGAATAGTTCATTGAAGCCATTGAGTTTTACATGAATAATCTCCAATAAATAAGGGCTTAAAGATTGGTAATTCAAATATAGATCCTAATGGTCCAAAATTGAACACCTCTAGGCTAGATAATATTAAATGTATTATATATAAATGAGATGGATTATTATATTTCTACAGCGACGAGAGAACAGATAAATAGCCTTGAAAACTACAATTTTCGATCTTTCCTTTCTCAAAACTGAGAATACCTGCTCGAAATATATATCCTACACTCTTGTTTCGTGACCTAGAGATGACATCTCAACTTACTCCTCCACCTTCCACCTCGTTTCGCCATTTTGGTCATCCGTGAATTCGAGTACATCGACGACTAGTCATTTTGGGGTGCAGATGAGAGTAATGGCTCGTACGTCATCCTCACCTGCTCGCTGGAGTCTGTACGTCGCGAGAAGGAAGCGTTTCTCAGGTCGATGCGAGCAGAGTGACGGTTCCAAAGAGCGTAAGTGAGACGAGAGAGAATAAGAGGAGGTGATCGCCAGCGAGGGTGAACGGGATAGAAAATGGGAGGCTGGGCTCAGAGGGAATGAGAAACGAAGCTCGATCACGTCGCCGATGAAGCGGCGAACCGACGTCGCGTTGTTCCCATTGATCGAATTTACGGGACCGTGGCACACACGATTCCATCTTGGTCTCTCCCTTCGGCCTCTCTTCAGCCTTCATACCCGCGGGGATTTGGCACTTTGACGAGTTCGCATCGAACGTAACGTCTGTCTTTCCTTCTTTTGCCAGGCGCACGAACACGCGTGGGATACAGCCAACTGGAAACGTGTGCGGGGTACAGGGTATTTCTTTGGAGGTATACACCGGCTGATTTCAGAAACTGGGACAAGTCATATTTCTTGGGCGCGAGCAGAATGAAAAATGGCGGGCGTAGAAGTTGAATGGTTGACGTCCGAGTTTGAATAACTCTACTTTTTTCCCCGAGTGCCACACCTTCAGACGTTCTATCTTTTTTTTTTTCGAATGCCAATTTACGTGTCTTTTGCGTGTTGCACATTTTTCAGTTGTCTCTATCGTTGTAAATTTGGAGAATATTTATATTCCTATTCTCGCTACATTATTACGAGAGCGTAACACTTTTACAAATATAAAATATCGTTTTTATCTTTTTGTGTTGACATATGGGGAACGAAACGTGTCCGTTAGAACAAAAATGTTGGAAATTATGCAGACGCCACGTCACTTAATTTAAAGTGCACGGTAGTATGGAATAAATTAAAGCAGTATAAAATGAGATCCTCATGGTGTGCGATAAGAATTGCGATTCAAACGCTGGGTTTGTGTTTGAACATGCAAAACCAGATGGAAAATGTGGAACGAATCTTCCTCATGTGAGACTTCGCTGTTAAGAAAAATGATTTAAATATTCCGAGTACGTACATATATACATACGTGTACTTAGGCATCTCTCTCTTTAACGAGCTAATTTTTTAACGTACACTGCAACGTTTACACATACTGTAGATACATCAATGTATATTCAAAAGTGGGGAATATATGTCGATCATGTTTATAAACTACATGTACTTATAATTATAAACTGTAGATAGGTACATTCAGTGTGCCTATGTATAAACAGAGTTTCTATTATTTTCAATATCCTTATGAACACTATTCATAAAATCATCACTCCCACCATTTATATGGTTACTACAGCTACTATCGTTTTGGTATTACCAATACTTTTAGTTCCAATCGTGTCCTACATTTCTCAATTAACTGTCACCGTACCATTATAAAAATTCCACACTCGCAAGGTCGATAAATATCCATCCACTCGAAGCGAAGACATTGTTCAAATACTTTTCGGTTACCCTCCTCCAGGGCGGGGGTAAATAGCGCTCCAGCCCCAGCAGGATTATCGATGCACTTCAAACCACCCATCTACGTGTCTCTGTATGCTCATCTGTTTACCTCTTCCCAGCTTCCTCGTCCCATCCTTCCTTACCGAATGAATTCAGAGCGCCCCGAATTCCTGGAGCCACGAGGTGAGGCTGGCCAGCAGCACGGGGATGGAAATCGTTTCGCATTGTCTACAAGTTGGTCCCCTTTCTTTTATCGTTATCCGCCCGTGGCACCGAAACCGTTGCCGTTCTCTAACCTCGAAAAGACCGACCCGGTTTTCCATCGGTGGCGTCCGTCGCTCTAATTGCGGCGATCCTCCTCTCGGGCGGGCCGGATGACAGACCACCGTGGAAAATTTACTTGCGACTAGACAAACGGACGTATCTCGTGCTCTCGCCCCTCCGACCCCCCGCACAAGTAATTTCGTATTGTGAACAGGAAAATTTGTTTTGCCTGCTCGCGGACTTCTTTCGGCCACCGCACACTTTGCCGAACGAGTTTGCTCCTGACTATCCTTCCTGATTGTTTGCAAAGCGTATTGGAAGAGCGCGTCGGGGATCGACGAGATTTTATTCGGGGACCGTCGAATAGTCCTGGAGGGAATGCTTAGGAGACAAATGGCACTGGTTCGGCTACGTGTCCGAGCCCCTGAGTTAGAAGTAGGTGGCATCGAGTATTAGTGACATGGAAATTTCTGGGTGAGTATTTGTCTGGAGAGAGAGAATTAAATGTAATTGAAACGAATATTTCTTAAGAAATGCTTCTGTATTGTTTATTTTCATTATTTACAAATTTTATGTACAACCTTTGCATATGTGTATTTATATTTATAAACTGTAGTCGTGTTTAGTTCGTATGTCCATATACATGTTCATTTATCCATGGAGTGACTGATATTATTCTGTTCTCCGTTTAGCACTTACGAACGATAAAATACTATCCGAGCTCAACTTGTGTGCTATTGTAATTTTTATCGAACTCCAAAACGTGTTTCGTTCACATGGAACGCTATGAATAATCCTTGTAATGAGTAGATAATTTTGTTTTAGTAATTACTTTACGCAAAGGCCACTTTGTGCTCAATTTAAACTCATTAACGTGTAAATGAATGTTTTGGAGTCCGGAGCAATTTATACTTAAATGAAATTCTCTTCATTGTTGGCAAAGCATATTGGAAGAGAGCATCATGGAACGATGAAACTTTATGTATTTGGATCCGGCGAATAGTCTGGCAATGTTTAGTGGACAAACGATGCTGATTCGGTCAACGTCTGAGCGCAAAGTTGGAACTTGAGTGAATCGATAGTAGCCGTGAAGAAGAAGAAATATTGAAAGATAAGTAATAAAGGATAGTAGTATAAATACTTATAGGAATAATCTGGAAAGGTATTGGTTGCATAATGTAAACAATCTTTTTATAAAAATAAACGTCGGATTTCAAAGAAATTCATGATTTTATTAATTCATGAATAAGATTTTTGTACTTATGTAATTGTAAATGTATTTAAAATAAGTAAATAATAAAACTTCAATATTTAGGTTCCCGAAAACATATTATATTAGTTTTCTTCGGTATAAAATATGTAGGAAATATAGCGTATAACATTGATATTCAACAATCATTAAAAGTAACTTTAGACTATAGATGTTCTAAAGAAATAAGGTTATTTAGTGAAATAAAAGGATAAACAAAATGCATGTATAATTAAATAGTGAAGCACAACAGCTAGAGGAAATTGCACTGCCAGATGACAACAAAAAAAAACGTAAACAAAAAAGATTCCTGCACAGAATTTCAATTTAATAAAATATATCGTTTCTATGTTTGTTATTTTGAATATCATAAATTGCGTTTATTTCTGCATAAAACTAGAAACGTGTGCAGGATAGTGCTATCGGTTGTACAAATTTATGGAGTCCGTGCGAAGAAATGCAACGCATGCTCGACACAGACGCATGGCGTCGATGTTCCTTATAATTTTTGTCACGAAATTCAGTCGCGAATCTGGGTCGTCGAACGGATCATTGAAAAAGTTGGAAAGGACGTTGATGCCGCGTCAAAAAGGCCGGGATATTCCCCGTTTATAGGGAAACTGATTCGCGGCAGAGTAGGCGAGTCAACATCAGGACGCATGGAGAGCAGCGGACCGAAAAATTTTATAACTATCGAACGGTTTACGTAATTTCACGAACAGCTCTTGTTAACGTTTTCGTTTCGCTATCGTAACCATTTAAAATCCGTCAAATGTTTTTTAGCGAAATTCGTGAAAAATTTGCGACGAAAGTTTTCCGGGTTGCAACTAAATACCTTAAAGTAACGGTTCAAAAAAATATCTGGAGAATAAACTATTCACTTTGACGAGGGAAATATTACAAATAAATCGACCCGAGTCACTTCGAAGCAGTTTCAGATTGATCATCGATGATTTACTAAACAAGCCTGTGCAAACATCTTTTACATGAATTTTTTATATAATGCATAGTTTTCTGATATTATTTTAAATATACTCATTTCACATAATAAGTGGCCCATTTCTTTTAATTTTAACGCAAGGTAATTATAATAACGTTATTTGCAGTATATACTGTAATGAACATAATTAATTTTTTATTCACTTTTCTCAGGGCCTTTATATAAATAATTTTCTATAATCAGTGAGTAAAAGGTTCATTGAATCAACATTATTAAGAACTAATTAAAATAAATATTTACTTTTGTTCATGTGTTCGTTTTACAAGAAGTCTAAAAACCAGTAATAGCTATCATCTGATGACATAAAAATATTTCCTTCTGTTTCATATTACCAACATGATTTATTCAGGAGAAACTTATCAAACAAGCACTTGGATCGCAGGAAAACTAATTCGTTATCATGAAATATTACCATAATTAACTCTCAATTTGTTTCCGTAGAGAGAAGATTAAAAAGTTCCATCCGTTGGAATTTTCTCACTAATATATGACTCTCATAAATACATTATTAACGAACAAAATGTATCACGTAACTGTCCTGGGTTTTGAAACTTAATTCCACGATAGAATCCGATATCTGACATCTGCTTATTGGTATTGCACTCGTGAATACTTGTCTGGATTATAGGTGAACTTATTTTCTTTTGTATCGAATATTTTTTTTATGCTCTATAATTTGTATCTTTTGATGTTATACTAGAATGCAAATGAACTTACAAATATTTTTAAATTTGTTTATGTTGGCATTAAATTCATTTTTGTCTTGTGACCAACGAAGACACAATGTACTAATGCCTTTATTCACAAATAATACACAAAGTATATAATATAATACGTCAAGATTTATAAATTACCTTCAAAAATTCATAGCATCTAGGTATGTGGGAAAATACGGATTTGTTAATAATTTCGTCTCACGAAAAATAATCGAAAAAAAATGTAGAAAGCGTTGGACCATGTAATCCTCTGTTTACATTCATAAACACCTCTTCCCCCTTCATGCCATCATTATTATTTATGCAGTCACGGATTCACCAAACAGACTCCGTACACCTCGATCGCAAGGAAACTTAAATTCGTTATCGTGAAATATTACCATAATTAACTCTCAATTTGTTTCCCCAGGGGCAGGGGGGCAGAAGTTCGCGAAGCTCCATTCCACCTTTGACCCGGACCGTAAGAACGGCAAAGATATTCACGGGATCAGCGAATTCGAAGTAGATGGAAAAGAACGAATCGACAAGGTTCAACGCAAACGCGATACATCTCGTGAGACAGCGTCTTATATTTAATCTAGTTTTCGTCCGTGCCGCAAATGGAAGCCTGTACTTCCCCGATACCGTTTCGTTGCTTGAAGATTACATGGATAATTGAGGTCTCCGAGCCTTTCTTTCCAGGAGTACCATCCTTTCGATTCAATGGCGCTAACTGTGGATTTTTCGCTTGGCGACGAGCTCGCCGGAGTGTTGGTGAACTCGTCGCTCGGCCCCTTTGACCCGGGGTAAGTTGGGAACGTAATTCATCTGTCTCTCAGCGCGCCGGTCTAACGTGGAAATGCTCGGAGAATGGTGGAGGACGGTCAAGTACCGTCAGTCTTTCCAGCAAAAGGTCAAGTGTCTCGAAACTTTTTAACGGGAGAGGTATCAAGTGGTCCCGGGTATTGCGTCGTTCGAGTGTTATTCAAATTACCCGTGGCAATAAAATTCGTAGCAGAAGTGCAAGCCGCACCTGTTAACTGGCGCCTGCGGCGAGTCACGTAACTATTCGTACACATGGAGCTTCGACTGATTGGAATGATGTCTATTTTGTAGAGAAATGAATTTTTTATCACGTTCGTGGGAAAGCAATTTAAATTTTGAATATTTTCTGGTCACTAGGTTTATTGGAAATAGAACAAGACATTCCTCGCAATTGGTAATATTGGAAAAAAATATAAAAATTCTTTATTCTATTTAAATATAGAAATTTGTTATCGATTTTACTTCACTTCAGTTGATTTCTTCACTTGCTCTATTATTTTAAACATACCTGCTGATTCATTCAAACGCTTGATTTTTAAAATTGTATTACCATAATGCCGGTTTAATATAAGGATTCTGTTTGTAAAATTACAGAGTTCTCTTTCGAAAAGTCTTGATTGTTAAATTGAAATTCGTTAAATTTATTCGTTCCATAAATTCACATTTATTTTCTGAAAAGATCCGTAATACCGCGTTGCGTCTAGCGACCTCGGTTCATTGTTTACTTATCAAACATTTTAATAAACTTTTGGAGCGATCGTTCAAACAATGCTTTGCTATTATCGAAGACCTACACACCGTTTTAATAAACCGAAAACTGAAGAACGCTTCGCTTCCACGGGTGGGAGATTCACGCTCTTTCATTACAACTTTATAATCTTCAAAAGCAACGGGACAAAGACGTTCCCCGATTCGAACAAAGACACTCGAATCTCCCTATTGCCTACCCCGACGCTTTCAGCGTCCCATCCGTAAAACGTTGGAGAATCGACGTATTCAGAGACTCGGGATGACTTCGCTGCCTACCGTAACAGCAGGACTTCTTTCCCCATTGATTCGTCAAGGATTAAGAAAGTTGATCGAGCCGGAGGGGCTGTAGGGAATCCTCGACGGTGTTTCTTGCATCCGGTGGGGGGGGGGGGGGCGAAAGAGTCGGAAGTTAATTCGCCAGTGGATGGCTTCGAAATGGTTATGTAGCGAATAACAGTGAAGCTACACGCGAAAGTGGAAAATGTATTTGGATGTAAGGATTTTCCGAATGGAGCTTCGAGATTTTGTTTCTTCATTAGAAAATGAGTGAGTGTAGCTTTAGCGAATATTAATTGTAATGTACTGTCAATCCCATAAATATTCGTACCCTCTATGTCTATTGAAGAAGTTTGATTAAATTAAATAATAGTTTTGATATTACCAAATGAATTTTTTATTATAAATATATATGAATAAGCTTGTACATATACATCAATATATTTATACAAACATACATTTCGAAACATCAAACTTATCATTTAACTTAAATAAATTTCTTATAAACTCTTTTAGTTTTACCTGAAAATGTGTAGAAATTGTGGTAAGTTGAATCAATGATAAATCATCATCGAAGAAGATATATTAAAAATTGTATGAAAGACGGATTCAATGGGATAACTATGCCAAAATAGTTAGTTACTTTAATAAAATACGACGATACAAAGACCTAGTGACCATTCTTTTGAATTAAATACAGTTTCAAAATGTTTCTTCCTGGAGAAATAATAGATGGAACAGTGAATAGGACCCAATGGGACGAAGTTAAGTTTCAGGCTGAAAGAAACATAAATAGTGATTGGGGTGATACCGATTCAAGTATCCGTAACACAGATTTACTCGGAAAACGAGACAGCACCGTAATAAGAAACTAATCTGTAGGGGGGGACAGTCGAAGGAACAGTTCGGAAACTCGAGGTAGATGAAGTACAACGCCCACGCCTGAAGGGCTAGGGTAAAGTATTATAGGTTGGTATGCAAACGACGCCTATACCCGTTCGACTTTACGACCGATCGTAAATACCGCGTGGAAGCCCCGACTTTGATGGAGAATTCCGCCGGAACAGGCTGGAGCTTCGTCTCGTCGCTAATGTTACAGGATAGTGGGTCCATCTCACTGTCTGATTCGTGAACACCAATCTTCGACTCTACGACCGGTACCCTGACAAACTATTGTCAGGATGGAGGAGCTCAACGTGGATGAAAATCTGGCTAAAGAATTTCCATGCTAGGTTCTAGCAGGCTGGAGTAAAATATAGTATTCTCAAATTTACTGAGAGTTAGAAAATATGGTTTTAACATCTAACGACTGTAAGATTCGATTTGACTAGGAGAAGGAACACAGCTGACTGGTTAATCGATATTTAGTGTACTAATCCTCCCTTCCTTACTATACAAGTTCCATTTAGCTTCCCAATAGGCCCAGACGATACGCTTGTCTTCAAGACTCAGATCACGGACCCTAGAACAATGAACACCTAATTAGACCAACTTTATTTTACAATCAAAGTAAACACCTTCCAGAAATCCCTCTACGACAGCGAATTCCGCTGGATCGGACCGAGCTTCTGCCCATTCGCTAATGCTACTCGCCTGACAGTCTGATTCGAGACCACGTATCTTCCCGTCGCGGCCCTGACGAACTATTGTCGGAACGAAGGACGAAGTCGCCGGGCTCCGATCAGATTTTAGCACGACGAAATCTAATTTCTTCCCAGCCGCCGCCGAACCCGTGTCCGAGGAATCACGGACGAGTCTACTCCCAAACCGATAGGATGAACTCCTGCTGAACGTCGCGGTGAGAATTGTGGATCCTGGACCTAAGATTGCCAGCCCTTTTCGTTTCGTTTTGAAAGAGCGAAAAATGAGGAGACCGCCTCGCACGAAGCCGGCGCGTCGGAGTTATCGAATATCAAAGTTTCGAAATTTCGCGTTGCCAGCAGGAACTTCACTCGAAAACATAACTTATAAGTAAGTTCTAGCTGGTTGGTCGGAGAGATCTCGCTCCTCTAAGGAGAGAGCATCGGGCCATCAGGGTGGTAGGGGTTGGGTCAGCCGAATAAGGGTGGAAAAAGCAAAAGGGCGGAAGTCGAGGAGCCGGCTGGAAATGGCGGATGGTAGGGGGAAGAGGTCCGAGGGAGGATCATTCGTCTCCGCGAGACGGAAGTTAGGCCGGTTCGAGGACAAAGTTTGGTCAGAGTCCAAGTCGCTAAAAGGAAGAAAATTTCGGAAAATACGTTGGAGACGCGCGTGTCCTGCAATGACCCGTGGACGTTGAAGAAATGTAACGTTGGAGCATTGCGTGGCCGGGAACCGAATTCGGCCAACTCGCGGGGAACACTTTTAAGCTAACTAACGGACTGCGTCTCCTCCAGAACGTCCGCAGGAAGGAGGGACTGGATGGAAGGTAAAAGGATGCTCGACGAGATGCAGTCCCGCCGCAGCTCCAGGCGCCATCGGGGGAATAGTTTTTCGACGAATGGTAGACGTGTTGCGAAAATGCTGCTAGTACAGTCGTCTGTTCTCTCTCCAAGTATATCGCTAGCTGGTTGTGTGTACGATACGGTATTTGGTGTGCGGGAAGTATTCCATACGTGTACTTGACCTGGACGTAATTAACGAGAGATCATCTAATTGGAATGGGGTTAACCTCCTTTTTTCTGGGTTAAAAATATATTTTTTTTTAATATTCTTATTGCTTATAGTCTGAAATATTTCTACCAAATTATATGTAAAATAATTCAAATTTGCCAAAGTCATAACCGTTTATATCACAGGCCGTTTGTTATTTTTAGTACATTTTAATTTTTCTATAGACTTTCTATTTTCAGATGGAAATTCACATTTCAAATAAAAATTTGCCTTTTCATGGAAAATTTCGTTTTTTTGTTTTGATATCTATTCACTAGGACAACTAAAAATTCATTTCTGACAATAGTGAAATTAATTATTAAAAATAATTATTTTTTAAACAATGATGGAGAACGTGATTTCGAGAAAAAAAGACTTCAAATTTTGTACTTCATATCTTTGAAATTAAACATTGGACGAAGAAACTGTGAATATGAAGCAGTTTCGTCTCGTTATTCTCTATAAGGTGATATTTGTCAAAAATTGTTTTAACGAATTAAAAAATTTCGTTTAAGCTAATTATAATTTCTAACAAAAATCGTCAAAGACCCGCTCCGGGTATTCATCGACCGAAACTTTCCAATCTTTTTCACCAAGCTCATTCGACGCTCGTAACTTGGAATAATAAAGCAGAGCCACGTGCAACTCTCTGTACAAAATTCGAGCGGACTTTTGCTTTTTACGATAACGGGATAGAGAAGTGGTTCCTTAACTCTATCGGATCACGCCCGTTCTCGCGCCTTTACACGTACTACGACGAGAAACTTTGAAATTGCAGAATTATCCCTGTGTACGGATACATCTTCGTGGAAATCGACTTTGGAACTGAAAGTCGAAACCCTCGTTCCAGAGCTTAGGCAAATGTTTCCACTTCGGTTAAATAAGCCGGGTGCTCACGGTGAAATTTTCCTGAAAATTTCTTCACCATCTGGAGAATAGACTGCGGCTACGACGATGGTTGATTATCCCTGGATTGATATCCATATACAGTTAACGTCATATGAATAGTTCATTGTACTTTTATACATTAAGGGAAGAAGAAGAGGTGAGGAAATTGTATTGTTAGGACGAAATGCCTAACGCTGATCTATAGTTTATTTATTTATAGTACCATGTGTCCTGAACCTAGGTCTTTTTTTATTTAAATCTCGTAATTCTATAATCTTTACGTGCATTTATTGCACATATGAATTTAAAACCTGAAGGTAAAGAAAGATTCTTTATACAGATTTTATGGAGAGATAGATCCTTAACTGTAGGGATGAATTTCAGACACAGAAATAATAAAACGGTTTGATGTAACTATTTATGTAAATACTTGTTCTATATAATTTCTGTTTCAAAGACACGATTCCAAATCAAGCCAATAACTTTGTTTATCGATTCCACGCCGACATATTATACCTCACGTATGACCTGGTCGACTGTTCGTAAACAGTTCCGTAATATTCAATGACATCAACGCGATCGGAGCCAGATTCCATAAACGTTTCCTAGTAATCGGTATATTTTGACGTGTTTCACTAGACTCCGTCCTTCACCCGTCTCATACCAGCACTGTACAGCCTATAGAGGGGCATGAAGTTGGATGAGTTGCTATACCAGTAGACAGCACTGCTCTAGTCATATAATCATCTCCGCTTTCGAAGCTTCACGTACAGGGTGGAGCATTTAAAGTCAATTATTTGGATTACTCGTTCATTTTTAAAGACAGAAGATGATTGATTTCATAGGAATATTGTTTCCATTTTAATTGTAAATGCTAGGGATATTTCAAGACCATTGAATTATTTTTAAACGAAATGATATCAGTTTTACGAATAAAGGCTTGCAAGTCGAATACAATAGTCTACTTTAGTATAAAAAATATAGTTTGCTTTAAGGGATTGAAGTATTTGGTTAAGAATTTATACTTATATAGTCTAAGTTCTAATTTGAGTGTTCGACTTGATATTCTCTGAAAAATGGCCTACATTCATTAACGAATGTCATGACCCATGGTTTACTTTCATGCAGGATGTTTAATCATAAAGGAAGAAAGAGTTGTTATAATCATAGTTTCTTTGACTGATTGCATTCAGGAGGCCTTCACACCTCACAGATAATAAATTAAAGAAGCTCCCCGTTCTTGGAACAATCAACAAACGCACACATTACTCCATAACGCTTGACATTTATTTTTCCACCCACGTCCGCACAATAATATTCCTATCGAAACGTAACTGGATGACCTATCGTTATTTCGCTAGAACGGCGACGAGCCGATGCGAACGGAGCAATCTAGTCAGCCAGTGGCCAACACCATCCAACCAAGCAACGGGCAATAGCCGTCGTCGCCCCTACACCCCCGTGTTCCGAACACGTTACAGCCGACCAACCGATGTTTTTGCCCGTAGTCATAAATTGAATACTAATTGACACATGCGATCGGGTTCGTTGTATTTCACCCGTTCAACTTTCGTCGCGCGGCCACTGTGTTTAAACGCCGGCACATATGTACCGGAGATATAAATTTGCGGATAAATACGTACGACAGCCGGTTAATGCGAGCTGGAACCTTCCCCTCCCCTCCACGCTTTCCCCCTCGTCCCTCGCCCTCATCTGCCTCTACGCCCCAAACTCCACCTTTGCCATCTGAATCAATACCTACTTGTTTACTGGACCGTTGCCAACGGGATTTCATCGAACCGACGATCGTCCCATCCTAATTAATTCCATCTTTTGTTATGGTTCCGCAACTGCGACGGTTACTCGCGATGCAGGAAAACCTATAGGTTACCATACTCGACTTTCCTCTGGCACGGACATCGACTAATTATCAAAGTCTCCCTATCCTTGTCTGATGTGTTCCAGTGGGTCTAACCGGCTCCCTCGTTGGCGGCTTTTCTCTCTTGAACCCCTGCCCGGTACTCCCCCTTTGTACTTTATCGAAGTGGATAGAAGCGATAATCGGGAAGGGTTTAGCGAGAAACAGTTGGCAAGTTGCTCCCGTAGATTGGACGCTTTGAGTATAATTCACTGTCCGTTGACAGAGGTATGATAGATCAGTGGACGCCTTTAGACCACGTTTTGCGAGCTACTACTTGGTTCCACCGCGTGAACTGTCGGTTTGGAAAATCAAAAAGGAGCTTTCTGGGTTTGAGAAGCATGTTTGAATATCCCATATAAAGCATTCAAAGAATGGATTTAGAAATAATCTAGAAAGGGAAACTGAGATGGTTGGAGAAAATGTAGTCGAAACATTTAAAAGTTTCTGTAATAAGATAGACAATGATCCATACCACACACTGAAGTAGAAAGTAAACAAATTTATAAGCATGTACTTAACAATTAAAAAGCATAAAAGTGTGGATAAAATGTGTTTAGAGTAATATGTCTTTGATTAGGAATTTGATCTGCAAGAAGTTCAGTTACCAAGGGGGATGAAAAGAGTATAAGTACGAATATTCTCTCGTATATCTGCAATAATAAATTTGTGTCATTTCATTTAAAATATGAACAAAATATGAGGATGCGATAGACGTGTAGCTAATGAAGAACGAATTAAACACCTGATAAACTAATTTGTAGGAAGCATAAACTCACCATTTAGCGTTTAGCGGTATCCCTTAAAAAGACGTTCTACCAAACTCGTCGCTAATGACCAAGCAGTCAGCGCAACATAAAACAAAACCATAAAAAAACAATCATCCTTCGTTCAAATGAAATCCTTTTCATATCTCGAAACAAAACTTACACCTCTACCGTAATGAACGGCTGATATTGAATGCCCCATTATGATTTTTGTTAACGAGATGCAATGTATTGTCAACAGAAGTAAGCTTGCACGTGTGTCTTTTAAAATTTTGATTGCGAATAAAATTAATGAGACGGTCGGCATTTGTTCCGAGCACAGAACACTGTATTTCAGACGTGCAGGGTTGGAATACGAAATTCCTTTTATTAATGAAATATTTTTTAATCACCTCTAGAGTTTCCTGTACGAATCCACAACGAAAATTTAATTGGATCAATTAAGCGAATGCTTATTGCACACACACACACACACACACACATGATAGAATAACTTAATTACATACCCTTTGATATAACAATATGTCATTCAAGAATGAATAAACATTAATGTTCAAAACACTATCTACAGATATTTTAAATTAAGCAAACATAAATTCATATGAAATATATTGAAGTGATGGGTTTATTAGTTTAGAAAGAAAATTAATATCCACAGATAGCCTATTTTTCTATGCTATAGTACAATGACATGTAACTGGAAGAAAAACACTTTTAGTGGTTGAAAAAATTTGAACACACTTACAAAGCATGTACAAATCCACGAAAAATAATTTAGGATCGACAGGACTAATGCACTTTTCAAAATTAATTCACAGACGAAGCCTCTACATTGACGCTCCTCGAACTATTGAAAGCTTTGTAATCAAGACGAGTCGCAGTTCATTGAAAGAAATATCAAACCAATCGCTGCGCCAGAATTGTGTACACGAGAATAAAAAAGCATCGCGACAGGCGGAAACCGTTTGAAATTCGAAGGGATTATAGGATTCGGCAGCCGCTGGTACGTATCACTTTCCGTTACCCAGAGATAGGATAATCGAACCGCAAAAGCGGCATGACGAGTGTACCTACCAGTAACGGGTTTGTCATGTCGCTTCCGCTTCGCGGGATCACACGCGATCCTTTCTATTTTACATACAGGTTATTTATCTTCCACGTACGATCGCGCGTCCGCCGTGCCGGTTAATTAAATCGTTTTTTCACTGGTGAAATTGGACGCCGCTGTCCGCGCCGACGTCCTAAAAATCATCAAGCGAAACGAATTGTTTCCCTCGTTTTCTACCAGTTTTGCGTTTTTGTCGTTTATCGCGGTTCGAAGGAAATGACACGTGTCACGGGCAAAAATGTATCTTTAAACGCGAACAAACGACGCGGATGCATTTCGTTCTCGTCAGCGGAGTGCGTCAACCATGAAGACGGTATTGTGGGATGGATTAGGCGCGGTTAAGGTCAGTGTTATTGATGATTCACAGTTGAGTACAATGCGATGATGTAGGTTCCTACTTGAGAACATTTTCAGGTTTGTTTAGTGGAGTGAACAATTATTTTGGTTATGGTGTTTATCTTGAACGCTATCAAAGATCATAGAGGAAAGGGATGCTCGTAGAACGAAAGAAACTTTGATATTTGTTCATTTATAAGATAGATAGTTAAATTTTAGTTTATAGGTCAACTAAAGTGGTATTTGCAGTGCTATGATATTTTGATAAATATAATATTATTTAGTGTTTATGTTCAATTAGAGAAGAATAGTGGCGTTAGAAGGAAGAATTTTTGAATATAAATGATTTTGTAATTTCTACATTAATATTGTCAAATGTTAATACAAGTAACTGGGCAGCTAAAAAAGGATCGAGAATAATAATTATACCTCCCATAACAGGTCTTAGCACAAGTGTGAGAGGACGCTTATTCTAAAAAATTTTAATAAAATCCTTCATCGCTACATTATGAGGAACCTAACCAGCAAGTATAACATGCGCCAAAAATACCAGCCTCTCCTCTTAATTTTGTATTACCACCAATTTTATTATCCCTCGAATTCCGAGTTTCCACCCGACTCAATATCGCAGATCCTTGATTAAACGCACACGGTCCTTCGTTCCCTCATCCATTTTCTACTCCAACTAACTACAGTCTAAACGCCCAACATTTTTCGCCGCTGTACAAGCACGAGTGGACCAAACTACGTTATTATGAGACGTTTTTCCACCAGATCGAGCACGGTGGCGGGGATTTCGAGCGTAGAAACCAGGTAAGGCGGTCCACTCGGCTGTCTGAGAATTATGATATTGGCCTGGTCGCTCGATTCCGTTTTCCATTACATTTACCTGCAGCGAGAACTTCAGAGGGGGGCTCGGTATTACTGTTAGTTACGTGACCTTTCCCCGCGAGCGACCATGGTCTCGCACAGAAATCGAGAAAGCATTAAACTATTAGCTGGCGATTGGTGCTCAGGCGCGCGCGCGCTCTTCCACGGTCACGGGTTCGAATTCATCCCAGAGAATTGGGTACGGTCTTTCGCGCACGGAACGAAGTTTAATAGCCGTTGCCAAGAACGTGGAGCTCGGAGTCGGAGCAGTGGCTTATTGAAAGGAACGAGGGAACGGAGGGAAACCGAAAGAACTGAGACGAAAATATGCTCGCTCCACAACGACGTCCAATTTTCTTTGGAGAGACATCATCTTGCGACGAGTGCCGAGGCACAATCTTCGATAAATAGAACCACTTCGGGATTGGGGCGGAAGGGGTTGAGGCACGTTGTGAACACGGTTGTGATCTGGTCGCGTTGTTCGCGTAGGTATGCGCATCCGTCGTGCGTACGGGGGAGAGGTAAGGTGGCTGGTGAATTACGAGTTCTCCACCGGGGGCGAGCGTATCGGTTATTTCCGGTTGAACGACGACGTTCAAATCGCGATGCGCGAATCCCACTCGATGCAGCTTTTGGTATTATTCGCGTGCTTTCGAGTTTAAATCGCGCTGCGAAACTGGCGGGTAAAGACTTTTCCTTCGATTTAAAGAATGCAGGGGGTGAAGGGAGGGTGAGCAGCCTGCCAAATGGCAATAATTGTCTTTCATGGACGCGATCAGTTACTCGCCGAAATCCAATGTACCCTAGTGTTCGGTTAACCTCTTCGCCTTTCGGTTCGCCTTTTATTATTATTCTTATTTTACTACGTAGTAGTAACATTGTTTCGTTCGAATGTGTTTATGCTATTCATCATAGATCGGAGTTAAAATATAAATAGGATATTTGCAAATAATTTGAACCATGATAAAACTTTTCATTAAAAGAATCCTCCTCATCAGTATACTTTATCGTATGTTTAAATCAGTATTCATGTCGTGTCAGGTATTTATTTATTACTCCACTCCAAGATGTATATAATTCATAACGGTTCGAATAATCTAAAATTCACATCAAACCGACGAAGAGTGACGCGGAAAGTTTCACAAAATTACTCGGTTTTAAATCATTTTCCGTGGCTTTGTTGCAGAAAGAACCGTTTAAAGCGTATAAATAATATTCCAAACGAACTCGGAGCACTATCGCACTTTCAGCTTTCCTCTATTTTCCCTACTTCGCATTCAGAACTGGCTGCGCTTACTTTTCGCGTTTCCGCGGGTACCATCAACTTTCGAGGTATTTTTATTATTCGAGCGTTTATAGATATTTATTTGGCCGCTGTTTTAAATTCTGATTTTAAATTCAAATCTGGTGCCGCGAAAATTTCGTCCGAGTGTTGCAAAAGAATTTTCTACGGTAAATGTGTCATTCCAATGAAAGAGATTGTGCCGAATGATTATAAAATCCTCGTTACAGATTTCCAACGGATTCCGATAATAAAACTTTGGCTGTTAAATATAATCCAACGTTCGGGGTAATTTTTACAAATAGATTCGTGGGATTATACGTTAAATTTTGGTTTGTATGGAATAATTAATTTTCGGTTGAGGAGTGTGAAGACATACAAGTGAAACGAAGGTGATGATAGAATTTTACGGGGGAAAGTCGAGGGGATTATTTAAGTCTATTTTGAATGACCATATTGTTTCAACATATGTGGTGTCGTGTCAGTTACACAGTATATTTGATAATTTTAGTGGGATATATAGAATAAAACCATATTTGCTGTTGAATTTGAAAGATAAAAATTGCAAACTTGCAAGCTATGATTGCGTTGGTAAATTTCAGATATCTTGGACAGGAAGTTGTTCTCGTGGAGAGAAAATTAAATATGAAGTTTTACTGAAACCCTCTCTGCCATTTGGATGGAATCGTGTTAACAAGTACCATGCCCGTATATACATTCAAAGTATAGTATTTTTTGAAAATAAGAACCTGATCATTTTCGCAAATGAAATTTCGTCCAAGTGGATTTTCTTTCGTATAACTGAGTAAGAAAACACATTTATGCAAGAATCTAAGGGCCGATTTTCATACAATTATTCACAAAGCGTAGAAAATGATAGAATAATATATTTCAATAACTGATATGGTTATTTTAACACACCAGATCTTTTTAAACTACAATTAAGTAATCTTTAGCACAAACATTAGAGATTCTTCAAACCGTTCTTTATATTTTAACATTTCAATGGAATTCAAGTGAAAAAAACGGGAAGCGGTATCGCGTATGCACAGAAAATATAAAAAAAAATTTATCCCCACGTTTGGAGTATTGTGTACAGGGTTTGTTGCTCCCATTGCGCAATATGGCGACTGACGATCGCACAATGGATAATGCGCCCTAGGCTTCGTTCCAATCCGATAGTTCAAATCGTGTCTGCAGCGTCAGGTAAATTTTAAATTTGATAATTTTATCGTGCGCTCAATAATCCACGATATTTATCCAGGGCACAAACGTTGCGCATCGCGCGTGAATATCAACGCGTTAAAACGCGCGAGGATCTCGGTGTGCCGTACTGCAGCTGAAAAATGGGTTGGAAATATCGAGTTTCACTGGTATAATGTCACTCAAAAGTTTCAAGTCAGGTGTTTTTATTCAATCCTATAATTCCACGTCTATCGAGCAGAAGACTGAATAATCTCTCTTTTGCTTGAGGTCCGGTGAAGCACATTTGGAATTACATTTATTCTGTGAATTCTCTACTAGTTGAACATAACCAAGTTATCAGTCAAGAATATTTATCAATTACCACATAGTATTCTGTAAAGTAATTACACTGTATAGTTTACATTATGTAACTAGAACTATTGATTACTGATTCAAAATAATAAAGTATAGTAAATTAATTTTTATTGAATTAAAAATGTATTGAATTAATGTTTGATCTAATAATCAAAAATTAAAAATTTGTAATAAAGTTGGTTAATCTGTAATCAATCACGAAATTCATATTATAATTGAAGAGATCATGCATGTATCTCTTTATGAATAATTCCAGAATCAAGAAATACTTTCCAGAAATACTTTAAGAAATACTTTCCAGAGATTCTATAAGAAAGTGTAGAGCTTTGTGTGCACCAGTTAATACGATACTTTGTGTTGGAATAGTTATATATTATGCGAGTCACTAAATAGTTCTCGATTCTGTGAGCTTAGCTGGAGCAAGCAGGTGGAATGGAAGAAAATAAGGAACGCACGGAAGTAAAACCTAAACTTCCGAACTTCTGGTATATCGGCTTAATCACCCTTCTGTTTACGTTAGTCCTCTTCTTAAGAAACTCTCGAAACAAAGTCTTACAAGATGAAGTTTCGAGTTCGACGTATTTAGCGATACCTTCCTAATGAAACACTACCGTTTATTTGAACTCGCGGAGAAACGCAACATTCAAGAATTATACGATTATAGTTTGCTAACGTAAAATCACATAGTTTGTTATATTAATTTTACCTATGTTATTAACAAACTGCCTTTTTTTGGTAGTTTAATTTATTTTGCAAATGAGGAAACGTTTGTGTTAACAAAATCTGCGTTATATAATGCCGCATTGATATCCGTTTTATGTTTAAACAGTAACGTTTTCCCCTTTCTGATGATAATCTTGCAATCAATGTAGAGCAGGATGAATTGGAACGTGTGCTCGCAGAGCCTTGAACGGCTTTGATTCGAGCTTCAAAGACCTCGTTTCATTTTTAACTTCCACCAAATCCTTCAATCGCTAAGCAATCACTACTCCGAAAACAAATAAAGCGACACTTCAAACACTAATCAATGAATATTCCGTGCTGCTTTTCGTTCATTCATTTTCATTTTCGGCAAATGAATATTTATTTGAGAGATTATCTCATATAATTTCGTTTTATCTACCATTTTGTTGAAACTCAAACGATTGGAGCATATGTACTAATTGGGTGAAATATTGCATTCAGAAATGGTTCATTAAACGGAAAGAATAATTTAGTCATAAAAATATGAATTTTCTGGTAACAGTACCGGTGTTAAACATGAATTAACAGTCCTATGAGTTCTTAATGATATCTTTTTTTAATGAGAAATTATGATGATAATAGACGGAATTAGTTCCATTAACCAGAATTTGAGAATATGCCAGAATATAAGAATCAAAAAAGTTATTGCTGGACATAATATTTTTTTACTTGTGACGTGATAAAAAATAGGTTACAAAAAATTAAAGTGCACTTTAGTCGACTCTCAATTCCACCATTTAAAAATATCGAAATATCCGATTATATAAAAAGGGATATTTAAATTAATAATTAAATAATAATATTATAGATTACATGGAATACATGGTACAGTAGACGTATTCCAAAAATACAAATTAACATACTTCCATTAAAGGGATAGATAATTAAATGAATACAGAAATGTACTTTAATTAAATTTTCGCTCACCGTGCTTTATATTTTTTGATAATTGAGGTACAACGGTACCCATGAGACATTTACTTTACCAAAGGAACTGAAATGAAGAAGTGACTTATTACGTCGATAATAACTGAAACTAGTCCCTCGAAAGAGGTAATCTTTTTATGGTATGTATTTATTTTCTGATTTGCATCACACTGATTGTTTGTATTAGTACGGACATTAACAATGCATTTATTTTCCGCACCATATTCCGTAATTACATTAAAATTCATTATTGTGCGATATGTAACGCGATAACTTCGTGTTTATAGCAGAAAAATATTATAATATAATAGTTTTCCTGTGGAAAGGACGTTGTCAGTGATAGAACAAGTGTGTCAGATTTTGGTTACGTATTTATTTAATTATACTAAATATTTAGAGAAACAAATATTTAAATACTCTCTGAAAAAGAAAATGGCAGTGAAAGAAATGTTCAAAACGCAGCTTCATCTATTTTAATACGTTGGACGATAATCCCTTACACTATTGAATGCACTTCTCATTTCATAAACCAGCAAACATTATTACCAGTTGACCAATGCTCATTTCCGTCAAATATAATATTCGTAGAATTGCAAATATCCAACATTGCGACAAAATCAATTCTGTAACTAAATCGATATTACACCATTCGTATCACGCATGGAATATTCTAAAATATCAAATATTTATTGAATAAGTTGCATAGAATTTTGATTCATTTTGGAGCAATCCAAAAATACATTTTTATTTCTCAACTGTTCAGTTCAACATTTTTTTATCAATACGACAGATGATTTTGCAAAAGGTACATTAAAAGTATGAAAGTATCTATAAAAAACACTGATATAATGTTCCAGAAGAAATACTTATAATACAAACGTTTATATAATTGTACAGAAATCTCTATTATGTAATTTTTGTTCACAAAAATCTTTCACAATTTTTATAAAATATTCATATCGGTTATAAAATGTAATGTTCGTTATAATAATATGATCATCCAGGTAATATTAGGATTCTTAAAAATGAAAAATAAAATGCTTTTCTTTTCATGTGACATTTTACCATTTATCCAATGTTCGACGTGATTGATTTAACGGGAACACCTTTCAATTTATTCTCACGCGCATAGACGTCCTTGACTCGTCGATGAAGTCCCGGTTTTGTCATCGTTAGGAGCTCATTACAACTATCTTTCCCGAGGAAAAATGGGGACGAAGACAAGGAGTTGCGCTCGCTGGATACTCAAGATTTGAGCCGGAGTGGTGATGTCGGTGCGCTCAGATTTATCGGTTTCCTGAATCATGGCGACGTGGCTGTCGGAGGCAGTCTAATTGATTTTTCTGTCCTCCGTTCTCGCCGTTCAGAATTTTATAGCCAGGCGTGAAGCTTACCGTTCGGCACGCCTCCCAGGAATGCTCTGTAACCCTTCTGGGACCATCCTCCTCGTTGCCAAAGAAATTTAACCAACCGTCTGCAGATACTCGCTCCCGGTGAAATATCGAAAGTTACAGTAACGAATCGCTACTTCGAGACGTCGAAAGGAATTTCTCCTTCTCACCAACAGGACGAGGAACGAACAATTCCTGACTGGTGACAGGGTGTGGGCAAATTTTTATTTTAACAAGAAATAGGCACACGGACGAAGCTTTTATTTGATTAAAGTCAACACCTTCAGACTGCACGAAAAGCAATTTATGGAGGAGGTTTATGGGTGTTTGAACAATATGAGAATAAAAATAAAATAATTCTGTACTACCAAAATATACCTTGAATATTACTTCAAGTAAAATTATGAATATTGTCATAGATTTTATTCACAATAATTTTATAAGTTCTGTTTATAGTTATATTAAGTTTACATTATTATATTTTTGTAAATATTATCAATGTAAGGCCTGGAATATTTGATGGCTAGTGTGTTATAGTAGTAATCAGCCACTTAATTTGATAACATTATCTGAGCTTCTGTGGGGTCTCTGCATCTCTAGGAGAAAAGATCTGGCATCTGTTACAGTATATCTGTTGTATATCATTACCCTTCACACGATTCCTAACTATAAGGATCCAACGGTTCCGTGAATCCTGGCCTTCATCTTCCAAATTGTTTCAAGAGTACCTAATATCTCTTCATTTTGATGTGATCAAGTCTATACGAGTACTCAGCTTTTACTACCAAACATAAAAGTTCCTAGTAATTTGTACTCGTGTTTTCTATTCTTAGATTATTCTATTTTTAATATTAGAAAATGTAGAAATTATAACTAACAAATATCTCCAGCAGAATCAGTTCCTAATTTGTAGTTTACATTTATAAATCACAGTGTTTTATAAAATGTAACATGTCCTCATAAAAACAATAATTTGAAAGGTAGTAAAATTGACATAAAGGATTTAAGATCCAACATGGATTAAAACCTCAACACTTTATTCTTGACGTCTTTCTTATCCCTTGTGAGCAGAGCCAACGTTAATCCTCAACTACAATATACATGCTTCTGTACACCCATTAATGCACAAATGCAGCACGACTAGGTTCAAGAAACTTCATTGGATTCATTTCTTTAATGAATCCAACATACATATCATCGTTTCTGAATGCTGAATAAAATTTTTCTTCAAACATGATAAGACACACCACTCCCAAGCTTTGACGCATCGTGTGCACTTCAATTGATTAAATCCTTGGAAGTGTCTCGTTTTTCAGGTTGGCTGAGCACCTGACTTATTTTTCGTTAAGCTAATGTGTCTCTTGGAATCTCTGGAATTAGCGTGTATAAGCTGAGGCACGTATAGCTGTCGTCAACGCGGTAACTCCACCCGATGGGACCAGAGATATACATACGTGTATGAGCTTTTGACGTGCATCGGTGTAAGCAGCAGCCCTGATGGGTAATCGATTTTCATTAATGGACGTCGCTCGAGTAACACAAAATTTCAGCGGACACAGTCTCGAGCTCGGCCTCGGTTCACGGGGAAAGAGGCGGGGAAGTACTGTCGCAACGCGTGTCCTCGTTCAAATCGGTTGGTGCATCACATTATACAGGGTGTGTTACACCTAACCTTATCGTCTGAAATGTTCCCTGCAGTTTCCCAAATACCAAAACACGTTTTCCTCGAGAACTTCGAATGAAGAATTTGCAATGTCCCACCAGGTGGCAACTTGCGTGTACGAATAGATTATTTGTAGTACATTAGATTATAATACGTGTTCGAACATGTATATTACGTAGAGGTACATTTGATAAAATCAGAAATCATCGAATGTTTGTAACAGGGCTGAGTATTCTTAAAAAAAGGAAGAATTGGTAAGCATTCGAGCAAAAATTAAGTTTTAATTTCAGGTTTAAAACAATTGAGAAGGCAACAAGGTTATATTTATTCTTTCAGATGTGGAATGCACTTTTTTAATTAAAACTTGTAGCAATTTTTCAGTGACCTGGATTGAAATAAGCAATGATGCAAGGTACTTCAAAAAATGTTTCAATCATTTTTAAACTGTTTACTTTGAGAATACATTCTGTACGCATATTTTTTACCACATCTTGCCTTTTATACAGATAATAATTCTAGTAATATACATTGATGTATATTAATAATAATATTAAGACTGCGTTGAATTTGCGACAAGTGGAATTAATTCAAAAGAAACAATTTTCGTAGATGTCGGGGTGTCGCTTATAAAGTAATCCCTCGAAAATCAGCGTAACAGTTGCTTTCGCGTGTTCTTGCGAAGATCGTTTAAAAACTTTCGTAATTATGCATTTCTTTTCCTTCGAGTGAACGCAAAGCAGGGAGCGCCCTTCTTCGTTTGCACACTGACACAGCTTTAATTAGAAAGAAAACTGACAATTACATTTGAAAACTGAGCAGGGCAATCGCGTGACACTTGAAGTTGAGCGTTTTCACGTGTCGCAAACGATTTCTCCGATTCAAGTAGCCTCGGTGTACTGGATTTTTACAGAAGGTAAGAGAATTTGCTGCATACGCGCACCACGATTAGTTTATTTGATAGATTTCTCTAGGGTGCGTGCTACACAATTGCGATAAATGAACTAAAGTAAAGTAACTTTTTATTAATTGATTTAAAGAAATAATAGATATCATGTGAAGTTTTTACGTTTTCAGTATAAAGTATGAGACCATCGAGTGCCTCCAATGTAACCCATTGATTTTTTCAACAAATTTCTTTCGCTAAATTAAAAACTGATACATTTACAACACTATACCGCATGCATGAGTCCATTGGTGCAGCTGCGTAGAAATCGAAGCATGTTGCAAGAGTTGGTAACTATGTTTCAGAATCCAATATAAACGCTTTATTGCCCTGCCGATTACTGCCACGTGCGTGTAATTTATTATACATATATGCTACCACAATGACCCAAAACCATTAACACCACGCAAAACAGATACCAAGGTCCAGGACTGGCTCGGGAATATGTATGCGGTACACCAATCAACACCTTCATGCCCCTTTCATTGATATCAAATTTGGAAGTTTATACCTTTTATGTATTAGAAATGTATTAATATGTTTTGAACCAATTTTAGGAAGAATTACATTTTACTGGAGAAAGTTAAATAATTCTCTACATTTTTCAGTTAAGAAAACCATGAAATGGAATATTAATTTTATTTCATCTTCAATTATCATGTGTTCAACAGCAAGCTCATTCTTTTGTAATTTTGTTTCACTTCTCTCACTTGCAATTATTGACCATGTCTCTTTTCCTGTATTTCAACACCTTTTAAATAATATTTTGTCCAGTGACACTGGTATACTGAAGTGCTTTGTGGGCAATTGGCTGTGTCAATTATTTTCTGAATAAGGCCCATAAATTTCGATCTGTACTGAGTCACATGAAGGTATAATACGCCACTGATAATGGCTAGAACTGACCCCGCTGGCGTCGTTTACTCGTAAAACCGTTCAAATTTTCGTTCGCCGTCGAGCACCGTTCCTGTTGTGAAACTTTTTCAACAGCAGACAATAAAACGGAATCGGCGTTGGGTAGAAATTATGCGTTACAACGTCGCTCTCGTTTTAATATTGATAGACACGTTTCCGCGTTCGCTGCTCCATTCAAGTTCGCTACGAAATCAATTCCTGGAACGTTCTCGGCACAATAAGCATACTTATTCCGGCTCATAAAATCTTTCTCCTATGGTCGAATCCTAGAGTGCAATAATTTGTAACCTTCTTTAAAACCGTTAAAATCACTATATTAAATATTCTATATTTTGTATATTTTTCTACGTTTAAATAGAGTAATATATAATATGTTTAAAAATGTATAATTACGTCGAGGCAGAGTATCTCTTGCGTTTATTATGGTTAGTAGATTTAAAAACAGAAGAGTCCAATCTTCTAAAATTAATGATTACACGCAATATAATTACCGAACAATAAAGTGACCGCTAACACTTGTGACAGAAAATTGGAAAGAATTGCTAAACATAATTGGAAGTAATTAAACGTGTTTGTCTACCAAAAATTAAACCTTAATCTCCAAGAATGAAAACCATGAGCGAAAGGGTTAAAAGGGAAAGGACGCTGCTTGTCTGCCTCTAAAGACGAAATTGTGGTTTCTCGTTTAATGAGATTTTGGAAAGGTGAGCATCCTAACGGGCCGACCAATTATTTGCAACATTTATAAAGTCAGGCGAGATCCAATTACTCGATGGCGATGCGCATCTTCAAGGAACACTTAAAGTGGATGTACCTGGTCCAGAGAGGATCCGAATTTAAGATACATGCACTTCATCCGATATCTAACTTAGACTGCACAGTATTTATATGAATGAAACGAATTAAAAATGTCGATGATTAATTCAGTGTTAGATTTAGGTGAACATGCCATAATATGATTTGCCATTTACAGTTTTGAATTGCACTCATAAAAGTAGTAAATGCTTTAATTAAAAGTTTTAGTATATTGATTAATGAAATTGCTTCTTTGAGAAATCCGAGTTTTTAGCCAGCTAATTTATTCTATACAAGCACTTATATAATCATGTTTTGCAATCTAATTCATGCATAAATATATAAATTCTAGAGACAACCCGCATTCTCGTGAACATAATAAGGATTGGTCGAAAGACATAGTAAGAACTGAATGCTAGTGGCCTTGAGGGGCTGCTAGATTTTATTCGGACAACAGTTGCCCAATCTCTAGCCTGGCAAACCCTCAGTGCCCTACTTAGCTAACCCGCAGTACCGCAGTCTCATAGCCCTCAAGTCTTCTAATGTCTCGGTCCTCTAATTTCTCTCCTTCAGTTCCCAAGTCCCCAGATCCCCCCGGTCACCAAATCTCGGACCGTCTCCTCTGGTTCTCCTCACTTTGCTAGTTCCGAAGTCTCTCTAGCGTTCGGACTCTTCTACCCGGAACATGACACTATTAATGAGACGTAATACGAGATCTAACCGTCCTAACTTAATCCCCACCTAACGAAGACCTAAGACATAATCCATCCTAACACAGGCTAAAATATCCTAACACTGTCCCGACCGAGTCTAATCCTGTCTTAATCGATTTAACTCGGTAACTAGTCTCTCATTCCGGTCCCCCTTTTATTCCCGTAGCACGCCAGTTTTCTAACTTTCTCGTCTCCTTCATCCAAGTTTCCCGTTTCATTAGTTAACCCAGTCTCAATTCGGATGTAGCACTAGTTAACAATTTCCTGTTCACCCCGTCCCATCTCTGCTTAGGTAACCGGTCCCTCTGGGACTGTATCCGAGTCCGGTTGCGATGATACCTGCAACGAGTTCGTGCAATTTTGACGTGTATCAGTTACGCGTTCTGAGATGTGTGCATGGCTCAAGAATGGACACAGAAAATAGTAGTAGGTATGTCTGCAGTAGCCAATGAGTATTTATCTATTAAATTCGAAATACCCATCTGTAGGATTTAGTAATGATTCCCAAGCATTCATAATAACTTTATAAATCAGATATAGTTCTGAACTTTGACGTAGATAGGCAAGTAGGTACAAATTTCAGCGCAAATACAAAATTCAGTTTCGCAATGAATCAAAGTTGATTGTGAACGTATATGCTATATTTAATTCCAATGTATCGATATGAGATTCAAAGGGAGTGCTTTTAGAAGCCAATGATTCTCGAACATTGGTGTAATCATAGTTTCCGAGATGAGACACGTGTAGAGGAAGTCGATTCAGATAGATGGGTGAGTATTGATTAGGTGTTTTGCGATGTCAGTGAGTGTAGGTCAGAACTAAAATGAGAACGTGTATGGTATACCGACCTCGACTATCGTGTTAAGACCTACCTATGTCCTAACCATACCCATACCTATGTCCTTTTAGTTTATAGCCTTTTGAGTCATAAATTAGTGTAAAAGAAGACCGTACATGTTTTTTTTTAAAAGCAAATTTAATATCACTTTTTATTATCAAAATAATAACCTAGATTACACATCTGTATTAAATCTTGGCGTCCGAGGCAATTTGATCTTTTAATTATTGTTGATATTTTTGCACCTGTACACCTTATAGAGCATTGCTACAAATACATAAATATCCTGAGCCTATTTAATCGTTATGACTTTTATGTTAAAATATGTGTATAGAGGCAAGTGTTAGCACAGTAGATATGCCAATTGACCACAGACATATTATAGTCACTGAAATATTTTACAAGACATTTGAACCAGAATTTCCAGTGACGTTTGAAAAACAGTGAAAATTTATTTTAAATAGCGACAATATTTTCGCCAAGTCCAGCGCGTTAAAACTTTTTACTCGAATCAGAGCTACGAAAATATAATAGTCACGTCGACGCCACGGCTATATCCGGAAAACGTAGATGCGTTATCCGCACAATGGCGTTACCCTAATTAAAAAAGTTTCCTTTACCTGTTACGCGAAGTTCAGGGTAGACTGTTACGCGGTTCGGCGCGCCTCGCGGAATTCCTCGTGACTTGGAAACTTGCAACGCGCTGTCGCGTTTGTTAAAATTAACGACACAATTATGCAAGTCTGAATGATTTCACTTCATGTTTGCTTTGAATTGAAATCTGCCAAGGAAAGTCATTTAGCGGACGCTTTTAAATTGCAATGAAGTTCTTTTCAAAGTTCTCTCGCGAATTCATTATACAGTAATTCTCAATATCCGGCCGGCTAAATCGTTTCAGATTTTTTAATGAGTTCAATCGTTAATTGCGTGTCGTTCCTTTGGAATACTGCATCCACGGTGCCGGGCGACGATAATGGCGGTTCGTGTTCGTACTCGCGACTATTTGTTAAAAATTCTCCATTGACTTTGAATGATATTCACCGCGAAACAATTCTAATTTCGTTCAGTATTGTTGCCGGCGCAAGTGGGCGTAATAATGGTCTCTCCTTTTTTCGCGTTAAAGGCAATTTCTACGGAAAGACCAACATTTTTGCGTCGGAGCGTACTTTTCAATCATACTTCTCGGTTTTCCGCGTGGTATTTTAATTATCACTAGTGATGGGATTGAGCAGATTGCACGCGGTGAAATATGTTCAAGTTCTGTACGAATAACGAGAGTATAAGGAGTATTTATAAATATATCTAATAATATTTAATTAACGTACAACATTAAAAGAATACTATTAGAGAATATTAATAAAATGCTAGTCAAGAAGAGTGTACATTTGAACTGAATATATTTCGAGGTTCAACCACACTACTAGTTTCTGACGTAAGAAGCGAAGAAACAATAACAATTAAAAGTACACGGTGTTTATGTTTCATTAATTTATCAATTATTTCCTGTGTAGGAATCCAGGGTGCTTGTATTCGCATTACTAATTGAGGGTTCGGTTATTTGTTGTTAAACTGTGAATACACGACTCTCTATGGATTACGTAATTGAATTCAGAAAATGGGTCACGAATATGGAGAGCATAAAGCTTGTGCTTAATTAAATTAAGTAATTATTGCATTATCTATTGTGCATCTCAATGTAACAATAGAAAAGTATAAGTGAGGGTATAGAAAATATGAATATTCCCAGGAATTTCATATCTTCCTAAAATCTTCTAATTACTCTTTTAATTGTTAATTTCTTTATACCAAAGAGGAGAAAATAATATTTGAGAGTAACTGGTGCAATTTATATTTCTTGCCATTTATAAATTAGTCTCTTTATATATTTAAGAAAATTCTGAATGCTATAATAATAAAGTTATTTAGTTAATTTCCATTTAGTTCGACGAGTTTTCATTTTAACTTATGGGAACTCTGACTGACAGTTCCAATGGTAATAGCAAACCGGTATTATGATCCCATTCGGATCCCAGTACAACTAGTTGTGCCTGAGGATGTTCGAATGTCGTTCGAGCAGTATTATCCGTACGCGTATAGTAACTCTATGGATTCTCGTTTCCCGTGAATGAAAGTTACATTATTCCGGGATGCTTTTCATTGTTACTGGCAAAATGCCGAACGTAAGTAACGGTTGAATATCAGTAATTCCTGTTTCCTTCGACACTTCGAACGTGCATCTAATATTTTCAGTATTATTATTTTTGGGGATGATCGAGATTGTTCAAACTAATTTCATGAAGCACCTATGTGTCTTTGCCTCTTAATATCATCAAGGATATGATTAGCTTTTGTGTTGAATTATGTTTCTGTTCTGCAATTTTGTTAGAAAGATTAGATTAGATTTTTAATAATAATGTACTATAATTATAAGACGATAGGTATTCCAAATTGTGTATATATGTGTGCTTCGATTTAGATTTGCAAATGAATTATTAATATTAATTATTGTTGTCTCTATAGTCAGGATGTTCAATGTTCAATGTTTTTTCAAATATTTTGTAAGCTGTAGCTTTGTGACAAGGATACAAGTATTTGAAATTTATTATTGTAAACCTCGGTGTACGCCATTTAAATAATCTAATCGCGCACGCGTGAACTCACACAGAACCGTGTTCATGACGTTCATAACGAGCGAAACTTTCAACTACCTATATCTCGAAAACGAAGTCTCAGATTAGAAATTCGAAAAGGATTTTTTGATTACAATTGCCATAAGGAATACCAAAAATGAGTCCTCCACACTATCCAACAGTCTGTGTATTTGAATTTCATCCAGGATAAAATATATAGTACAGAAACTCGAGGTAATACAAGAGTACAACTATTCAAACTCAAATTTGAAAAGGAATATATTACCATTTCGTCGGTCGCATGTTTTTCATTACCCCCCGTCCCCCCTCTTCCTTCTAGCCGCAATAGTGGACCGTTTTCCATGAAAAAAATTCTCCTTTGGCTGATTAACAAAAGAAATTCCTCGCTCGCGCAATCTCCCTGTTTAATACAGATAATAGCCGCGCCGTCATGCGTTTCTGGAGGGTTGGTGAGAGGGGGGTGGTTACGCCCGACATTGAACCAGAGTAATTATGCTCGCAACATTTTCAAACACAGTGGTTTCGGTACGTTGAGCTTGCTAATTACCCATGTAACGGAACATAAATTAAGGTTGTACCTAATGCGATTCGAAACTCGCAGAATGTCGCCAGGGTCCGCCTTTGAAAAATTATTGGACAAAGCAATTGCCGCGCGACGCGCGGGCGAGAGGAGAAATAATTACTCGGCGCGGAATGAGACTGCTACGTCGCCCTTATATTGTAAACGATTCACGATTATTCTGTTTTTACTGCGAGAGAAACATCGGGGACAATTTCACGTGTTCCGAGGCAGGCTTTACAAAGGGAACTGAGACGAAAACGCGAATAACAAACGTAGTCACGGGGGGTACTTCTGCTCGAGATCATGCCGCCTGAAAGGTCGTTAAACATTAACCCGGAACAATTATTTCGGGACAAGTCATCGAGTTAGCCGAGGGTGGCCGGTGCTTCGTACCCTTTGATAATTCGCGTAACGAGACGGTGAATAGTTTGTCTTTGTCCTCGACCGTTCTCGACTCCAGCAAGGCGGACGACACCGCCAGGAAGGAAACCAATGAATGCACTTTGAGATGGCGCGACGAATTGATTTCGGTAAGCGTCTTGGTCAACGATGATCAGACGTTTTGTATATAAGTGTCTTACGGTGAAGATTGGTTCGGGTGTGGAACCTATAGTTAATCGAAGCTTAATTAAGGTGAGCTGAAGAGACTGTATACTCGGAAGCAATGTTGGCTTTAATATTGATGAAGACGTGTAATTTTACCTAAATTGTATCATGAAAATTATTTAATAATTTCGAAAAGCAAACTAACTTGAAAATAAATGTAGTTTAATTAAATGAAATCTCTTAAATAGAGAATAGAAGCAATAAAACAGACAATTAGACAGGAGGCTAATAATAACAATGATGGTAATTTCCAATACAGGATAATTCAATTAAATGGTCAATTACTAAGGGCTATACAAAAAATATCAGACGTCATCAGATTTACGGTTCTTTAATTGAAATTGTATCATAATTATTTTGCTCTGGAGTATCTCTATAGTAATTCACAATTAAATGTACTTTTTAACAAATTAACTTAGTAGAACAACTCATAGAATGTCTCTAAACATTCAACAAGTTATATACAAAAATATTTAACAGTACGAGATTTAACTTGTCCTCTCTGAATTATTTTGCAATATTGAAACACTGATTACGAAAAAGTCGAAGCTAATTAAATCATGTCATTATAGGTTCATATGAGAGCGAGATAGAACATACTGAAGTAGATCTCTTACAAATGAAATTTTTCATTAAATAAAAATTATAAAAAGATCATAAAAAAAAAATAAAATAAAAATTAATAGAAGATCCAATAACTGACATAAGAATCATACGAATCATGAATAGAGTATCAGCGGAAATGGGAGCCGTGGAAACTTTTTAGACGGAAGTCCCATGCTTGTAATCGTTGGCAGAAATATATATACAAAAAAAAGGTATGTAGGTCGAGCGGGAACGAGCGTATAATAGCCAACGATCGTACAGAGAATGCGCGGAAGATCGTACAAAGCAAGTGTAGCCGTTCTTCCGTACGAAAGCTCTGTAACCGAAAAATTCGCAATACCTTTTGTTCCTAAGTTTCGCGGTCTTGGAAGTTGCTTGCTATAGTTGGGTCTGCCAAATCCAAAGTAGTTCGAAAACGCAAAGCCGCGCAAAACATACCCAGGCGATTCACTCGCCGGGTTGAAACTCGACGTCTACGGGAGGAAAAAGAACTACGGAATGCAGTTGGTTGCGGAAGCGCCTGATTCGCGGCGGCACAGGAAGTCGACGCGCACTTTTTGCCCGCGAAACTTCTCTTTGCTAGTACTCGTTTGCGACGAATACGGAGGCGCCGCTCCAACGAATGACAGCCTCTGCTGTGTTTCGTGGCTGATAGTTTGTATCTTTCACGAAATTTGGGAGACAAGTTAGCTTGGGGGAGAGGACGGACGAAAGCAATTGAATATTCTGGGTTGCACTATGAGTGGTGCAGTCGAAACGTAAACGCTTGTGTTTACAGGATGCCGTAAAATATTGTAAAAACGTAGAATACCAGGCTTTTATATGGGGTTTGGAAGATTCTGATTTAAAAGACAGATGGAAACTATGATCAACTTTTCCCGCTCTGTTGATTTGGCTTTGAATATTTCACGTGGAAACTATTAATAGGAATGAGCGATTTCGGAAATCTTATGCTTCAAGGAAAGTTGATTAAAGAAGAGAAGTGAAAGAGCCAGATAAATTAACACGTTAATCGGCAAGCTAATACACGCAAAAATCTCTACTAGGTTAAAATTTTATTTCTAGAAAATTGAAAACTACATAACCCAGTATTTGTCGTGATACTTTTCTAATCAGGCCATATTCACGAGTTCTATTCAGATTTCCAGTCTTCAATAAAAGTACTCTTGAATCGGAGATATTCGAACATGTTACTTTCTACTTTTATCTGTCCTATGCATGTGAACAATACCGAAACGCTTATGATTTGAAAAAAAATGATATCCATCGCAGGCGGGAGCAAATATGATAACAAGTGGAAGATCAACTAAATGATAGAGCTTGCTGGTGGAGTAGCGCGATACGATGGAAATTAATGATAGAAACTCGTCTAAATGTGCTACTCGTCCGGAGGGGCTGAATTTTAGAGTCAGATAGCAATCAGCGATATTGCTGGGGTAATTACATTAAGCGATACATAATCACGGAAGACACACAGTTGAGCACGAACTTGAAGCATTTCTGTTGGGAAGGGAAATGCGGACTAAATCCTTTTCGCGTATCTACCAGTTCATGATGCTATTAGGAATAAACTAATCACTGTAACGCTGGAGGATTTAGGAATAAAAATGGTTGGAATAAAGTTTTTCAGAAATGGAATGCAGTTGTAAAAACATAAGTAGAGTGGAAAATATTTTCTACGCGCAGACAATTTATTAACCAAAGTAGTCGAATAATAATATTTTAAGGATTCAAGAGATCACTTAAAGTACTTGCAAAAATAAATATCTGTCTCCATATGAAATACTTTACGTGAAAAACTATAAACTACTCAATAAAATCATTTGTATGATATTTCCCCAGTTTCTTTTTGTTCTCCGCCTTGACCGGGAAAACTTGAGAAATAGTGCGATGTTTCGGGAGCAATCATCCGTTTCCGCTTTTGAGTCGCATCGATAACAGATCGAACTCCTTGCTCTTTCGAGTACCGAGGCACAATGGATACGGGCCAAAAGGAGACCAGCCAATTTGCTGACACGGTTCGACTCGATTGTTTCACGGATCGCGTTTAATAATGCTCACCGACTATTCAAAGAGCTATCTAATCTTACTTTTTGAGGAACAAAGCTTCCGTTGCTTCTTCATAAATAAAGAACGTTCGTGACGGTATAGAAATCAATTTGTAAACATTTTCGTTCACATCTTATTCTTTTCTGTTCCTTATTCTATATTATTTGATGTTCTTATTGTACTGTTGCCATCTTTCCTAACATACCTATATGAATCTTTCATCTAATTTGGATAAGCCTTTTTTCATAGTTATCAAGGTGAACACATATGTGCGAATTGAAAACGTTCAACAGAAATAACGAATGATTATTTGATCTGCCACTATTGTTATTTATTTAAATTTATTTCGTATTTATCACCTAGAAAATATAACATTAAAGTAGTTACATTTCTGAACTGTTATTGAAAAATGAACCCCAGTAGCAAACATAACAGAGAGACTAATTAAACTCCTAAAAAGACCCCCAGAGACTTTTCTATTTATTCTACCGACATTCATCGACCATTGCAGTTTCTTCTCCTAATTTACCAGCACCCTGTACAAACACAGTGACCAGGTTAGCGCGGGATCCGCAACGTGAATAACGAGATTAACCGCCCTGTATTCGACTGGGGAAATTACCTTAATAACATTCAACGGCCATTTAACACTCGAGAACACACTAAGGTAGTCATATGTAATTTAAAGTGTTAGCAGGAACTTCGGACACAGCTTATAGACTTGTCGTCTTGTATTGTGGCCTTCCCGGCCGTAACACGTCGCCGGTAATATGGCACCCACATAAATTGGACCGTACTTGAACCCTTCGGCTGCAAGTGTTACGAGTCACCGTTGGTACTTGCCCGTGAACACGCGTCGTAAGTTGGCCCCCCCCCCCCCCGTCTTAAGTGGACCAAGTCGGCCCATTATCTCAGTTTACGTCAGGGTCTTTTATGACTCAATATAGAAACTCCCCTGCGGGGCATAACTGAAACCACAGTGAACTCGCTAATTGTCCGCGCGGAACTCAATGATCCGGACTGCCGATTACCAACACGTTCCACCGGTTCGTTGAATTTACGAGCCTCCTTTCCACTAATGGAGCCCGCATATCGTCGAAAGTATAGTATAACGTTTTGCTGTTTCATTGTCGGGGAAATTCGTTGTCACGATGCAAGGAACTTCTATGAAACGTGAGTCACGGCTTCATCGAGTAGGTACTTCGGAGGCGAGAATAATAATGGAAACTCGACTCTTCTAAGACTTGTACTGTACATTTTCGATTGTCTGATCAGATCAGAATAAACATTTATCTTGAGCAGAGTATTTGTTAATATAAAATGTATTCTTAGCCTTCGACCTTCCTAAATAAAGAAGATAATAATGGTGTCAAAATTAATCGCCATTGAGTTCACCAAAATCTTGTAATGAACCATGTGAGAACATTTATTATTTTTATATTTAGTGTCTTTCTGTGTTGCTTCTTTTAGAAGTATAACGTCTTATACGACGTCAGACCGAATTAACGGGTTTAACAAGATGACGGCAAACGATCTTTCAGCCTAGTCTTACATTAGGATGTTTTGTTAATAATTTTGTATACAACGTTAAGAATAAATAAAATCAATCATTAAGAATAAATCATGCTATATTTTGCAAATGTAAATCTAATTTAATTACACTTTATCCAACTTTCAATTACTAAATGGTTTTCTAAAGATGATATAATAAACTTGAGATGACAAAATCATTCTATCGCAAGTCCCTTGCATCGTCTTTCAAATATCTGGGAGGAATTAATTAAATTTCACCATTGGATCTAAGAAGTTACACTTCTAACGCGTAGTATTGCATGCTCCCACATTTTTATTTCGGAATTAAATCTCAACGAATGCTTAGGGACTTGGGGATTTCTATTAAATCATCGATACTTTCAGTAAAGTTTGGTCAACAGTTGGGGAAGTGCTGACCTTCCCATGTGGTAGCTTCATGAACTCTTGAAAATGGAGTGGTGATTGAAGGATTAGTTTCGACGATCGATCAATGCCAGTTCTGATCAGATTTTCGCTCTCCGGTCTTGTCCAAAATTTATGTGGATATTCAGTTTCAAGGTAATAACATTAAAGAGTAAGCAGATATGTGTTATTCGCATACGTACATACAGTATAATAATTTGTAAGATTTGTAGAATCATTCTTAAATGGAACATAGTGTTTCTTTTAAAAACATTGATGCGATCAAACGCCGTATTTTATTATTAATCCATGAAGACTTTCAATAATAAATTACAAATTACGGAATGCTTGGTATGCATCATTATGATACTTTGAATAAGATTATTGAATGTTTTCAGTAACGACAAGGTAAGATACAAAAATTTAAAAATGCTATGTTTGTTTTAAAAATTGTTAAAAAGTCTCGAAATCTTTGAGTCTTACAAAAGCTTACTTTGAGGTATTTCTGGTACACCATGGTGCATAACAAATGTTTTCTGTGGTAACTTTTTGTGAAGTAAAAAGTAAATAAATCACTTAAGGTGAAGATTTAACGTGAGTTCGCCAATCGCTTTTATCTATGGAATGACCTAATATTTGTGGGGCACATACGATGTGTTCAGAAATGTATATCTGGGTGAAATTTGGAACGAGAACGTGTGTTAATCAAATCATTTTATCCCAGTTACGGTGAAACCGAACCACCGCTAATTGGGAAACTGACGGCGCGGACAATCGAATTTTTCAGCTAACAGAACGATTGCTTTGTCGGTTGTTTTCAACTGAATATGACGGAACGTTCTGTTATGATGCGAAGATTTCGTAATTGGTCCATTGAGAATTTCGAACTGCAGTTTCTGGTATTAAAAATTGGCAAAATATTTATCCGAAATGTAATCTGGTTCATTTGGAGATGACTGGAAAGTGTTTGCGAACGAGTAGATCAATTCCAAGATGTTGCGAGAGAAGGATATTCTTTAACAGATGCATCACAAGTTGTAGAAAGTTCATTCATGCGTTACATTCAAAAATTTGTGCTTAATGCTTTAGAGAAATTCATTCATTAAATAATTTTGTGTACAATTCACTTTTAATTTCAAAATCTACAATTTGGATGAAAGCAAAAATAATATTTTTTCCATAAAATTAAATTAACAAAATAAACTGACGAAGTCGCATTAGTTTGACGGTAGATCCACTTTGTTTGCAGACGAATCTACAAAGACAGAGATCATGTATGTACTCGACCGAGGCATCGATTTGTTTATCATCGTATTTCTTTCAACAACGTTTTCCATTTAATGGATGTGCACATTTAAGCGTTAAAAATAAATCGGAGCCTTATGAATTTGGCATGCCCATGCATGCTCCCGGTGTACAAAAGCGAAGGATTGCTTTAACTATAAACAAATCTATGGCTGACAGCTGCGTTGTATTACACGACGTTGGAATTGCCCCCTGGAACATATCTGTTTGCTCGATACACGCATTGTAATTATTTACACAGCTGCGATTTACCGCGATATATATTTTGTAATAAAGCACTACCGCGCCGCTAATATATTTCGAAAACTAATACCCGCCTCGGATCTTGCTTCATTACTCTTCAATCGAAATGAACATCGACATTGGTCCTCGGTACCTCTCATTTTTTCTATAGTTTATTTCGCGAATTTCTCGAGAATTCGCCGCGATTCGAAATTTTTATGAATTGCTCGCCCAATCGAGTCCCATTCGAGTGTTTATTGGTATTCGACAAAGAGCTGCAAAAACAATTCAGCGTTTAATGGCGCGTTTAAAACTGAAACTAATCGATTAGAGAACTCCGAGTCGAATCATCATTTTCGAAATTTTTGTCGAACTTCGTCTAGATGGATATATCATAATTAAAAATATTATTCATATTCGTGGGAGATCAAAAGGTTTGTAAATGGAAAATTATTACTTCTACACAAATAAAATTACTTTAATATTCTTCATAATATTCACCTTCAGCTACCTCAACTAATATCACTACTGGAAGAACATTGTTGCCTAAATGCATTCAGCCTAATACCTGAGTTTATTCTAAGTTATCGACCAATATTCAAGTCACAAAGGTACGAGAATTACGAACAAATGTATGCGCGGTACATTAAGTGCTTTTAGCACTGTACTCGCGCATTAGAAAAGATTGGCTACAGTGATCACAATGCAGCGATGACAGCTTACTGAGATTCAACGTGTATTATCGGATTTCTCTACTGTGTGCAGCAAGAAATTATCTGATATCACCAGGAGGACATCGCGCTTAATGGAGTATCGACGAAACAGTGACAGGACTCGTTTTGATGACCGGCGCACGTCACGCTGGCTGCACTTGAAGCTGCAGACGATGCATCAGCAATGCCCATAATTCATTGGTCCCAGCAGGTGCACCCTCCTTTCCCTGCCTCTACTATCCGGCGCGCACGCCGCTGCTGTAGCTTACGACGTGGATCAACAGCGATATTTGCGGCAAGCTGAAAACTAATCGCGATCGAAGGTAACGGATGAGGATACCTCGCGATGCTGAATCATTCTGGGACGGCGTATAAAGCCACGAAGATATTATACAACGGTGAATAATTATTGCACGGCGATTCAAAGAGTTAATCCAGACACCAACACGAACAAACAATTTTAATTCCGTGGTCTTCGCGCGCGGCAGTCCGAACGATTTTGATTATTTAAGCAGGAGGCTAGTGGACTGATCATGTATGGTCCCGATATATTACTAAATGATTCGGATTCGTTCTTCTTAATCCTGTTTCGTAATAAATTATTCATAAAAATGTACTGTTGTGATGGAATTCATGTGGAATAATATAGGTTAAATAAGTTAATTGGTTTGTTAAACCTGCTTTGTAATAAATTATTGGTAATAATATACCGTTAGAGGGGAATTTATTAGGAAAATTTAGGTTAAATAAGATGATCTTTTAAATGTGAAAATCATAAATAAAATTTGTAATGTTACGTAACAGTACATCTTTATTTGATCAATTAATAAAGAAAACAAAATTGCTACATCAAAGAAGCTGTTTAATATAAAAAAATTAAAGGATGCAACTGGAGAAGACTGGATGGCATCGTCAAGACATCAACGACATAACTTTTGGTCACGCATTACAAAAATGGTTCAGAACAAATTACACGACCTCGGCTAGAAAGTTTTACCGCGGCTCCTATCCACGGCATTGCAAAAAGTCTTGAAAGCATGGAAACCTTTACTGGCGTACACAGAACTTTTCTGATAAAAAGCAACAATCGTTTTATGAGTAGAGTGTGACGATGTCGCTGCAAAAGGCAACTGTAGGTAGAGATGGTGATTACGTAGTTTTCTCAATCGCCATGGTATGGCAAACACAACGTCTTGCAGCTGAAGTTGTTTACGTTGAACTGGTTGATAAGTACAGTATAACAAAACCAAATTGTACTGACTGAAATTGAAATGATTTCGAGGCATTTTATTTTAATGTGATATTTATCAAAAACTATTTAATTGTAGATTACTTCCATGCCTACTTTATTTCGTTCAGTGGTATTAATTGGCAAACATTTATACAATTGCAGAAATATTTCAAAAAAATATATTTTGATGTTTTCAATAAGTAAATAAGGTTAATAACCGTGTGCCAGTAGCCGTGTGGTAAGAGCTGTCATTTTTAATAGAAATGTTTGCTTGAAAAAAATTGATTTTCAAACATATGTAAAATCCGTAACTTTTGACATTTTGAAAAATCCTTCGAAATAAGTTTAAGTATCACTAAAGACTGCAACATACTCAAAGCACAAAATCTGAGATGCTGCTCCATTTAGTAACCGATTTCAAGCTGTACAAGGTATACTAAACTTACAGGATTGATGAAAGTATGAAAATTCCTCGTGAATAAATCCCAAAGATCTCTTCACTATTTTACAATCTGGGTCTTCGTTTGCATACATTACCTTTCGGCTGTTTCTACCCGGATAATTCTGCCTTTAAAATTCGCCACCAGGCCCTAACTTTATTGTGACCGTAACAAGTAAATTCATTGATCGCTCCAACTTGATAGTTAATCAAAGGTTCATTATGTTCCCATGGCGAATAATTTCTCTCTACACACTGGCGTGCTTGAATTGACTGGCGCTGCAGCGCTTTGTCACTTTGTGAATATCGAATATTAATCGTCTGAGCGCGTAATTACCCGATCCAGGGGAAGCTAATTTGTTTCCAGTAAATGATTATAAATAGGATATTATGCCGTCGGCTAGTCATCGTTTTGCACACTATAGGTGGATGTTTAGCTAACTTTCTGATGTCGTTGTCGCGGCTCGTCTTTGCGTATCGAGACGCCATCCACACCCTCACCCTTGACAAATAAGATCTCTAACTTTCCTTTGGGAAGGCAGTTAGAGGCAGGTGTACCTTCTTCCAATTGCTCCTTCATTATGCTTGTAAATGCGGTACTCTCAACGCTGCCAGACACGCTTGGAATACTGCGTAAAGATGTAGGTACATCGTAAAGGCAGATTCAATTCCATTGATTATAATACGCCCATCGCTCTCGTCTCAGCTAGCTCCGTGTAGTAATTTATGATCTCCTCTGCAGATATTTACGTAATATTATCCATTCGGAATATACGAGCCCTGTGCGAGTTTGTTCAGGTTCTCGCTGAATCGTCGCGATAAAAATATAAACACGAAAGCAGGGTTATTTGTTTGACCAAATTGTATTTAAAAATACTGAGATTTTTAAAAGGTTTGAAAACTGTAAATAAAATATATACATCGATATAGAAAACATACCAAAAATACATGTGATATAATGTATGTAAAATATGTTCTATTAATTAATACATTAATATTAATATTTCAACATGCATTATAATGCATACTTGCACAAGAATACTACTCTTCGATGTAATTTACCTAAACAATAAAATGTTCAGAAATTACACAGTAATGTACATTTGTTTTAAATCCTCATAAATTATATAATTTTAATAACTCCCAGTTTTGTTGTCGTACGTGTACATTTTTTCACGATATTTCTGAACTGTGAAACGCTCGAAATAGAAGCTGCATTTTTTCAGGGTTATTGTTCTTGCGTAATCAAAAAGGACTCAGTGTTTGAAAAAAAAATTGAAAAGCTCGTAAATTCCTTGTGTGGGATTTTACGTGAATCGGATGAACAACTCAAAACAGGCAAAAAAAAAAAAACTAAAATGTTTTCTACGTTTTTGTAAATATTGAAGCCGTAGCCTATTGGACTACGATGCTTTCATTCACAAAATAATCTACAGATTTAAAACCTGCGCACACTGGCTCGTTGTGTGTACCCAACAAATTAAAGATACCCCACAGTGTATCGCGCACTCCATTATGTTGCCATCCCTCTATCAACGAAATTGTTTAGGATAGCGTTCGATTTTTCCATATATCGTCCAGTAAATCGTTGATATAACTTGTAGCGATGGAATTAAGTTTATACCAAGTAATATGAAAACTGATAATTCTTTGCGCAATTACAGTAATTCCATTGGCAATAGTAAAATGTGGATAGACTTTGTTTCTGATCAAGTAACTAAATCTAAATAATATGTGATATATAGATAAATTCTTAAATTTGTAAAAATGCGATATGATTGGAAAACTAATGGGAAGGGGAGCATGCTAAACTCGTGTGCTAAATGTACTCAGAATGTCACTCATTCAGCAAAGACATACTCGTTATTTTCATTAAAAATTTCTTTCATATATTTATTTTAAATGAAACCAAACCCAGAACGAATAGTCGAATTTAAATAATAAATAACGTAAACATTATATATTTAAAAATTTTAAACAAAACTCATCATACTAGTAGAAAATCCGATGAAACATTCAATCAAATGTACACAGATCGAATGATTAATTATGGTCCCCTTAAATTTTTGCGGGATATCAACATTCACCGTTCAGAGAGTTATCTTGTGAATACAAAAATTAAAAATGCGAAACATGGTATTCACAAAAACAAAAAAAAAAAACGGTACGCTATGTAACGCGCAGGAGCATATTTCGTAAATCTCAAATTGAAGGCCCCGTATGTTTTATTATGCAACGCATGGTAACGCGGAACTTGGCGAAAGATTTACAGCGGGACGAATGTGAATCGTACGACTTTGAGCCATTTTTGATAAACAGAAACGGCGCGCAGAGTTTTCCCGATTGATTAATGGCTGTTCTGCCGAGAACGAACGAAATGCGTCAAACTTTCGGTAGATGGACGCTACAAACGAGGCAAAAAAATGGAACCAAATCGGCGTCCTTTTTGGCGGTCACTTTTCATTCATACGTTTATGTGGAAAATGAAGTGATAGAAACACGGTATAAAGGGAAAATTTTATTAACAGTTCTGTGAGTGTTGGCAATTCATTAAATCACGTTACGTTAAAATAGCAGCTTGTTCAATATTTTACAAACCTAATCGAATTTTTATAGGAACGCATTACTTTCCTTGAAGTAAATATAAATTCAAAGTGATATTGACTTACGACATCTATCAATCTTCTGATTTTATTGCTAAGTTACATGACTTCAAAATTTAATTAGAAACATTTATTTACATTTTATGTAGATCTTAATAATTATTCAGTAATTATAAATAAGTAATTGTTTTCCGTAAATTGAGTTGCCTGTAGTAGGTTATATTTAAAGTGTACATCAAATTAGTAGTTAGCTTCTATCTAAAGTGAACATCAAATTATACAAGAACTGAAATGTACACATAACGCGGAAGGTAAATACTAACAATCGATAAACCATTAATATTAATTAGTTGAAATGTGACAGAATAATGTAACGCAAAGTGTTGTGTTGAAATTATCGAGTTTCAAAATATTCACTGATCTGATACGATAAGGTGTAAATTCAAATTATATACGATGATAGATGCTTGTTCGTGTTGTCAAGTTAAATTATTAAGAAATTGAATAAATATGGTAAGTATGGATGCTTTAATAAATTAATCAATGAATTCTTGTAACGTGTATGTATACGAATGCATTTTAAGTAGTATAGAATGTGATTAAGGAAACCTAACTCTGCTACCACGTGCAGATTGCTTATGAGGGTAATTGTAGAATGTCATGAACCTTGTCAATTTTTGTTAGAATTCTTTTGAGAGATTTACTAAAGTAATTTGAACTTACCAGAGAAGAACAGTGGAGGATAGAATATTTGAAAAGTACGAGCGCTTATTTTACTATTCAGTATTAATTTTGTAATACATCCTATTCAGTACAAATTAATATAATGTATACATTTATATATTATTCTCTGGTGTGTTGCTTTCAAAACTCCTTTTCTACTGTATCTGCCGCACAAACATTCCTGCATGAAACTAATTATTCTCCAATACAAGTTCTTTATTTAGAAACTTACGAAGTCCATAACAGGACAAAGAAATTTGAAACTTCAAGCGTGACGGGTTCATCAAAATGTTTAAAAGTTTCAAAGGCACTACCTCTCAAATATTAAAATTTCAATTATGGTTTCCTATTTCTGTCCATTTAAACTTTACATTATGTTTAATAAGGTTGGAGGATCCAAGAGAATCATCCAAAAAGAAATGAATTAACCAAAAACAGAAAATATTTTAAAACGTGGCTGTAAATGTAGTAGAATTTTCTTTGTATCTCGTTTTAATTAACTGTCTCATTCAATAAAGCTATTTTCGCAATGCCTGACATGACACGAAATACTGTACATAACTTTTGAACACATAAACAAATTGATCGGGATACTTGCAAATTTAACAGAAACTTATATATAAATACATAAATAAACGTCCCAAATTTCAAATGTTTATCTGAATTACTTCAACTTCAAAAAAAATCCTGAAAATTACCTAATAAAATACCAGCCCCTCACAAAAATCGTATGAAAACAAAATCATCTTAACAAGAATTTCTCCGTAGCCTTATTTACTCATCAAACAGACCACGTAATCGATCGTCGGGGTCCACAAACATTAAATCGCCTGTCCCCTCCACTCATTTTAATGAAGTCCCCTTCGTCGTCTCACGAAAAAGCTGATCGTGGTAGAACATCCGGAAGGATTTCGTTTTCTCAGCGACGTCCAGCGTGGTGGATTGCTCGACGAGGTGCAGCGCGCCACGAATCTTACGAGGCTATTCAGATAATTCGCATCAGAGCTTTAACGAGGGTCCGTAAAAACGTACCAGCGGAACGTCGATTCTCTTCAGTCGGACGCCGGGCGTCCGAGCGGGCTCCTCGTTGTTCCGTCGTTCCTCTCTATTCGGGGTCCTCCACCACCAGGCAAACAGAAATTAATTAGAAGCAGCGGAACGTTTGCCCTCCTTACGAAAGTTGAACGGTGACTCTGAAACAAGATTACCGGATTTGCTGTTTTTGTTCGGCCGCGCAACGTAATTCGTCCGGAGCGCTTGAATCGTCGTAGACGTCGTCGTCGTCGTTGTCGTCGGGCTACCACCCTGGCGTCTTTCCGCGTCGTCCTCTCACGACGACGCCCGGATGTCGACAGCGATCGTCTAGCTTCTTTTCTTATCCAGCGGGCAAGAAGGTATTTTTGTTTCTTCGCTGGCAGTTGGTTGGTGGAGGGTCTCGAGTCCGCGGGCAGGGTCGGAGGGCTCAGAATTTGGCAGAAGAAGCGTCGGGAGAAATGGCGGGAGTTAAGTTACGGATTTTCCTAGGAACTTGCCGCCGATTAATTGGTTTACTTCCAGCGCGCACCACGAGCCAACGAACTCCTGTTCCAGGCTGTTTTGTCGAGCCCCGTTAGCTTCGAGAATGTCGCGAGTTTCTACCCTGTTGTCGAGCTTCGAGACGCCAAGGATCGCATTATCGATCGCGCTTAAAAGGTTAGTTCAGCGCTGAAAGTAAAAAGATCTATCTTAAAATTTTTATTATCGAAAGTATGAGCTTCTGCGAACAATTTGATCTCTCAAAACGGTCGAAATTTGTAAAATTAAGGAAGTTATAAGTATATTTATAAAGACGAGCAAAGCTATGTATATCTGATTTATTGACCAAATTAGAAATCACTCTGTATATACCTGTATATTCCCCATCCATGACTGCAGTCATTTTAATAGTAACTCAGCTGAAAAACATTAATTCAAGTTTGAAACTTCTATCACAATTAAAATTATAACATTCACTCAAGATATAAACATTATGAGCACATGACAAAGCTTAGCACCGGCATAGGCAAGCATAAGCTCGTTAAGGAATAATTCTATGCATGTTAGCATTTGCCAAAGGAATACCTTTGGCAAGAACTAGGATTTTAAGCTGACTACAACTAAAAGCTTTGAGTCTGTTAATATGAATATTTAACTTTATTAAGTACTATCAAGACTCGTTGAGTATTAATAGCTACATACACTCCGTTATTGGTACAGGAGTGTATGCCAGAAACTAAACTGCTGTAGTGGTCCAGATATTAGATTCAGAATGTAATTTGTCAATAAGGTTTAGCTCAACAAGTTTAATATGATCCCTTTAGGCAGTGGTTTGAGCGTGGATGAGTGAGTGGCAGAGATTGAAACTAAGTGATTGAACTATCGCTTAGGTCTACAGCATGACTGGTAAATGTCATCCGATATTGGTTTAAACAAATAAATCTATGAAATGATGACAGGGATCGAACTGAGTCTTGGAATGAGAACAAGTTAAGAATTAACAATTACGTCTTCTAAGTAATATTGTGGAATTTTAGTCATATTCTATGTTTCAACGTTTTGTTCATACTTGTTAATTTTTAGCCTATTGTTTTCATTATTTATAATTTCTAGTTTCGCAATTGTTTACAAATTACACGACCACAAAGTCTTTTCACTGTTCACCAACGTTTACAAAAATCTGCACTACATAAATGAATATTTAATTTAAGAACCTCCATAGCTACACATCTTTTTTTTCTTCCCATTTATTCCAAAAAAATGGCTTTTTCTAAATTAATATTCCTCCATTGGAAAATCGATTTGAACAGCAATACAAATAATACAAATGTGTTTATCTGTAACTATTTCCCAAGCGAACTGCGTCAAATTCACGAAAAGTATTACTTTCTTTTTTTCTACGCAAATGTTGCTTTTTGGGGCGTCTCGGAGTCTCACCACGAAAAATGGTTCGTTTATGTTGACACATACAGAGAGTTAGGGTTGTAGCACCCTCTGGAAGATGCATTACGATATTTTTGTTTACCTCACGCTTCGCTATTTTTATTTCCCCAAACGCGATAAGTATCCACTTTGGGTTCAGTTGCTCGACGGAGGTGGCTGGAGAAACTCAAATGAAGAAAATCAATAGCGTTGGCGAAATAACATCCCAGGTATAAGGGAAAGCCGCGCCATCGAAAAATATTGATACTTTAACTAAGGAGGAAAGTTTGGCCGATCTACAGAGAGAGGTAAGAACGCGCGCGGCGGGGGGGGGGGGGGCAGAGAGGGTAGCAACTCGGCATCTGCGGCGGCTGGTATTGACGGGTCTCCAATTCTATAAGACTCCAGGAAAATATAGAGGGTGTTCCACTAAAAACTGGCCACTTTAATGTCTCCGTTAATTTATATAATAGGAATACCAATCGTTCGCGATGTATGTCTTCTAAAACAACATGCTGAATCAATATTTTCACTGAGAGTGGTGGTGTAGGAGACACTTGAGGGCCAATTTTGCATTTTGGCAGGTTTCGAAACAGTAAAAATTTTGAAAATAAAGCGATTGAATGGGTAACGCCTTTTTGAATTGGTCTGAACATTTTGCATATATTAATATTATAGTATAATTTATATTTTCTTTCATTTTATTTTTGGGTCCTCTTCAAGGTATCTAATTTTATATTAGGTTACCATATGCGCGACTTAAGACAAAGTTTGAGACAAAGAATTTTTTCAAATTGTATATTAGACGTAGAATGTAGAGGTACATTAGATAGAAAAGATAGAGGAGTTATCCACTTTCCTATTTCTAGTTGAACACCCTGTACGTGCATTGGATGCCACTTTATCGCATATTAGACATAAAACTTCTTTCGCAAGCTTGAGGGGAGAGCGGAATATATTTCCAGCGCGTGTTAGACGTCCACGTGGATTATCGTCGTTTGAACGATATCTTGGGCTGACATTAATCATACTGTTATGATTGCAAACGAATAGAGAAAAGAACGAGGGGAGAGTTATGTCGTAACTCCCCAAGTATGTGTTGACTTATTTCTCAAACGACTGTGTCTTAACGTCAAGGGATACACAGAACAGATATTGTTAGTTTTGGAGTGATTCAGAATAGTGAACTGTTCGTTTCAAACAGAAAAGAATTTATTTGTGAGAGGAAAACTCACACTAGGTCAAAGAAATGAGATATGTGTTCGACTGTATGGTACATTGTTCCCAAAGGATGGGAACACGTGCGGAGTGAAAATGCTGAGTTGAAATTGAACACTCAGAAAGTGTATTTTTACGTACCACATGTGAGAAAACTCAAATTTAAAGAATTCCTCTGTCGAATTTAGAAGTTAACAAGAAAGTAATCATATTTGTCATATCAGTACCAGCTTTGTGAGTGTTCGATAAATTAATTTAAACACTGAAGGTTCTACCAAAAAATAAGAAAATAAATCAAGCTAAATAACAAAGATAGTAAGGTACAGAAGAAATTTCTCTGATATTTTATTCTATCAACCTGACAGTCTTTCTCAATTTTCGATCGGTGTAACATGCGTTTACTCCTGCAGCAAATACAAAAATAATTACCATTAATGCATTTAGACAAATAACCCTCCAATTATCTCACCAGACATTTCATTGCTGTCAATTTTTAATATAAAGTGAGAATACGGAAGTAAATCGTATAAATTCTGCAACGAGATCCATAGTGGTCCGAGCTCGACTTGAGTGCCTCGTTCAGTATATTAGCAAGAGGAGTAACTATGTTAAGGAACCAACATACAGTCGCCTGATTGACGGAAGAAATTACACGTCAGTCGAAGTGGTTTACATAGACACGTGTCCGTAAGCAATAGGCGATTGACAGATATCGACAGTTGGCGGTACTGGTCGACGCTAAAGCACCAACGACTGACGCCTATCGGTTATCCCGATGACGTGTTGTTCACACCATTGATAAACCAGTCCACTACAAACCACCAAGCCAATGTTTAGCCAATCTACGAGAAGGTCACCAGCTTCTACCATAATCGAAATGCATGTACAAAAAAGACCAGATCTTTACGAGATGTTAGACTTTACAAAGATGCAATATATGCTCCGATGATCGAATAATAAGGATAAATTGATAGGTCTGGTAGAAATGAGGAAACGTTACTACTGAGATTAGATTTAAATGGCGTTATTATGGCATGTTTAATTAAGAGCAAATTCGAAGAGCTTAATACAATTTTTACACAGTCCTTTTAAATAATCTTTTTACAAAAATAGATAGGATTGAAGATCCTGATGATCCCGTTATGTCCCCCCATGATTTTATGGGAGAAGTTTCGTCATAAGATTACGAGGAAAGGAAAAGGTGTACGTAGCGTAAGACAATTTTTGAAAAACTGCCATGAATGTTAAAGTATTCGGTAGGAAGATTACGAAGGATTGCACTAAGTAATTTGGCGGCTAGGAGGTGATAAGGAAGACAGAGAGGAGAAAGGTGGGGAGAAAGGATGAGAGTACATTTGCTCCTGGGCTTGCGAACGGCCTCGACAGTAAATCTGCGTACCAGATGGTGCTTTAGACACAAGACATCGAACGGCAGAAGAAAAAACCTATACTGGTGTAATATATCAGTCTTCTTAAACAAATACTTTAATTTGTCACAGTTAATTGTTCTATGGACATTCAACCATATATTTAAGCACTATGTGGTCAAATTGATTGTATTGTCAGAATTTAACCATTAAATCTGGTTCAGTTGATCACTGTATCAAGATTTAAGCTCAGATATATGAAAGTTACCAACGATATCAACTGATCAACATTCAACCACCGAATCAAGCAATTACTAAATAGTATAAATTTGGTTTTCGCTTTCAACATTCAGCAACCAAAAATCGAAACAAAGCATTCACCGCGTGCAAACGATCGCATTAGCGAATTATTCCGAAAGTAGAAGCCAATACATCGTAGATCAATTTCGAAACGGTCGATTCCTTTCTAGGTTGAACATTAAATTTCGATATTCGTTAGTAGACGTTCCACGTGCTTTCCGATAGTTCCGTTGTTTCCCGGCGTTTCCGGGGGTCGGGGGTTCGATTTTCGACCAGCTCGCAGAGAAGCGGTATCACTCGAGCTATTATCCGCAGACTCGAAAACTGTATACCACGAAAGTGCACGGCACTCGAAGCGATATGCCATGAATCACCGCGGTCGCGGCGTGTGGGACATCGGATTTCATTTATAAAGCAAATAAATCTTTAAGGCGAGAAACCACCGCGGTCAGCAAAAGGGGGGATGAAAGGAGAGGGAAGAAGAACATGGGACGAAAAAGGATGGAGGGGGGGGGGAGGACATGAGATAGTTGAACGAAAAGATTTGCGACCGTGGGAGAACCGAAAGCGATGGCTAACCCCGACGAAATATCGTATTGGTAAATTGTCTTAGACGCTGCGTATGATGCTCTTCCCTTTTGGGAGCAGGCACTATTCCAAGAAGTGACGAATCGTCCATCGCGGGAACGATACGTCAGTGGTTAATTGAAATTCTGCGTGAAGGGATATTTATGTAGCTAGCTTTTGCCAACACGAGAAGCGTCCTTGGTCGATTGAATCATTTTGGGGTTTAATTTGCAGCCACTTAGGTGACCAAAGATTTAATATTCATGGTAGAACCTGAATTGGTGGTTGGCAAACTTATCTTTCCATTTCATGAGTTTATTAAGGTGTTCTAAACTTTTGAAAAGAAATTGTTTCTTGGTTATTCGCACAGTAATGATTTCATTAATATTTAATGAACGGTACGTGGTTGGACTTGTAAACCTACTAGATGTAGTTATGTAATTTATAACATAAATAATAATATAACATATTGTAAGTCATATTTCTATAATAAATATTATATTATATAAATTGTATCATCTAATGGAGTCATATTTAGGAATTTTTGTCAGTTGAGTAATAAAAATAATATTGCGAACTTATTTTTTCTAATACCTAGTGGGTAATAGAATTCTAGTGGGTAATAGAATAACCCAGGTCATATTCGGAATATATGTTGTGACAATAAGCTTAGAGAAGCACAATAAATTCTTCACAACCGAGAAACGCTTGACGTGTACATAAATATTAATGAAATCGATGGTACTCGCAAAGACAGAACAGTATAATTACTTATTGATTTTATTAATATTTATATGCATGCAAAGTATATCGAGTCGTTGTTCAATAGTAAACAGTTCATCATAAAGGTTTACTTCTCTAGACTTACAGCCTGTTATTCTCAAAACGATAAAAATCCAACGATCGAGGACTCTTTTAAGAGTAAATCTCTCATATCGACCGAAGTGCTATATATGTAATTACGTTTATAGCAATGGATTATACGTTTAATTCCATGTGTGTCTTTAATCGTAGCGCATATTCTAGAGCACATTGATTACATGTGTGATCACGTCGACCGTAATCGGATGATCACGAGCACAGGTATTAATTCTATAATCAGAGCATAAACTCATCAAGCAATTCATTAACAAACGAATGAACGACTGTGGATTATATTCCTGATCGACGAGTAATTACCTAACAAGCTGAAATTTACGCAATAATCTATTTAGTGTCAAACTCGCCATGTCCAGTGTTTCGATCTGCGTAACATCTGTCGTGTTCGGATTTACCGTATATAAAATGATCGATGACCTATCTGCGTATGAACGATCAGGTTTCCCATTTTTCTTTTCATGTTCAAGTTACAGTTAACCCTCTATGGGTCTGGGTAATTTTCAAGTTACATGCTAATATATCAACAATTTACCAAATAATTTTACTCTTTTCACAAAATGACGTATACTTCTTAATTATATAATGTCTCTGATAACCAACAACTATATTAATGACGGTTAGCAACACTATCAATCTGAAATTATCAAAATAAATGCCTTGCAAATTGTCTGCAAAAAACAAAAATTCATAGAGGGTTAAAAGTACCATGATATAAAAATAATTATTTTAAATATTTTTTCGGAATTTAAAAATGAAACTTTCTATACTGATGATTTTCAGATTTATCATGACTGTAACGATTATTATATTATATGACAATAGTATGCACGTCTAAATCATACTGTTTAAAAATAAGACAGTGGAAGGGGACACTCGTAAATGAATCTCAAAGATAAATATAGTCGGGTATTGGATGACCTGATTGTAGTTTCCACGATTTCCATTTTCTCGACACGGTGTATTACCAAGGAACGACTAAACGTTCCACGCTCCACTTCCCATCGTTCCACAAATCGGGACCGTTACTCTTCTAGGTGAACTTTTAATCGGCAGTGTAGGTACTTCCCTTTATCCCGACTATCGACGTCTATCGCTAAACTGAAGATCGATGACAACGTTCCGCCTCGCATGGCCGGTCAAGGAGGAGGGAAAGGGTGGACCCTTTTTAATCGCCAAGTAAAATTGTTATGATTCTTCATTGTTGCCAAGTGGACGCCGTCCAAACGTCTCGATGTCACTATGGCTCATCCAATCAAGCGTGGCCACGTGAAAATAGCTGTTTCAGCACGGTACAGCGATTGCCTCTACGTGAGGTCGGAGCTTCTACGTACACACGCGCGCGGTTGATTCGCTTCTTGAGCTCGTAATATACCTCCATCCACCTGATTTTACCTTCGTCCTACCCTTCATCCCCTAGCGTTTCTCTTTTGAATCGCCTCGTAATTCCTCTTTCTTCGCGAGAGTACCCAGGAACCGTAGGGGCCATTCTTCCCATCAAATTTCAATTGTTTTCAATTTTCGCCGATGCGTTAGGTTGCTGTATAAAGTCCGTCGATTCCTTGGTATGCGGAAAGTGACGATCTTATCGCTACTAAGAATCCTCTAGTATGAATGTTTATGTTGCAGAAAGAGAATTGTCTCCATCAGAAATTTGAAAATTACTTTAGGTACAGAGTAATTGATGCAAGTGGTTTTCATTACCAACGGATGAATCTACCTTATCAATTGAATAATAGAGAACTTTATATTACTACCGATCTAGTACACGTTATTTCAACTCCAATCCTAATTGATAAGGTAGATCCATCTGCTGGTAATGCAAATCACTCTGTCGATAAATTCTGCGAGCAAATGAAGTGTAGGTAGCCATTCTACGTTATTAGTAGAACAATCTGACTTGTCAATCGAGTGTTTTACACGCCAAGATGTATACGCAAAGTGATTTGTCTAAGCATGTAACAAAGCAGTTAAGAGCTGTAAGGTGACCAGAGAAGACTCTTCTAATGTAGTGGTTTCCTTCGATCTCTTTTTCTCTCAATACTTCTAAGACTTTTTATTAAGCTGCTTCTAAATACTAAATTGTTGACACACGTTTCTCAGCTACAACCGAATATTTATCGGCTTAAACGTCACCAGGGAACAAAGTTGCCGGCAAGGCATCAAGCTCGGTGCTACCTCGAACGTACCTCCGCCAACCATTCTTTCCTACCTCACTCAAACTCCTTCAACCTGGCTTTCGCTAGATACGGACGGTGCATTACGGCCCCATTGAATACTTCTGCGAGCAGCCGGCACAAATCCATGCGGTAATGGTTTTTGCAGCTATTAACGCTTCTACTAACGAAGGCAAGCTTGGTCGCGGTAGCCCCTACCGCGTTGTAACCAGAAAGTCGGGGCCGAAGAATTCCTGAAGGTTGGGACTAGCGCCACTAGGCATCAAGCTTTAAGGCGAGGAATAATTGAGTTTTCCATTTTCTAACGACTGGCATCTTTCACGTCCAGAGGCTAAGAACCGAATGAATCGGGCAGATTGAAAGGAACGGAGTGTTTCCAGCCCAGAATCCAGACAAGTTTCCCTCCCGCGGGATCACGATGTTTCTTCGTTCTTCGAGAAAGCTTCCCCGTTTCGTTGGTGTTTCGACCCTCCTTTAACGGGGCGCTTGTGTAGCCGTATTTCGCGGTGCTTGTTCTAGCATAGTCCAACGAAATTGAGTTACCGACCAAGAACGATCCCAGGGACTAATGGACTTCCTGGGCGAGAATACTGAAATACCGTCGAGGAGCAGGGAAAAAAGAGCACGGGATGTTATCGGTCATCAACTGTTGGGGATCGATCGATTTCGTTCAACGACGTTTGGTCTATCGATGACGTCGTAGGAACTTTCCTCGGTCGTCAGAGGCGAAGCTGGGAAAATTGAGTTACGATGTCACCGGTATCCTCTCGAATGGCGCTCGATATGGAAACGAGCCGAGACTCATCGCCGACCGCGAAACTTCATCTCCTAGGTCTTTTTGCCTATAGAAACTGTCCCGGTGTTTTCCACTGCTGATTCACCCTCTTTTGTCTCTTCTTCTAAACAATTGGATCGCTTCTCGGACTTCCCGTTGTTCTTTTCGCGGGCCTGTAAGCGAACCATGCCCCATCAATGTCTGATTGTTTGAGGTTCTGGGATACAGGGGAACACGCGGATCGATTTTATTTTATCTCTATATTATCCAGAACTCTTGAACGTTGACACCAGGTTGGAAATGTCATAAGGTAGATTTTGTTATTTAATAATTAATTGCAGAGGAACAATTCACAATTCAATTTCGAAAAATTTGGGATTATAGTACATAATACCTCCTTATTTGTAGAATCCGAGAGTATTTTCCTTTTTTGTCTGAAATAGATTTTCTTTCAAAATAGCTGACTTATCCGAAGTGATGTTATTTACTCACTTGTTAATATAATCTTCACAACTTGATTTTAAATATTGTCTGAGTTTTTAAACTAATTATGCAATCAACCGTAAAAATCATACTTCTAAAGTTTAATATTAGAGTCTTTTCAGATGTTATAATTGGATATCGATTACTATTGCATGGATTCTGTTTATTTGAATCACACACTAAACTAGCTGCTCTAATCTGCTTGTCCTAAACTGCGAATTTGCTGCACAAAGCTGGTTTAGCTGATCGAGCCACTAGCTTTGAGTATCGCGCATAATTGCATTGTATCCGATGATCACCTCGTAGGCAGCAACTTTATTGTCAATACTAGTGCCTCCAATATAGATATAATAATCGCTTAATCGGATTTAAACAAACGAATCCAAGAATTGCAGTAATACTACCGGTATATAGTAGACATTTGTAGCTGATTGCAAAATTAAAATTTAAATTAGTATTAAAGTATATTTTATATTCGTCATGAGTCCTTATTAGAGCAGTGAATTAAGATAGAGAGGCTATAAACAAAGATATAATCTTTTTAAAAATTTAACCAAAAGGGTTTTGTTAAATTGCTTATTAAATTAGTAATGCACTATATGTACTGCAAAAAATTGTATTGTTGAATTCGAAGTACGAATTACGAACAACGCGCCCCGGAAGTTGCATTTGGAAACATCACTTGTTTATTCCTCGAAAACCACCCTTCAGATTGCAAATCGATAAAAAACATTCTTCGTTATTTTTGCAAGTGGAGTTGCCACTAAGGAGACGTGTCCAATTTTTGTTAACACCCTCTACACGGTGGAAGGGAAAAATCATGAAATGAATCGCAAACAGAATCCTTGAAGGGGTGAATGCATGTAAAGGAGTAGGAGGGAAGGGCAAATTCGAAGAGGCTAAGGAAAGGTAGAGTTACGAGAAAGGAGTTGAATAATCTAATCAGGACCAAACGGAGAACCTGAGAGAACTGCTGCATAATGCTTGAGAAGGTAGTTTGAGGAAAATCATACAATGTATAATGCAAAAATTGGAATAGAAAAACTCATTGTCAAATCCGTACAGTAAAAATTGAATCAGATTGCATTATATTACTCTCTTCGAAGATACTGGCTACATACACCTCCGTTCATAAATATGTGGACACCTAGCAACTTTAATGAATAATTAATATGAACCGTGAATTATTATTATAAAATGTGTACTATAAGCTAGTATTATACTGCAAACTAAATACAAAAATATAAGTGATGTTTATTAATATATTCGTAACATTTTTTTAGATAAACATTCTAATTAAGAAAATGTCCAAATAGTTATGAACGGGGGTGTATGTGTACATTTCAGTTGCGTTGGTTTTTATTTTCAAATAAAATTGTCACAAAGGTAGCGATTTCAGTAACGGACGTGTTTCCAACCCAGTGATTATAGAAAATCTGTTAAAAACTGACAAGTAACCAAAACATGAATGTCAGTCACGTGCGAACGACGCGTCCGTTAACATGTTAAACCAGACAACAGCGATCATTCGTAGCCCGTTTTCTGCCGAAGACATTCGGTTTACGTGGCACTGCATCATCGTTTGCGTCAGGCAAATTGAAACTAATCCTCCCAGAAAACTGCTAACTTGATCCAGTATTATCTTCGAGCTTGTAAAAAGCTGTCTCGGAATGTTTGATTCAGATTTGATTTTCTAAAAAATTAGTCTTATAATTGTTCGTTTATTATTAAACATCCAGGGTTATACATAGAAGATTAATACTACGACCGATTATTTGATATAATTGAGAATTCCTGCGAGATGCCATTCGCAAATCGCGATCGAAACTCATCCGGGCTCATCTCCAGCACGAAACGATTGAATTTTCTTCTCGGTAATGGCTTGCTGGCCAGAAACTGTTAAGCTAATTTCGCGGTAGTGGAACTGCACTATGACAACAGAGAAAGTAGGATGGTTAAGATACGAGTCGTGCCCCCGGGCGCAGACGCGCAGAGTCGGCGGGAAAGCTTACAGCCAGACAACAAAGTTAGAACCTGATACGAGACGATCTAATTTTGTGATACGATGGGAAGTTTCGCCAATCATTCTCGTGTTATACAGCGAATGCGCCGGATCATGTGTAGTTAGACGCCCGTTTCGAGTGCATACGTGAAAATCAAAGTGCGTACCATGCAACAACTTCATTTCTACCGTTCCGACGAGAGATTGTTGATCAGCTTTGAGACCCTTGTTGGCGCTACTAATGGATACATGGCAAGCACGTTGATCGGGGCTACCATAACACTGCTGATCAAAGTGTTTCGAGGCAAAGTTCGAGGGATGCGTTTCGCAGTAACCCCTTATGAATCTTCTCCTCATTCTCTGGTTAACCCCTTCGGACCTGAATTATTTTGTTTTCTCGTACTAATGTAATTTAATTTTTAGAGTTAACTTAGACTAAAATTAGTATAGAAGAAGTAAAAAAAAATCCTAATAGTGTAGTTTCGAGGAAAACTGGTAATGTATGAGGCTTATTAAACTTTGTGTCCTCAATTGTGGACGTCTGAAAGGGTTAAAAAAGCTACTTGTTCCTAATGTTTATAGGAGTTCGAATGCAATGGAATTAACGAATAATTATGTAACAAATGACAAATGTAACACTGAAATCGAATAATCGTTGTATATCTCGTCATTTATTTTTCCCACATTTTTGTAATATCCTTGCAGAAGTAAACAGAAATAATTCTGAAGTGAAAAAAAGGATACTACAAACATTTTTAGAGATAACGAACGAATAAGCAGGATCGATGTGGCACTTCTCGATTCGATGGAAGTGATCAATGATACATCAATTCCGGATTTACCGACGCGCATAGTTTCATAGCGATTCTCACGAAGATTTAGATGGGGAGCCCGAGAGAATCGCGAAATGCGTGCGGTAATCGGACGGTGCTTACAATCGTACACATCTGATAAATTCTCGTACACGTTCGTGCGGGCGCGCGGTACAAGAGTTAATCAACTAATGTGAGCTAATCGCCGGTAATCGTTAATCAGGCTTGATTACACGTGGAATAAAGTTCGATTCGTAAGGGGTTAATCCTATCGATCGGATTTCCAGCGTGGAAACACTAACGATGACCTGTTCATTCGCTACGATTCCCTTTACATGGTCGTACGTGCTTTTTGCTTGGTCGTTGGGTATTTTGTACGACACGGGTCTCTTTTTCTAGTGTAACCACCGGCAACTGTTTCGTGCTGCGCTTGTTTCATTCTTTATTTTAGGGGGATGTATCGCGACCACATTGTGCACGGTAATAGTTGCACATCGTTTTCTTATTTTCCAAACACCAATTTTTAAAGCCCTTTTCCCGTAGCTTATCGGTTGGTTGATTCTCATTTTACTGTAAATTTTAAAGTGTAGTAGCTTATTTTTCATTGTAGGTATTTTATTAGAATCCAATTTCATTTTATTACGGATTTTAGTGTGAAACAATTTTCTTTCCAGCATAAGGTCTTCATTGTAATATAATAATATTGTACCACGAGTTTTATTTTGCAGTAATTTTATATTATTTTGAAATTAGTTACAGAGCAATTTTATTTGACCGTATATTTCAAACTAAGGCACTCTTCTGTAAATATATATTACAAAACACTTTTATTAAAAAAGTTTGTTTTACTATGAATTTTAACATGAAGCAAAGTTATCTCAATATACGTCTATTTTATACATGCATAAATTTCGTGTAGCTCATTGGAAAGCCATTTCAGTTTGTTTCGTATTTCTCTAGAAAACAATAAAGTTATACTGCTTCAGTGAATTAATTATAGGGTTTGTCTAGAGTGAAGCTCTATAATTCCTGGTAAATAATTTCTGATACGAAGTTTTGGAAATAAGACCACCTCAGAGCCATTTATTATTAACTGAGCTGCTCATCGTGGGATATTAATTGCAATTGGATATTGAACACTTTATTCTAAACTTTCTCCAATTATCTCTTAATAAATATTCATTTCTTTGTCGTCTATTTCTGCTACGAATCGCAAATGAAAACTTACCTTTCACAATCAGAGTAAAGTTCATTGATTTCTTGCCAATTAAAATGAGAAATATTCTGAATGATCTTCCTTAAACTTGTTTATAAAAAGGTACATTTTCTAATAATTTCAACTTTCCGTACTACATTATGAATTTAATTTAACCATAAATTTGACTAGAAAGCAAGTTATTTACATTTTTATTTTGCTTTGAATTTCAGTATGAAGCATTTTAATTTTACTACAAAGCAACTTTATTTTTTTCATACATTTTACCATAAAACAATTAGATACAATATATTAACAAATTAATTAAAGTCTTTGTTTTCGAGGAACTCTTTATGCGAAACCATATGATCGACATGCAAATTAGGCACGTTACTTTCAATATTCAGAAATTGCAATTAATAAATCACTTCTCTACAATAGCGCCAAGTACGTATGTAGTCAAGCTACCCAATCATTGTCGTTTATTCGAGCCACACTTTCCTCTAATGGCAACATACTTTCTTTGGAGAGTGTGTATCGGGGCTTCGTAGATCACTTTTGAAAATGCAATATCGCGTCATTAACGACAGAAATGACGGACGCGGCAGTATGGCGGAAATAATCGTGTCACTTTCCGACGGGGGTCTACTTCACTCTGGCAATCTACTTGGCGATATTCCGAATAAGTCCTGTAATCCATCGTTCGAAATGTATTCTTGCCAAGAAACGCGATAGCGGCGGTCAAAAACCGTGCACCGACATTTTCTCATTCGAGACACGCGGCATAAGTTTATACGAAAAAGATGAGTGACCATATTGCCCACCCCCGCAGTCGGTGAACCGACTATGAATCTCCCGGTCGGGCGAGCGAACAGAATGCCTCGAAGAAGTACCAACGGAAATAACTCAGCTGCTAGATGTTACTTGAAATTAGATTCTATTGATTCGCAGTATCATATCTGAGAGAGGCTTAAAATCAATCCAGTGGAAAGAACGTAGCAAATATCCATTGAATTAAACTGCGCGATACCGTGGACTGCGAATCGAAGGTATCGTTCGTTCAGCGAAGTTGAATTACGAAAACGGATCGTTCCTCGTTTCTCATGTTTTAGCGACTCTTGGGATTCATTTCGTGGGAGATTGTGTGATTTACCAGGGAGCTCCTTAATTAAAATTGGCAAATGTGTTAATTGTAGGGTCGAAGCGTCGAAGCTTGATTGCGAAAATTGAAGGGAATTGGGAAATTGGGTCTTGGATAGGAAGTGCTGATAAACTGTTTGTTTAAGGACTGATGTAAACAGCTGCTAATTATTTTGAGGATTGGTTTAGATACATCGAATCAGCTGCATCTTTTGTATTAATTGATCTATTTTTATAAGTAAATTTAATAACAATTTACTTTTAAAAATACAATTACAAAATAAAGTAGCATTTACAATTAGTTATTAAGTACAGTAAATAATAAATGCGTCAAAGATCAGGCTTCTCATACTTCATTCCGGAATTTTGTATGAATATAACAGAAATTTGTAAGGCTAGTGAACGTTAACGTCTTCGTCGGTAATCAACGTTACGTTTCATATATGAAATCATGCACATTTCCTCCATTTAAACCCCGCAACAAGCCTCTCCACAATTTGCATGGACATCGCTGAACGAGTGGAGTTGAACTCCGACTATTTTTTTCGTCCGACACGTACACCTCCTCCCCAACTTTGGTTATCACCGTGCGGCGGTGAAATTCGAAACGTGGACGAGATGAGCCTCGATAAAGTTGCAACCCCGCATCGTTCAGCGAGGAACGCAGCGTTGCTGGAACGCCCGCACAGGCTTGCGGTCATTTTCAATGAAACAAGCTTCTGTCCATCTCATCCTGCTCTATGTGAACACGCGCGGTGAGGGGGCGGGAAGGAGGGAGGGAGGGAGAGGGAGGGAGGGGGGAGGTGGGAATAGCCGCATACACGGATATACGAGTCCCACAGACACTGTTTACAGCTGGTTGAGGTCGTATCCTTTCAACCTTCGGCTGGTACGGTAGCTCGTTCGCATTCTATTCTCTAAATAGCAATTCGCTTAATACGTGGCCGTAGGTAAAGGTGGAAAACGCGAGATAGAAGGCTGCTGCGATCGACGGCTATTGATTCAACGCCGATTACCCAGTTCATAGACCACGGTGGCTAGGATGCAGCGCTCTATTTGCGGTCGGCTGACTTTTAATGCCGCCATTCAATGATGCAAAAGCAAACGCGCGTGCGGTGGCTTCCTTACCCTGCTCCCCGGGATGAATGGAATGGGTATTTTTGTTTTCCTTGCTGTGATACGAGGCTACAGAGATACCGCCATGGTTGTCATTACTGCCATGTAAGGACTCCACGGTAATGCGACTGCGATCGAGTGATTCCGTTACGGATTTACTGCTTGACGCGCCGTTGGAGTTATTTTTCTTTCAATGTTTGTCATGGCGACTAGTGATATTTATTAGGAAGTATTAATAATTTGTCACTTCTGCATCGTAGCAAACTATGAGAGTGCAGATGATACTGTTTAAAATGATTCGTGGCATGTTTTATATGAGAAATCTTATATTCTAATTTTTTAATTCAATTAAGCGAACAGTATTCTTTTTATTTAGGACGGGGATGGTCGGGCCAACGCACGTGCGTGATAAGGCGTGGGTTACATAATATATGGGCCATGGACGTGAAACTGTGTACAAATCCAGGAATTAAGAATTTTTAAACATATTTTCTTCTCTACTTGGGATTAATATTTTTAAGAATATATTGTTGGTTATCGTGTACCTAATCAAACATGTGAAATATATTAACGTCATTTTCATTATTAATTTATTAATTAGTTAATAAATGATAGGTTCCTAGCATTGAATTTTTGATTATAGGAGCTATTTCGATTATTTTTCCTACTACTGCAACTAACGAATCAACATAACGTCTCATTTATTATAATTAAATTTCAAAAGAAAGTGTATAAATTAATGATAATTTCATAGAATTTACAACCAGTCAGCTTTGTGGTTGAGGCGTGGTAATTATGTTGGCGAGAATGTGAACAAGTGAAATGTCGATGGCATCTGGTTGCCTTTACTTTGTCCCCTTTGGTTATACGTCACAACACGACACGATGAAGCGTCGATCGATCACTCCAATTTGATCGACGTAAATTACTGTTTTACATCTCGCTGAGTCCTGATAGCAGCCTGTCACGGTAATATATCATATAACATACGATCTATACAATCCAGTTTCATTACGGTGAATTATGAACGTGACGGCAGATGAGACTACAAATTAGATTGAAATATGTAGAAAGATGTTTTCACCTGGAATCCAATATTCTTCAAATATGTCCACTAGACCAGAGGCAACTGTCACTTAATGAATTTTTTCGAGTTGTATTCAATTTACATATTAGAGTTGTGTAATAAATTGGCATGAAACTTTAATTATTGTTGAAAAAAAAACTTGGATTCCTTTATTATTCAACAATTTTTTTAATTTTAATATTTCTAACGGTATTTTTGTAGGTAAAACATTTTACGAAGAAATCTCTTGTGCTAATGTCTATACATTACAATTACACCTGCTTGTAAGAGAAATGAGAATTCGCCAGAGAAGTTTCTCACCTTAGTTTATGATTTAAATATTAAATCAACTGTGATATTTTGGTTCTATAACGTGTATTTCCAATTCATGTAATTTAACGTGAGATCTACAATGGAAACTCTAAATCTAATATGAAGTGAAAATGTAATTTGTTCACCATCATCTCCCTTCTCATTTAAAGTCTAGATTCTAGAGTGTATCATTCAGATTCAGCGTCACTCATACTGCTTCATCTTAGCTGTCATGTCTTCCAGCGAAATCTTCGTAAACTTTGCCCTACATTACCACTGCTATTCCAAGATCTCTAAAACCGGATTCAACATTACAATCGCAGTTAATTTCTCCAATGTCCATATCGGTCGAAACTCAACGTAATATAAAGCTTAATACTAGCCACGTTGAAGATTCAATTAATCAAGTTCAATAAAGATCGTTACTGAGCTAGCACTTCATTTAGTTTCTTATTAATTAGAAACACGATACGTAGAAACGTTCACCCGCTCTTTCGTCTAAAATTTTCTGAAATTTTTCCGCTAAATCGTGGATCGTGGATCGTCTCGTAAGAAACGTTTATCACTGGATCCCTAATGCGATAAGCTTGCTCATACAGATAGCAGAAAGCTGAACCAGAACACTATACTCTTCAGCGATACGTTGAGTAAGCTTCAGGACTTTGCAGTAGTTTGAACGTAGTTGCGGTAACTGGTTATCGGATACATCACATATCGAAGGCTCTAGCGTTACTGATATCGATTAAGCCACTGTTCCATAGATCTTTAGAAGGAGTTTCGTGCTCGAGGCAGCGCGAGCTCCGACGAGGGATGTGGAACAGGTGAACCAGAGATGAATTTTTTCTCGTGGAAGAAAAAATCTCTCGACCCTACTCAACGCTTTCTACATATATGTGTACATATTCAGATACACATGAATTGTTCATTACGAAAGTAGTAGAAGTCCATCTTTTTAAAAAATGGAGTCTCTGAAAGGAATATGTCGGGGCTTGAGCTCAGTATCTCATAAAAATAGCAAAAACAATCATTATGACATGAGTGACTTTATGTTTCTCTATATTAACGTTATGTTCTTGTGGTCTGTTTATATTTCCTGTATAGCACGATTATTTTATAAACATTTTTTACTATATATCTCAAAACAAAAGTGCCTATACTTGTATCACTTCCATAATGCAGAGTTCAAATGAACATTCTAAAGCATGATAGGCACGATATAAAGACGCATTAGCCAAAATCATGTAACGAAAGAATTCCAATCGCAGAGCGGCCACGTCCTTCCGCGTAACGACTTCGTTGGACCTCGAGGGATGTCGAACACTATATGTACAGGCTAGGTTACCTATTAGTTCGATAGGGAGCACTTGAAAACAGTGGATTAACCTAAGGACACGGAGGATTGAAAGGAACTGTGTCGGGGCACGATTAAATTCTTCGAGAGTGTTTACCTCGTGCATCCAATGTGCTTCGGTAGATATTCGAAGAAGTTTACGAAGTTGCAGGTTCAGTTTACGCGCAGACTAGGTTGCAAGCATTTCGTTGAACTCCGCCGATCTACTTTACCGAACTCGCTAAGTATGTCATGTTTTTGTGTATATACTTCAACCTGTTCGTCACCTGACTTTGTTCCACATTATGATGAACAACGTCTTTATATATAAGTATAATAATATAATTTAATTATAACAAGTTAGGACATAAAAGGTCAACTCACTGTGTGTCCCATCTAGATTAGTTTGTGGTGAATAATTCATTGATGAATGTTTTAATGTTTCTGTAAGAAGCTTGGAGAAATTGGTGTGTGAACTTTTGACCCGTAGGTCAGTGTCTCTTCTTAAAATTTTATATAGATTGTAAGGTCAAGTACTTTTAAAATTATTCTAATTTGAAGTACAATTTACGTACATACTCCAGCCAACAGTATTACGTGTCTCACACAGACATACATTCATCCATGGTTATTATTTAATTCTGTTCAATTTTTAATATATATATAAATCAAAATACCATCTGGAGGTCAGTCGTTAATAAAACAGTCAACAAAGTGCTGGAGTGTACATATAAATAGTATTTCGATTTAAATTCATTAAAAATACAATGTCCCACAGATTCTACAGTCTTCCAAAAAGTAGAAATATTCCTTCGTACATCGTTCTGGAGGTCCAGGGAAAAATTGTTAACTTTGTTTCGCGAGAATTTTCTCGACGCCTGACCCAGTAACGGTTATTGCCCAACAAATTCTTTTCACAATATTCCAAAAAGTAAAAATATCCGTTCCTCCATCATTCTGGAGGTCCAAGGAAGAATTTTGAACTTTGTTCCGTAAGAATTTTCTCGACCCCTGACCCAGTAACGGTTAATCTCGCGACTGACTTACAAGCCTTCACAACGTTCGTATTTATCACCTCGCTAAAAGTAACGCGCACTTCGCAGTTGTACCGACTAATGCTGTTAGTTGGTAAAACAATTGGTAGCGGTATCTTCGAACGGATCCTCGACATTTTCTTTCTGGCACGGTGCATTTCCGGCTAGAAAAGTGGATCGAACGGTGGCACGGTCATTCGCATGACCCCTTTCGAACGTATGTTTCAGGAATGGAAGGAACCAGCAAGGGAAAGCGACATCGCGAGGAGGAGGTTCGGAGTTCCTGCACGGAAATTACAGATGCGACGTGTTTCACGCTCGAACGAGGCTCTGACTAGCGAACGGCGCTTCCCAAAGAGTGAGCGTACGTGGGAATACAAAAACAGAAGCTTCGACGACGGGGTTTAAAAGGATGAACGTCGTCATTGAAGCGTAAAGTTTGATTGCGTTCAATTTTCAATCATTTACATAATTTCCATCTAATCACAGGAAATGGTTCGTCGAACAATTGTTTTTCTACTGTCCTATTCGCGATATCAGCATGTGAATGCTGATTTTCTTTTCATCGAGGTGCCTTTCAATTCTGTATATGTTAGCCACCTACGATTTAGTCACTAATCACATGAATGGTAATTTAACGACGCAGGTGTATGAATTTATTAGTTGTTTTAGGAATATGTTTGGAAGAGTTTGAAAATGATTTCTGTAGTTGACATTGTCAATTCAGGGACGTCTGGCTCAATCAGTGTATGCTTTGATACTGATAATACATTTCAATTAAGAAATAAGTTCATCCATACGTGAAGTAAGTTTCAATTGCAATTGATAAAAGATTATGGAATAAAAATATTAATACAAAAAAAAAACAATAATTCAATAATTCGGTAATAACTATTTTATCTTACTGTTGATATAAATATTAATTTGTTCATATCGTCCCAAAATATACTGTTTATTAACCTGCATTTCTGCTCTATCATAATAATATGCTTCCGACGACACTTGTTCGATAATCGACGAGCACGTGTTCCAAATTGCAATGCCTCTTCCGCTCTTCGTGTCTCAATATCCCGGGGCAATCAATAAACGTCAAACTTTGCTAAATCGAAGAATCAATCGAAGGACTGATTCCATTTTTGTGTGTTCCTGCGACCAGGAAGAACGCCCGCACGTATCGATTATCGGCTGTCCAGATGGATGCCAGAAACTTTTTTCCCCGCATCGTTCCGTAAATTTCGAAGTTGAACTTTTTTCTCTCCTCCCCCCCCCTCCTCCTCCTCCCCCCTCCCTCGTTAAACTGCAAGTAGAGCGACATCGTTTCGTTTCCTGCAAGTTGCATGCAGCTCGAGTTTCCTGATTTCGAGACATAAATTGTTACTTAATCATTATTTAAACGATGGTCAGTGTTCGAAGGTGTATGTGTAATGCTTGATCGTTGAAAGTATATCATAACACTTATGTTTCTGAAAAGTGAACGCCTTTTCTAGTCCTTCCGTGCCGTAAATATACAAAGTGAGATGCTGGGAATTACCAAGGTGATCTACAAACGTATGTGTTATTACCTGTGGAGAAAAATGGATGATGTAAAAGTTGCGTGTTTTCAACGAGGACGCAAGTGTAATGAAAGTGTTAGTATAAGAAAGGGTTGACAATACTTCCTCTGAATGGAATTTGAGGTGAGTGATCAGAATATTCGAAGGAGGGAATTTTAATATTGATCAGGATTTTCTATCTATTAATTTCATTTCATTGTAGAATAACTGACACAGTCTTATTTTTAACGACTAAAGATTATTCTAAATCGTTTCACTTACTTCATATTCCCTATTTATTTCCGTTTATTATATTATAGTCAAACTCATTATTTTTTTTCGTAAGAAATGCCAGTAAAGAAATTTGTCGAAACTGGATAGTAGGAATATTACAAATGACATTAATTATTGCACACCAAATTATTGATAACTCACCGTGATTATCAAATATAAATGAACACGTGGATTTTAATTACTACCTTATTAAATTTATATCATATATCAAAAGAATAATGTTTACGCATAGGTTGCGAGTGCAGTGCCTAACGTGAAACATCGTGCCATGGTCGAACGTGTTAAAACAACATCCGAACGCAACATACGATGCAACGATAATAAAACTGTCATGGTGTAAATGGTCGTTAGATCGAATACCTTTCGAATATGAAACTTTATTACTACGAGAGTGATACTTTCTATTTTGTTCCTTCTGCGGGGAGCCCCCAGGGGTCTAACCATAAAAAACGGCGATGGTTCTGTTCAACATAAACTGTAACACAAGCCCGCTATAGCTGAACGTACAGAGTGTCCTTTACGTGGAACTCATTTTATGAATGAATTGGTAAAATGTATTTATAAAAACGTATATCGTGTTTGAAAGTGATTCAGAAAATTCCGATTCCATTTTACTGTTTACAATCAGCAATGCATTTACGTGAGGTCACGGTGACCATTTTTGTAAACATTATCTCATAACTTTAAATACTACAATTTTATAAATTAATTTAGATTAATTTAAAATATATGTCACGAGACTCGCAACCTTAAATTCTATATACAATTTTATGAGGAGGATCTGATACATACATTAAAACCTAAAAATGATATAATTTAGTCTTTATTGAATTATTTTAATTTATTTATTTTTAAGCTAATTTAACTAATTAAATAAACAAAATTAAATATAAGCGCTGACAAATTATCTACATCTTGCATAGTAACTTGCATTGATAAAATTGTTTACTATTTCGGAATAGTTCCTAACACTTGATACCTAGCCACGTTTCTCATGCAATCACTGCACGAACAAATTAAATCGAGAGCCAACGTGTATTTCACTCCTTGCTCGTCAACAACATTATTCTTTGATTCCACAAGCGCCCTCTGATTAGCATTTATTTAAATCACCCTAAAATCATTTGAATAGCAAAACAATTCGAACTCTCTACGAAGTCAATAACGTTCTACACTCTACAAGTGTATTTTGGTTTGAAGTGAAAGCTCTGTTCCAAATCTGGAACTGAGAAGTTTGTAGATCGTTTGCAGACTGTGATAGAGAAATGTTGGTTTGATAAATGTTTGTCGAATTGAAATAAAAGGAGGAACACTATTTTGTTAAACAATTCAATCTTTTTTAACATCCTGGAATTGCTTCAATTGTTTAGAAGGTATTCACACGAATATGGAATAAGTATCTTTTTTTTATTTTTTTTTTTTATTTTAAACTTCAAATATTTAAATTATTACTTCATCGGAATCAATTATGAAAGAAACGGTCGTACTTTCAAGAAAGACAGGTAAACATATGATCACAATTTGAAAATTATAAGTTCAATCAATATATAAATAATAATTATTACTATTTTTTTTAATGATTTGTTTAAGTTCGTATCAACGTCTTGATTATTACCGATCACATTTGGCAAAGCGATTAAATGTTTATGTAAATGTCGTCCTCATACTTGGACCAGTAAATTCAATGGTAACTGCCTCGTATTTATATAAAATGTTCTAAATGATCGAAAAATTCAAGTACAAGTCGACAATAAATTATGAATATTCTTCAATGGAAATTTTACGAAAATTAGTTGAAAGTATGTTTTCCCTGATATAAATAAACCGATCTGCAAATACCTAGGTATATCTCAGGAAAAAATTCATAAAGTTAGTTTTCTTTAGTTATGAAAATTTCATTCCTCTCTTTCTCTCTTCCCACATATAGACAAACCAATACGAAACTTACGTCTAGAATCTGTCTACGTCACACTGTTAACATCGAAGATCCAATCCGATGGTGGAGCTGCACTCAGCGCAAACTTTGCGCAACGGCACGTAGGCTTCGGGGTTGGTGAAACTCGTTACGGACTCTGGTTTCTTGATCGTCTTACTCGGTTAGAACAAGGGCGAGACCGGTGTTTCACGGATGTACTGGCGATGTCGCTGGTTTAACGACTCCGTATCCAGCGATGGCAGTGTAATTTAATGAGCATAAAAGCCAGAGGCGCGATTAATACGGGCGCTAAGACCAGCGCGACGAAACACGCTTTGACTAAGGAAAGTTGGACGGAGGAAGGTCGGGAACGCGTGGGAGCATTATCTTGAAAGAGTGAATCCGGATGACGAAAGGACCTACGATTTGAAAACGTACCGAAAAGTTGTCGAGTTATTCTTTTGTTGGCCGCGAGATGTGCCTTTGAGACTTGTTCGTGAATCCTTTGAGCCGCGCATCAGAGGACTCGTGCCGACGTTTCTCAAAGGATGACGCAAATCGTCGCACGCACTAGAAACTAAACACAGAGTCTGATCTCTGTTAAAAGAAATACGGCCCAGTTATTTCAGTACTTTGATCGAAAAACCGACCCCGTGGAATTCCGATTCGGCTGATCGCGACAACCGAGGAACTTCTTTTGACGTATCCCACCTGCGATTGTACAGGTGGAAATAGATTTCTTTTTTCCCAACGACAAAACCATTGTTTCCGCTTTTGCAGTTTATGCACTCAGACGCGGAGGACTTATCTGCGTTCATTCTGTGCCGACGACTGTTTGTCGCGATGCATGGTTTCATGCATGGCGTACAACAAAGACTTGAATAAGCTTTCGACTTAATGAAACGCGAAATAGAGGAGTGGATAGATAGTGTCTGCGCAGACTTTCGAACAATGTGGAATTCATGATGGGGAGGTACGATATCTGCGAGTTTAAGGATTTTGTTTTCAAGTGGAAGGGTTTCCAATGCCCATGCAACCTGTATTATTTATATATGTGGTTTCAATCTTTATTTTGATTTTCATTGTTGTAGATAGATCATGACTTATTTAATTTATTTCTATAGGGAGCTCTTTCATAGTAGTATTTGTTGGAAAATTCAATAATCTTTAATTGGAAACTCACTTTTCAAACTCATTGGAAAATCATTTTCCAGCATTACGTTCATTTTAAAATGAGGTGCTGGAAATAGATCTCATCTAGAAATGGATGTATTTTATTTTAATTGCACAGTACCAAGAGTAATTCTGCTACACTGAGAACTGAGCCGATTATTCGAATTTAAAATTAAAGTAAAGTAAAGTTTCAACGAGATTCATATTATAGAATATAAATGTAACGTAATTAATCATTTATATAAAATATCTTGTTTACTTGCACTTTATAAATATATGCAATTATTTTCTTACTTATTTCCAACAATAGCAAGTAATACTTCATCATACCATTGAGTGATACGAAAGTATAAGAATGTATTTTTTATGCGCACCACAATATTGTTTTTCATTAACAAATTACTTAGAGTATCCTTCCAAAATGACACGTAAATATTATATAAAAAAATAAAATAGAGAAGTTTCAAAGAAAAATTGACTAATAAAAACACTTGTATAAAATACAGTAGACAGTCTACTATACCAAAGAATGTAAGTTAAATATTTTTTTTTTTACATTGCTGATCCGCGGTGCAATTTTTCGTGAAATAATAGCAACGTTGTTGGGATAAAATTAACTTATTTATTTCGTTGTAGGACGTCGATGAAGAATGGCGAGAATAATTCTTCCGCGGATAGCTGGCTGAAAGTGTGGAAAAGTTTCACTGCACTGCTCCTTCAACGTGAGGGTGTATTCAAAGTTTTTGGCATCTTTGATATTGATATATCGCAATACTTTCAAGATGTGTCATCGCGTATTCGGCCAGGCTTTTTCAATTCGTTTCTCCTTCAACTCGACAAGGTATTCGATAACTCTGATCGTTTTAACGTATCCAATAGCCAGATGCGCGGTCTCTTCTGACTGAAAAATAGTATAATATGATCAGAATGCTATCACAAAGATAGAGTTTCAAAAGAGTGTGTGGCGGTCATATCAAATCAATTATATACAGTAAAATTAACTATTGAATGAGTATACATGTGTATAGAGTGAGTGACGAATTTGGATGACAGTAATATAAATATTATTTATCATTTTAATCATTTTTTAAAGCCCTTTTTCTTCCTTCTTCCTTCGTAAATACCTACATAATCGGTTTATACTAAACATAGTTATATTAACTAATGGGAAAGTACTATTTATTAATAATATTCAATCCAAGGTATGCCAGAATTTCAAGATCAAATATAATTTAAAAGATAATAATGTATGAATCTAATTTCTGATTTAATAGAGTTTCTACAGATAGTATGGTTTCATGCGTTTTCCTGTTGGCAATTTTGAAGTAACAGTCTCTAAAGTTAGAAGCATCCATTCCAGTTCGATTCCTCACATCGACGCCGACTCTTGACATCGTCTTCTACCTCGAATTGAACGTATTTCCAAGACAAATGTAGTGTTATTGAGATTAGGCTGCTTACTATGCTCGAATAATGTGCTCAGTGAATACACAACATTGTTTTCAATATTCCCTAACTTCGTGAAGTTGGAGTCGTGGCGTATAGGCAGCTACAAACATAGTCTTAAATATTCCTTACACTTGTGATATCTCTGTAATACCAAATATCAAATGAAATAGACGCAACGTGAAATATGTGAGCGTTTAAAATAAATAAAGGTAATACGTAACATTTTTCATGTAGGAATTTTTCACGCGTAGATTCATATTAAAAATTGAAATGAAACAAAAATGCAAAAGGCGGAGTAAATGAAAGTGCTGTTATAAGATTTAACCTCATTCCAAAATTCATTTCAAATTCTGGTACTTCTATGCATACGTTATGTTACAGATTGAACACAATGAAGAACCTTGAATAATGGGAAAGTGAATATGTGTGTTCTTAAATACAAATAATTGTTGAAAAGTTTGATCGGGAAACTGTTTTGTAAATATATTGAATAGCAATGAATTGCTGAGTTTACTCGTTACCATCTACGCTCGATATGAAATTCTCAGATAAAACGGTGAGCGCCTCTTTAAGGATGCAATTATCAATTAACTTAATATTCCATTATACAGCTTCTTCTACGTAATTTACATGTCCATAATGAAGTACTTTCCATGGATAAAATATACTTTGAAACAAGCTTCGTTCTTATACTTAAAAGATTTTCATATCAGCAGTGCTAGGTTATTTAAGTACCCTATTAACTTTTAATTATCTCGATCGTTAGGTATTTTTTCAATGCATAGGAAGTTTAATACTGGCTTTTTATTACTTAAAATTACCATCAGAAACATCAATTAATTCATCGAAGCAATGAAATGCATATAGACGTAAAACTAAACAATCAGCACATCTATTAAATCAAGTGAACGTTGTTAATTTTAGATTTTAATAGATTCTATTAATTTTAAATTTTATTGCTGTCAGCAGTAGCTTTACACAGCGACATTGTCAACAGACCAGCAGCGACTTCGCCAAGGGAACGCGCACAGTAATTCCCTCCAAGAAACATCAAACGTTCCTCCACATTTGATTCAGCCCTGGACAATATACATGTACGTAAGTACACAAACGATTTCTGATGTTATTCCATTATTATACGCGTTTCTTTATCCCTGTATCAACAAAACAGGGAAACCTATTATTCTCAGAAAATGTGACTCTATTGCTCTCAGGATTTGTACCTGCAGCATCCTCGCGGAATAAAATCTGCGTCCGCTGGATGCACGATGGTTAGAGTGCAGTGGATTTCCTTCGGTATTAAAACACAGCGTCGAGGCGCAAGAAAAATTAAAGGGAAGAACCGGATAGAGAGAATAAGACGTAAAAATATTTTAAACCCGTAGCTGGGAAATGCGTTAGCATTGGCGCGTGTATTCATGAAAACAAATTGGGACAAATGCAAAAATAGGCAAGTTGAAGTAAAGGCATATACAGTAGATTCTTTCTTATCCATCACTATTATTTGAACACCTTCGTATGTGATATAAATACATCAGTATCCAAACATTTGGTTATTGAAGTAGAATGCCTTCTGGATATGTATTCTTATGTCGAAAGTATAGTATCTATTCGTTAAGAGCTCATGGCTTGAGAATGGAACGAGCTCTTAACGTAGATGAGACATGGAAACATCTTCAAACAGGCGTTCGAGGCATCATTAAATGTCTTCAATTATTTTGTGGAAGGAAAGCTTAATTTGAAAATTTGTGTTTACATTTGACTGGGCGAAAAAGTGATGGAATTACATTTCTAAATATTTAAACAAACTATTAATTACTTCAATCTATACTTTTATCATAGTAAGTGTCCCTCTATTATTTGAAGACATGCTTCATTTTCTTGCCTCATAATTTAGCGTTAACCAAAAGAGAGGTACAAGGGAAAGCTCGATGTTTGTTCATTTGATCAACGTTTCTGTGCAGATCCTCTTCAGGAGCGGCGGTCGTGGTGGAAGAAAAATTAGAGGGAAAGGTTGGAATCGAAGGGTGGATGGGAAGAATAGAGAGGCAGTAGGGGTGGAAAGCATTTTAAATCCGCAGCTGGGAAAAAATGCGTAAAGGTTGGCGCGTACGTACTCTTCGCGACGGTGGTTATTTCCCGAAGCGTATGGATATAAATACATATATGTACAGAGGATTACCACGGGGCAAACATCAGCAACAGACGATGCCACGGTACGCTCCACAATTCCTTGGGGATTAGTATTTGCTCTACCTCTTCGCTGTGCATGCGGTGCATATATCGATTCATTCGCGGCCGTATGTCCCCAGCTATGTACGCACGCATGCAGCCACACGTCTCCTGGCGGTTGTCGGTAATTTTAATGACCCAGGTTTCTTGGTACGTTGGCGACAGACCGTGAGCTAGACCACTGTTTCACAAACTATGGGCGAACGCTCTCGAGGGTGTTGGCGTGGTTTTCGATCTCTCAAATTAAAAAGTTAATGTAACTTGAAAAAAAAATTAACACTGCTCGTAGTACTTTAATGTTATTCGGTGATTATTAATATTATTTTAGGCGATGGAATTAAAAGAATCACTGCATGAATAATCTTTCTTTACATTTGTTGAAAATTTTGCAGAATTCTTTATTTTTATTTTTTATTATATTTCTTTATATTTGAAGAAAATTTTGTAGGATTTTTTATTTTTGAATACATTTAATTCATACCATGTCATCATATTTAATTACCATGTGAGTAAAAGGGAACCAAATTAATAATAATTTAGATATAATTACTAGATCACCAGAGCAATCAAAAACAATATTTACCAAAATAGATGAAATGAATTTCTTACATTGAAAATTTGTTCTGGATAGTTTCTGCTTCCCTTAATACTTCCTCAGAAGTGAGATTATTTTAAGTACATAATGAAACAAGTGTTGGTCGTATGGCTGCGTTCCATTTGACCTAATATACCGTCAGAAGTCAAACTGACTAATATTTATGACATTATAGGAGGTAATATTTCACGAAGGTAATAAATCAAGGCTTAATAACAGCAGCTAATTGTACCGCGCCCTATCGTACCTAACGTATACTTGTATTCCTTTTAATTTGCATACATTCGTGTTCATTTTTTTTCTTGCACTCGATTCCAAGCCTCTTATGCATTCAGATTTTCTACGCTAAAAACGTATTATTACCTTAATTATTATCATTAATATTAATAAGCGAAAATATTGCCACAGTCTAGTGTTGGTTTCTATTATAATTATATGACTAAATGTGGAGCACGTATGTCATATACGGAAACGTGTGTACCAACAAACTTAGTTTTTGGTTGCTCTGGAAACTCCAATAATTCTAATTAATTCCTACAATTATGTTGATGATGCTAAACGGAGAAAATGAAAATTCATTGTTTATCGTAAATAATAATTTAATTCAACTGTAGGGAATCAGTCAAAAGTTTGCTCTGTTTGAGGATGTTCGTGAGAAAGGTAAAATTCAAGAAGCACTGAGTCGAACTATCGCGGGCCTGCCAGGTACCTTTGTAGTAAAGTTTTCCCTTACGGTGAGCACATCCCTCGCTGACATACTCGTTCTCAGAACGTTGTATGTGCGCCATCAATCTCGAAATGACCAAGTTTACGGTACACGTTATGTTTTCCAGTGAAGGTTCCACCCATTGCTCAGTTGTCGCGTGAAAACTGTTAGATTGCTCACATTCAATTACTCTAATTGCCATGGGTGTGGCTACACTTATTTCATGCGTGATGTTGCGGTCCTACAATAATGATTACTGGAGTTAGATACTTTTCAAGTAGTATTAATATACGATTCTTATATTCGCTTTTTTGTTTTGCTGCAATATCTGGAAATTTTTAATTCGGAGTTAAAGTACGATAGAGTTCCTTTTGTAGTTATTAGTATAGTAATGTCGTTCAAGTTGAGTTTTCCTGAAGAAAAGAAATGCAGGGGAGCTTCGTGTTTGATGTGAAATCAACAAATTTATGACGAGAATGTTTCTTTAAATCAATATAAAAAATTACTAAATATAGAGAGGAGGTAAATTGACACGAGAAACCTCATCTTTTCAAACGCAATACAATAAATAATGCAGTTGAAGAAAATAAATTTGTACGTGAAATATAATGTTTGATACCGTAAATCAATTGTCTCGACGCGAGGCAATAAATCACGTTAATCTGAATTATGGATCGAACTTAGAGGATGGTATTTTGGAGATTAGGTTTCCAAACAATCAGCAACTCGTTTCCTTCCTCCCTGCGGTCGATTCGGAATCGCGATATCAATGGAATCAGTATCTGAAAGGAGTCGAAGACTCGAAGATAATGCAAAAGGGGGATAGAAAGAGAGCAACGCGCAGCATATTCGCGTGGTACAGGGTTGAAAATAGTCGGTAGTTCAGCGGGAGACGATTTATAGCGTTAGTAAGAGACGACGGGACGTTTGGCGCCATATAACCATCATTCATTTTGTCAATAGCGCTCACTTCTACAATAGATTTCGTGTACGTATCAGAAACGAACAGCTTTATTCTTTCAGGCTGGCGTGGCGCGAATCCAAATGCCCCTTGAACTTCTCAGCACGTGACGATCCTTATTATTTTCCACGACTGCTATCTGTACTATTTTTGCTCGGAAGTATATACAGGGTGACTCGGAAACAGCGTCACAATCGAGTAGAGGGTGATTTCTTCCTGGAAAAGTAATTCGGCAAGACAGAATGCGATTTTTACCTGTTAAAACGTTAAGCGGCGAGGCATATGCTACTCCAGAGAGAAGCACAATGTTAAAAATATTTGAGTTAAATTAAAAATGTCTAAAAGAGTATTCATTCAAATTTTACATTCGTAAAATGTAATTTTTTTATGTTCAGTGGCGCATGCGACCTCTTCACGTTTCGAACATGTTCCATACTTATCGAGATGTGACATTGAAAGCATGACTATAGAAGTCCAAATTCGACAAGGCACTATCGGTTCAGTTTCAAAATGTACTTCTACTTATGGCCACACGATCGACAAGACGACGGTTCTAAGAGGACTTTGTCAATTAGCTGTGTTAATTAGACTGACGAGAGAGCCAGTAGACAACCTACGACCGCAGTGTTGCCCTCGCTGTGCCAACTTCCGCTCGCCAGGGACTAGGTAGCTTTGCAATCGTAACCTCGATAGTACCGGCTATCGGTTTTTAGACCGAACTAACATTTGGCTAATTTACATCAATGATTCGGTAACGGTGATTGCCTTTGTGGGTGTTTCTTGATGGCACCCGTTATCCTGGCGTGAAGTCAAAACTCGAAGCAAATTTTATCCAGTCATTCAAACACGACTAACTTCTTCTGGCTCGAGCAGATCATGCAAAGAACATTAATTGCAGAGGTGAGGCGATAATAAAAATAAATCTGAATATGATTTGAGAATTTGAAGAAATTAAACAATTAAATACTACAATAAACGTTCGATTATCGAAGTTTCAATTGCCTCGAGACAAAATTTTAACCTTGTAGAAATATTTACGAGTTTCGGTCTGACAACCAACGTGTTAAAACAAACAACATATAAACTCATCATGCACGCAGGATAAAGTATTCTAAAAGTGTATCTCACGGTTTTTAATCCGGAATCCATCCCGATAACTGAACAAAACTCTGATCACCGAAGGATCCTTGAAGATCCGCTAAAAAAAGCATCATATCCGAGCTGAGAACATATCGGAACTCCGCCGATATCCATGCACGTTTGCGCATTACTGCAAGACAAAAGGCGACACTCAGCATGGGACGGGCGAACAATTATACGCATACGAGAGCATCTGACAGGTCTATCGGCCCCCCTATCACAATATCCTTTCACGGAACGAGATGTCACCGTGGTGCTCTCCAGTGACGATAGCATAGGGCCACACGGCGTATCCCGGGCGCTTCAACGCTCGAGTTAAAGCTTACGCCAGGTAGTTTCCACCAGCGATCCAAGCAAATGGACCAGCTTCCATAAACATGAATAGGTCGGCGTGCCTCTCCCCGTTCGAGCACGCCGCTTGCTTTCCGTCGACATTGGAACGGATGTACGGCCCGCTGATGTTGAATTCCACCGATGGACTCGACCAATACTCGACTGCCGCCCCGACGCTCTCCGTCGCTCTCCCGCAAAGCCAGGGGCTACGTATAAAAACCTTTCCGCATTGGCGTGCACGTCCACGGATGAAGTTGAACCGAGCACTTCGTTTCGATGTATGAATAGGATTTTAAGGATTTCTTTCGCGGTTGAACCGTCATCGGTGCGCATCCGTGTTTTTGTGCTGCTCCATCGTGGCCCCAAGGGAAGGAGAGGTCCTGGCGTCGTCGACGTAATGGTTGGCTCGTTTGTCTCCCCAAGCGATGATATCGACGATTTGCCGTTTCATCAGCGCAATTTAAAGGCGACCACGTTGCTCGCCCTTCGGATGCACAATAATGGAGCCGACCAGCTCATGAGACCTTCAAGGCACGTACCAATGTCGCACGCGTGATTTCGAGCTCTGAGATCCCTACGTCATCGGCATTGATCACTAGCGATCCGCTCGAACACGTTCGACACGAGTTCTCGTGACTTTTAGTTGCATTAGACCCTCGTGATCTCGTAGTTCAAATTCATTTCAACTACTCAAGAGATTTATAGCTTTTTGGGTCACGAATTGTTGTAAAAGAAGATCGTGAATTTCCTTTTCAAAAGAACAAATTTAATATCACTTTGTATTGTCAAAATAATAACCTAGATTACACATCTGTATTAAATCTTGGCGGCCAAGTTATAACACTTTCAATTTGCTTAGCAGCGAATGGATTAAGGGACTAAAGAGGAAACATTACGTAAACTATATTTAAACTAAGAATTATAATTATAAATTAAAATATCGTCCACTTGTTCGCAATGAATAATGCAACGTGATCAATAAACTTTAGCAATTTTGAAAACAAAACACCTGGAGGACACACTGATAATTATTTAAATGAGAGTCGCCACATGCTATGTTTATTCTGCTTTTCTGTGCCAGCCCGATGATTATTTTAACGACGTATACGTATAATATAGGTCAATTTCCTTTTGATCATAATTTCTAGATTTTAACAAAGGTTTGCTTCAAGCTGAAATTAAATTTGAGCGAAATAGCCTTTTGAGTACAGCGATTGGTACCCTTGAAATTGTCTGCTGACCGATACATCAGAGCAAGGAAAATTATTTTATAATATATTGAAAACCAAAGATATATTAAATGCAATATAAATTGAACACCCAAACTGAACACTTATAGCGAATATAATAATATTCGATATTTGTTTCTGGAATTGAAGTATCCATTAACCACGGTGAGAAAACAAGTAGTCTTAAGAGAACCTTTAAGAGAAGAAAATTGCCAGTAATATTTTCCGAAGATACAAAGGATAGCTTGGTTAACACATTTTTTTTCCTGTGTTGGTTGAAAGTAATCCCCAAAGGGATCGCGTTATAGTATGTAGATTACATTGATAGAAATGTGCGCTATTCAGCACCAGTAAAACTGTTCATCAAAATGCAAGGATACAATGGATTGTTCTGAATGAAAACAAAAGGGATTGGAAAATAAAAGCGACACGATAGTGACAAATCAAAAAAGCTTCATTGAACTGGTGGATAACAATTGAACCAATCCTTTTGTATCACATAAAAGTCTTAGGCGGATCGCACACGGGTGCAACCGATTTGAAATTAGTGTTGTAAACCGTTTGTGCTCTTTGTTTTACCCACTTCACTATCTTTGTTTTACCTAGATTCACAGTCGCAACTAGTTTCAGAGTGGTTTAAAACTGATCAGTTGCGCCCGTGTGCGATCGGCCTTAATGTTTAGCAAAAGGTCGATTTCGGGCTACTTTATGAATGTGCTTGTATAGTCAATCCATGGAAACATTATTCAACCTGTCGGAATTCAGTTTCTATTCTTCGCTTCGTCAAGATTCAAAAAAATACAACACTGATTAACTGCATGTTAAATGATAAATGAGTTCTGAATTATATTATTTTGTTTCTTTTAACCGACTTTAATGCATTTGAAAAGAATTATTTATGTTAATTGATTAATTGAAATTGGAGATGGAGGATCTTGTCTTGACGAAGTCTTCTAAATCTTTATTTTTTATTTATGAATACGTTTCTAATCCTTTGCTTTTTATTCTCTAATAACAAGGATACAAAATTAAAAATCTAAAACAATTCATGCATTGAAAACAATCAATAACACTTGTACTGTTAACAAAGACGACAATCTAGAGTTGGCCTACGCATAGATAACAATATCGGTTCGATCCAGGAATCACTCGTCCAAATCTGAACCAGCCGCAAAATGAAACTCCTCGGAGATACCATGGCGAGTCGTCGAAAAGTCAGACACTCGTAAAAGTAATTAGTCATTCGATGGATCGTACAGTACCCAGCGAGCTAATTACTCGCACCTCATTGCCAGTCGCTGTGTCACGTTGCGGTTCGACGCTGATGCGCCGCGATAGCTGCTGGAATCTCATCAACTCAGTCCGTAGCGACGCGTCTCTGGGTCGAAAGGCCTATCGATCATATGACCGCAACGAGTTTCAAGACACCGGCTCTACCGCCTCGTGTCGAGTAATTTCACGTTAATTAAGCCCTTCTTGTCGCTCGTCGCTGCCCATGGTTACACGACGTCGAATAAATCATCATATTTTTCGATGCAAACATTTGCCCACGATATTGTCCGATACCATAGCCCGAAAACGAATTTTAACGCGTCGGTAATTGAAATATTATTATGCTCATTATAAAGTGTACCGGGCGCGCGCGCGTCGCTTGATGCATAATTAATGTCCTTCTATCGTACGTGGATTATTTATCGATACGGTTCATTGAATGGTATGTTTGTAGAGACGACTCGCTCTGGTGATTTTGCAAACCTGTTTCGGGTATCCTCTCTTCTTTTTTTTTTTTATCATTTTTAAATTTGTGTCTGCATTGAGTTAACTGACGAATTTAATGAGTGATGGGGAATAATTGAGAGATTGCCATTAGGTTTCCTTTAGAATTCTAGTAGATTTAGTCTTTTATTTCATTTGAAGGTTATTTTCTGTGTTTGATCATTTTTAATGGATTATTCATCAATAGCTACAAATATTGGACTATATTAAAAATATCAGCATTCCTGTACACAAATAATCAACAGCATTAGTTCTTCGAAAGTCTCAGCGTCAAATTAAAAACATTTGTTTTGAATGTTCCAACATGATGAAGATGCATCAAAACAAATATTACAGAACAAATGTTCGTATGTGTAGTATTCCATGGATTGATTCACCCTCGTCGAGGGTTGTTACAGTCGCCGTGGAGGAGTTTCATGTTCTCGTCGGTAAAAAATTTTTCCATGCATGCGGTACATTATGCGCGATGACATTCACGAACTATGGATAGGGGTTTCGGTCTCTCCGGTAGAAAGGAGCCGCGACGACGGGGATAATTGATTACGCAGGGCAGTCGCCACTCGAAAAACTGTCCGAAGCGTTGAAATATCGTTCGTTGGAGTTGTAAGGTGGCCGCATTAACTCTCAAAATTAAGAAAATTACCGTCCTAGACGGAATGAACTTGACCGACGTAAATTCCTCAGTGTCCGCCATCTTTTGCCTAGGGCACGCGAGCAGCGAGACAATAATACGTCCACGGTGGGAAAATAACGTCGACGTAAAAATTCCAACTGGCGGCGATGTTAATATCTTACGATGCAATGTACGCCCGCAGAAGATCCGTAATTGCGGAGCACAGCTCGGCGAACTTCTGGTCGATTTATAGCGCGGCGATATTCATGATGCCCCGCCAAGTAAATGGAATTCGCTCCGTTCGTTGAAATGAAAAATTTTACTTTCAAAAGATATTTCCACTTCGCGCCGCGTAAACATGTTCAAGCGCACAATTGCGTTCGAATCTCCCGCCTATTAAATTAACATGTACCACTGGACTTTCGGAACGATGCCAGATGAATTTCGCCAAGTGTTTGCGTTTTTTTCTTTCTCGAGTGATGAAATTCTCTCATTAGTTATGCAATTTGTATTCTCGTTTGCTATATCAGTAAAAAATTGTTGGACGTAGAACACTACGTTATCAATCAACTTTTTAACAAATCGCTGTTTAAAAACATCATTATCAAACAAATTTGACAAGACACACTTCGAACTACATATTCATTAATTAAAACTAGACCTTTCTACGTCATGTTTTTTTTCATATTTAAACTTCATAATTGGCTCTTTCGTCTATAAAAGACCTCTCACAGGAACAATTGCGAATCCACGCGATGTAGTCATTGCAAACTCCTTTTATTCTTCAATTTAATACCAGCAGCCTTCATTTATCGTGCAATGGAAACACACACGATTTCCAAGCCCACAAATTCGATCGTCCTGTTTCGCCGCTCCTCCTACGCAGCATTCGAAAGCAGACCTCCCTGTGATTGACCTGATTGTTTGTGTTTCTCTACGAGCGTAGGAAACTTTGTATCTTCGAGGAACGAGGAAGGGCCCGACAAACAGCTGTAAATCTTCTAACAACTATCGCCGTAACCGGATAAGTTACCGTTGGCTCTTTTATTACATAGCTTTACGGTTCCTCTCGAAGCTATTCCATTGCACGCTTTCGTGCGGAATCGCTATCATTAAGAAGTTAAAACGCACCGTTGACAGAGCGAGCGGGGAAAATACGAATACCTGTTACGTCTGATCCAATACGGGCCGTTACTACTGTCTGCATACGTCTACATACGTAATGGGAACGTCCCGCTCTACATATTGTTGCACGCAACGGCTGGAAGCTTAAACAAAATTTGCATACCAGTGCGATGTCAGAAAACTTTGAAGCACTTGCTTTGGAAGTCTCAAATTACTAGAAACGCGTAAAACGTGTTTCCAGCGGAGTTGAACAGTCAGATGGAATTTCAAACGTGCGGAGAATTCTTTTATTGAGTCTGCACTTATCATAGTTCACTGGCTAAATGGGACACATTTTCTGTTTAGAATTATTTTATTATGAACTGCTATCTTATTGGTCACAGCAATTGAATCGTGGTATGCCATGCACAATATAATTTGAAATTCAATGAAATTATGGTTTATTCCATTTGAAGCTGTGTGGTTGGAACTTTTGTTTCCTTTTCTTCTTATTTCAGGATAAAATAACAACATAAATTGAAGAATGATTATAGTAGATAATCGATAAGATTAAATGTAAGGATATTTCTTTCATACATATTTAAATAGGTGCTGACATCACCTAAAGGAAGCAGTGGTAATAACACACGAAGATCGAAAATCGAAGATCAATTCTTGAATTGCTTGAGCACAATGGGTTATTCACAATATGCTCCACGGACCTTTGTAATGAAAAAGTATGGATTTACAAGAGCCGAGAGGGTCATTATAAAGAAAGTAAAGTATGGGCTCAAAGGATGGCACGAAGAGAGGAGAAGTGCGCTTGTCCATAAACTCCTAGTCGACTCATTAGCGGGACCTTTCAGTTACGTGCCTTTGACGTCAAGACAGCCCATGATAGGACAGACTTATCTACACCTCGATCAGATTCAATTCAAGTTTGATCCATATCTAGTCCTAGCCGAATCTAAGCACAGTTAATACCCGACATGACCAACTAATTTACAATCAGCCAAGAATTAGGATTTTTAATTACTCTTATCAAAGTATTTACTTCCTTGATTACTAATCGATAACTACTAGATCTAATCATGCCTAATGTGTGCAATCTAATTCTTGTATGGTTTGCCAATCTATCGAAGTTATTCCTAGTCCACTGGCGCATCTGACCACATCCACTTTAATGAACTGAACTAGTCACAACATATACTACTGTCTTGATTAATGAACCTGACTCACTTGATTTAGCTTGTATCTAATGGTTACTTCACTTTAAACGATACATTTCTGATGTGATAATTGTTATAATTTGTTTTATTTCATAATGATTATACAATGATATCGACATTAACAGGTCCCTCTGTTGGCAATGTAGAACACTCTGTTGGTAAATCCTTCGACCAGTTTGGATTACCGAGTCTTATCGACGGATTACAATACATTACCAATAGAATACTGTACTTAGCCATGACATAGAATTACAAAGTGTCGAGAACGGTAAACAGTTGCTGGAAGTAACAGCAAGATAATTTTGTGTTGCATTCATTTTTTTTTCTTGCATTTAGTACAATTACTGGCTAACCGTGAACCATGAAATAAAATGGTTGGCACATTAAATGGACGAATTTTGCGTTTCAGAGTTCACTTAACGTTAAACGAAAAGAACAGTCAGATATTTGCTTTCACGTTAACATGGTGCGCTCAATATGTAACAAAAAATCTATTCGACACCGCCGGGAGCGATTTTCAAACGTATCTCGCCATTTTTAATAAAACTCTCGAAGCTTAACGAAGCATGGTTATCGAGCTTGTCGAGAACATTTCCTTGCACCGGCATCGATTGCTCCTGCGACTTCTTTTGTGCAAAGTGATACGCGTTTCGAATGGCGGAAACACAGGTAGCCGATCGTTCGAGCTGTTCCGGGGATCGAAGATAATCCCTAACAGAGCGGAGGGAAAAACGGTTTCTGGGGGTAGGCGGAATTTTTGCGCTGTCCTGACTCCGCGCCGTCCGCTCTCCATAGAAAATCTGTCGATCTTCTCCGACCGTGGCCAGTATCGGCAGCTCGGCCAGAATGAAATATCGATTTTCAATCGGGCATAGTTTAACACTCGGACGATTTCGAATAAAATTGCCCGCCCGTGGTCGACTCCCATTCGCTCCGTTCCTTTGGCCATCAATGATTCCGCGATACACGGCCAAACTGACCGCTGATGGAAATCGAAACGTTTACTGCCCGTCTCAGGGGAAGTCTGTTGTCATTCCGGCTGAGACTTTATGGCTCCAGCCAAGAAAAATAGTCGTTCGATGGCTACTATGCCTTTCCAAACCCATCGTAGCTCTCTTTCCATTTTCAATCGGTTCTGTATCCACTTTGGAAAAGCGTTAATGAGACCAGGCGCATCGACGTTGCACCCCTAGCCGAAAGTCCTCTCGGATAGCGGCTACTTTAATTGGAAAACTTTCGAGCTGTCCTTGCGCTCTGTACCTTTTTCCCTTTTGCCTGTTTTTCTTTCGTCACGAAATCAGGGATTTATTTTCCACGATACACGATACGCCCCGAACAATCTACGGATCCTACGGCTATGATATGCTTATCCGCCTGAGCAGTCTGGTGAATTGAGATTTTCCAATTTAATTCCCGCAATTTTAAAATAAAGTATAGATGGAACGTCCTTTCGTCAGTTACACTGGACAATATCGATGGTGATATATTTTAGCTAGGGGCTGAAGATAAGAAGCTGAAGTTGAAGATAAGATGCTGAAGTTGAGAAGATACCCTGTGTACAATTATTTCTAATTGTTTATCTACAGAAGACACTAAACTCGTCGATTAATCTAGCTCATTTAGTACTCCTATTTTATTAATATACACAATCATTATTATATAGTAATTTCACTTCTGTTTTAATACTCTTTGCTTCGTTGAATCCAATTAGAGAAGCTAAATCCTTCAGTAATGAAAATTCCTTTTAACAAGGAAATGTTCTCTGCCTAAAAATTCCGATTTTAATGAGACTCCGTGCCAATCTAGATTATATCAAAGGACGCAAAAAATAATTCTTGTTTTCTACCATAATCTACTTCAAAGTCTTTAAAAAAATAATTCGTACCGTTTTCAGAGTTTTTAAAAAACTAGAACAGTAAAGCGAACGTGGAGTCGACATAAACGAGCCAGTTTGAAGATCGCAATAGTAAAAATAAACAAACTTTTCTCTTAATATTTTTAAAATTCCTACCTGATATAATCCTCTAAAAAGATTTAAGTTTCATTCTATTTCATTAGCTTGCCTGTATTCTCTTACTTCCAGTTTTTGAACGGTTCGCGGAACCCTCGATACGATGTTGTCTCCGCTTCTTTCCCAGAATCCATCAGGCGGCATCCATCATTCGCCTTTATTTTCCCCACTTCTCGTCGGATTTCATTAATCGTTTGAACGGCATACACATTATTCTCGACAACAGCCATGTTAAAACAATTTTCAATTTAATGAATCGATTCTTGAAAACACGGTAAATCAACGGTTTACAAGCACAACCCTTGCCTCCGGTCGGCTAAATTGCTGGTACAGTAGATTGGTATCGATTCTCGAACCCAGAGCACTCACCAAGGGACAGTGTTTAAAAATAGTCATTTTTGGTTCTCGTTAAAATTGCTACGTAATATGATTCTTAGAAAAGCCATAGTTAGCAATAGAGTGTTCTACACTGGCAGTAGACCAGCCTGCTTTGTCAACCGAGTTTTAGACAATCCTTTACTAATTGCTATGAATACCCAAAAGAAATATCCAGACCTATAGAGAACCTCTCACAACCAAGAAGATATCAATATTGAACTTTAAATTAATTACACACTCACACTTATACGATCCATATGGTATTTCTCTCTAAATATTAACGTCTTCCTTAACCTGAAAGACTGTCATAGATTTATGATCGAGCAGATGGGGACACAGCAGCCTCCGTGAGCCGTTTTCGCGCTTCCCGCTGCATTCATCCTCCCTGACTAAAGCGGTGCGTGCATACGCGCGTGGTATTCGCATTTATCACGAGACACGGCAAATATCCGGACATAGGCGTAAAATTTGCATCTCAAAAAGCCCAGAGCAGCGGGCTCTCACGTCGTTGCGCATTCGATAGACGGCCTGATGACAGCGCGAACCGCTTTGTATCGTAGCGCGTACATACATATATTAGCACGGAAGGAGCGGTGGCTATAATTAAAATTACAATCCTTTGTGGTCATTCCGCGCGGTTTTCGCCGCTATCGTTAACCAGAGGAGCCGGTGTTATTTTCAGAATATAATTCAGTTCGTCGTCGTGCGCGGTGGTTGGGCCATCTCTGAATTATGTATTAGTTTGTATTCGGAGCGTGGAACTTGCCAGAAACGGCGGCTCGCTCGCGTTTCAACTTCAACTATTAAGTGTTGCGTTGAATTAATATGGCGAATGATGTGCGCCCTCGTATGGGAATGTTTCAATCGTGGCGCAACGCGAACTTCTCTTGTCGCGTTTCCATTCACCACCTGCGTGTCGTTACTGTTTTGAAAGAACTCGACAAATGAATAAATTCCGCGCGGGTAATTGCAGAGACGCAGCATGTACGCTTGTTAACGTCGACGAGTTTGAAGGAACGCGTTAGAGTTTTTAATCGAGCACAATATACGCACGTCTGCGAGAGGTTTCGGCACACCCAAACCATTGTTTGCAGTGTCTAGACCGTGGTCAAACAGGAATTCTATTATGGGAAAGAATATATGTATTTAAATATCAGTAATGGGTAGTTCTAAAAGAAATCGCAACACATGTAGTTGAAGAAATATTGCTCCCCATTGTCTACATTCTATTAGATTCTCTTGTAGGAGAGAAATCCTAGAAGTTATGCGGATCGAGACATTAGCGCTGCCTTCGTGACGCCTGCAGCTAAGCGTTAAGAGTGATCTACATAAAAGCCATGACGTCTGTTGAACTGCGCACCATTTTGTTTTAGAGACACGTAAATAACGCGGCGTTATTCGACAATACAATAGTAAATAGACCTGTTTGTATCTGTCTATTAGTTTACATATTTTTCATAATTTTACTACACATTTTCTTAATAAATTTATGAATTTTTATACAATATAAAGTCATTGTTTCTTATGTATTAACTATAAGAAGTATCTAAATACGCACTTTGCATCCATCAGAATAACGAAAGCATAGTTATACAATTTGTAACGTGATAATTTACTTTCCAGACAACAAGGAATGCGGAATGCGGATGTCTTGTATTATCGCAATTCTTCCAATTAAAAGTTAAAATTCGTACTTAGACTAAATTTACTCAGAACTTTATAAAGGATTTTTCAAACTGCACAACTTGCAAGAAATGGATTTAGAAGTTTAAGGTCACTGAACTCTATAGAACTTGTTCCTCATCAGTAGTTGTTGAAAGTCCTGAATCTTTCACAGTCAGACTTACTAAGGGTTCATTAATACAATGTACAAGAATTTGTTAGGAATATCGACGTTACAATCCGCATTTGGCAGGTTGACGGTTATGGTCCCTCATAATCCTAACAGAATTAAAATATATTCCTAGAATATAGTCCTGTGGTATACTTCTATTTCCATTTTCATCTGTTTAAAATAGAAAAGTAACGTTAAAATGCACGAAACAAAATTCAGGAGGGTAGAATAATAAAGAACTGCAATTCGTTCGGATAATTCGCAGAGCTCATCGACTCACAGCGAAGGGCCGGGTCAACGTCGATCGTTATCCTTCCCGAGTATAAACAAGGCAGCGTGATGTATTCGACCATTTATCGATACGTTAAGCGTAATAACGGTGCGTGTGCGTACGTGCAAATGAGTGGAGTAGGGGAACTATATCGGATGCGCGCGCAACGCGGACCACTGTATCGATTTGATATTTGTCGTGTTTCTCGCTCAAGGGTTGGGCATTTTTTTTCAAATTGCTGCTTCCATGCGCGGCTTTGCAATCGCGAACAATACTTGGCGAACGTGCAACCCGCAATTAACGGCACAGATGTGCATTTTACCAGAGGCAGAAAGGAGACGTACACTCGAGTCTTCGAGTCAAGCGCTTGAGTGACGAGCCGGGTAGGTTACATAGGAGACGACGAACACAAAGCCTTTCTGTGTCTCAGGGTGCGGATCAAATTATTCAACGGGGATTAAAACTCTGATTTTGACACAGGATCGGTGTTTACTTGACACAGAGTACATACAGTCGATTATTTAACCCAAGGGTATCTTCTGGCAAGTGTAACTTCTGGGATCATTTCAGGCCCTTTTCGTAGTTGAAGTATACCAGGCTTGGAACAGATGAATTCTTGTATGCAGGAACAAACTAATGTTTGTGAAGAATTTTAGTATTTTTTAGTTCACGGCAGAAGCAATGTAATTAATTTAGAATTTTTTATTTGATATGTTTACATGTTATGTTAGACGAGTTGTTTATTAGTACGTATAAGTTAATAACTGAATAATAATTGAAAAATAAAATAACATGCAAAGGTAATTCTCTTGATTATATTGATTCACAGTTTCTCTATCTAACTATCGAATGGGATTATTCCTTATATGAATGTATTTAAGATACAAAAAAGCATACTTCTCAAATTTTCTCCTTTAATCGGTGTCTATACTTAGAGACAAACTATGTTGAAGCAATATTACTGTTATTATACATTAATATTACTATACACAATAATATCAAAAAATGTAGGACCTATCAAGATCAATTGCTAGTGTATAGAGGAAACAAAAAGTCCTTTTCCGTTTTTTGATTAGATCATTCGTTACGGAGATACAAGCAATTAAAGTTCACCATTCGGAGCTATCCACTGCGGGCCATGCGTGCCCGAAGTTTGTTTACCTCTCGGTTGCGCGCGCGTGCTCCAGCACGTGACTATGCGCTCGCGCGCTCACTAGCACGTGGCTAAGTTCTCGCCCGCGCAATCTCACTAGACTAAGCGCTCGCGCGCACTCCACGTGGTCCGTGAGTTCTTGCGCGGTAAAACTTTAACCGCCAATATCTCCGTAACGAAGCGTCGAAATGAAAAATGGAAAAGGTCAAAATGAATTCTTCTTTAGGAATTTTAAACAAATCTCTAGAAATCTGAATGCTCGGATTCATATTATGAAAACAGTTAATAATACTTTTCTGATATCTTGTACTATCTTCCAAATGCTTTCCTCTTATATCAATCTACTCTTGACTCAATAAATAATAAGTGTCAGTTTCTAAAAATATTCATTCCCATTAATCCTAGAAATGTCAGCGATATCTTTGTGGTAACCTAGAGGATGTAATTCTTTCTAAGTAGAAAGGCATAAATGTATTTCACAAGTGCCGCGAACGAAACACTTATTTTTATAAAATCCACCGACTAAAAATAATATTCAGGACAGATTGGCTGACATTGGCATGCATTGTACATCACACCCACATGTCAGCATTCTCAGTGAACGAATACCATTCGCGAATGGAAATTGATACAAGAACTGAAGCCGCAATACCTACACATTAGGTAAACGAACAATAGTACGCGTGTAGCATTTTTCAAAGGCCTCGACTATTCCTGCCCTAACAATGAAACTCGGCTTGTTTTTCTGTTTTTTTTTTTGCACGTACTTCGCGTCGTCCATACTGGTTGTTTGTTTACAAAATGCTTCGTGCACGCGCACCAAATACCAGACGAAGGCTAATCGTTGAATGTAAACAACGTTGTTCCGTGCTCCGTGAGTTTTTAGTCGCTTTTTAAATTCGATAAACCGTTATCCAGTGTATCGCGTGTCGCGCGACAGCGGCGCGAATAGGAGAACACGAGCAAGCTCGAGGTTTTGGCTTTTATTCGTGCCACCGGAGACGATTTACTTGGATTCGAACGGGAAACGACGAAAAGACACCTCGGGTAACTGGCACGGAACACAGAGAATATTTGTAACTTAAACTCTCCGAGGGAAAACGGAATCCGATACTTTTACGATTCCCGTATTACGTTATTCGAGCGAATTTCAGAAGTGAGTGCTAGAGAAATTTGTATTTCTCGATAGCTATCCGACTCGGTAGCCGTGAAGCGTTATTTTATTTAGCGGAACGAAGGAACGAGGCGCGGTATCGAGCACCAGGTGCTGTAAATAAATTTATTCTGGATGCTTGTGAAACTCGAATCGAGGGTGGAGCGAGAGAGCGGAGTTTGTCTTCTTTTTCTTCTCACTTTTTCCCTCTCTCTCCTTCTCAGCTCTCTTTTACTCGAAAAATATAAATAGTTGGTTCCCTGATGCAAATACGAGTGGTGGAAGTGCGTCAATCTAGATATTGAACGGCCAGATACCGAAACGTAGGAAATATTTGCAATGAAGACTTTTGAGAAAAGCAGCATTCAAGCTGTTTGCGCTGCCGTACCACTCGGGTTCTGTGCAACCGCTTTCCACGAATATCGTTGAACTCCAGATGCGATCGGCGCGCCAGGGGTGGTTTGTGTGCGATGCCATCCTGCAAGAAGCAACCCACTCGCACAGTCGACAAATGATTACAAGGGAGTCGACGTGTCTATTTATTTATTTATTTGTTTACACGACGGAACGGGGGAGTAAATTACTTCCATGCATTTCTAATTTCCTTTGGGTGACGCATGAAATGCTGGACTAACATTGGTTGAAATTGACCTTTAAAGGATTTTTCAGAGTATCATCTTACTTTTCTCGTTTTAGACTTTTCAAGAATTTTCATCTTAAATCGAACTACTGTGGAATCTCTTCACATATTATTTTACTATAATTTTCATTTCTAGGTTATTATACATTAATTTATATAGTCTACAAGTATTGATCAAAATGTGAACAATATATACATATATTTATTTTCAAACTAATTTTTCTTGATACCTTTATGAAACTTGCCCTATGAGTTAAAGAGAACGCAACATACAACCTTATCCTTTATATAAATAATAATCGCCTTGAAATAAATATTATAAATTTATAAGTTTTAATATCCAATAGAGTTTGATAAATATTTTCTCTAAGCAAAGACTAAAAGCTATTATATTTCAATAATATCCAACCCTTGTGTTGAGACTGGTTCTTACACTTTACGTCGTACAACTAACCACAAGGGTACTAGAACGATATCTATAAAATTCGTAGTACTGTCATATGGTACTACTGTTGCAACTCGACGAACGACTCATTGTACGATAAATCGTTACGCCTCTGTTACAGCCCTTCCGCAGCTCGCGATCCCTCGTCCTGATGACCACTACACGAATGAAGACCACGCCCTCGTCGAGAAGCATCCTTCCCATTCGAGGTTTCAAAGTATCCTCCTCAATGCTCCATATAGAAAGTTAACGCATGGCCTCTAAAAGGATCAGAACTTAAATGAAGTTAGCAGTGGGATAGAGAATTCTTAAGGAGGATGAGGAGGTTCTCAAGGATATCCCTGGCGCTGTACTCGCGCCACCAGGAGTTCCTTGCCCTCGTCTCCTCGCCAGAGAACCGTTTATATCGCCTACTCTCCGCGAATCCTGCACTTTAAATAATATTTTGCAAAACAGTCGATCCAAGAGAGTACCGTTCCCTGTTCGAAGAGCGTTTTACCCCACCCAACCGTCCTTCCCTCTCGCCTTTCGCGCAATTTCATTCCCTCTGTAAGAGCCCATTAAGACTGTTTCATCTTTCCATACAATTTGTTTTCCCTTTGCTTTTCGAATGCCCGTCGCGATTCCACGAGAAACGAACGGGCGGAAATGCTTTGGAATAAAGTAATCGGGTAACCTCCCGACGAACTTCGGCTTCGCTATTCTTCCAGGGAGTGCGGCGATCTGGGAATGATGAGAGAAGGGTTTCGAATGGAGAAGGAAAGGCGACCAAGTCCATTCAAGGTTGAAGAAAAATTTTCGTTTCATGCAAATCCAGGATTTTCTTCCATTTCGACACGCGATTCGTGAAAGTTATTCCGATTCCACTCGATATTATGTCGCGTGTGACCGTTGATTTTGACTGAGATGGAAAATTTACAGGACGCTCTGAAATGGAATACTATTGGGAAAAAGATGGTAAATAATGGAATTTTATTTTATTTTGGTAGAATTAATTTTGAGGTTACTTTGGTGTGCAAGAGATTGTAAATTTGTGAAATTTCAATTTTTTAATTCATTTCACTCAAGGATATCTGGGATTTAAATTGATCTCACACATTTTTAGATTATTTGAAGCTCCCTTTAATCGCTTAAATCTAAGTTAAATACCACAAATATAGATAAAGAATTTAAATATTAAAATATTTTATATAACTATATAATATTTACATACAAATCTTTTAAACGAACGAGATATTCAATTGTTCCAGGTTCATTTTGTTCGCCACTTCGTAACTGATTAACTTCAATATGAACTACGATTCACTCCTGACTTTGATGGATCCTACAAGAAGATTCAAACACAACTGAATTATTTACAAGCCGATCTTTCACGTCTTCTTATTAATAGTACCGGCTTATTATAGCGCCAGCTGTTTGAAGGGGAACACCGAGAAGTATGAGAGGAAGGAACAAACAAAGGAAAAGGGAGAACGAAAGTGGAAGAGAGATCGAGAATTGGGGGCGTGCAAGAGCGGAAGGGAACAAAGGTATTTCCTCACGGACTAACGCTTTGTCAGTGAATCTGAAACAGAAGTAGAGAGGCTCTAATACAGTGAGCGGAGTGCAATCAGAAAGCCAAGTCCTCCATTCACCTTTTGCCTTGATATCCAGATCCATGACACGTCTCGTAAGGTATATAGGATTCTTTAGAAATAGTTTTACTATTACAAATCATTAGAAGAAATCATTATTGTAAGAAATCTTACTAAAACAATTAATAATGTTATTCAACATTCACAGCCGTTTGTAGTCTCTGAATAACAATTTTTCTTTTAATTAATTTATGTACAATTTTTAATATTATTTGACTTTAAAATGACATATACTGTATATAAATGTGAACAATTTTATGGTAAAGGACAAGAAATAAAAATACAATAAAAAATTGTATCCAAATTGAAGCAGCATTGATTTCTAGACGCAGGAATAAAATCTGCAACCTGACCCCCTAAGGTGCCTCCTATACAAGAGATGATTTCCCTCTCAAAATCGAACATAAACCAAAATATATCGTCCTTAGGTACAACCAACAAACATTCCCGCAAAGTTCCATCAAAACCAACGTCACCCTTTGCGCGGTGTTCCTTCTAGGACCCAGAAGTTCCATTAAAACGCGAAGAGCGCATTTCGTTAATGTAAACCCATCCCGTAACAAAAGCTGGGAAGTTTCGGTAACGGTATAATGCTGCTTTAACCCGTGCCCATTTCTGTTGACTCGCAGTCCAACGTCAAGCCTCCGGAACCCCCGACAACCGTCATGTTTTGGTGGTCGAGTGTGCGCGAAGTTCGCAACGCGATCGAATTTCAATTTACGGTTGGAGCCGTGGCTCGAGGGCGATTCGGCCGAGCCGCGGAACTTAATAAAAGGATAACCGCGGAAAGATTTCCGTAAAGTACTCGTGACTTTGATAGCGCGAGGCACGGTCACCGTGGGAACGATAAGCCGTCCCTCGTCGTTCGATGCGGACCGACACCGGCGCTTCCAGGTCGCCAGTTTACACTGAAACACTTTCTCGCGTCTGGGCGTATGACTCCGGGACGAGGAACCCGATAAAAGTTTCGAGGATTATCCGAGTGGAGCGGCGGACTCGGGGAGGGGGACGAAGTTCCACCGTAATGCGAGCATATTGACCACGGACGCTGGGGAATAATGACGACACGGGTGAGGACCGTAGGAAATCTATCGCTTCGTTTTCCTAGAGTTATCGCTATCGGTTGCCACCCAAACCGCGGAGTCATCGCGATCCCGACCACGGTCGGGCCGAGAGAGACACCCGATAGGGACAGGCAACAAGGGATGCTGAGAAACTAAGACGATCCCACCAGGAGCGCCATGGAGATTCCAAAGCGTAAGAGAAAGAGGGAAACGGGTTATTAGCTTTAGAAGTATACGCGAATACAATGGCGCCACCGAATCCTGTGGTAATTACGCGGTGCAATTTAGAATCTTCCCCCGGGGGATTTGCGGAAGAAGAGCTGGGAAAAAACGATTACGGTCATTGATTTTAACGGAAACTCGATAAAGATTTTACGGGGGTTGATGTAGTTTCGGAAATTATAGTACTTGGAGAAGTGTTCTTGGAACTCTATCAATGCCATCTCTAGTCTTCCCCGCCACACTTTAACAAACCAGCAAACATCTTACAACCTATATTCCTATATTCCTCCATAAAATACACGCTTCAATTTTTAAAAGAGGCGCCAGCCGAAGTCCAAAGACATCTCTCTCAGTTCCATTTCCGCGTTAACGAAGGCGGAGGCACTCCTATGTAAAACCGTAGTCGTATTCCAACTCTCTAGTGGAATTGCTGAAGGCAAGTGTTACGGTAGCCAGAGTATAGTCCACGTTTATTATGCGCGCTACGAACGAGTGCGTCGCCACGATTACGACGAGAACGCCAGGTAGCCTGCCGAGTTCGTAAAACGCGTGTCACAGGAGCGATTTCCGACGGCGTTGTTCCGGCGCCTGCATGGAGATTACGGCAACAAGGAGGGGAAGGCAAAGGACGGACTAAAATGAATCGCCTGGCCGTGCAGCGGTAATACACGGCCGTAGCCCGTAACAAGACACTTAGAATTAGCGCCAGCGCGGTAATACAAGGCGTAATGCGACGAAGCAGCGAGCAACGGATCAAGCTGAACGTCAACCGAAATAATTGTAGTTTGCAACGATTCTTCGTCCGCGCGCGATAATGGCTCTGTTGCGACGGGAAATTGCAGCAATTTTATAGAATCTCGCCTCCCCGACAATTGAACGATTTACTCAGCGCGACCGAGGAAACCGGTTTTGATTAAATTTATTGAGCGCGTCGGCTGGCTTCTGTCAAAGTTACTTTCAGCGAGCTGAATTTGTTACAACGTCTATCTGGATTCGTTCAAAGTTTTACTGGTATTTATATAGATATCCAAATCACAGATTTGAGGTAAGAATTATGTCGCAAACCTTTGATCGTATTTTTCAGGAAGATTTTAAAACGTAGACGAGAATCAGTATGTCTTCAAAACTTAGAGCATAATGTAGTTATGCGCTATTCATTAACGAGTCCATCTTATTTCGCCTCTGAAATCTTTGCTAGCAAACAAGTACTACTGCCTCTAAAGAAAGTTAGACGACAAAGGTTGAAGCAAAATCAGATGCTTTCCGAAACACACAAGAAGTACTGGTTCTTTCTGCGAGTGCACTTTGTAGAATTCACGGAGAAGAGGTAGCAGCGCGTAGTATATTCCCGTGTTTCTCGTGAGCTTGCTTCAGGAAATTAAACGCTTCCGTGGGCTGTTGTAAATTCCGCGTGAAAACGCATAATGTAATACCACCTTAAGACGGTTCGTTGTTTTAAGTACGAAGTCAGGCAAAAGTGTCTTTCCGGTGAGCTTCCGGAAGAGATCCAGACTTCGATGAAACTTCTCGAGCATGTAGAACACGTGGAACTGCGTATGAGGCGATGCTCTCTCGGCAGAAATTCAGGGCGTGAATGTATGGGTGAAACATCCCTCAAAATGTGTATAAAACTTTATTTGTTTTCCATGTCTCTTAATTTGCTTCATTGGTAAGAAACCAAAGAGTCTATAATATCCTGTATTTATATTTACTTTTATATTTATCGACAGGTTCAATAATAACATTAATGCTTAATATTAACTTGTGATGCTTATTAAAAAGGTATTCACATTTTTGATAAATAGCATTCTAAATGAATTTGGTGTAAGCTACAAATCCATGATTACTGCTCTGGATTCTATATACAAATAAGCACTGGAAACTAAGGGAAATTAACTTTCACTCCTACGGTCAGTAAACATAATTTTCGTGCGCAAGTATACAGCGTCGGGTTGTTCCTCTCTGAAGATAGAAATTACGTGTTTACCGAAAGAAGCTGGAAACGATTTGCAAACGTAACTGAAACTGAAAACTCGAGGAAGGAACGATTATGAACTCTTTAGAAAACCTAGAGAATTAGGTCGCCGTTAAAAAAAGACGAGAGAGAGAGAGAAGCGCCGAGGAAACTGTCGCGGAGTTTTATTCCCAGTCGTAGCAATTCTCGAGAAGTCGTGTGCGGTGAAGTTACATAAATGTGTCCACGTCCAGGAAAAAAGAACCACGATACTCAGGCCGTAAACACCTATGCGTTCCTTCGCGTCATGAAAACCCGTCGTAACGCGAAATGGGATTTACGAGTTCGGGATTCTGAAAGTCATCGACATAATGGGGGTTTATTATCGTTCTCACCTGAAACGATTGATTTCTGTCAATTCAATGCTATACTTTCCATCGACCGCTGACGTCCTCACGTTGTTCTAAACGAACTGGCAAACATTGTTCGAAACTTTGGTTCGTTTACCTTGCTTCGAGTGTTTGCCTTCAGGGTTTTCCTTGTTATAATTGGGAAAGCAAATTCAGTTTAGTTAGGTTCATTTAATGTTGCGTTTCTTATTGTTCATCTCTTCCAGAATACAGTGATTATTGTTCACTCTGCATCTAGACTTTACTTTGAACTTTTCTCTTCGATTATTTAAACAAGATAATAAAGAAAATGTTAACAAAATTCTTCGTTTCTTAATTACTATTACGATGTATTGACGCCAGGATGTTTCTACATTAGTTAGACCGTGTCAGAGAATACTTGTCGGCTCGAAGAAATCGACGTAAACGCTTAGCGTCATCGTGGTTAATTACTCACTTTCCAAAGTGGCGAAACAAATGAGACCGATGGGGCTTGGCGCAGAGGTGTCAAGGGGATTGTCGTCTTCGCAGCGAGCACACATTCCAACTGACTCGAGAAGTACCGCTGTAAGCAGAGCCATTTTTCAAGCTTCACCCCCGGTGGAAAGCGTGGGATGGCGCACACGAACAGTGGCATTTTGAAGTCGCGATACCCGTAGACGTAGGAACGGATGCGGGGAAGAACGATTGGTAACATCCTCGGGCGAGGAAGACGCATCGAGGCGTGAATGTCGAAATCGATGCGAAGTGAACGCTACAGGGGCAGAGGAAAGTTTAAAGAACGCTCTCGACGGAACGGGCAGGCTCCGAGGGTGGTACCGTTTCGCTGAAAGGACGGCCACGAAGACAGACGGTCCTGAAGCACGGTGGTGCGGGGCAGTGGCGGGTTGGAGAGACAAAGTAAATCTTGAGAAGTAAAGAATTCGTATATATCGACAGGGATTCAATAATCGATACCGGAACAGGTCCGAATAAAGGAGTCGAATGTAACGAGTCGGACCCAACCTACCGACGTACTTAATGTCGGTAAAGGTAGCTTATACTCCGGTGTAATGTACATAATCTTAAGGTAGATTAGTCAGCAATCAGCAAGTCTGATCTAGGTAGTTTTTCGCTACCCGATAGTTAACTCTATTGGTTTTCTAGAAAATGTCCATTCGGATATAAAGCATCGTTGATTATATTTTTTAACAATTTACCCAAACACTTTTGCTTCACCTTCTTAACCTTACTAGTATATGTCTAAAGCCAGTAAATAAAAAAATATGTAATTAGGGTTGGGTAGGTCCAAAAGTGTTTTACATTTTGCTTACCTCCAATATTTTTCATTCGGTTCAGACTGCTATGAAATAACCCTAAATTTTAAATAAAAGACAACAAATCACCAAATTCCCTATTGTTAGCATTTCCCCCTGTTCGTATACAATATTCGATAAATTCCGATTTTCCTTAATGGCGGATTAACAGGCCAATCTTACGTAAATTTCTTGAGTAATCGCCTGCATGAATTATTGGAAGATGTTCCATTTGATGTTGTACGTCGTGCGTGATTTATGCATGACGGTGCACCGTTCCATTTTAACCATGTAGCCAGACAGTTCTTGAACGAACGATTTTCGAACAGATGGATAGGTCCTGAAGGATCTACCGCCTGGTTTGCTCCACAGATATAAATCCATGAGATTTTCATTCTTGGGAACACTTAGAAGCGCTTGTTAATTCGTAGGAGGTTACAGATCGGGAATTTCGTATTCATTGGCCGTTACGACGATCCTTGGCATACTGTACGAGAAAGAAGCAGAAAGGGTAAATAAATTACTCTTAATGCGATAGTAAAAGAGTATAAACTATAAATAACGTCTAAAAAGAAAGTATCATTAACGTGTTCACTAGGAGGAATACTTGCGCACACAAAAGTTGAGATCAGGTTTTATAACAGCATTTTTAATTGCCGTGCATCGCGTGAATATGCTCTTACGCATGGGAAACGAAGACGTTAACTAACAATAAAAAGATAACGATAAAAGAACTCCAACGCGATTTGAACAAAAATATAACGCTTCAGACATAGTTTTGTTTAAATTTGAAGAAAAATTATTCGAATAAATCCGTAGTTTCTACGCGAATCGTTGCTCGCCGTTAAGTGTCTCCCTTGCATGAGACGTTCTTCATATGCGTTAGTTAATCCTGCGGAGTACATGCTTCCCTGTATGGGACAGCCTTTTTAAGTAATTTTAAGTCTGACTGCGGGATGGAACACACGTCATAGCGAAACTCGGGCTTTCGTTTTTCTTTTATGCGCTTCTGGCTTCGTTTCAGTTCTCAAAGTAAAACGATGCTTTAAACGCTCAGAACGGTGCACTGCTTAAAGCAATTACACATGCATAAAAATTTTCAACGTTTCTGCGGCTAGATGCAATGATGCTTGAAAAAGGGGCAAGTGGTTGTAAAAACGATTAAGAGCGAGCCCCCACTGGTCATTAATATGATTTCGTGTGCGATGAAAATTTGCGATTGAAAATATATCTTATATATTTATATGTTGTTTCGTACATCGTAGAAAATGTTGGACAATGTGCAGATTAGTACACTCGTCTTTGTTGTGAAATGATTCCTTTTGTTCACACATGTAAGAAGGGTACTTTAAAATTACAGATGTGTATTAATAATAATGAATTCATATCCAAGTCATTAATTGAGACATATTGCAATCAATATTGTTGAATTCAGTCAGATGTTATCTTAAACTAATATATTTTGGCAAAAATGTATCTTCTCACTAGTCGAAAAAATATTGAAACGCAATATAGTTAGCTTGTTATATGCACGCTGAGGGGGAACGCTATAGAAGAATTGTTGTCCGCGTTATTGCCATTTAACAGCTCGGCAATTAATTTACAGGCGATGGTTATTAGGCGCGTTCTAGGAGGAATATTAACTTCAGACACTCTTGATGCATGCACGTCCTGGCGGACATGATGAAAGACGTGCAATCTGCCGCCACATTAATGCTACTGTCAGATGGTCAGGTGCTGCTTGACCCGTGTAAATCGATCTCAGACTAAATTGCATCGTTAGCCACTCCATCGCGCAACTGCGTTTCGCAGAACGGATCATTGCGCTCGATTTATTCTCGTGATATTATAGTTTGGACGTTCCCATATTGCTGCATACGTGAACGTCCGAGACGTCCGTGATAATGGAACCATGACCGGCGTTACCGTTTCCTTTGTCGGATACAATACTCATCGTTGGCAGCCCTACTGTTTTAAAGGAGTATACTGGTTTGTTGTTAACGAACTGCCATTAGCGTGCTCGTATTGCGACGAGTATCTATAGCGGGTAGACATGATAGAATTCAATACGGTCGTGGGGCTGCCAGGCGCTATAGGGGCTGGATAACAGGGGGATCAATAATTGCTTATCCCTGATAGTCATTGAACAAATTGGAAAATTGGTTACCAACCAAATTGGTGGACATTGCATAATCTTAACGGTGGCAATTATCGATCGGCCGATATTATCTATTCGCTGGCCACTCTCATATGATTTGTGGCCGCTATGCACGTTCATTTGCCATTTATCTCTTCGTTCTTTTTTTTTATGCGGTAGATAGACAATGAAATTACTTGGGGAGTTACTGTTATCAGAGTTTTATTTTATTTGTACGTAGCAGCGTTTGGGCTTATTTTTTTATTACGATGTTTGATTTTAGATACAGAAATTTAATACTAGAAAAAGTAACATGTAAAATTATGTGACAGAAGATCATTTTCGGAAACATGAAGGAAATTTAGACAATGCAAGATATCATGCGACTCAATTACAATTGCAAACTCCAAATAAAAATTTTTGGAAAATTTATTCTAAGTGGCGAAACGCGTTTCTTGACTCGTTAAACAGTTGTTGGAAGTCAGGAGTATTATCGAACGAGTGAAGAGCAATGACAATGATTATAGTTTTGGAGCAGGGTTATTGAATAGCGAGGAATCGCACTAAGATAACGGAACACGAAACGGGAAGATAGCGATGACGATGGGGAATCAATTCATGTCAAGCTGATGCATCGGCTGGTTTAAGCGCAGCAATCGAATGGCTGGAGTACAATCAGAGTCGACCATAACTGATTTACTATGACTTCTAAATTTAGAAGACATCCTTTGACGCACCAGATTAATCTTTTATGCTTCTCGTATTGTTTTAATGGGAGTTAGAAAATAAAATATATTGATAGCTTAAATATATCAAGTATAATTTTTAAATATATTGTTTATGATTATAATTCTAAAAAATACACCTGATAGCAACAGTCTTCGATTTACAATTTTAACTCTTAATCCACTTCTATTTTTATTTTTGGTACTTTTACCTTTCGAAAGTTCTGCTTCGCGCAAGACTGCTGTCTCCCGGCGCGTTTGGATAGATGGAGTTTCACTGTACTACGTAAAAATGTCACTCATAACTAATGACTGCCCGCGTTCGTCGAACCATGAACTCGGTATAAGTTTTTGAATTTTTAACAAACGTTTTTTTGCCAACCTACAATACGAGACGTCAAATAATTCCTCCTTTCTAAAGTTTTTTTCGAATTTCGAAACGACATCGAAATAAAACGCTGGACACTCGTCGTGTTTATTTTGTATAAAATAAATGTGATAAAAATAATAAATAAAAAACGAACACACAAGTAGAACAACGAAATTATTAGAATGACACTTTATTGGGATGTTTTGCATGGTTCGAAACCGAGTTACGGTCGAGTGAAAATTGAAAAAAAACTGCAGGCAGAAAATAATAGCCATGCAGGATGAGTTGGCACGTCATCCTCTCAAAGGCAATCGAAGCGAATTATCGCGTGAACTTCCAACTGGAAATTCAAACCAGCACTTAACCAGGCTTTAACTTCCGTATTCTGTTCGCAGATTCCCCGGCGCGTATACCGGAGGTAATTGAAAGGTTAACCGTGCCGGTTGAAAAACAGAAACGAATCCCTCGATTCTTTTTTTTTTTTCAACCTTTGCGCCTCACTCGTCAATTACAAAGTTATTTGAGTCGTGTCAAGATCTCCTCTGGATCTCAAGAGTTCGTCAGAGTCAAAGCAAGCGTTGTAAGAAATTTAGTTTATTCGAGCATAGTGTATTTTATATTTCATCGAAATCCTTATTTACTATGCTGAACATAATCGTTAATTAAAATAACACAGCACAATGAAATTATTCTTTTAATAACCTTTTCACTTCTATTCCGTTTAACTTTTTCGATATAAACTAATATGAATCTCGCAGAATAATTGACATTGTTCACTATGAATCAATAATTATATTTCTTTACAATGATTTTCCTGTGCACTTTTCTCACTGTTTTTTGAGTTCAATATTCAAGTACTCTAACTGTAAATATTTGTAAATAAAGTTATCACGTATATAAGCGAGTGTTTGTTATGTACATACAGGAGCGTGGAAGTCTTTACACTATGTGTTATCGTTCCTTCTTGTTCCTGAAGGTTTCAGTGACTCTAGCTACCTCTCGTTTCCGAGAATCGGTTTGACGTAGCCTTTCGCTGAATATTCATCATTAGTAGAGTTATAATAGGGATGCCAACGATGTGTTGCAGAAAATAGGAATTCTCATATTGGATCTCAACACGAATAACTTAGATGTTTGCTAATTAGTCAAATAAATAAATGTGAAATATTCTAACAATCATCAGTCTCTTGTATTTAACATATTTTTAAATAACCAAATAATCAATTCTTGATCATTGACTCATCAATCGATATTTCGAGAAAAACCTAGTCACCCACTCGTCAACGTACCCGAACGTGTCACAAGTAAAACTTGCCAGTGTCCTAAAACGCTTCGTACACCTTCACCGACGTTGTCGTACCAAAACTCTGGCCTTTAATTACCCCGTTCATGTCCACGACGTGTAGAGAAGCGTACGACGATGGATTGAAGTAAAACCGCCATTGCATGCAGATTCTCCCAGGGAACGAACACGAAAGCGGTCCGAGAATATCAGATGATAGATAGAATTAACATAATACAGGACAAGGCGAGAAGGAGAGGCGTGTAGTTAACGGGAGGGTGGAATTCAAAGCTCTCGAATTTGTACGCGGTCTTCATGATCATTCGACGTGTATATCCGGCTCTTTCGCCTCTCTTTTCTCTCGTTCAACCCCTTTTCCTCCCTCTCATACATCATTCCGCCCGGTTGTCGTGTACCCTCCTTTTTCCCTCGCGTTGTACTCTCATCTTTGCCATTCCTGTCGGTTCGCTACACGTTCGTGCTGACCACAGTTTATCATCCTGCAATTATTTTGCAGACCTCCACCACCCAACCCTCTACCACCCCCTTTACCATCCACGGTCGCTCTCTCCCTTCATCCGTGTGCGTTGGCCCCTTTGCTGCTCTTCGTTCGTAGCTATCGCGGAGGCTTCTGTAAAATATACGTTTGTAGGCGGGTCTCCGCTGGTGCGATGGCCGGTTATTTATTTTTCCAGTAACTGTAATTTTTCAAACACGTACTGGCCGCCGGATAAATGTGCCAGGCTGTTTTTGACGTGTTGAAAAATACGATGTCGGCCCCGGACGGCATTTCTCGAGATCTCGCCCTTGCTAAGGAGGATGATAAAGATCGTAACGCGGCGAATTGATTTTTCCGCATTGTTGTCCGGAATCGTGCTGTTTCATCGTTACATCCAGCGATGGGATTGAGTGCAATTCCCTCTATATTCACGAGTCCAATAACTGGCCACCACATGGCTGAGGTAACATTGGCTGAATGAAATTCGAATTTAATATATTCAAATTGGTAGAATGTTATAGCGTGAATTTCAAATGTAATGGTTATTATATGGGTTGGAAGTAATATTCTACTATGATTATAAGTCTATTAATATTTTTGTGGATGTGTCTTAAATTCATCGAAATTGTTGTCTTATATAGAAAACAGTAATAATTCATGAAGAAAGGTGAAGAGTGAAATGCTTCTAATATAACTAAATGTAGAAATATTAATGCAGAACACTGACGTCCTTACAAAAAATATTACACACCTTAAACTAATATGAGTTTGACCTGTAATATTTATTAAACCATCAGTATAATACAACATGTATTAGTATATTTGAAACACTTATACCATAGCTATTTATGAAGTAATGGATCCATTGCTTGCGATACCCTCTATCCCGTCACTACTCGAAGCTAGCAATCTTACGGATACGATACACTAACGATTTCCTCATCGCCGATTTCGTTTCGCGTCGCTGCCTGTGCGCATTGTAGTCGAGTGATCGATTTTTAAGAAATAATTACAAGGAAGGAACGATGAACGATTGTGGATCCAAGAAACACGTAATCTTGTTATAGAATTTCTTTCGTAGCGTACTTCTTGGAAATCGTTCGAATGCATCATTTTCAGTTCGAGCTTTCGAACAATTGTATTTTGTTGATCGAAAAAGTTATTGGTAAATTCGTTTTCTGTAAACATCAGAAGAAATCCTCCTATTCAATTTTCCTTCACCAATTCATTTGACATCCTTCTGTAAGTAACTATCATCGACGGAATGTAAAATTAAAATCCCCTCGATCAGGTCAAATGTTACACGCGTCGATGACTTCCGCTTGATCTAAATGTCCCAAACGGTAGCAATACTTCTTGGTTTTGTAACCCGCATGTGGATTGGCTGTGTTCACTTGGTTGCTTTCCCCAAATCTGAGTGTCCGAGTGGCTGCTTCGTGGCTCCAGCCAATTTGTTTAATAGCAGGTGATGCCATTGTTCCGTCGGCTGCTGTGTCCTATCGGCAGCTTCGCGGTCCTGGTCACGTGTGGTCGCAGATGATACCACTGTTACGTCGGCTGCTGCGTCCGATCCGGCTGCGTCGTAGATTCGTTATCCGTTTTCGCCCTCACGTTGTGCTCCGCTTCTCTGTCACCCTATTGCATGAGTAGAGATGATAAACTTCGTTACCATCTCTGGAGAACATTGGGTACCATTAGGACGAGCTTCATTTCCTCTACTTTCATAGTCATTATTGTTCAGGATGAATTAGTGGGGGGTGAAATATGAGTTATGGATGAAATTTAGAAAAATGATATCTTTTGTGCAATTTTGTGGTAAATATTCTACATATGTATAAAGGGGAGATTTGATGTACGTTAAATTTTAGTTGCAATGAGATAACAGTCTAATGAAACACAAAGTTTCTTATCTTTAGCACACTAACTCCAGGTAACTCTGCACGAAAGCATTGTCTTCCAAGAGTGATTCGATGATATTAAAGCATACCAAGTGGAAAGCAAAGTTTAGGAATGTTCTAACGCTGAGGCTAGGTAGATGGCAAGATTTGTGTCTGATGATACTCGATCGCTTCAGGTATCATCCAAGTTTCGCAACTGAGGGATGATCTACAACTGAGTAGATATCCATCACTGGCACTTCATCCTGCTAAGGATTCGACTACTTGAGAGAAGAACGCTACTCAAACCCTCTGCTCTGCTTAGTTGTTGGAATTTGGAATCTACAATTATAGCTACTCCCTGCTGGTCGCCGTCAATATCGATTCACATTGCTTCTAAGCAGTTTGAGCCTTCATATTTTTTCTCCAAAACCCCTTCAATTATTAAACTAAATATTTACTAATGAATCGTTTCATAAGTTTTTTTATATCATTGTTTAATTACATTGTATTCGAGTAAGTATTTAAATAAACAAAAACAAATTATTTTGTATACATAGACCATCGTGTCTTATGATCCTGTATTGCTAGGCAAATTTAAATAATAACTTAATGCAAAGGAAATATAATCGGTGAATAAGAATCGAAAGATTTATGCAACTTTCACATGTTTACAGAATAAATGAAAAATATTCTCCATTGAAAGTACTATACAAGGTTTCGGATTTCGAACGGCATTGTATGATTCCTGAGTTTGTTGTAAGTTTCGAACGAAATCGGGCGACATCCCCGCTACACGGACAGTCGTATACACACCCTATTCCCACAGAAACGTAACAAACGGGCACAATAAGATTTCACCTTTGTGGAAAACGTCGAGGGCCGGAAGATACCGCCGGCAGGTCGGCTTACTCCTTCCTGTTTCCACCTGCGGCGTTTCAAAAGACATCGTGGAACCTCCGCGAAACTCGTTCCACTGTTTCGTACCTCGGAAACCTCGTTTGCCTAGTTTCTTTTTCTCTTACTACCAACCAAAGGTACAACATCGTATCAATGTCACGATCGTCCACCAAAGCAGATAAAGCGGGGAACCGCGGAATTTTATACACGGAGCTACGGAAATTGAAATTAATTTTATTTTTGTTCCATTGTGTCATGATTTTATGCATCATATTAAAAAACGAAGTAGGACGGGATATGGGCAGAAGAAACGTTCTATTTGTCTAAAGTTAGGTAAAAAGGCGAGGTTCAACGAATGGGGCTTTGTAACATAACTCCATTTGTTCGGTAACTTATATTCTGACTTAAATGTAGTGTACAGTGTGCTATATGTAGGAAGAAAACGAGAAAGTAGTATTAATTTATCTTCTTTTCGACAGTAGGGCTATCAAGCTAGTGCTACCAATGTATCTGGAAAATCTTGTTTAAAATAAATTAATTACTGACAATGTATTTGGTTTTATTTTTTTCTAGTTTTTTGTTACTTCTTTAGAGTAACTTCGTCTCTTTTTATTTTTCCACCTTACGAAATTCCAATACAAATTTAGTATAATATATTATTTTTGGGAGAACAGAAACCCTTCATTTCCATGATTTTATACTAATAAATAAAATTATTTTATACTTACCCTTATAAAATTGAAAAGTAATCCAGCACTTGCAGTCGTAACTTACGTTAATTCCACTTTAAATTAACACTTTTCTGTTAATAAATACTTATCTTCAATGTTAACATATTTTTAGGTAAATGAACTTCGTTTCCTTGAACCACGCACGGTGGAATATTTATGATACGAATATAACAAGTAGAATGTACACTTCCACGTCGTATAATATATAATACGGGACGAGATTCAGTATCGAGATTATGACAGAAAGTTCGATGGACACGGAATCGTGTACATTTTCCACGACGGGAACAGGGATCAATATGCCTAACAATGTACACCGGCTACGTGTAATATGCGCAGGAAAGTTCCAAATTGGACGAAGTCGAATTTTACGATTTTATTGGAAACGCGTCCGTCGATTATTCGAGAGTAACGTTTCTCGATTCCCTTGCACTTCGTTTGAGGAATACGTTCCGGTCGAATGGCGCAATTACTGGGATTGTTTAATGGACGCGCAATTTTGTTCCCATTTGAGCGTTGAATATTCAGTTCAACGAAATAAGAAAATTTGAAATTTGAACGGACGATAGATCAGCTCACTTTTAAAATCGAATGAAGCGTGACATTTTCTCACGAGTAGAAAATACGCAGATTGTTCGATGAATAATCTGTGCAGTTGGTCATGATTCCACCGTACAGTGGAATAGTTTTAATTTACCGAAGAATTTGACTACAATGTTTGGATGTGGATTTACATAAAATGATTGAATTGTTGACCATAAAAATCGTGTAATCCTTTAGTATTCCCGTGGTCTGACTAGGAAAATATTTGAAAAATCGTGAAATTTATTTTTGAAACGTACCACGATTTTCAATTTGTTATACACATATGATGGTTTGACAAGTAAATAAAATTATAACAATTATTATTTTGATTTTATTTACGTATATGTACGACTACATATGATATGTATAATGCTGAATAAACATTAATAATTCTATGTTCATCTTTCCTAGGTAAAATATCAACAATAATCCTTCTTAGGACATATGAATAAAATCCTACAATTTTAATAACAACCCAACTTCTGAAATAGGTAATTTATTATTAATCTTCATTGTACGAATTATAAATGTCATGGATGAGTTCTCCAAAAATAAAGATTTTGTAGTTCTCAAAGAACACCTACCCAGTGTAATAAAAAATTTTCTACAAAATGGCCCTCACACCAAACAAGTTTACACAGAGGTAACAAATCTTTATTGCTACTTTTCAGTTAATTTTGTTACGTAACTCGGTTCAGGGTGTCAAAGAGTAGCGAAGTTCCAATAGGAAAGCGTTCAGAACTCGCCGCAATGGAATTTACCCCATTAGATGAGTTGCGAAAGCGAGACTAATTTACGACGTTTAAAGTGGACGGATCCTGACTAACAAAAAGACTGTCACGGGTGTGAGAAAATCGTTGCGAACGGTGATCGTCTTATCGTGTTTACATCGAGGCATTTCCTATTGTACTCCTACTGGAACAAATCAATATCGAAGCCAGTAAGTAACAAGAGAAAAGACGATTGATCAAGAAAACGTTAAACGAATGAAACGACAGTGGGGAACTTTGGTCGATGAAATTGAAGAGAGTAAAGCTCTTGTAACGCTATGTCTACTACGATATCGAAGACTGGCGCGAAATATGAAGGATAACATGGAATCCGTTTAAGTCGAAGTATCGCTCCGTGGAATTATTAAAATAAGTACCTATATCGGATATAAGAAGACGTTCGACTTGTACATTTTAAGGTGAGTGTGAATATCGATACGCGGATGTACAGGTGGCGATATATCTCGAGATTACGAAAGTACATCGGCGACAACGTGGACGACAGTCGGATATATTGAAGTATGTCGGAGCAGGCAGCCCGAATCATGCAGAGAGAGAGTCAAATTTTTGATAATGTTCTTCTAACGCTCTAAGGCACTTCGTTCAAAGTTATGAAATGGAACAAATTGAAGAATATTTTATTTTTGTTGTGACCTACTTAGTTTTGGTGATATATACTCAATTTAAATTTTATTCTACATCTACACTATACATTTATTTAAACATTTACATTTACATTTGTAAATTAATTATTACATTCGTATCACCTGTGTATTATAAATTTCATTGAACATTAACTTTTACGTATTAAATGTGAGATTACTTTCAGAAATACAAGTACAAAGATATAGGAATAAATTTATAACTGAAAGCAGAAATTTAAAACCACCAATAAATTCAAACCAGAAAAATATATACAAAATTAAATCTATAGTGGAAATGTGAATGTAAACATAAATTCACAATTTTGAGACTAAATGTATACAGGAAATACGAAAGCAAAAAATGTAAAACTAAGTTTACACCAGTACTAAAAATGTAAAAATGAATATTTATTATAAACATAAATGGAAAAATAAATTTCCATTGTAAGTGCATCCCCAAACGTGAGGAGTTTACACCGGGACTGTAAGGGTGGATATAAACATTTATGATGGAAATTTGCGTTAATCTACGATACACCGCTTCTAATCACAACATTAACTTCATATTCCATGAGGATGATCAGTTTGGCTACCGAGCGGCTCATATGCAGGTGTCTCCTTTGAAACAGCGTAGTATCAAGCAAACAGCACGTTCGGTGCCTCGGTCGGCTTATTAATAATAGGGGCACGAACGTTCGATTAACTATATAGCGTTAGCTCATGATACTTGTAACTACTACCAAGGATGCTAGAACTGTTAATGCAGTTTCCTGAGGAAGTTACTGCACTTCGTATACGTTGCGTTGCTGATAATCTTCATCAATTTCAGTGCGGCAACAAGAACTCGATAACGGAAGCCCCGGTTTCTGAATTAATGAAAAAGAGATTTTACTAAGACGTTTTATGCGTTTATAAGCAATGAACTCTCGGCTTAAACAGATCCAGTGTTTGAGGTGTGTTAAAATGAAATTGGAATTTCCCAAGAAATATTTAGGCAATTAATTACAATTATTCAATTTGCAATAACAAATATTCACATTGGTATTGCAGTTAAATATAAAAATTCTGACTTTCATACAATAAATTCTATAACAAAATGAACGAATCCATCGTTTATCAATACTGGGTGTATAACAACGGGCTGTGTATTCAGTTTTTAATTTTATTGTGAGGATTATTCCCAACATAGAATGTATTATTTAATACATATCCCGCGCTATCATTTTCCTCTTTTAATTACAAAATAAAAAAAACATGCAAAAAGCGAGTGTATAAAAGAGAATTTAATAATCTTCGGCAGAAAAAACAGTGGCTAAAGTAATAGCGAACAAATATTCTATAATAATTTCAATTTTATGCAGTTGTAAGGCTTAACACTCGTCATTTATTTACGCGAGAAAAAGCTTTTATTGGGGGAAAGATAATCTGTGTATATTTTATTGTGGATCGTTGTTTATCAATTCTATCAATGCAACATCTACTGTCGACAGATACGTTTCACATATAAAAGCAATATGAAATCTCTGAAAATAAAATGTTTACAATAATTTGTAGAAACGGTGTACATCGCATGTACATGCATGTAAATATCCTGCTGTTAGAATACTCATATGCTTGCCAAAAATTCTAGTCACGTACAATAGTACGTAAGCTAATATATTATTTCGCAAAATTAAATACGTGCTGTGCGAGAAAAATATACAGTTGAGGTTATTGCACCAACCGCGAAATAATTTTGTCGCATCATTGTTAACTGCAGAAAAATAAGTCTTGTTACTGGGAAGTATAAACAAAGTTATATTACTTGAGCCTAAGTCACGATGGCTTAATTGTTTAATGAAAATTGCAGAAGAAACTGTAAACAGGATTCACGTTGTAAAATATATTTCTGAAGACATCGACAACAAAAGCGTTAAATATGCTTGCATCTACTAATACTGTATTTACAATCGAATACAATAGAAACAATAGATATTTCTACGTGTTAGCAAAATTTCGCGAAATTTGGTTGACAAAATCAATCTCCCAGTGCGTTGGAATACTGACAAGTCTCGAACTGACAAAACTTTATCTATCGATTTCGCTTATGCGAATTACATTTGCAGCTGAATAAAAAGACGGAAAAAGTTTTTAGTATAATTTAAAAGTTTCACTCTCGGACAACAGAGGAAATGGAACACGGATATAAAAGTTCTTCCCCGAACAATAATTCCTTTCTGTCTGTGACAGTGGCGAATGTATTCCTCAATATTTTTTCAACTTTTACATTTAAAGTTCACCTTTGAAGTCAAATTTGCATTTGAAACGGATCATGCCTAGCGATTCAAGAGCACTTTATGTTATTTTACACTTGACATCGTTTCACTTGCCTCGACATTTGCATTCGGTGTGTAGATTCTCGCCTCAGGTGGATACCGTAGTCTGGCAAAAAATTGGCATTGTTTCAAGGAAACATAATGAAACAATTCTTTACGTCGTCAGTAAAAATTACACATTGCTTATAAGACCTCCAGACATTCATTATGAATATGTCGAATAACGAAAATTGTTTAAAATATAAATAACCGTTGGTATCTGAATGAATAATATTCTTCTGAATACATATTGCTAGCTACGGTTTATTGCTGCGTTATCGTTCGCTCATAATGGATCTTTAATGCAAGTGTATTTATAAATGACATTTTCTCTTACAAATGTAATTAAGGCTCATGACTGTGGAAGACTCTTCTTTATTAAAACGAAAGAGGGAAAGATGCAATCTTTTCCTCAAAGGGAAAACTGCAAAAACGGAGCGCGAAATATGAAACGGTGCTTAATAAAGGCGAAGGAGGCAATGAAAACAAGTGCTCAGATAAGTATTTAATATAAATAATTAAAACAATTTATTTACAATTCCATTACTCGAAGTATAAGTAAACACTTATATTAATATTACGTAGAACTGTTTTAACGAAAATACAACAGAATTCATATTAAGTTTGTTGCTCTGAAAACATAAATAATTATATAACTATTTTTTTTATTGACAATATACATTTATTCTTTTATACTTCGTTGCCATACCCAACTTTGCTCATGGCAAATAAGTACAGTAAATGAAATGAAATGAATATATTATGTAACGTAATAAATCCTGCTTTATTCAGATCTTATTTACATTCTTTCCCTGTCTTCGTTCGGCAAACAAGAGTACTTGAATATAAAATAAAACAAAAGCACTAAACTTTGAAGACTGTTCCTTTAATATTCTTCCATCGACTTAAATTTTATTTAATCGAGACCACGAAAAGTAATAATCTCAATTTCAACAAAGCCGAACAATGATTCCCTCTGTTATCGTTGATTCTTCTCATGCATCATATTCAGTTGAAAACATAACGGATTGGACTTCTAATTGTCTGAAGTTCGTCGGATACCATTGGACAATCTGAATTTAAGCTTCCCTGATCCCCGTAATAAACTTAGGCTCCCATTCGATGCTGTACACGGACCAGGCTGACGGGTTAAGGTATTACCATAAGAGCGGCGCGGGGTATTTGTCTACGATGTGTAAACTCTGGATCGCAGTATGTGCTCGATGATCAACCACCCTTCTGAAAGTCTAATAGGTCGTAGCGCATCTAGGAGGTTGCCATTGGCGACCTCCACAGACAGGAACGGTGTGCCGCAGTTCCTTCATCCTGCACCTTCAAATTCACCTCGGCTACGGTAGATTGCGAAGAGTGTTAGCGTGTGTCTGGTTTGCCATGGAACTTCCTTCGAGGCAGATAAAATGATTCGGATCTATTATTCACCAGTTACTACCAGACTGGGAATTTTGTTCTTCCATTCCGTTTCATGCGTACACTCTGAAACGTGCTTTTTGCTCTTTGATTCTGACTGCCATTACAATTCACGCAATTAAGAAGGATAGTAATCGATGGTGACTGTACTCCAAAAATGAGTTACTTTAGGTAACAGTGAAAGGTTTGAAGCAAACGAAATTAATTGATAAAGATCTCTTCAGTCTCGTGCGCAATGGAGTAGAGAATTCTAAATCAAACTATCTTTGCATTATTAATTACTTATTATTTATGTGTTTCAAATGTTTCAATTTTTGAACGTTGAAAGCACAATTCCAGGCAAAATTATGTTTATTAAATTATTACTTTTATTATTAAATTTAAATTACTTTACGATTGGAATTTGTCAGATGCGTATTTTAAATTATTGCAAAATTACGCGATGAAAGTCTTATTTATATTGACATTTTAGAGAATTTCTACGCCACTGCTTGGTAATTTGTTAGTACCGAAATGCAAAGTTAATAGTAATGAGGGTTCGCGGTCTACCCCTACTTTTGACAAAAGAATAGCTCTTCATTTCGGAGACTTATGAACAGATTTTCGAGTTTCTAAAGCGAGCAATAGACTCGCAAAACTTCGAAATCTGTGCAAACATGTTTAAACTTAGAGAATTAAGTCTACTTTCAATGCAAGCTTTGCGTTCGATGTTATTAGGCCACGAAACTTGTTGCCATAGAGGATAGAAGATTTCAGGATGGAATAAAATTGCTCTTTGAAACCATTTCAATTAATTTCTTAACTATTTCCTTGAAAAACAATTTCCAGTTATTTATTAAAAAACTACTATTCATTTTAAAAGAAAAATTTTCTGGAGAGAAAGCATAGCAATTTAACAGGATGATAATTCCAGAGATGAAATTTCATTTCTGTTGTTCAGATTTGCTAAATTGACAATAATCGGGAAATTTACAGTCAATGTTAATATTTTGTTATCAAAATTTCCTTTATTATCCTAGTCGCACCAGCAAATGTGTGAATATTTCGGATGTACAAGTCTTCAGGTTTATGTAGCTGGTTGCCCCGAGAAGTTACAATAATTTTCGAATTTATATACTCGTAGATTCGCGAAAGCTTCATCGAAATGAATTCTGCAGAGACTTTATTGCACGTCGAAGGGAACAACAAGAGAGAAACGAATATAAATACCAAAAAGGGCCCACTCCAGTTCAACGTGAACAACGTTCAGCTTTAGAGTCGTCTGTTGCCGCTGTAAATATCACTCGGCCGCCCGGAGAAACGGAGTGCAATTTACATTTTATGAGCAGTTGTATAACGAGTTATTGGTGCCGCGTCACGTTTCACGCGACACTTTCTCTATCTCCATTGAGGAGGAAAAACAACGCTCTGGAAATACAATTAGAATTGGACTACCAGAGACTAGAATAACATGCACTTTAAAAGAATATTAGTTTTAAAATAGAAATTTCTATTATATTTCTTATTCATTTCATTAGTTCATTAATAAAATAGAAGTTGATTTTCATGTGTCATTCATAACTCTAGACACAAGTAAATTAGTGACATCAGGTTGCAGCTCCCTCGACGTTAAGCAAAATTTATTTCAACTATTTTTGCTTGTCATTAAAAGAGCTGGTGGTAAAATTAGTATAGTTTACAGCATGGCATCCTGCTTGATATAACTCTGGTGCGTATAATACATTTCATTTTCGTATTCGTTCGTATTCGTATTTCAAATTGTCATAAAATCGTCGTTAATAAGTGGTCAAATATAAAAAGAACGCTATCATTGGCTTTGGAGATTTAGTGTAACGACTGCGACGTTATATCCACTACTATGTCCCAAATATATCTAAATTCAATTTCCAAACTTCTATCGTAATTAATAACACGCTTACACAAGCTATTGTGGTGCTCGACTCCTCGTTTTTCGTCTCTCCTCGTCAGCCAAGGGGTAAGCACCCGCTCTTTTCAGCCGCATTCGAGCAGACACCCACCACCTCCGCGATTGTTCCCTATTGGCTTTTCTTTCTCTTTATGTTTCGCGCGGTTAATACGCTCGTGTAGGACATATTCGCAGTAAATCGCTCATAAAGACAGCGCAGGCAGCGCGCGGTGAATATCGTTGTGCCAGCAGTTTATTTGAATTTCAATGCACCCCACGGAAGGAAACCAACGCCGCTACGGCGCGAGGGTTAACCGACGTCGAATGCTCGCGTTACCAGAAAAGTGCGGAACTTCTCATTAGCGTTGTAGATTTCTACCTGTGTTGTTCTCTTTCATGGTGTCGACGAGTGACTCTTTCCCTGGGAAACCAATTGTTTCGCCACCGATGTTCTTCCTCGTGAACTGCCATGAGTCGAAAGCTCTAGGGCGTAACCTCAGATGTTGCCACTAGTCAAATCGACTCTAGTTGTGGTTGAGTGAACTGTAGTATGCGCCGAGGATAGAGTATTGGCGTGTCAGAGAAGATTTAGAGTTAGGTTAGGGAGTGTGCTCGAACTAAAAGGCTTGAAGTTAGATCACAAAATTTCTGATGTTTTGTCCCTAATGAAGTGGTTCTATGGTAAAATTTTATTTGCTCCCAATTTCGATCACTGGTCTCCATTAACCACATCGCAGGCATAACTATTTAATAAGCAGCTAACTGGGTAAAAAATTTTTGTTTGAGCCACCGTTGGCTTTTGTTTGTTACAAACGTTTATCGACTAGATACGTTCGGCTTTGTAGCAGTTCATCTCTGGCACGGGTGGAGGAAAAAAAGGAATCACGGGCAGACCATACGCTCGACTGATGCACCTATCTGCAGCGAGGTGCATTGTTTTTTTACGACTGCTTTTAACGTCGTCTGCCGCTGATTGTACCAGAAATGACGAGAACGTTTAGACTGCAATTATACTGCTTTATTTCTCAAACCGCATCGTGCACTCGCGTGTACCCCCTACCGTTTCAAGAGTAATTTCTGATCTCGATTTTCCGCGGAATTTTCACAGGGAAAGCTTGCATTGAAATTGCGGATGACACCGAAGAATGAGGGAGTTACGTAATCGTTTGCTTTCCGAAAATTCAGCTCCCGAATTTCCACTACGTTATACCAAGTCTTTAAAACGTTGATAAAAATGGAATCGCGAGCAATATTTTTAGAGAAACTAAATGTAGAGCTTACATAATGTAGATACCTTCGATTTTTCAATAGTATAAAGCTGGTTTGTCTAAAACAGCAAGCGGTTTAAATTATTATTTATGACATTAACAAGCTGAAATATTAGTTACTGTATTTTTGAAAATAGTAATAAAGAAAGATATTAATTAGAGGAGTCTATATACATAGTTATCATCATTTGCACAAAACACAAGAAGCAGAATAAGATATTCCACATAAAAGTCAATAATGTAAAATTAAATAGAAAAATGGAATAACCACAAACACTTTCATGAAGAATTTTTAATAATAGTTTACAGGGCTAAATAATTGTTAATTCATACCATCTGTAATAAAGAATTTAATATATTTAGAACATCCCATTTGACACTATTTCGCAATCGTTCGATGACCTAGAAAATATATAGAACGTATAGTCTGCGGTACGGATTATTGGCAAAGAGTTTGAATATTTTTCATATTAATGTAACCAACTTCGAGGAAGTAATTGTGCTCGAAGAAAATGCATTAAACTTTCCAAACGTCGGCTACGCGATCAGTTTTTCGCAGACTTTCCAACGCCCTCTACTCAAATAATAGGGATCGCTCTTGAAGCGGCTGGATATGAAATAACATGGACATCGATCACTGTCAAAATAGAACAAGAAATCTTATAACCGTCTGGAACAGCAGAATAACGTTTAATATAACTCCAAGTTTCTTATCAAATTCTCCTCGCGAGTGTGTACAGAAATGGTGTAAATTTATTTTCAATAGTTTTATCGACCCCCAGTACACATTGAGTAATAGATTTCACAAGGGGCGCAATTGACTTTCAAAACATGTTCCGTTTGCTGGAGCCCATTAATTCAATCGAAACATGTATTTTCAGTGACGGGAATATGCTAATTTATTGCTTCCTTCAAAATATACACGCATGCACACATTCTGAACAAATTACGAGTTATTTACAATCCTATTCACTCAGATGCGAACTGAAGACAAAAATTTAGAAATAATAGTTGAAGGATATGATATATTTTTTTTTAACATAGTTTGATTTTCTTCAGTGATTTATACGTGAATGAAACAAATATATAGTTTTAATTAAGTCTTTTGACTCTGAGGAGAAATGTACCTTCTGATTTGGAATTTTTTAAAATTTCTGTTTTTAAGCAGATAGATAGATAGATAATTTATTTCTTGTAATTCTTACGTAAAGAAGAACTTCTGCTTACGTCACATCATTTACAAATTATAGAAAAAAAGAAAAAAAACCATTTAATCTATTTAATAAGATTGAAATTTAGAAATTATTTTTAAGCACCAATTGTTTTAAATTATCACTTGCGAATGAATAAAATATGATCGAGTAATTTTCTTTAGATTGTATTGGTTGACACTCTACTACCATATATTTGAACAACAATAATTTACTTATGTAAACGACAATAAAAGCATCTATAGGGAGCAGTATACATTAATTACTCCTGAAATGACAAATTAAGTCGTACCCTCCAGCAACTCAAACGAGTTTCAATAATTAGACAAACAATTATGATTCGCCTGGTTGACTTAACCGAAATGAAATTTACATATAACGGGCTGCGTAATCGAACGCGTGTATTGATAACGCACGGTAAATATGTTATAGCATGCTTATATTTAATTGAATGCGACACGTGATGAAAGGCAAAGATTCATACAAACAAATGCATTTTATGTAATTGCTAAAAACTACATACGTTCAATATCTTGTCATTTTTAAATATTTCTAAAATATTTCTTTTAATGAGAGAAAATTTGTTTACACTTCATCCTTATTATTCGACTTCAAACACAGTATAATTAAATATAGCTCAAATAGAGTCGTGTTTGGACTCATTTCTATCAGAAAACCCTTTTTAATCTATTGGTATTGATTGCATTGAGATATAAATAAAATGTAAAAATTTGTATCATCGGTCAAATCATGAAACGACACTTAGAAATGACGATAACATTACATTTTCGTTATTTTCATTGATTACTCGCTTATCAAGCAAATAAACTAATGTATTTTCTCAGTATTTTTAACAATGTTAAAGTAATTTTACGTATATTAAAAAATAGTCAAAATATGGTCGTGTTTGGATTTAATTTTTCTCAGAAAACCTCCCTAATCCATTGCTCAATAATATTCTAACAAAACTTTTTATTTTATATTAACGTCACATTTAATCGTTTTCGTTACTTGAATCATAATTCCACCGATCTAGCGAATAATCCAATTTAATTTCCCCACACAACTTTTTTAAAAACGCTCGAACATATGCTTCGCTCACTCGCAACCCTCATTACCGCCATTCCCCTTGTTATGCACCCGTTGAACCCAAATCACTTCTGACTCTTGTTTATCACAATTACTCGATTCTCGTTTCGTTGTTTTAATACATACGTATGCACGTTGCGTTTCCTACCGATTCCCGCGCGATTATAACGAGATACTCCGCCGCTTGTGATTCAAGTTACCGCTTTCGATTATTTCTCCCGTAATTAACGAACGTCTGACTACGTGTCTGGATGAAATGCGAGCGAAAAAGTGGAGCGTCCGACGGGTCCTGCATCGCGCTAGAAATTACAGGGAATCGTGAAACGGAAAATTCTTCTTTCCCCAGCGAGCGTCGGATCCACGACACAGAGTTAAACGGTACGCCCGTACAATTTCTCGTCAGCGGTCGATAACTTCGTTCCGGATGAAAATTAATGCAATGCATCTCGATGAACTCGCGCGGAACCCGCTCGAGAGAGAAAGAGAAACCGTATAAAAACAAGGAATCATCCATCCGTTTTCCGGATGAATCAGTCAATGCACTGGAATAATGTCGCAGGGGACACCGGATACTCAGTCTGTGGGAAAATATGTCGGTAAAAATATAATCGTAAATCTGGTAATTAACTGGAAGCTCGACAGCGTGTTGGATTTAATTTAATTGTACCGGTGTGCAACGTGATCACTTTAAAATATCGTACCGAGTTTTGTTCTATGCTATCATATTTTTGCATGAGTTTTAATTATGATATCTCTCTCGGGTTTATACGGCTAATGAAATTTAAATTTCCGTTATCCGTGTTGTTTGTGTTTCATACTTTGTCACTTAATATTTTCAGTGTTGTTGTATTAAATTTATTTAAGCATAAAATACTCCTATGCGCATCAACCTCGCGCACACACGGCACTTTAGTGACTCATCTGTCCGTATATGGTGCTAGTGTCTCCCAAGTATTTCCGTAGACTCAAATACACATATAAATAAATACTACTTCATAAGTAAAGGCTTTTTTTAAATATTATTAATCCAAAAAATAACAAAAAAAATATGTATTCCATACCAACCAAATGGATTTCACAATGGACACAATCATTAATTAAATCGACTGTTTAACCAACAAAAATCAAAATAGATCCTTGAACATCCAACGAAGGTATTGCTTCAAAGAACCACGATTTGACTTGTAAAATACCGTATGTAGGTCGATCAGAGTTTCCGTTTCGCGAAATTCGACATTTTATGAAGGGGGTTTGGACACCAGCGATGGAAATCGGTGCCACGGTCGCTTCCTTTATCCGCCATCAATCTTGCCTACTTATTTCCAAGCCAGCAATAAAACTTCTCTCCAACTTTTAATAATCCTATTCTGTTGGCCAGTGTAAATACAAACTCGACGCGATTAGCGATCTCCGAACGACCGGATCGATAAATCCGCTGGATACCCAATTTAATAACCGGCGCCGCTTTATTCGGAATCGCTTTATAAAGTAATCAGTCGGTTCGACCGGGAAAAGGTATTGTTCCAATTACGGGCACCGATTTATACCCCAAAGACAATTTCCACGCGATACACCCTAGCTTTGTCGACGATAATTACGAGCGAGTTTGTTCGCGATGAAATACAGTCTGTCACGTGAGAGGACGTCGATATCTCCCAGAGGAATAATCCGAAATATAAAAAATAAATACATGGCCAGAAAGTGTGTTCATCCATAGAATCACTCGCGTGTCTAATAATCTGTACAATACCTATTATTTACTATTTACTATTTAATACCTATTTTTTACTAATACTTGTGTTGTATAATTTGATATCAGGAATAATAGCATACACGATCTATGATAATGAGATGTAAAATATATCAGATTGGTTAGGTAGAGTTCTCATTCGGTAATGCAGTGCACAGCAGTGACTATCGACAGAGTTCTCTACCTAATCAACATGATACACCGTAGTAACCCTCTCTCTACACTACAGTATTGAGAGAGTACTCTACTTTACCTACTTCACAGACCGCATTTTCTACACTATTTTATCGATTGTACAGAATTCTTATCGATACAGTACACTTCGCTATCAATCAAATACTCTATCTTATCCACTGCCTACAGTCTTCACAATAGAATTACCTTCCTATTTCAATAAATACATTCAAGAATTGCTTTAACAGCAATAGTTTCAGAAATAAAATGGCAGCCTTCAGCAAACCACATCGAGTGAAGAACAGGGAAGCACCATTTCACCAGTCATCGGCACATAGATAATGGAATTAAGCAACAATTTAGAACTGGGCAGAAATTTCCAGGCACTGTCGCCTATGATACTTACCTGCTTCGAGTGGGTAACAATTCACTCCATCACTCTCGCGTTTCCCCGAAGTTATCGACGCCCTGTTCTCGTGTGACAAACTGTATCGTTAAACGGAACGGAGGCGGGTCGCGAAATAATTTCCGTCTACGTACACGAGACGGATCACACGCCCGGCCCCCACGCGCGATACGGCCGGCTGGCCGACCACATCTGTTCAGAAACATGCACAACGGACCCACACTTACGCCAGTACGCGAGATACGTGGCAAATCGTCGTCGTGATTGCCGGCGTCGATAGGATATTCTTGAGCACGGGAATGAAATTAATGGCGCGCGAATGATACGGACACGCGAAGCACCGGTGAAATTTCACGATAGTGTTATGCGACGAGAACCCTTCGGAGCACGTACCTACGCTTCCGGTATATTCCTGGCATCACATACCGACCGTTTCGTCGCACCTCCATGTCAGCTACGCAGCGGATACATCACTCTGTTCGGGGGTGGGTTGTGTCGACGTGTATAGCGCTGTGCAGAATTACTCGGACGATATGGGGAGCACAATGGCGCCGTGATATTAGCGAATATCACGTCAGTTCGAACGTTCTATGCCAGAATAACAAATTCTAGCGTTCACTCTTTCGTGATTCGGTCGCTTTTCGTCGCACATAAGTTGATGCACTTCTAATGTGGACGTGAGAAATGCAATTTTGGGGTTAAGCTAAAGAAGCTATAAGCGTACCAGTTACAGACTCCAAAATATGTCTTTATGAAGTATAGCTGCTCATCCTACTAACCTCTCAATTGCATACGATTCGAAATAGGGTATAATGAAATAAAAAAATACAAATTACTAACTAATACTATTATTAACCTTAAAAATAAAATAACTACTTGCTGCCCAAAGAACAGCACAGCGTTTCCAAGAAGAATACGAATCCATACCGAAAGCGATGCTTTCCATAGCATCTAGGGGTGCTCGTCCCGTTTCACAAAACGCGTAAATGATAACCGGGTATATTTCTTAAACGTCCGGGCGTTTCGTCGACTCTTTTGTTACTTGGCCGCGTCGAGGCCGAGCTTGACACAGAGGGGTCCATATTCATGAAGGAAGTACAGTCGAATAAACGTCCCCGGGGTCAGAAAACTCGGTCAATTTGTGCAGGAATGAACAGCTCGACGCGTCGGGATTCTCGCTATCACCGGCTGCCTGTTCTACCGCGGTAGCCAACGTTTTCGACAAAACGCTCGAAACCATTCGCTGATGGGGTTAATTACAAGTTCGGGGATATGCGAGCGAATAAACTAAAAACCTGCACCAAGCTCGGTTGAACTGTGTGCGCTGCGTGTTGCCCACGGTGATCAATTCGTCAATCGTTCAAACATGCCGCAACAGTGGGAACCGTCTCTCGGCTTCGGTGCGGATCGGCCCTGTAGATATTCGCGTGCGTTTTATGAGAATTGACTTTCGATACGGTGCGTTCAACCCTTTTGCTGCCAGTCAACTTAACCGTTTTCGAAAACCGGCGGGGTCATTTTCACAGCAATGCTTCAGGCACGATTCGATCAGATCATTTTCAAGTTCACGTCATGTATATTTATACAATAAATTACAAGTACGGAATTAACAGATTCGGAATGAGCATATAGCGGTATAGAAACCGTAAAGGGATATTTTAGTTATTTAAACTTGGCTTTTGCTATTCTGAAATCTTTTTTAATATTTTAGCAAATGGATGGAAATATTGGTTGTCAAAGGACCAAAATGGGAAAAACTTTTTCATTGAACATGAATTTCAATCACATTTAGCCTTTTCAGAATTGAAAAATAAATACGAGTAACTCTATTTGATACTTTCTATGTTCAATTTTATCAAAATAGAATCTCTGTAAATTTTTAATAATTTTTATCTAGAGAATAAATTCAATACATAAAATATATTACTCCACTAAATTCTGGGCAAACACTGTATATTTTATTCAAATTAAATGAACAAATAGTAGTAGAAGTTTTTTTCAGACGTCATCATAAACTACAGATTATTACTGTCAAACAGACATAAACAACTTGTCCATCTATAAGCTACCTAATTTTTCACAAATACAACTCGTTCATCTAAAAAAGGATGCCTTTAAAAATGTACACATTAACAACGAATTTATTTGTTTATGTTTTTATTTAGTTCCTTACTATCTTCTCAATGGTAAACGTCTAATCTCTTTTCGTAATCGATAATGTCTAGTCATGAAAGGACTCGCATCTAAATTGAAATATTAAATAAGAGCTGAAATGGATCTATTATTTGCGGTTGGCTTTTGTTAATTCGCGAGCTATCGGCTTTTCGTGTCCGGTATTGTATATTTGAATAACTCCAGCCAAAGATGTAGACTTGAATGAGGTAAATCGATCTCCTCTGCACTCCAATTCATTATTAATTCTTTTACATTCCCTCAATCGTTTACAACGGGACATTATGCTGAAATTTATAAGATGAACCGATACGTCACGAAACGTGTCATCTGATTAATGCGAATTCAGTCAAGGTATTTAATTTTGTTCCAGCCTTTAAGAATTCATGCGATTGTTTTCTTAGGAGCGCCTGTAATTAAAAAAAAAAGACAAGCAGTCTGAATTTTTCGCATTAAAGTTTCGTGTTTTCCTTTAACCTGACATAATATCTCTGCAGGTAGTTCGCCAACTATAATTGTATTCGAGACTCGGAGAAAAATTTCATTATTTCTTTGTTCTTTCTATCGTGCCTACGTCACGCTTCGTTTGCTTTCCATGGAAAAAATTCTTTATGTATTATACAAGGTGTTTAAAAGGTCTGGTATTGCTTTATCGTCTTACGTAATTGACGTAAATAGGAGCGTTAATGTTATTAACGTTAGAAGCAATTTTTAGATTTAATTAGCGATGAATATAATTACCAATTGTATAATAATTTTACAATATTGTAAACATTAATTCCTTAACAAACAAAGTGTGAATTCGTAACACTTGCGATTCCAATGTGATTCCGTAACAAATAAAGTGTGAATAATTTGACAAAGTGTTGACAGTTCTCTAATATAAAAGTTTGAACCTGCGTGAAAACTAAGCCTAGAACATTATTACTAAATGTATGTAAAAGTAAAAATATTTCGACATAAGTATTTATTCGAACATTTCAGACATTTCAGATCGAAGGTAGCTAATCGTTTGCATGATTCAAACTGGAAGGGATTTAAATACTTCCTTTTTTAATTGTCCTCGTTAAAGAGAATATAACGCAGTGAAAAATAATTATTTCGTTAAAGTTCTTCGTACTCGAGTTAAATGTCACTGGAGTAATATCAGACATAAGTTAATTATAAGCTACACACGGTATGAAACAGTATTTTGTATTATTTTATCTTGTACCAGGACCTCCCGTTGTAATCACTGACTACGGGCAAATTCTCTTGACAAAAGCATTAGACAACGTTTAATTAAAACGTCAAAATCCTCTTTTCGCTATACGACGAACCTTTATAACGAGTGTCCTTTTTGTCCCCGACAACTAATCGAGCTAACAAGCTCGTTCTGCGTTTGATAGGTGCAATTACAGAACTTCCGAGTGCCGCGAACATTGTTTCCATCTTACTCGTGACATTTATAGCATGGCTGTCGCGATGACTTATCGACGACTACAAAAATTCCCTGCGGTCACCGTGCTCAATACCATGTGTCTGTGAAGATTTTCAAATGATGCACACATTAACGAGGTTAGGGTGAAATCAAAGGTTTATGGCCACTTTCATTCTGCCGTGCCATAAATTGTTTTCTTAATAATTTGAGAGAGATCGGTATTACTTATATACTCCAAAATAGAGCTTAATTTGTTCATTTATTTGAATTACCATAACGCTATTCATTCAGAAACAAAACGTAGCAATAAATTGAAAAGCATTCTTTGCTCTGGTCGTTCGTACAAATTAGGTTAGAATGCATGTTATACATCATTGAACTTGCCAGTGACTATATGTCTAAACACCTTACAGTATACATTCATCCAGCTACGTGTCCGACCATACTCGTACGGTTTGTCACATGCAAATGTACAGAATTTGTTACTCCAAGTTCACTGTAACTGTCAACTCCATAACGCATTCACAAATCATTTGTACTGCGTTAATTTATCACAGAAAGGCCCTAGCAGATTGCAAAACATAATTGGACAGAACATATTATTATTAGCAATGATGACAATTGAATGGTTCTAATAGCAAATTAAAGATCAGTTTATTCGGTCGTACAGAAAGTACTGTGTAAAAAATAGGATAGTCCTTTTATTCTATTAAAACTGAGTTCATTTCTTCGTAAAATATTTATTTCATTGTCGATATTGTATCGGTAGGCGTGAATATCACTTGGCTGACCAGTCAGGGTTTTATTCTACTTCTAGACCAGGCAAGTAGAATAAGACCCAAATTGGTCAGACAAGTGAAATGAGTCCACTTTTGTGAACTGTGAAATGCGACTGTATAGGCACGTTAAACTCCACATTATACTTTACAAAAAACAAAACTGGTTGATAGAAACAATTTAAGTCACCCGTAAAACAAAAGTCAAATTAATTAATTCATAAAAATTAATAAAATTGAAAAACACCAAATTTCTATGGACACCGAGGAAAAATTGTTCTATTGAAATGTAAAGACTACAATGTCGTATCTAAACATGTTAGGATTGTTAATTCTACGTGTAACAAAATCACACTTTTTCATACAATACACGATGTACTATCTCGACGGTAAACACCAACGGTCACCTCCTCCCCGAAGGCCAGTGTAATTTCTTCAATTCGACCTTTCCTGTTCATCGTACGCACTCACTGCACATAACAGGAAATGAAACCGGTGGAAATGGAGGAAGCACTTCCGCTGACCGAGGGAAAAATCTTCGGAAGCGAGAAGAAACCGAGGCCCACAACAGCTCCTTACCTGATTGCATTCGCGTCGCAACGAGTTCTTTTGTCGCTACCCAGACAGAATTGGTGAGGAGGTAGGGGTACAATATGTACATCTACTGTCACGTGTAGACGCCTCCATCCCCCTCCCCTCCATTTCCAAGCTTGGACACGGCATTTCGTATCAACGACAGAACTATCCCCAAGATTGGCGAGTATCTTGTCGTGTCGACGGACACGAAAAGAAAGCAAATGTCGAAATATGAGTGCCTAGACCGTGGAAGAGTTCAAGCCGGGGCTCCAGGGGTGGTTATCGGGGCAAAAAATACCTTCCTGTCCTCGCACGACACGTATCCGTCTAGCATTTTACGAGGAAATCGTGCGCGCCTTTTATATCGGTTTGCTTACAAGCCCCTCTTGCTGTTATTTGCTGGCATTGCTCTTCTTCTGTTAGAGGACACATGTCTGGTTTTACAGCGCAGAACACGATCGTTTCGATAATTTATGAAATAATATTTTCTATGTGCGCGGCTCGGTTTGAATAATGCTATCATTACAGTTCACCAAGTTTACGACCTGGTCGATGGTTCCTAACTTTTCTAAGCTCACAGTACGGGTTTGAAGAAGATTCATTATCTTCTTTTTTGGTTCATGGTTCACTTTGAAAAGAAAAGAAAATTCATAATTTTGTCATAACCAGGAATATGCAGATTTAAGACAAATTACAAAATTGTTGTTACGTTTTCGACACAAACACTGGAAAAATGGTGTGCTAAATAAGCATCAGCTGAAACATGAATAGAGCGAATTCCCTTCAGTTGCAGTATCTTCGGGGTGTAGAATTCGCAACTGGAAGGACAGGGAGGGGAAGTTTAACCCATCTTAACTGTCACTTTTGACGTCGCGTCTTGAAGATCTAATTACATTCTAGTGGAAATTATGTCACGTGTGGACTGCTTATGTAATAACTATAGGAATCTATGATACAGCTAGAACGCCAATTTGACGCGGCTGACATGTGCATCAGTCCGTATAGTTCATCGGAAAGCGAGGCTTGTTTCGAATCAGCAGTTTTAGAAACTGGTGGGGAGAATCCTGGAGTTGCACGGTCAGGATCGCTGCAACTCGAAGAGATTTACAGCATATTTTAGTCGTTTCAATCCTCTTCAGTAAAACATGATGTAAAATAAATATGAATATAAGGAGAAAAAAATAATTCACAGACTAATTTATGGTCTTCATTATCTATATTTTACTTAGGACTCAAGAGGCAGTGATTTTCTTCCAAGAGCTGTTACAGTAATTTAAACTTCCAGAATCTTTAATAAAATTATAGAATACCTCTTCCACTTATAAATTTGTCTCCTTTGAGATTAAAACATTTGGAGTTTCCATAAGCTTGCATGAACTTCTATTCTCAGCTATAGCTCACCTGGTTGAAATACTGAATATTGTATTCTCGAAGTGTTGTCACGTAATATTGTACTATTTTGTCTGGTCTCTTCATTTTAAATAATCTTCTACTTATATAATCTCCGTGCTTCAAATTTGCAGTTCGTTAAATTTAATTATTTTTAGTGACTGCTACGAGAGGAACACACAATGTTGTTTGTCTCGCACGATTCCAGGACCCAATTTTAAAGTCTGAACACTCCCCCCGGAGTGACCGTACCTTTATTTTTCCTTCTTCAGATATTTCTTCTTTTCGTGCCTGCGCGTTCATTTTTAGTTTTTTCTCATTTCTCACCTAGCCTCTTCGTTTCGTCCTCCCTCTCCCCTTTTTCTTCTTCCTGAGCTTCACGCTTCCTTCCTCCCTCCCTTTCCGCCTCTTATTCCAACTCGGTAGCCGAAAGTCGCTCCCAGGCGTCTCACTCGTCCTTCCATCCGTTTCCTTACACCCGCCGGCATTTTATTACCAGCTCCATTACCCCGCGAACAGCCCCGCGCTTTTTCACGTTTGAAGATTCGCACGATTTCACCCAGACCCCCAAGTTGCGCCGCTGTGCGATATTTTACTGGCTGTTTACGATGGAACATAATTATTACCTGTGCTTCGACGCTAGTTTACCTCTCCGAATAGCTCCTTGCGTTTATTTAATCGGGATCCTGGTTAGCAATCATTCGTTTCAAGATGCCTTTTGCTGATTTCGGTCAGCGTCTCAGTTACGCGGATACGAGATTATTCAATATATTTTTGGGAATGATCAAATATATATATAAATAATGAAAGCACAGTTGATCGTGTCGAGTACCAGTTAATACATAGTCTACATCAAATGAGAATGATCACTCCCCTACAGGAAATGTTTATGGAACTTTCAATTTCACCTTTAATTATCTATAACTGTCATCGCTAAAAACTTACGAACAAAGAAATTCGTTCTAATAATCAAGCACGACCCAATTCAATAGTAGAATGCAACTGGACCGTGCAAGTATATCGTTGCTTTTATGCAGGAAGCTGCATTTAAATACTTTGTTACGTTGATCATTCGAACGTTTCCTCTCTCGTTTGTTTCTTGTTTAATAAAACAGAAAATACAATATGAAAAATCTTTTTACATTCATTCCCGGCAGTGCGCATTATGATTATGCAGTTTCGCCCTCGCGATTGTTTTTTTTCCTGTTCGTTCGTCAGCGTACGGTCAAGATTCGTCGTTGGCTGAAGTCGATTCGAAACGAACTGCAATTTCAACAAAAATTACTACTACGGTACAGGCATGCCTGTCACTGGCAGCGTCGCTTTTGTAGCACGCTACATTTACCGTGTCTGATTAACTTTCCTCGTCGACTTTTCGCCAGAGTGCATGTGAATTTCTGATTGGAAACATTAAAAGACCCCGGTTTTAAATTACTCGTCCACGGAGCACGGTTAAAATATTTAAACATGTGCGGAAACAAAGCAGCGAAAGGCCGACCTTTTTCTTACATGTTTCTCTTTTATCTCGTAGAACTTTTGTTATGAATATTTCTCAGGCGAGGTACGTAATGTAAGGGGATAGTTTCTTTTGATATTTTAATGGGTAAGACTTGGGTTTAGTCTGGATCCGAAAGACCATGGATAAAAAAAGACCAGTTTTACTCAAAAACTATGCTATTAGGATTTTTATTTTTTATTTGTTCCATAGTAATTTTAGTCCAAGTTAACTCTAAAAATTAAATTACATTTGTACGAGAAAAAACATAATTCAGGTCTGAATGGGTTAATCTCTGAACTATTGACCAATCAAATCATTTTTACACAGCCTTGTAGTTTGAAGTAGAGCAGATATTCACTCTTATCGCGAGTACGGCAGCAATTGACGAATAATTCGAGATTGTAGAGCGAAGCGACTCTTCCCGTATGCGGATTTCTGGAGCAGACATGGAAATGGGCAACGATATGCTGGGGAACCGACGAATAATTTGACGATTCGCGTGATCGTGCAAAAACTGGCTGAGCTGGAGGATGCGAATAACGCGGGCAGGGGAGGGGAGGCACCGACATTACAGTCGATATGAGATTGTTGAATGTGCGCCAAGAATGGTAATGCACGGTAGGTGCGCTAAGGGAAAGATTATTTCTCCGCTATCGCGTGTGACGATTAAGATGATACTATCCTGACGAGGTGTTCCCAGGGAGACTAACTGCCTGTGGTTTGTCCAAAGTGTTCCGTAACGAGTTGTTTTTCGTGAGGATTAAGGGAAACGTAAGTACAGCTAATTTTAGACCTTCGAGTCATCGACGCTTTCGACTTACTTCATCAATATGGATATTTAAAAGAATAAGAAATATTGAATAGCTGCTGCGAGAGTAATCATCAGCATGTATTCTAGTGTAATATAGAAATATAGAAGTTAGGTTGCATTTGAAAGGGTTTGGCTTAAAGCTGTTTTATTTGAGGAGGCTTCAAAACAATAAAACTTAATAAATGAAATTGTTTTAGTTTTGGAGTGACTATTGATTGACAATTATGTAACCTGTAAAATATATACTTGAAACAATAATATTAAATAGGAAAGAAAATAAGAGATACTTATGAAGACATGTACAATGCGAACTAATAAATTAAATGATACGTGAAAGTGATAATTCACGGGTCTGAATTATATACGTTCAATATAGTTCAGATACGTGACATAATAATTATTTAGAAAGGAAAACAATCCAGTTCAGATCGTGAAACATACACAAGGAATATGTTATATGAGAATGAGATGGGATGGACATTTGAGGAAAACATATAAAAAGAACCACACAAAAAGATTTAAAGAAAGTAAGTAGATGCAAAAGATTTCTAATACACAATATTATGTCTACAAAGGAAGTAATTAAGGTTTCCCAGTGAGCTCCTCTTTCGTTCCATCGATTTTCTTCTTTGGGATATTTTATGGAGGAATCCATCGACGTCATTTTTATTTGAAGTCTAGCGTGGTCCAGAGTTTGACCGTTTCTAGAATTTCTCTAAAGGGCGTATTTACGCGGTGTTTCAGTCACGTATGTGAAGAAAGTTTTTGATGTGGAAACAAAGTCCGTGTGCTTGCTAGTCTAACCCTATCGTCCTTCCGGTTCAACTTTTCATCAGGGGACGGTGTCCTCGTGGCCCAAGATTTATGACACACAATGCTATTGCTGGTAAGTTTGCAATTGTCGTTCGTTCCTTTGTATCATAAATCTGGTCAACTGCACAAACTGTTTGATTATTAGGCTATAGTATTGGCTCTGTACATGGGAGGTCCTTCTATCACATAATGCTGCAATTTCTTATTGCAGCTTCTAATTTAACATTAAACACGTGTCTGAAGGAGGATTTAATTCAATTTGACTGAAAAATCGTTTGACTTGGTTTATGAGAGTACTGTGGTATGAACCTATTAATTTTTGCTTCACTCCTACTGTTTTAATAACTGTCATAATCGCCCAGAATTGAAAATGTTGTATGAGTTTTACTTATCCCAATTACGTGGGAAGATTTCAATTTATTTGTCTATTATAAATGTTCAGCTGTAATATGTTACCTAATTTTGAATCAATGGTGGAACACGTTTGGTTAGGCTAGTGCTCACGAGATTGTTGATACCATCATTAGTTATCATAAATGAAACGGTAAGATGACTGATGAAGGGTCTTCTATATCGATTCGTTTTTTTTTGACCCAACTATAGGTAGCCTGAGGATTCCACTCGCAATTTCAGGATGAAACATTCACTCATTCTTTTTCTGCCCTCCAGCTCACTTATCATCCTCTCCCTAAGAAACATAAGGGAATAGTCTTCGCATACCTTTGAAGAAGTATAAACTATAAACTTACCACAGGACGGCATAAATAAGCGCTTCTATTTAAATGTTAACCTGTAATCAGCATCCAAAATTTCCATACACTGTTGCAAAAATTATTCCTTACTTTTTTCTCAAGGTAGGTTTAGATTATTAATGCGTATTGTTCCATTATAAGTTGATTTATACCATTAATGCTAATTTGAAGTACGGGAAATAGTATGACAATGTGCACAAATGCAAAGATATATGTATAAAATATTAATACTAAAATTACTCTATTTAGAAGATGAAACATAGTTTCATGAATTCTTTATTTGATAAATATGGAAAAAATTTAAATTCCTATCGAAGCGATGAATTCTTTAATAATCCTTAACTTATTCGTATAAAAGGAACAAATCGAATTGGATTGTCTCAAAGCAAGATCGAAACACGATCAAAAAATTGGAAAAAAGAAACAATGGATCGTGCTCAAGCTGTAACTTCTAGAGAACTGTTCCTCTTGAACTAACTCGTTGTTCATTTTTCTTGAATATCTGTTTGGTACCGTAGATTCCCGATAAGAAACAGTAAAACAAAATGATGATCTGTAAACGGCAGAGCAAAGCGAGTACAAGGAACACGAAATATCTCGCAGAATTTGTTGAAAGGTACAAATGGAAACCTCAGTCTGATACGGTGAAAAGTAACGACATTCTGCCAAGATGTACCTCGACAATGTACCTCGATGCAATCTATAACGTGTATACACGCTCGATAGCAGCGATAAAAGTCGAGCGGCAGTTCAAGTCGACCGCATATGGCAAGCATTTCAATCTCGAATCTTTTAAGGCTACTAAACGCGTGTCGTGTGATTGCAATCTCCATAATTTTCAACTTTGTTTAAAATTTATTATACAAAACTTGATTCTAAACAAGAAGATATTTCATTCAAAGTAAGAAAATAAATTCACTAAACGAAAGATAATGTGCCTTTTAATATATCTCTAATCACGTATTGTCAACAATTGTTACGAAAGGAAACTGATATGTATTTTTTTCTATTTGCTTTCTCGATGAATATTCTTCTATTAACGAAACTGATCAATCTAGGTTCCAGATTCTCCTATTACCTATTACCTATTCCAGTAATTCCCGATTCGGGTTTCAATTTGGTCGAATGCGTTCATTCAATAGATCCTACAAATTTTTGCTAGTCGCGCTTGAAATCACATAGAATATTCGAGACGGTGGACTGTCGAGAAAATCAAGGGAAATCACTGGAGAACTACCAATTAGTCCCTTTGGGAGCAAGGTTCCATTAATATCAGTAAGTAAGGCTAAGCCACAAAACCACGATCAGTGACCCACGACTAAATCTGCCGTTGAGGGTGCTCAAATAGATCTGAATTGCAGTTTATGCATTATAGAGTTTGAAGTGTACTTCACTATATATAATTACGATGTAATTGCACTCTTTATTACGTTCAAAGGCGCCAACCGCTGCGCGATAGGAGTTTCAAACAAAAGGAATGCTTTTCTAATCCGTGCTAATTATGGGAGCTATTACTCGAGTTGGCAAACCTATCCAACAATTGTATAAATATTAATAACACAGTTTATGTGAACTGGAGAAGAATGAATATTAAAAAGTCTTAAACGAACACTTCATTGCAAGAATTAAAATTGCAAATTTTACTTAACGAATATATAATGAGGTCGAGTCGACGAATCCAGGACTTGAAGACTCAAAATGTTAGTAAAAGTGTTTATTTAATTCTACCAAGTTCAACATCAAATGTGTCTTAATATTATTTTGAATTAAACTATAAATTCCAAATATTGAGTAAAATAATATTTCGACTACGAAAGGTGCAGATTCCCAAACTACATATATAACTGATCACTATCAGTGTCACGTATCATGGGTCTACTTTATCAATAGATGAGAATATAAGATGATTTTTAATTTTTTTTTCAGGATACACTTCGCTAGCAGGCACGCGTAATTTTGCTCGACTTTTTCGCCCCTGGTCGATTCCGATAACTGGTTACCAGTATATCTTGCTGTAGCGGGGAATGTAGTACACGGCCGTAAAATCTGAAAACTGTCCTGCTAAAATGTTTGCGCGGGCATTATGCGTCGTACTTCTACGTCCTCTTCCGTTTTATTGCGTTAAAGCATTTATAACCCCTGGCCTGCGTATTTAGAATTTTATCGTGTAACGAAGTCCCGCAATCGCTGGAAACAAAATTATAAATTAGAAGCAGTCCTGTACTTCCGATGTAAAATTTCCTGTTTAATGTGTACCACTGATTTTTCTACAGTGATATTGCAGATAGAATCTTTATGACGTGCAAAAATTAGTTTTCCATTAACCAAGTATGAAGGGAAAATTTCACATTTAACAAATCGTTCTTTGATAAACAGATCTTGGACTTGTACTCGTTTACAAGTTGGGTTAATTTTTCTTTGCCAAAAATGTAATTTTTTTTTATTCAATTATTTCTTTGTTTAATTTTTTATTTAATAATTTTATTCCCTTCATTTAATTCATTCTTTATCAATAATAAGATGACATGAATCTTTCCATCAATACATTTTATATAAATATACAATATACTCGATAAATTTACGTATACATACTATTGTATTACTGTTTATGTATACAATACTAACATAGTATAAATAATTATAAAAAATAATTGTACGATTCACAGATATTTTGTTATTGAAGAAGCCCAGGGTTGAAAAGTTTATGAATATATTGGCAATGGATCAGACCCATTATCTGATCAACCATATTCCCAATATATCTTCATTGTTTCGCGTTACTAACAAACCAGCATTCCTTTGAATGTTGTTTATGTACTTCATATTTTCGATTAATTTTGTCGCGAAAAGCTTCGCGGGTACCAGCTACTTCCTCATAAATTATGGAGCTGAATATCGATGCTGCACTCGAAATATTTAAATATTTCCCCCCTCCTAGATTTCAATCGCGTTTCATTTATATTTCCCCGAGCGCTGATGTACTTCAACCCCCAACCCTCACCCTTCCCTTGTGCTCTTAGTTTTCAAGAGGGTAGGGAAGTAAATCAGTTATCGCGAAACGGACTCGGTAAAAAGGCATAATAGCGCATTAAAATCAGTTTGTGTCTTTTTGCTCGACCGTTGGCGTTTCTCGAAGCGCGCGGCTTCGAGACACGAAAATCGATTTCTCGACGGCTCTCGTGGAAACCACGTTGAATATACATGTTCACCACCACCGAGCGATCGACCTCATCCGCATTCTAATCAGCTCTTACTTCACACGGCCAGAAACAGCTTGCTGAACTTTAAATCGTTATCCTGGTCGGCCACGGAAATGCCGTAGCTGGTTTGGCAGCGTCGACCGATTCGACCGAACCCGATCGCGAATGCTTTTGATGCCCAGGCGATAGTTGCCGTAAAAATATTAGCCATCCCTGCTGGCTCCCAGCATTTGCATAAACGGAGAGTCGAGAAACAAGAGAATTCCTGAGCTTCCACGCGGATCGCAGTGTTCTTTCAACTCTAATTTTGTTATGTTGCATTAAAAATTCATATTGTTGGCTTTGGCGCTGTCCTCGAATATACTGTTTGCATTTTTATATAATGCCTACTATATATTACAGTACAATTGTACTGAAGAGTGTTCAATTAAACTATGTCTAAATTTATTTAAATTTTTCAAATTTAATTAGGTTCATACAAAAATAAAATTGGATTTAAGTAAAAAGAATCTACCGAAAATGTCTTGATTAATTCATTTAGTATTTCAAATACATAGATACAAGTTTAAACATAGGTACAATTAATTTGTAGATTCAAAACAGGAAACTGTATTTAAGTGAAACAATAAAATAAAATAATTCCTTTAAACTATATCATTGTTATATATTATATATTTACATGGAAAACTATTTTACTGTTTCCTTCCCACTTCTTTCAGCATGTTGATTCGCTCGACCTGAATGGTGAATACTTTTGGTGTCAGGCAATGGGACCTGAGAAACGGGAAATTTCTAAAACGAACGCAAGTTCCTTGCGAGTCATTAGATCTCGATGTTTACATGGGAACGAGATCGCGATCGACGTTGTAGGTCGACGCGCACTCTAGAGGAAGAAACGAGTGCAGAGAAATGTCAGAGAAAAAGCAGAGAAACAATCAGCACAGAACACACACACGTACCATTGAATTCTATCTCTCAGTTTTTAATTTTACACGAATGCACTCCTTTATTAAATTAAAGTAAATAATATGGGCTGTTGATTGCTTATCCGAAAATTTAACTTGTTGATTTGTGTACATTACCGATGAATGAAGTTTCACTCGAATAAAAACAACGTTATTAGCAACTTGCAATAATGGCTTCAACTAAATTACATACGAAATAAATTCCTAATAAATGTAAATAAAATTCGAAATAAAATCGAAATAAGCGTGAATAAATTCGCTCCATATTTTTAGGCGAGGTTAAATGTCGACAAAAATGTGCTTTGACGTCCACGTATTAATTTCACTCTAATTTTGTTTTTCAATTTATTTTATTTATTGATAATCTTAGTTACGTGAAGATTGTACCAATGTTTATAGAAAATAATTATGCATTTACTGTTATAAATGATGATTTCAATAAAAAGTGTGAAACTTAAACGAAGTGACTGCATCGTTTTCTAAACCTCAGATTGAACGAAACTGAAGTTGTTACATGTAAACTAGAATTAAATTTTAATGAGAGTATACATTTAGAAAGGAATATTTAAAAACATCTTTATCAATGAAATGTTCAAAATTTTGTTTACAACACTGTGGAGTAATAAAGTCATAATACTATAATTATTTTATAATTTGCAACGATCGATGTCATTGCAAGTATCATGAGCATAGCTGAAACTAAATTATTTCGAAGTGTGTGGTACCGCGCATTTTCGAGTTTAGAATTGACGAAGTAGTTATACATGAACTGCGATTAAAATTTAATGAGGCCAAATATATATATGCGAAAAGATAAAAATCTCTTAACTGTTGAAACAGTATGTATTACATGAATGATACTGTGTAGTAATAAATTCAAAATTAAATTATTATTCTAAATGTTGTAAACTTTAGGATTAATCTTTGTAAATAATATTTTATATTTTACCGAGGATCTTATCATGTCGCCTGTCATCTTCGTTATTACTTCAGCGACATTGAAAGGTATAGATATTAAGATTTTACAGTACGTACTTCGTTATAATGCAATTTTCCCTCGTCGCTACTTTGTCTTTGTTTGAAATCTGTCACTCCGTCCAATAACATTGTTTAAAGACTTATTACTTGGATATTCTAATTTCCCTTTGAGTATTCCAACATTTCTCCTGTCGAAGCGTTTAGTTATTACTATCTATCCAGCTGCCTATTAAGTAGAATTTAATTCGTCAAAGAGATAATCACATTTTTTCTCTTCTTTTAGTTTGAATCGTTTTACGTAACCATCCAATAGGAGAATTTAATTAAAAATTAATAAATTTCCCACTCAAAAATTTCTTGCTATTTAAAATAGAACCCCGACCAAAAGGTTTAGAAACCTCGGCTACAAAGCGAATTTTGAATTTAGTGAAAATACCAAGTTTGTTCTTTTCGCAAACCTGCGTCTTCTCTAGCACAACATCCGACCGCAAAGGGTTTAGTTCTGTTTACAGTTTATCTGCAGACCGTGAATGCTGTCTCAGTTGCAACGTCTTGCTGTGTAAGACTTACACACATACTCAGCTAGCTTTGCACGATGCTTGCGAATACAACAACATCTGGCGTAATGTTAATAGCGACTGAGGGAAGTCTCACTCCTTGTCATGCCTAAACGAAACTATTAGAAAACAAAGTATTAAATGCTTAAGTAAGTTAAGTAAGTTTAAATTAGTTCTGTACACAACGCAAAGTTTGACATTCCAAAGATGTAAAAATTATATACTTTTACTTGCAAAGTTAAACAAATTTTCTGAAATCTGTATGCATTAAAGTATCGTCTATAAAATATATTTGAAATCAAATCGGCAATATAAGTTTACCGTAGGATGCAGCGACGTAACGTTCCTCTGAAGGCTGTGACACGCCATAACATCACACGTGACGCTGTCACAATTCCAACAACTATAACAATACCTTGCAGTCCATTTCCGTTGTTTGGATAGCTGTGCGTTTCCAGTACACCTAGCCACGGCATCGCCGCGTTAACGACGCCGTCTCGTTGTCCTTTCAGCACTCGGAGGACTTCGACCCAGCATCTCTATGCACTTGCAGTTGATTTCGGATAGTTTCAGATTCCAGCGGAACCGGTCTCCATCAGCAGGGAGACCCAACTGGTCGAAATTACTCTAAGCTCTCGAAGCTGCTCCTAATTTCATAGAGACTCATCAAAGTCCGTCGAATTAACGAACGGAGTCTATTGCCTGCCGGGAACATAGTTACTTAAACGTCACTCGAACTTACGAAGTTTGGCAACGTTATCAACGATCGCTATGCTGAAATATCATCTGGATAAACACGTGTCTATTACTTTTATTCAATTCACTCTTCGTTCTGGAACTAGATAGTTCGAGACTTAAGAATGTTGGAAATATTTCAGATTTTATGCAGATAATAGTATCGGGTAGATGAATATCAGTTAGAAGTGTAGCTATTAATTGATTTTATTTTCAATTTTTTATTTGACCTCCGATAAGTGGCAGCTGATATCTTCCATATTTTCCGAGGAGATAATTCCAAAAAATTACAAAAACTACTTGAACATATGTATAAAATGTTCTCAAAGTTTCATCAAATTATATACAGTTCATTCTTGCTAACAAAAATTCATGCAAATCACTAAAAAAAAACGTAGTCATAAACCTATTTACCCCCTCAAAGATGCACATATTTGGAGTTGATGCGAAGTTATATATGTATGAATGAAAAAAATGAATAACATCAGTGAAAATATATACTGGTAAAATTCTTAAAATCTAACGATCAATCTATTAATAAAAGTACACATTTTATTCCCACGCGAAAACTTTTCTTTCGTGCCCTTTTCTTCGAAAACTACTGTCTCGAATACTGGAAACTCCACCGCAAGTTATCTCTTCGTGCGCTAAATTATACCACCCCATTCGCAAATACACACACAACGACATAAATACAATTTCAAAGGAGTTCGTAACACCCTATATTACAGTTCTGCAGCGCGAGAAAAAAACACACAAATCCAGTTTTATTGCGGCCCCGTTGAAAAGAATCCACTTAAGGGAAAGGGGATGTGTATTAGGTTGCTGGAGAGTTCTCTATAAAGCTCCGCTTAATGAAACTTTAATCGAAAGAATCGAGCACATAAATGATGAAGTATGGCGACGCGAAGGAGTCGGGGCTTTCGGAAAGTAGTTTGCGATATCGTAAATCACCCGACCCCTCCCTCCCCCCTTTCCCCCCATCTTCGGTGCACGTACACGCGTACAAACAGCGTAATGCATTCGCATGCGTACAGCTCGGAAGCTGGCTAATGTATTCGGAGAGATGTAACGGTATCGATGTCGAATCTTCCTCCCGAAAAATAACTATGTCGTCGGTGCGGAGGCGTGGAGAGAGAAAGGGGGCGCCATTTGGGGCCAGGGGGGTGGCGTGGGAGGGAAATGAAATTACGTGGTTGGGAATTCGTACTTTTGGGGAGCCACGAGCAAAAGGACAAGTGGGAATACCCAAGGAAGGAATAGAAATGGGAATTTAGTTCAATTGAAAGGATTCTTATTAGTAGCGGTTTCCAAGGAGGTAATCACAGCTGGAATCGAGAATTGCAAAAAATTAAATCGTTAAATGAACTGGATGTAACGTGTTGAAACACCGTTAGCGAAAATTATACGACGAAACGTTCATTATGGGAATTATTATTAAGGGGATGTGTGTTCGGGTAGAACGGTGGTCGATAATGGGAAATGAAAACATTTTGAACCCTAAATCGAACAAATATTTTATCATATTTGTGGCGTTCCATTCTTCTTGTACCTGCTGGTTCCGTGTAATACCGTTGTGAAAAATTCAAAATGAAAACGTTTTTAATTCTTGTAGATCTGGTATAATATCTGGCTTGTAATATTTAGCAAAATTGTACTAATATTAAAGATTAAAATAGCTGCACTATTTTTGAGTAAAAATAATACCGTATACTGATTGCAAGTAAAAGCTTGACATTCTATTTTTCAAAGTAGGATAATTAGCTTTTATTTTTACAACCTTTCTGAAAATTAAAGTGAAATCTTTTAATCTCGCAGTCGTACAAAACATTTTTATTCTGAAATCTCTAATGGATGGCCATGACTGAAAAAATTGTAAATTCAAGTATTGTATATTGGACTGTCTAGAAAGTCCATGTTAATGCAGGTCTAATTACATCCCTTAAAAGCTGGAAAGGTTGTGGAACAACCTATGGTACCTATGTAATTCAATAAATGTATACCGAAATTCAAATGTGCCTTTGAATTGTTTTTAAAAATTCGCACGAGCTTTCTGGACCACCCAATAATATACTATTTAGTAATATAATATATAATATTATAAACATTGGAATTTTATAGACACTAGTATTCTTTAGGAATCTTTCATAAATGAATAGACATGACCAACTGTTTATTTGATTTAATATAACATATATCTCCTGTTTATCTAAACTGTTTTATTGTTCATCCGAAATCAACAATGCATGATTTGACCATCACAATCACAGTCCCTTATTGTTAAAATCATTCCCATTCGTACTTCCCGTCGACCCGCAAGCCACGTCCAACGTATTCGCCTGCAACTTCCAGCCGTTACTCCAAGACCATCCTGTCGCATTAATATTTCCTACTATTCGAGTAATTTTTCCATCGCCGTTGAACTCGTTCTCTTCGTTTTACCGTGAAATTCGTCCCCAACGTTCGCGGAAATATGGTCGAGTTGCAAAGTGACCTGACAATATTTTCAAAATGATGCAGTCTCTGGCATAAACGTACCTGGTGAAAGAACCGTCAGGATTCCGCTGAAAAAAAGGATAACTGGGTATGGGTTGGTCGGGAGCGCGCGGGGGGGGGGGGGGGGGGGCGAGAAAGAAAAGAAAAAAAGCAGAGGAACGAATGCAAAGGAAATGCAGCCCAGTTTGTTTTTTCCCGTGCAACGCGCGAACATGAGAAAAGGGGAGGGGGGTGGGTTAGTGGGAGAGGTTGGGCCGCCAGGAATACTTAACTGCATCCGTTGAATATTCCGAGACAGAGACACGCCGACGTGCACGTACGCCCCCGCTCTCTCGCGGGTTCCCGGGCGGCATCGATATAGGTGCACATAATATACATACATATCCGCGCGTGCACATATATCCGAGCTCTTCGGAAAAGGGACAGCGCGCGGCTGTTTAAATTACTAAACTTTAAACTTTCACTCACGTATGCAAACTAATGCAAACTGGAGGCTTGTGGAAGGAACTGCAAACAGCTCACTCGGGAGTCCCTACTACCCATCCACACTCCCAGGACGGGTCTCTCGACACCCTCCAGCCTCTGGCAGCCGCCTCGCTCTTGCTCCACTCCTGCAACACCCCTCTTCCGTCATCCTAGGGCTGGCTTCGCTATCTATATATCGGGTGTCCTAATTTTCCTGTCGACGGAGCATCCAGCCGCCTCTGCCATCAGCTCCTTGCGAATGTTTTCGCTTAACCAGATGAAGACCGAGTTAAGCACGTCATTAAGAGCGCGAAGTGGTATTCATTTCTCAGCTCCCCCTCCGTGGGGAGGTTAGACGCCAGGTGAGTTCGGCACACCATCGCTATTCCGAGGCTTTGTCGCGCGTAAACAATCTTCTCGACTTCCTAAGCCGCGTCTGTCGCGAGCGTCATTAAACGCCGAGAAAGGTCAACGGTTCTTCAGTCATCGATTCACGACTCCTTCGCCGCGTCGCCCCGTGATTATATATGGTGCCAGAAGGGGGCGAGACGAATTCAGAAACGGGTGGCTGTGTTCGAGGGCTGAATCTGGGATACGAGTCGAGAAATGGCGAGTCAACGCGGATAATACTGTTTGATCGGAGTGGTACTGAATTGGAGTGATTTTGGTGTATTTGTCATTGCGAAGGACTGCGCATTTAACCCCTTGATGGCGGGACGATTTTTGTTGGAAATTCTAAGATGCGATGAGGTGTGAATTAAACAAAAATATCAGCTTAAGGGAAATGGTAAAACGGAACATTTTTATATTTATAATGTATTCGTAGGATGTTTAGTTTCCAAAATAAAAATTAAAAACTTGGAAGACCTTCTTCCTTAAATTAAATTTTTGCAACAAACTTCTAACTTTTTATTTTTTATATTCGAAAAAAGCATCCTATGAATAAACTGTAAATATAGAAAAGTTTCGTTTCATCATCCCCTGTAAGCTGATATGTTTAAAAATTGGTTTAACGAACTCAAACATTTCTATGGTCCTATATATATTATATAGAAGTATATTCTATAACCCTTTGCAGTCAAAGGATTAATAGCTCCGAAGGTTCAATCTGTTCTCCTTTACTTTCAGTACTACTACATTTATAAAAGCATGACTAATCAAAAAATACTTATAACAGAAATTTCAGATCCACTTTTGCAGTTCTTTCACAAGAAAATCTTTTTACTCTGTCAAGCATAAATAATCGAGAAATAATTACACCCCGATCGTAATAGAAAATTTAATTTAAGGTGGACCTTTAATTCAGTAAAAGTACGTGGAACTCGTTACCGTAACCAATACTTTCAACTAACAATTAATAGCAGAAAATTGTAACTACCAGGACACACGAAGATTGTCGAAGACTTCCCCCGTAAAATTCGCGTCTTAACAAAGCTTCACGGCGAACTTTACGGTCCTTCGTTACTTAAACATTATCGATAGTTTCCCTTCAAAATTTCGCCGCGCTCCAGCGAGCACGTTAATCGTCAACGCAGTTCGGCCACGTTACACTTCCAAACAAGTTGTACACCGCCTTCGATATTAATAAAACTTCAGACGGTTCGTCGATGGAAAGTAGTTTCCAATGTTTCGACACTTTCGGTTTCATCCGATTGAAACAACTCCCTTGGCAATTTGTAACACGTTTCCCGTTCCGAGTATTATGAGATTAGTATCTACGAAGCTACGAAGGCACTTCACGACGTGGCTGGATTAACCGCTCTGGCGGGGGATGTCTGGATGTTACAGACAACAGTACCTTTATCGAAAGAGTACAAATCAATTGATTTGTGATTTATGGGATAAAAATTTGTTTGCTCTACAATTTATGGTTTGTAAAACTGTTGGAGTTTTTTGGAGAATTATGTACACTTGTTGCCAACACAGAGAGTTATTAATTTTCAATATTTCTACTCATTGATGCCGTTTACTTTTCAAGATTGGAGTTGTAAAGATACGTTGGTTCGGATGTTGGGGAATATTTGTCACATACATACGAGGACCATTTTCTATTGTAACATCATTTTTACTCCTCTCATATTTTTTTTTTTTTTTTTTTTAAGTCTCTATGAAACTATCTAATGATGAGAGTTATATAGAGTTACAAAGGTTTGTACATGATATAAACTTTGTTCTTATTTGTACATTATGTTTCAAATAATTACAGCATTTTTTTTAACGTATAAATTACACTCTTTTATGAATTTACACAAGTAAAACCTCGATTTACTGTTGGATTTACGAAGTAAGAGTCTTGTATTCATTGGAAGTTGAAAACCACACTTTCTCAAACTTTTTATTAATTTAATTCGTGGACATTTATATAATGGACATTGCCAAACTATATGGTTTATCCTTTATTTCTCTCACTTATTACATCAGTTTATACAATCTTGCCTAACCATGAATCCCAAGATTTCTGTTCTTCCCAATGATCATTCGTGGCACGATCGAGCAAGCAATTTGCAGTGTCCAATAGCCATCGAACTTTCATTTTCTTGGCTGATCGTAATCCCGAAATTGAACTCTAATCCGAAGGTGAGGTATTACAGGAACGACATGACGGAATGCGCTTCGTAACTCGCAGCTAACCGACAAACCATTGGGGGATCGGGGGAGGACGGTGTACAGCGGGCCTACCGCGACACGAGGGCAACGATAAGTCAGCGAAATTATCGAGATTGTCTTTCGAAGTTCCTGTGGCGGTGGTTTGTGGGTAATTTAGTGCGAGCCGTAAGTAATAATCGATGCCGAGCGAGTAACGCGGTCTGCAGTAGACGCTAATAAGGACATACATGCATACATGCGCATATCTATGCATAATAGGTGCGGTGTTGTGTAATAGATGCCAGTTGTAACTCTCACACGAGAGCTCGAACGTCCATGGTTGCCAGAAACTAGAAGATTTATACGGTGCTACTTGAAAATTAAGCGAAAACCGCAGGCCAGGTTCTCTCCTCTCCTCGTCTCGAAAGCATTTACTCCTCCATTCTTCGCGACTGGGAAAGAACGGGCCACCCATTGGCTGTCACGAACTTTGCGCAACGGTTTATTTAGCCAACGAAGTTCGATAAATAAAATGAATCCCGTTTAACAGGTTCCATCGAACCTATCAGACTCAGCAAGTATTGCAATAATGAGTTCCATCCATTCTCAAGGTTTTGATGCGAGAACGGTTGGGAACTTGGAATATTTCGGGTAGGTGTTGGCGTAGATGGAACTGAGAACGTTTCCGAAGTTACAGGTGGCATCGAGCTCAAATTTTCCAAGTTCCATCTATTTCCATACCCTAGCGTAGATTGAAACAAAGGGATGCTTCAGCGATACTTGAAATATGTGTTTCTTTGTTTTGAATTGTAAGGCTTTCAAATGGGATGGAAAATATATCAGGGATATGCATTTGATCGATATTCAAACTTCAAGTGTTTCAGAATTCAAATTCAAATTCAAAGTAAAATTCTAGTTACAATTGTCCATTTCAAGATCAATTTTACTAGAAATTATGAATCGTCTGATCGATGAATATATGTTATTGTTGAGGTATTTATTACTTAAACATTCATAAAATCTATATTCTATTACATACCTTCGATATAGCCTCGAAAAATTGTAACATTATAAATGAGTTGAACTTAAAATTGTTGATTTAATTGTAAGTCTGGAGATGAATACAATTTCTAAATTAAAATAAAAGTTGCAGATTTAAGAATGAATACAATTGTTAAAATTGAAATTGTAGATCCGACAATGATTGTAATCCAGAAAATAAATTTGAATGGTCATTGTGCTCAATCATGAAAGTCGAAGATTGCGAGCAGTCAATATTATCTAACCGTACAGTCGATAACCTCCAGCCCAGTCACATATTACAAAAGAGAGGCAGGAACAATTGCACGATGTCGGCTGGAAAGCTTTTCCGGTCAGCGCAACACGGTTTACCAGACAAAAAAAAAGCGGAAATATTGGAGCGTACACTTCAAAACCATATGCAGAATTTTCTGAACGGGAAACAACAATCGTTTAAAAAAGAAGAGATTGAATGCGACCGGCGTAAACATTGACACGAGCCGGTAAAAACGGAAAGTGATCGCAATTATTTAAAACGAGATATTGCTGCAAAAACATATCGCTCCCTTTGAATCCATAAAATGGCAAAATTTAGAATTAATTATTCGAAATGTTTTACAATAGTGATTAAATTTTATTAGAAATTACGAATCATGTGGTCCAATGAATAAATGTATGGTTGAATTCATTATTTACCTTCGATATATCTATTAGCCTCGAAAATACGCTATCAATGAATTCACCAATTCTATTGTAATTTTGAAGTAATATTAATACTACTTTCTCGTATATTTCACTATGAAACATCAAATTTGTTAGTTCGACCAATACAGGCCAGACGTAAATTAAACAAATCAAAATTGAAATTGAAATTGAAATTGAAACTAAAATTATTATCGGAATTCAATGTTTCAGGGCGAATGCAATTGTTGAAGTTAGAAATAAATTAGAATTAAAATTGCAGATTTAGGAATGAATACAATTGTTAAAATTAAAATTAAAATTGTAGGTCAGAAGATATATGTAATTCATAAAATTAATTTACATATTCACTTTACTCGATCACGAAAGTCGAAGATAGCGAGTAGTTAATATTATCGAAAACAAACGAAGGGATAGAGAGTAATATACTGCTCGTTACACTTTGTCAGAGAGACGTACACTTCTAAGTGCTAGGAAATGATTATAACCGCAGAAGTCAAATAGGAACTCGGCTTTTACGCGAACCAGACTACACGAATTCTAAATTAATCATCTACTTTAGACGTTACCTGCCATTGGAAACCCCAGGAAAATAGCGTAGAAATTAATTTCAGACCGCAGCTAGTCGCCTTGATTCGAGCTTCGAATATAACCCGTGTATTGCGTGATTCCCGTGACACGTGACACGGATAGATTAATTGCATCAACATTAATAATAGGGACGTGGATTATATACACGCATTACACCATCTCAGTTTCATTTCACTCGCTGCTATTTTAATTATGTTAATGAATTTTGTCGTCTTCGATGCGATTTCGCACGGAATCACGCGACGCTGGCACCGATGCAAGGCTTTTTTTAATCTTGTGTCAGGCGACGTCGCTCCAAGTAATTGCCCCAAATAAATAATTACCTTAAGCAAGAACAATAGCACTCGAAACGATACCAGACTGTTGAAGGAAATCGTAAATTCCCCACTCGTGATTCAAACATCTGTGGATCTAGAAAAATTGATTTTCTATTTGAGTGAAATTTTGTCATGAAAAGGATTGTTACATATAATATTATCACATTCATGATGAACAAAACATTAAATAAACATACGATAAAAAATGATTCATGAAATAATTCATAATTTCTATAAAAGTTGAATAATTATTTTATAATGATTAGTAATAACTTATACTTTTTCTGAAAGTATAAACAATTATTGAAATATTAATATTAATTGTAAAATAAAACGTAGACCCGAGCATAATGTTGCATACTAAAAGCACAAAGGCAACAGAGGAACATCGATAATGAAATCATAAATTTAATCTTTGTTGCTATCAGACATTTTCATACGAATATTGAAATAATATCTGCGATGGAATATGTCGAGCTTCAATAGTCGTACGTTACAACTCGTAACGTTCCACATCATTTCACAACTCGAGAATGTTCTGTTCCCCTCCATCGTGAGACAATTTCACTGCCATGAGAAACATCTGTCAGGAATTTTAAAGTAAACGCCATGCATCTTCGGTAAGGTGCTCCTTAAATCTCGGTTTTGCGAAGGATAAGGTGAGTGAAAAATACTAGACAGAGTGGTCGACCGTGTTTCCAAAATACATGGGGGTGAATATGCGTGAAATGCAGGTGGATGGTATAAAAATATATGACGATACCTTGATAAATCATTTAAATTATTAAATACTTCTAATGTTATTTTATTTTACTTTTGATTTATATAATAATAGTCTCAATGTATTCGTATCTTGCCTTCGAAATTGTGCTAGAAACTACTTTAATCTGAAGCAGTAATGTTATAGCTAGATAAAAATGTCTAATATAAAAATTATAATGGTTATTCTGTTAAAAGATTGCATAATCGTATGATGATTGCATTACTTGAATGTGGTTTAATAAAAATAGTAAAGTTCAAGTATCCTGGCACTGTGTTGGGCATTTTAACGCTTTGATAATTTGATCAACGACTGTATTAATTTCTTAAAACATCCTGAAACGGCTCCGTTTCTTCTCGGAGAAAGGAATTTCCTCCGGAGAATAAAGTCTCGTAATGTAACCGATGAACCGAGCTGTTATCAATTTGAAGTTAAACGGAATGAAGTGCAACGGCAGAGAATGCTCGCGCCTGCCAATGAAAGTGGTTGAATTAAATGGCGCGACTGAATGGCACGAATTAAGATCGGTTACGGTGGAATATTTTCGGAGGTCTCTTTTTCTTCTCGAATAAATTATTCATGACCCCGTTGGCTGATTAATTGCGTCCTTAAGCTGAAGGATTATTAAGATAAATGATGTCCGTAAAGAAAAGAAATATTTTTTTCTGGTATCAACGACGAGCATTGACAAATTATCGTGACAAGAAATATATATAAATATAATAACAAGAAATTATATTGATATGATATTCATACAAGAAAATTAATTTCAATGTGCACCGTTTAATTTAAATGGCAAGACAAAACTAATTATCTTGATTACATGTAATTTAATACAAACGAAAATAGTGATAAGATATTGATAATAACAATTATAAATAACATTCTACTTGAAAATATATAGATATATTAGAACTTCCAATTCTAAAAAAATATTTAAATCGAGAAAGGACCAATTATTGTAACAGAATAATATTTTTAGTAAAATAATTATGTATTTTAATGAGAGTTTAGTTATTTCAAAAGCGGAGACTGCTTCAAACATTCCGGCACCAGTGCATATGATAATGAACAAGAAGGATACATTACAACCTAGTTGTAAAATTCTATTATTACTTTGAATTCAAGTGTTACGGAAAATATGACAGCAGAACAAATGAACATCCGTTTCTGAGCTTTCTTTTTGTATCGGTATTACTTCTGCTCAGGTACTAAATTATAATTTACGAAACTTTTGCAAAGGTACATATGTCATACATATGTCATAATATCTGGATTTCGGCTCACTTTATTTACGAATGTATTTTTAATGAAAGAACTAGTTTCATTTTTAGTACTGTCGAGTATTTTATTTATGGCGAATAAATGATTATTTTTTTTCCTCATGTACAAAACATTTTTACGACCTCACATTTTTAATATTATTTCAAAGTACGATTAGTATGTATCTAGTATTGTTTGTTGTTTTTTTTTAAATCTTTTTTAAATTCTTTACAATATAAATAAACATTAGAGCATTTATAATTTTCCAATAATTTTTATAAACATGACCTTTCAATTATCAAATGGTTCGAAAAACTAAAGAATTAATTCATGCCTAAATGGCACAATAAGCATTTATAATAATTTATAACAATGGAAAATTCACTTGAAGATAATCCTTCAGTTCTGCGAAATGCCTTCGAGTGGCGATTAGTAGCAGAAAATTTTAAGTAGTTCAAGATACCAAGATTGTCGAGGTCCTTTTTGTAAATTTCACATCTTAACGAAAGTTTAGTGCGAACTTTATGATCGTTCGTTGCATAAATGTTATCAACGGGTTTCCATGAAAGTTTTGTACCGTCCCAACGCGTACGTTAATTCTCAGCAAAGTTGAGTTGCGTTACGCTTCCAAAGAAGTTGCACTTTGTTAACGAAACTTCACATTGCTCGTCGATAGAAAATTATCGTATAGGTGTACAAAGTGAGAATATGTTGAAGGCTTGTTGTTGAAGCTTTGAAGTAAGAAAGCTTGTTGTTGATCGTTCAGCTTTCCTCTGGGTTTTTCATATGACGCGGACATTAGTAACAGCTATTGACTGCTTGACTATCTCTGAGTTGATTAAAATGATAGCAACAGTGTTGCGCACAATTTGGGGAAATATAGTTATCATTCTAATTAACGCATGCTACATAGTTTGAATAACATAATATTTTACATGGGAAGCGTAATTTTGAGAAATTAAATATTTATATTCTGATAACCTGAGGCATAAAATAAAATATTTTGGTGCTTTAAATATTGCTTGACAATAAAGCTAAGTCGTGGAAAAAAATAATATACCGCAAGTATTAATAATTCATATTATGATTACATAATAATTGTGTTACGTATTTGTAGTTCAACTTGGAATTCCATGAACTAACTAGAAATAAAATATTTTAAAATAAAGAATGACTTTAATAGAGGGTGACTTTTTAATTATTTTTAATTTTCTTTCTTACCCATCAACAAATTATTTTAAGGGGCCGTAAATTATTCTTTAGACTCTAAAGTTTAGAGGGTCTATTTTCGTTGGTCGAAATGTAGATGCCGACGGAGCCGAGAAACGTTTCCCTTACCGTGCGGTATTCCGTGAAACCAAACATTCTTGCTTCCATTAGTAACAAGTCCGATGTACGGTGAGTCAACATAGTAAAAGACAAGATGAATTGTTGAAATCCAATGACAGAGCATCTACAAATAATTGTTATCAATGGAAAACCTTGAAATACTATATATATAAATGTATGCATATAAAACTATATATTTCAATACATAAAATTGAAAGTATTTTATCGCATTCGTGAATAATTTATTGCGTATCTAACTGCTAATTTACCCATACTCCAATCAACTATGTATATTATTCTCTTTATCTACATACACTCCACCTTCAAGTTATACAGACCACAGTAACTTTTGATATAATGGTGTATTCCTGCCACGTGTCTTATCTTATGAGGAAAGTTCTATACACTTTCGTCATATGAATATCTGCAATTGCTCAACTGTAATTAATGTTTGTTTGAAAAACAAAAATCACTGTGTGCTTTGATATCGATTACCGAGGAAACATGTTAAGAACAAGTTAGTCGGTGGACTTTCCAGAGCAGTATCTATTTGGCGCTATTAAAATAATGTTGTGAAACCCAAATAATATCTGTTCCCAATTTGTATCATTTTCGTATTCACAAAATAAAATTTTGATGCTTGACATAGTGCGTTGAAATTAAAATTGTAACGTTATATCGAGACGATATTTCTGATGGTTGGCTAAATCCTACTCAGCACGAAACATACATTTTTATCTTCTTGGCATATCTGCTTATAGCAATTTTCCTCTTGCAGAATATGAACATGGAAACGTCAATTTGCAATCACTAATTAAATGTCTACGATATTACCGACGAATAATGCATCGTATTCTCAGAGAACATATCTCATCGATATACCTGTTACAAAACGAACTGGGGCTCCGCTGTGTTCAATTTACTAGAATGTTTTGCAGATCGGGTAATCAAATCGTAATTAAAAGTGTATTCCAAGCGGAAATGGAACGCTAGAATTTGCAACGATTAAATGCTTACGAACGCTATCTCACGGTGATCAACTTTTGATCCGTATCAAGCGGTGATTGCGATACAGCGATGCTGCCATAAAAAACTCGTTAACAACTCAATTTACAATCCTTCATTCCAGTTTCTTCCGTTTCTTTTTTTTTACAGGCAAAAGAGAGTGGAAAAATTATATTTAGGAAAAGATCGTTTGACCAGTTGAAGTTCTACAATGAATCTCGAAGAGGAGAATAAATTTATTATAGTATAATTTAAATTGATTTTCAATTCGAACTGAGAGTGAATTTGTTTTTTACATGATTTTATTCTTCATCGCATCTACTGCTTGATAATTAGCGACGGATTTAATTGAATTTCGGTTTAATTAGCGGTACTACATACTATTGTAGAGTTTAGTATCCTTGAGATAGTTGATGGTGTTTTGTACATGTTTCTGGTATATTAGAGCTGTCTCTTGATTCCAGTTGTACTTCCTTCTCCGTAGCTCAAATCTTCTACACTCGTACAGTAGGTGGTCGATTTTAATTTCCTTATTACAGTAGTCGCAGTGGGAGGATCCGTTTTCTTTAGTAGATGTGGATGTGTGATTTTTGAGTGTCTTGTTCTCAATCTAGTTATTATTACTTTTTCTCTGCTGGCCATAACGCTTTAGGATACTGATTGGTAAAAGTCGCGTGTTAAATTATCAGTTAGAAATCAATGAGTATACTCTTTACGTCTCTATTATTGGTTACAATTACAAAGTATGTTTACCGTGTATCTACGTCATGTACATCGATTACTTCACACCAACAATCTGTAATGACTCACTTAACTCGCTTAACTATATTTATTTTAACTACTATCTGTTTTCAGCTACCACTATTCACTTCTTCTATGAATGCATAGGCGTATAAACATTCTGGCAGCAATAACCAGAAAAATGACGCATACATTTACATTAACGATGCAAAGTGTCGTTATTACGAATCCGGGTCTTGTACCTGCTTCGATCAATTAATGCCGTCTCAGCTCTCTATCAAAATCTCGTGACCACAGTGGCCGCTGTCTACAAAAGAAATATTTTTTAGCCAATGCAATACGTCAGGTATCTGATGAACGTGCGAGGTAAAAGAGGGAACCGCAAAGAAGCATCCTGGACTCATCAATCGACTGTCCGAAGCAAATGGAAAATTACTCTTTCGTTTATAGGTTTTCGCGGTTAAGTGGTTGCAGAAGTTAAATAGGAAGCTCTGGTCGCTGGCGAGTGGAATGAAATTCAGAAAATTAAACGCGACCGAAATCACTATTTTTTTATCGTGTTTGGCATCATGAAGACCGGTGGAGTTGGGAAGAGAAGGCGAAGGAACGATATGGACTGAATTGTTCTATTTATTCGAGATCAATCATTCCTTACGAGGAATTTAGGTTTAATTTGGTCTATTAGCAGCAAGGTAAACCGTAAAGTCAATAATACTTTGTGATATTAAGTACACTTATGGTTGTAACGAGGAATTATTTTTTTTCAAAGTGTAATTCTCTCATGTAATATTTAATTTAATTTATATATTTGTTCAAGCAACAAACATATTTCTTTTGGAGTCGTCTTCGGAAGATTTATTGTAAACTCTTACAAAGATTTTGAATGGCTCGCAATAACATAGTCAATCATTTTGTTGAAAATAAAACCATGTAATCAAGATAAATGAGTACAGTAAACTCATTAAAATTCTGCGCGTCAATGTAGATGAGTAAATTGTGCATCGTGATTCATTATATCATATCTTGTATTCGTATAGAACGTAGAATCGTATTAGAGCATCACTTTACCTTCGCATGTTTACTTCAATAATTATGGTTAGTAATCACTGGAAGAATTCCAGAATTTAGAATTAGACTTCGCACACATATTTTCCAAGTCTTAATTATACTAACGGTGCTTGCTGCAATTAGCACAGTTTTCAATTGAGAAAATTAAAAAATTTTATTGTTGTATTCACTAGGAATATTTCTCGATACTTTGAATAACATATTAAATAAAACAATCGAATATATTCGAATATAGAAATAATCATATAATCGCACCAAGATGAAAAGGGCAAAGTTCAACGAAGAAACCTGACCTAAATTGTACAATCTAATCCCGTTGTGAAATAATAATCAAAGTAGACTTAACGGCGTGCTTAACAGTGTGTTTAACTCTGATGAACGACATATTCGTCTACAATAATTTGGGATTATATACACAAGGGATTTCCATGAGTCAGTTAAGCGCGCCGTTTCAATGAATCGATGAAAAACTGCGCCATTACCGTCGGAATCGTAATATTCCTTCCAGTTAATGTTTACAGACAGTAAAATATGTTCTCGCTGGGCAACGTTTCATTTGTTTCTGGGAATTCCCGCGAGACAACGCAACGCGTTCATTTATGACGTCTCAACTTGCCAGTTACACGTCAGCGCATGCGTCAAGGTCATGGTCATTGAACGAGGATAGTGCAATCGGGTGAAGATCGTTAGTATTATTCACGAGCGAACACAACCGATTCTTTCAATGTTAATTAAACGAGAACAGAGTGATCGTATTTGTTATATAATATATAAACGTATCTTATGGTTTTTATAACTGACCAGTACAAATATGAAGAACATGTATAAATATATCTAACTACCCATCTAGATATGAAGTTTTCACCTGAATAAAATAAAAGACTAATATTTTATCTAGAAATATATAACATTATATTCCATTATATAATTCGATAGTAAAGTTTACTTTTGAAAAAGTAATGAAATAAATTTTAGATGATTCGATTTCATTTATATTTAAAAATAAAAATACTTCTGTCGAATATACAGGATATTTCCCAACATGTACCTTTAGCAATCGAGATCACTCAAAAGATTTGCTTTTGTCCACAAGCTACAGCCATTCCTTTTGTGTATTTCGTACTTTCCAATCTGAAACTGAGTCAGTGTAACTGGTTCTCCCCAATTGTTTATACGCAATGTTCGGAAGTTCCACGTTTTCCTTAACGATGGATTAACAGGTCAATCGGATGTCAGTTTCTTAAGTAATTATTTGCGTGAGTTATTGAAAGTTCCACTAGATGTTGTACCGTCGCATGTGATTTATGCATGACGGTTCACCGCCACATTTCAGCTGAATATACCAGACAGTTCTTGAACGAACGATTTTCTAACAGATGGATAGGTCACGCGGGATCTATTGCCTGGCTTGGTCGTTTTCTAGATTTAAATCCGCTGGATATGTTTTTGCAGCCATTTCCAAACATTTATTTACTCAACACTCACTGGTGGTGGCGATACACTTCGTCAACGACGTTTATTTGTTCTGCAAGCCAACTAAAAGTAGGTGTGATATTTTTGAAAAGCTAGTCAGTAATTGTTTTATAAAAATGTGATTTTAATGTCCATGCCCATAACTTCAGTTAGTCCTTTATAAATTAGGTATTGAATAGTTTTACGCATTGTGCCAAAACAGGGTAATGAGCATAAGATTTTCTGACAAATTCGCAGAAGGCCACAGTTGATAAATAATCCTTGAGGACGAAGGGCAGATTAAGAATACTGGTTTTTCATACCTGACCTAGAGTTACGAATAAGATGTCCATAATTAGACTGGCGTCAGAATGACTGCTTGGGAGTACAATTACTTTGAAGGTACCTGCCATACCTGTGCGTCAGCAATATCGGACCAAAAGTAATCGATTCTGCCTTGGAAACGGTGAAAGTAACCGACCCTTACCTTAAGTGCTCAATGACGAGCTTGTAACAAAAAAGAAAACAATTATAGTATTACTGGCAGCTGTACAGAAAAGTAGGTAAACATATAAACAGCTAGCTATCAGCACTTGAATGGAAACAAACATTCATTTTATTATTTGTTCAAAAGGTAACTTCGTCATAGTGTACAATTTTTAAACTAAAGAATTTTAAGAACTACTACAAAAATTAATTCTGAAAGTCAAATGTCAAAGTAAATAAATTTGAATGAAATTCTTAAATTTCGATGAAGTTACATAAACAAACAGCACAATAAATGTTTGATTATGGAGTTTCCAATTGTCTGTAAACAAAATTAAATTCCAACAGAAATTATCAAGAGTACTTTCTTGGCAGTCAACGTGTTAAACGTTTTTATTTATACAACTACGTCCGCACTTGCCGATGAATACTGAATTCTGTCTGGTTCTTGGGTTTTTCCGGGCTTTTATATTGCTTGGAGGATGAGTGATGTTAAGGACAGCGGTCAAAGGAAAATACAAATAAGAAATGGTACGAAGTACAGGATGAGTGAGGAACTAGGGACCGAGATTAGGATGTTTGGTTGAGGACGAGTCTATGGTCTTTGTCATGTTTGTGATTAGTTGCGTTGATCATCCAACAATATATAAAAATGTAGTTCTAAAAAATATAAAATTCCTAAAGAATCTTTCTTTAGTTTAACAAATTTTTGTCCAGGGGATCTCACCTAAAGGTAAGTAGCTCTAGCTGTCCAAAAGCATCAACGTCATTCTCATCAAAGACTCCATATCAAGGCCAGTGTTTGATCACGTGGTCAATGCCTCCCTGTTACGCACGGATTAATCGCATAAACTAGATGCCCCGTCGTCGGGAGTTCCATCTATAGAACGTTTCCCGGCGCTATCCAGACGTAGATATAAATACGTTCTTTTATTTCCCTGGAGAGGTCCGAGAGGATGCTGAAACGCGACGCGGCGCTTCGAAAATGTAGTCCTCTCACGATCAGACCAGTTCTCTAAGAGGTGATCACCGGCTGCTTCGGATTAATCCCTTCCCTCGTTGGCTGCCTCCACCCCCTTCCTACGCCATCCGAGGAACTGATGACACGTCTAGAAGGAGACGACACGCACAGGTCTTCTTTCTCGCGCCTTCCACCTCCTTGGGCCGGATCCTTTCAAGCTGCCTGGCGTAGATTAACTTTTGATACGAGACCTCGCAGTCTCCGAGCGAGCCTCGATTCGTACGCGCTGGCTGAGACACGTCCTCGTCATCGCCGTTGTCGCGCTACCGATTATCAAATCTCTATTAGCGACAGCGAATCACTCGTAAAACGAAACTTTACTGTCCGCTTTCTCGGCCGCGTCTCAGGGAGCCCCGAAGGCGCCGCGACGGAAGCCAGCGAAGGATAAAGGGCGGAGAACCGGAAGAACAGGGTGGAAATAAACGGGCAAACGTGAGTGCAAAGTAATCGTTAATCTTGTTGCCGGGGCTAGAAGCGTGGGAAGTGCGAGTTTAATCTAAATTATGGAAAACGCTTTGCATCTCCAGCAGGCGCTTTAGGGCTTCTCGCCCGCGCGCGTAAAGCGCACCGCCAACGCGCCGTTTTATCGCCGATTTTGAGGCGGACGTGATGGCAGTCGGATGAAAATCGAGTGGTATTTCCAGGCGAGAGACGAAACTCTGATACAGAGATTGCTGTAGCTTTATCTGTAACTCTGATAAGTGTCTCACTTGTCGAGTGGTGAAACCGAGTAGCTTAATGACGAAATGCACTGTGGTCTTCAAGTAATAAATATTGACCAGGTGATTTTGATTCGATTATTTTGGAATAATAAATATTGAGTGGTCTGGTGATTTGTTTTTATTCCACTATGGAATCTGCTGTACCTATTTATCTATTGTACCTATGATTGAGAATAAGGATTTTGTGACAGGTTTATTGCTCCTAACACATTCTGCGCGAACAGTTTAATTTAAAAAGGTATTGATGCGTAGATGTACAATTTCAATGATGGAAAATATAGAGAATATTAATATCAATATTCGCTCGAATGATATCATTTTTCTCAAAATTTTATCCACATTTTAGGTGGATGCTCGTAATATAAATAAAATACTATAAAAAAGCATTGATTTTTTGCTATTTTTGAAAAGCAGTATTATATTTAAAATCTCTCTTGCCTCCTATTGCAACTTATGGTACGCTCGATTCCATCGCTGTAGGCGATTCAGTGGTAACCCGTTTATGTCACAAAAGGACGTTTGTTGCCACTCTAAGAAACGAGAAGGTGATCGATGAAACACAATGTCGGTTTGCATTATGTTCGATGCGAAATGTAGAGCCGCGCGGCAACAAACATGATGAATTATTCGAAGTTTATGCGAATTTATATAGAGTTACCACCTTTTTTGTTATCGTGTTCGTTTCGAGCGACGGTGATCAATTGTCGCGGGGTATCGTTGCGTTTAACCGGTGCGAACTCATTTTTAATTCCTTGCTTCGAGAATAATTTATGGATACCTGCAGTGAGATAGACGTACAATGAGACTCCCGAAATGACTTGTCAAAGAATATGACGCACGCGTGGGTACCCTTTTGTTTCTCTAAATATTTTACCGATTTTTTGGATACATACAATGAAATAGAACGAAATTTATTTGCGAGGAATAGTTATTTTTCTACAGATTTGAGTTTCAATATGAGTTTAATCGATGAATTAATGTTAATTTTTCTTGTCGTAAAAGCATTATGAGAAACCTGTTTATTAATCGGCAACGTCTCTGTCGAAATTGAAGGTTCCCATATGGGTGACTTCATATATATTCTAAAAATTAACACAAACATGATAAAAAATCTTGAATTCCAGTGTGGGCATAACATTAAAAATAGCACTTGTATAAGTAGGAGCGCAAAAAATATAAATGCTTAATAAAGGCTAAATAACAAGACACTTTTAACGAAAGAATTCGGTCACCGTTAATTATGTAGTGTTATTACAGAAAATATAATTGTAATAGGTTCTAGTACTGATTAATTCGACAAAATCTAAAATCCTTACGAGAAGTTCAATGTTGATATTTTTAATTAAAATATTGATATCCTTTCAATGTAAAATCTGCAAAAATTGTAAATAAATAAAAGAAATTGCAGAACCGCGTATTCGAGCAACGCGATTTTAATAACTTTTGCTCAGCCAGGAAATAGCTGGAAGAATAATGGCGAAACCCAATTATCGAATAACAACGACGCGAACATTTTTCCAGTGATACAAGTTTATTGAAACAACAAATCAGCGAACGTTGGGTTTTAAAAATTACGTTATACATTCGTGGGGGAGGCGCGGAGCGATAAATTATTTAAAAAGCCGTTACGTGTATTATAATGGATGCCTTTCACGCTGCTCTCCTCTCGAGGAATTCTGATAAAGGACGAGAAGAATTGTCCTCGGGCGAATTCCCGTCTCCGACAAGAGTTACAATTAATTGCTATCTACACGCAATAAATTGCCAGGGAGGGCGCGCGAGGAACGATGATAATGTAAAAGCTTTGCGTGGCCTATCTTCTTGAATCGTCGGTCATTGTATCGTCCAGAAGAGTTGAAAACTTACTTTTAAAATTATTGCAACCTCCACACCTGCAGAGTCCGGTGGCGTTCCTCCCTAGACTGCGCAACAAATTCCGGATAAGGGATTTCTGTATGTGTGACTGTCTAAAATGTTTTTACAGGCGAAGATAACACAGTTACTTTATCAGGCTAATTTTGGTATTGGGTATATGAAGGTTTTATAAATAAGTGTAAGATAGTTAAGATGTCAAATTAACTCTGTTTGATTTTAATGGAACTTACTAACCTTACAAAAATATTTTTAGAGTGAATAAAAGTAGGCGTGAACCTTTGTGTTATTGAGTTTGTAACGTTATTTGAAATATTTAAATTATAAAACCATATGCTTCACTTATTTTGCCACGCCATTGCAAATTCACCTGGAGGATTTAAGCATTTGAAATCCAACAGTATAACCACCAGCAGGAGTTATTGGCCAGCTTTTGTGCAATAATAACAAAGAAATTTAAGAGCCACGATTTGGGCAACCTTCTCCACACTAGTTTTCACGTAATAAAATTCACAAAACGTCCGAAGCTTTGCCGTGTCCAGACTAGAATGCCCCTTAATCCTCGTGGGGCGAGGACACTTCGAGCTAAGCAACGTTGGCTTCAACGCTTTATAGGTGGGCGTAAAAATTTACGTCCAACCTGGTCGCGGGGAACGGTTTTCCCGTTTAAGTCAAGCTTTACAGCGGCTTTTCGAACTCGTGCCAGGTAGCGCGCGACGTACACAAGTTTTATCGTCGATACGCCGGAAGCGAAAGAGCAAGGAGACCCCAAATTGACGCGTAACAAGTCGACCGCGCCGAATCTCATTCGTACGCCGTTGCAGCGAAGCGGCTTTGTCTCGGATGGAAAATTAAATTCAAACTTTCCGCTGGCTTGAACCCTCTCCCCCTTTCTCCTCAGCCTTCGTGGAAATTTCGTGAACGCGATAGCGAAGAAACAATCGTCCTATCTTTCTTCCGTGCCATGGTACACGGTGAATTCGATATAATCTCTTTCTTTCTCCGTGTGGCCTCGGCTCGCGGCAACTTTATCGCGTTAGAGAAGTTCGTTCATTTGCAAAAAGAGCCCGGGGAACGTTTACGTATTGGTTAGGAAGAACGTGTACTCTCGATGCTGGTATTGTATCGTTTCTCCTACGTGGGTCATGTATGTAGAACATCGATTTAAGGAGAAACGACATCTTTCGGGTTGAAAAAAAGCGCTGATAATTGGGAATATATATATTTAAGGGTGGTAATGTAGAACACTCAGTCGATAAGAGAAATCGCTCTGATGGCAATGTAGAACACTCTGTTGATAAATTCTTTTCATCAGAGTTCTACCTTACCAAGTTTTGCTAAAGAAACGCAATGCATTATCGACTATCCTCTTTCTTACTAACCGGACTTCAAGAATTTTTTATAACAATGTCATACGTCCGATAAAATGAACTCTATTTCTATGGATAAAGCGTATAATAAACTTTCAAACAAATATCTTCACGTTTACGTTAGACGCAAGGAAACAAAGTAGTGTTGTTTGCCTCTGTATCATAAAGAATTGGAAACTTTTCAGTGACAATCTCAATAATGGCATTGTCGAACGTAGAATAAGAACAATTACACATTTCCTAACGCAATTAACCGCATGTCTTGGGCAGAACGGAAACTCTTGTAGCAACGGAACGAGTTTCCAGAACTTCACTCCGTTATGTCGCCTCCATCGCGTACCAGTAAAAATTGTATTGCGTTTTTCTGGGTTTTTGTTCAAACTAACTTCTGGATGGCGCAAACATAAGCATAACCTAGTAGTGAATGTACCAGAGAACTGAGTTTTGCTTATGGTTTTGAAAAATATTTTATGGAGACATTAGAATTATTGTGTTGAAGTTTGCCTGAAGATGTCACGATTCCTGAGTCGTTTCACTAGGTTTCTCAACTCGTACAAGCAACGATTTATAAACTCTTGCGTAACATGTAACTAAAGAAGACTGGTTTTACTTCTTCAGGAATGGATGACGTATAGTAAACAAGCTGCAGTGCATGCAGTATGCATTTGGAGTTCGCGAAAGTTGTGGAGAAGTGTCCAGACACAAAAGGTCTTGTTTTCCCCTCTAAAATTTCGATTGTTTATTATCTGCACAGTATTGTAGCATCTTTACTGACTTACTTAATTTCTTCTTAATTTTCAATGGAAATAATGTATCGGTATTGTAGTCTCATAATTCGTGTCTTATAGTAAAATCCTAGATCATCACCTTGCAGCCACTATGTTAGTAATTGCTTTTATGTTAATATCTTATTCATGTTTTCAAAGTCAAGACCAGCTGTCATGGTTGGATGAAAGTTTCAGATAATTTCAAGACTCCAGGTAGCTGAGGAATCGCTAATATACCTGACCCTAGCTAAAATTGCTCACCTGCTCTAAACACTCCAATCTCAACACTCCCCTTTAGGAAGCTCTAACCTTCCTTTATGACTTCATATCTTCGACGAGGATTGCTAAACCCTTGTTTTCGTAAATACAAAATCATGCTGATGGTGATACATCCAGCAAATTAGTGGCTAAAGTGTTCTCCGTGGATTTCCATACTACATCTCACACGACGTACAACTTTGGGGTTGTTTGAAATCTAGAGCAAGATTGCACATCCTTGGTTAGGCCACTAACGAGTATTTCATAGCAAGAAGTCGCTAGACTACACCCTGAAAGCTTCGAATATTTTATCCACACAGGAATAATCAGTAAAGAACTCGAAGCTTCGCAAGTCCAATTAATAAGTACACCGGGGCGCAGGAATAATTAGCAATTGGCATTCGGACTTACTGCTTCGCCAAGTATGCAATTTCACGCGCTTTGACGACCTTCGATATCATTTTACGGAATGATTCAGCATTTCCCGATCATTGGAACGTAAATCCTGCTTACGAGTGATGCTGCAAGTTGTCGTGTCAAACGATAGCGCGGCTATGCTCATCCGAATAGCTTGAAACGATACTAATGAACGGTTTAATAAAAGTAAGCGTGTATCGTAACGACTGCACCGTGAAATGTTGTAATTCTCAAAGGTATTTATTATTTCACACTTCGTTTATCGTTGTTTCGATCCGCGAGCTTAAATCAGACCTTCGCCAACTCTAACGAACTCTGAGCGCGTTATCAGAGCCATTTTAATTTACCGTCGACTAGTTATCCAACGGACATGTTATAGAATATTGGAACTATACACAAAGGATGTCGTTTTTGTATTTTTTATTTAATTTGTTTTGGTTGATTGTGACAAATCTTAAAACTAAAATTTCACTTATCAAATATTGTAACACCCAATCAGTGTGAAATGTTGCAAACATGTTCGGTTGAAGCATACGAATTATTAACTGATGCATTACGAAGTATAACATAGTAAACACAATTATTAAAGCAAACCTCATATGTTCTTTCCAAACTACAAATTTTTTAAGCATATCACAAAATGAATTTCCTTTGCGTTTCATGAAGTATCTGTGTGTCGAGACTCGGTATATAAAACCATTATCACTTTATGGCAAGATTGATGCAAAGATACTCTATGAGATGCAAAGTGACCTCATCTTCCATTCAGTATAATTTTTCATCTTAAGGTAATCTCATCTTCTATTCCCCGTAAGTGTCTTTTTGAAAAAACAAACAAATATTTACAATGAAATATGTATATTAGCATAAAGACATTGTTTATCGACTGGTATCTTTGTTTGCAGGATCAGTGGATCACAGGATTACAGTTTTCATCGAGGATCGGTAACGATGCGTTTCACGACGTTGATATCAGCGTTGAGCCTGTGTGTCCTTTGCATCCTTATCGATCGTACCAGCGGGTTCAGTAGGATTCTGGATAAGGATATCATCTACTCCCCGGAACAAGTAGAGTACATCCAACTATCCACTGCGAGATGTCCTGATAACACGATCCTGTGGCTGGGTGACCGTCGGTGTTACAGAGAGGGTGAACAAGGTCCCTGCAACATCGGGCGAGTGCTGGTCTTGCATCCGCTCTATCTGAAACCTTTCTGCAAGGATGTAGCGTTGGAGTGAAACGATTATCGTACAAGATGTTTTTTATCGACTGCGTGCAACTCTGCCAAAGATGGCAGCACGTATACAAAACTACTGTGTGCTCAATCAAGAAATTATTATTATTAATTTTAGAATAATGAAAATTGCGTCCCACCGTTTCGTCGTTATCATATTTAATTATTTAATGGCATTCTTTTTGTTTTCATTAAAAAAGAATCGATTCATTCTGTTATACGATTGATTCCTATTTAGCTATATTGTTTAAATTTCGTGTAGATTAATTTCAAATGGCGCCAAGTACTTACGTTTGAAAACTTGACTCTTGTGTTGTGAATTTAGAGGAATCTGAAAGACCTCGACGTTCTGGAATTGTTCTAGGTTTCGTTATAATGTTTTTAAAAGACGCTTTGTTAAGACTTGAGTAAATGATTTCATCAAATATAGGTAATAAATTCGCAATGCTTATATTTTCTATTTAGTTGCTTTTTTCAATTTTAATTTAGCGTAAATTCGAATACGTTTCTTATTTAAAACGTGCACAACTAATATTATTATAATGAATAGTTGAAAACGACTTTATACTTAGGTGATATTCGAATGTAAATACAAAAGTGACGGAATAAAAACTGTTCAGCTGATAAAAGTTATAAACACAGAATAGAACTGTTTGGGTAAATCAACTATAAAAATCACTTTCACTTATTATTAATTTTACTTATATCCTTCAATGTTTTTGAGTTTTTCATTTAATTTTGAATCAGCTTTTAATAAATTAATCGAAATGCAAAATAAATAAAAGAATTTTATTACTAAATAAAATAAGCGGTTAAGTGAAAAAGTTCTACTGTTTTCAAGTAACTTGAACCGTTTTTAGGGGTCAGACGCGCAACTTCAGAACCCACATCTATGTAAATATTTCTTATTTTGTGTACGATCTTTATTTATTATCATCTTGTACGAGGTAATATCAGTATTAATAACAGTTACGGAATGCTCATATACTCGTTATGACTTACTGAAGTCTGTGAAATGTTTAAATTATCTCACCAATGTAGATTTATAATGTTTAATTAAACCATAACAATTTGCGTATCTTCAGTACTGTATTTATTATGTATCATTTCAGTGTCTTATATAATAGAATTAGAGCGATATCACTAACATTTGTTACGAATGAATTAAAATTTCTGTTGAATAATCTCAGAGTTTCATTCTTCATTCGCTCATAGTATAATACATCAACTCACACTACGATTATCAGGAATTCGCAACATACATCTTCTAAACTTCCGAATGATTTAATGTGGCCCTCGATAAGGTACGATACTCTCTAGAGACTCAGCAACGTAGAACCCCTTCTGGACGAAGATTTTATCAACAGAGTATTCTATCTTACGAGTTCTGCCAACACAGTACTCTACTTTAACGACAGAATGCTCTTTCTTACCGATCAAATACTCTCAATCTTGCTTAAATTGTGTACTTTTAATATAAATTCTGGAAATGATTATTCTGCTTAGTAGGAATTATTTTGTACCATCTCACGTATTTGTTTAGTCCTACGTAGAAGAGTCAGACTGATGATACTACCATTTCATTACTCTCAAAGTTTAATCCACGATCTATTTCTAGTTATATAACAAATGATATCAGGTAGATCCTAAGAGTATTCCAATCACTAATAGTTATCTCGAACCTTCCTCAACCCTGTCTTACTTGTTTGCGTAGCCATTTCGTGTCGAGAATAACAAGGTATCTATTAACTCTATTTTAAGAATGAGATTGCTACCCGGTAATAGGCTCGATAACCTCGTCGGATTTTCGATCTTCAATCTGGTGCGTGTACAAACAAGGTACAATCGAGTTTACTTTGTAGAATCCCTTGGCGCACTTCTGCATCGAGGGACATCAATACTCCTCGCCGTGATACAACTTGGTCGATATGTACTCTATTCTGTTCCAGCGTTAATTGCTTGTTTACGGCGGTGGAATAATTTTCAATCGATCCGGGAAACTAAGTGCGATTAGTAAACAAATCTATGGTTCCTCTCAGCGAATAAAAGTAGATTGAGAACTTTCTAACTACGATCATTGATTGAGAATTGAACAGCCTGATTACGAAGTTTGTGGTCAATTGTAAACTTTAATGAATTCATACTTGATAGAATCATTGCTACATTGTTAATAGTATTTAAATATTTGATTCCTGATTCTTATTGTTTTCCGTTTTGGTTTACAAAACTTGAGCTTATCACTATATAACTAAATATTTTGGTACTACTTATTTACAGGCTTCTTCTTTCAATTCAATTAATTGTATATCTATACTTTTGTCGTTAAAACAAAAACAGTTGATACTAGATGATAGATAGTGGTACTTGGCAGCACAACTATTGAATAATTTAAAATATAAGTGGTAAAATATTCTGCAAAAATTTTTCCACAATCATAAACTCAAGTTGAAAAGTTTATGCAAATGTTGAAAATTTCGCGAACGTGAGAGAATAAGAACGAACATCTCTTGAAGATTACACAATTCTATTTTACTGCGCGCACTTAAATCACGTACTGCTGTACGTCATTCAATCCTCCGAATCCCTAAAACCCTACCAGAGCTTACGAAGACGTTTGGAATACGTTCCGCACCTCCGGTCACTGTCATTTAAATCTTTGGATTAAAAGGTGCGACAAGAAAGCCTGAAGACATTCCTCGTTTGCTTCGCACGAGGACCGATTTTCACGAGGTGCCTCATCCATTCGACTTTCCGCATTCGTGCTTTCCCCGACGAAATTTACTTTCAAAAAAGCGCTAAGTCTCTCGGGAATTTGCTGTTCACGTTTGACTTGAAATAACTGTAAGCCGTTTTAGGATTGTAAAAAGCTGTGGTTTAAGGTGGACAGCGAGCTGGCAACGTAACTCAGAGTGCTTCTTCACGGAATCCAGTCTGGAGTCCAAAAAGTGGAATATTTGAGATTTTTTAGATGAAAGAACTAAATATTTTAAATTTTGTGTGTATGTTCACTTTTATTTGGATAAAATACATATTAAATCCTAATTTATTTAATATTTTCCTAAAAATTATTGAATTTGTAACACATTACTTTCAAGCCTTATTGCTTTCTCGAGTATCTAAATTTCTTAAATACTTTTGAAAATTCTTCAGGATGAACATTATTCGCAACATAGTTTAGTATTCTACATTTTCTCGATTGAAAGTCTACGGAACCTGAAGGATTCCATTACAGTGTCATCGTTCGAGTAATTTATTAAATATTTGTTATTCGGTAAAAATGCGAAGTGGTCGTCAATCATAACGATGCGGAGTGTTCCGGCTGGATCGATTATTAAAGAGCTGAAAATGAAATAAATCTTTGCGTATAAAGATCCGTGGAAAGGAGAGACGAAGCCCTGGCGTCCGCAATGCGATCGTTTGTCACGAAATCCTGTCGTCAAGCTGCTTTTTGTGTCCGAGCGAAGACGACGATAACACGAGGCTCAATTCGCTGGATTTGATTTAACAACGGAAACTTAGCCACCGTTCACGAAGCTGCTATGATGTCCTCCGTTTAGGTGATTCTATGGTTAATAAATTAGGTATTCTGAGAAAAATAATTGTAAGACATGAAATGTATACAAATAATTATTAACTGCTTGGAACACACGATTCAATGTAAATTAAACGATATTCTTGCAATTATTTTCTTAAAAACGAAAAGGGACATTGACCATTTATATTCATGATATACCCAAATATTCCAAAATTTCATTTTAATGTCATCGATACATTTTGGGAAAACGAATACAATGTATTCGCAGAAAGTGCCAGTTACTTTTGAAAAAATAAATCGAAACCGTACAATATCAATTTCTCATACGAGACTGCGTTTTCGACTGGGCTGACGAGTCCAATACAGATTATTTCTATCTGTGTCGGTATACGTAAACATTTACGATGGTATGGTATTATCTGCTTTAATTTGCTCTGATTTATTGAAAGATAGTAAGATGGACAGAATTCAAGCAATACTGTACCAGCGTTAATATTAACAAACATCAACACGAATGGAAATAGTGAATAATGGAGCGACTATTGAATCCCATGCTTACCCAATGAATTTTTAAAACTGTTTTCCTCGGAAACGGTGCCTTTGGTGGCGATATTTCAATATAAATTTTCAATTCGTGCTACATGTGGAATTCCATTTTTTAGGTGTGCTACCAGATTGAATTGTTTACATATCCTACCCTGCTTTTTAAAACAAAAAATACTATTTTTGAATGCCAGTTATCGTATTCAAGTATGTATATTGTCAGTAACATCACATTAGAATTATAAGACGGTATTCGTTGTCACTTTAAAACGATTAGTTATCATTATTATATATTATTCTCGACATAGATGACTACTGTTAATGATGTAGTATTATATCGAAGACATGATATTGTTACATATCAGTTTAATGGGATTAGATATTATTAATCGATGTTACAAATTGAATACACTTCATAATCAATATGCAACATGCAATATATTACATTGATAAATTATTATACCCTCATTAAAGTCATACTAAACTGCTGACGTGTTACTATTACGTGTCCACATTCCAACTTATAAGGGAATGTGTGTCTACAAAAAAATATTAGTCGACTGATAGTCTCCATAAACGATCCCTCGAATAGCCCTCTACGTTAAGATCTTGCGCCCCAGCCCAAAAGCTTTTACCTAATAAATATTATACTCACAGCCTGAGAAGGCATCTACTACCACAAGTCGATCTATTCGAATAACAGAACATTCATACCATGATATTCATTCACTGGGTGTCGCAAGATACAAAAAATGCAGTTCAAAGAACTCTCACTACCGAACCAGGACCATTGCTCCACTCACAATCAGCTTTCTCCCAAATTGTAGAATTTCTATAATATCAAATACGCAACATTAAAAACTGTGGTCATTTGTGACCCAGAGCCTCAGTCCACTGTTATTTTGCCAAATAATTTCCTGTTGCCGCGGGCCGCTTGAAAAATTCATGTCTCAGCGCTGATCAGAGGCAATGGCAACCCTTTCAAGGGAAGAAGATCCGTCGACGCAGTATACCGGATCCCCCGGCCGGGTAAACCGTGATTTATTTTAAAATTGCGCGCGGGACCCGGCACACGGGACGCGAAACGTGCCGGTTCAGAAGCCTGGCGGTTTCCATCGCCGTTTTCATCTTCCTCTTCGATCGGTATCTCCCGAGCTGTCATACGTTTCCTCGCGTTATGAGCACCGTAGTAGACAGTTCGTCGCGCTGGAAGTTACCCCCAGCTTCCTAGGCGAGAGCTGCCGAGTCGCCGACAAAACGGTTGTCCGTGTCAAGCACTTATGCGCTTCTTTTTTGCTAAATACATTTCAATATCCGACGTAGGAGTAGTCCTCTCGAACGCGACACTTCGCGCCCGGAAGATATAGCCGCGGATACGAGACGGGATGAAGGAGTAGCGGGCGGAAAGGGGTGAAAAGGGCGACAGAAGCTGCAATATTCTTGGCTCGCATTGTACGTGTCCCATAAGTTGGCAGGCGAGCTCCCTCTCAGCGACAGCTTGACAGAACATACGCTCCGTCCCGCTCGAATCCTTTCGTCCTTCCTTTCTCAACGTCTAACCCCAACTTTCACCTCGTCTCTGTCATGTGTCGCCCCTGTCTCTCTCTTTTGTGCCACCTCCCTCGCGTGAAAATAAAAGTTTATAAGTCAAACAATCAGATTATGTGCTTGCCAAATCGTCGAAGCTCGGACGACTTCCGCCCGAGCTTAATGTCATCGTCGTATCTGTAAAACTTCATCCCTCTGTGTCTTCACTTAAAGGAATCGTTTGTTTTTGCGATGCATTTTGGTTTATTTTGTTAATAATATAAGTTTAATAAATTTAATTTTAATTAAATCGATTCTTCGACTTCTGTTCCAAGTGAAAATCGCAATCTACCCTCGCTTAAAGTGTTTAAAGCGTTCCGAAGTTCACATTTAAGGAGGAGAAACGAAATGGCCACTGTTACCGCGTTCTTTCTGATGAGAAAAGTGAATGGGACGCTGACCGTGAACGAAATAGAGCTACAGCCAACGTCCCAGGCACGTCCGGCAGCTATAAATACGATCCTGCTCTGAGAGTAGCTCGGAATGATATTTTAGGGATCCAAAGTTAGTACAATTAACTGTTTGAAAACTTCTAAAACAATATCACATTTTATTTTATTAATTTAACAGTCTGTTATATAGTGATGAAGGTGATTCCATTTCAACAATTCTCAGCGTTGACTTATCAATAACAGAGGTAGTGCTATTAATCATCCAATTTTCAAGAATATTTCTCTAGCAATCAACGTGTTAAGGCAACTTGGATGGAATTCAAACTTGATTGCTAGAAGAGGACAACGAATGATATACAATTGCTTGAAGTTATATCAGTCTAGATTTGCTTTTACTGTTGCTGAATAGTAGAAAAAGAGACAGTGCAGAGAGTAAGTTCACAGTATCCCTAACACAGATTTATTAAAGAGTCAAATGCAGTAGTATATTCTTCTGTGAACGAGAAGCGCAGTAAATCTTCGCATAGTGCTCGAAAATCAGTCCTGGCAATTGTCAATAAGTGAAGCACCTGTATAGAAGCTTCATAAAAATTGATCAAGCGCAAACGAACAAGCCGAAGAAGACTGTAAACAGGATACAATGGAAGAAAGTTGAGTTTCCTTAACTGCTTCTCGAGTCTACCCATTATTCAAGCCCAATGGTGGGGATATTTCCGTCTCAAGTATCCCTAACGCAGATTTATTCAACGAGCGGTGTCGGTACCGCATTTCTTGTGTGCTAACTCTCCCGCGCGATCGAAATCGGTTGTGTGATAAAAGTTTGCAAGACACCCGTTCACGTATGCGAATGGTATCCACGATTGTGTGTGTCCCTGCTCGGCCACGTTGACTGAAGGCGCGGAAAGCAGAAAACGTGTCGGCGGGAAAACGAGTAAAGAACACGACTCGAGGACCGACGAGGAATGATCGCGTTGCGAGGGTGTCGTGGACGAGCGGCACCAGGGGTGGGACGGGAGGGGTGCTAGAGGACGAGAAAAGTGGAGACCACGTGCAGAAATAACGTTCGTGTTTTTGATTTGAAGCACGTAACCGAACCACATTGAAATCAGATAGGGGCGCGAGAGAGGACGCTAAACTGGCTCTGAGGCTCCAGCAAGCTTACTACGGGAATACCTAAACCGGGATACCGGGCACAGGAGGTGGAAAGGGTGGGTGGAGGGTGCTGGAAACGCGTTAGGCGGCCAAGGCAGCCGGAGACCGAGTTGTGGGTGGGGAAAAGAAGGTGCGACCGAGGGAAGACAGGCACGACGGGATGCAAGGGGGTGGGCCAGACGCTTCACAACGGGTGAAACGTGCCACTTTCCACGGATTTTCGAATAAATCGGTGGCGCGCAGAGTACGCGCCGTTCCGGTATAACGGAGTCCTTGCTTTGATTCTGACTTTCTGAACCCCTCTGGATTCGTGTTCCGTAATCCGTACGGGCCTGGCGCTCTCGGGACCCGGGAAACGCCGGCGCGAGAGTTTGTCGCCCCTTCTCGAAGCTTTTGAAAAATCTGCACCCCCGCATTTGAAATAAAAGTACAGTCACACGGTAGGTCCTCGACTTTAGGATAGTTTGAATTGATATTTTTTCAGGAAAATTCAGAACCGTCGACGTGCGTTTTGAGTCCATATCTAGCGCTAGTATCAATCCAACGTTCGTTTTTCTGACAAATAAAATTTGCACCGTTTTGTTTTCGTTTCAAGTGTTTTGCATATGTCAATTATGAATAGTAATAGTATTATAAGCGCATCGATTAAAATGGAACCTTAAGATGACGTCATGTAAAACATTCTCCGAGAATAAACTTGTGGTATATTGTTTAATTACGATACGAACTTTTAGACATTGAGGAACATATTTATGTTAAAAATCAAAATTTAGACTATTCTAATATGTGATAATGTGTGAAACAGTCATGGATATGAATGTAGTTCTCAAAGTGGTGGGAGTCTGAATCCGCACTGTTCGAAGCGATGAAAGTTCAATGTATGTTGTACGAGAGATAAATTTGTTCCGCGTACACGGTTCGAAAGTTGAGAAGATTCCATATCCGTGGAGTTCGACGGGTGGGAAGATTATGTCTTTGAAACTAAGTCAGAATCGTATCAGAGCTCTAATTCTACCTACAAGATCAGCTTGGAGAGGACGATGTGTAGATGAGAGCAGAAGGAGCGTCATTAGTAATCGAGGGCAGTTATTCGATCGTAGAACATTTTCAATCTGCTCACTGAATCTACACGAATATATTTATAATATTAATATGAAACAAGTATGGATACTGATATGAGAAATAAATGTTTCCACCTGAAACTTGGCTAGGTAATTGTTATATCTGTAAATACAAGATTATGAAATTAATTATTGTAAAAGGAGAAAGAATAAAAAGTAAACACGTAAAATTACATAGAAAACATAACCCAGTATAACGTATTGCAAGTGTTACATTTTCTCTCGACGACCATTCATAGTATCCTAATTGCAGCCAGACATGTGATATTGATATCCATTCTGTGTGTCTCAGTAATGAGTGATGGAACAGCGCGATATTCTGGTAATTAAATATTCAGCGCCACTCTATAATCATTATCAACGTCGATGTTGTTCATAGATGTTCATAAATTCTAGGATTACACAAACACAATTCATTAGCATTTTGGTAGAGGTTTTGGTAACTAAATATTAAACGAACTCATTTGTTCCATTGTTTATATGTATGTCTACAGTGTATTTCTAATGAAATTTCCTTTTTTTGAAATTATAAATTCAAGTTTCCCGAAACCTGGTTGAAAGGTGTCCACAACTAATTCATTCGCTTCATTAGAAATGCCAACTAATTCACTCGCGTGAAAATAAACCAGAATACTTTCTTCTCGACAAACGGAATAAAAATGTGCAAAACTGATGTCACTCTTCTGTCGTCGGGTAGGGTGCACGAAAAGCAACGAAAATGAGCGACGGTAGGACGAGCGCGAACACTTGTTTCCTCTTTCGACGAGTTTTCCTAACCGGGTAGTTCAAAAACTGCTCTCGCAGAGCTCGAGCCTAATATCTTTCACCTTTGTTTTCTCCCCGAGTTCGTTTCGCCGCTTTCTCCCTCGGCAGTTTGCGCTGGGTGCTCGATTCTGTCTCTTTTCTTCGCCTCGGCGCCTCTTTCCTGTACCTTCGAACGCGCGTTGCGCCATATTTCAAACGTCATATTAGCAAGGACCATGCGTCTTCCACGGGTAAAATGTCTATGCTAGCGGCAGGCTTGCCGCCACTACATCACATAGCTGGCCTCCCTCTTGGCGTCCTGGTATCGTGTCACCTTGCCAGCTCGCCACCAATTACACATTAATGCGACGTCGCGTTATCCGGGACGATGTGTGAAATGGAAGAGGGAGAGTGTACGGAGGAAGGAGTCATCCCACGGGAGTACACCCTCCTGCGATCCATACCATCGAATTAACCTACTTTTGCACGTCAGAAAGATTCGATCAGCACCCATCATTCGATGGTTGAAAACTGGAAACTGAAGAACATGAGACAGATAAGGTGGAAGAAGTTACTATATCAGTTGACACTGTCGATGAAAATCGTTTTAAGTTTGAAGCAAACTATGCCAGTAGTGGTTTTAATATTCCAGTCCAAGTATATTAAATCCCTGCATGTCTAAACATTTTCAATTCATGTTTTTGGAGTCGTGTTTAATTATAACGGGGTATTTGGGACAATATTCTTGCGCTCTTCTGTTTACTTAGTATATTTGGGACGTTTTTATCAGTAGTGTCAGATGTGTCAATAATCTAATCTATAAAAATATAAAATTAAAGACTTAACATAATGACTAAATATAATGTAATACTTAATCAATTTAAAATCGCACGTTTTTGTTTACACTGTTTCATGTTTCAGTTATATCTTTAAGAAATTTGATCATGAATATTAATTGGAAATGTTAGTGATTATTTTCATGTTATATTATTTGAAATAAATAAAAAATTAAACGTAAATGTTTGTACGAGAGTCTCTGAAGAGGTCAAAGTACAAGAACAGTTTTGAATTTCATTTATCGTTGTGATAGGTGTCTTACAAGACTAATATGTCTGGCTGTCGACAGATGGCACGTTGAAACAAGAATTTCTCGCAAGTATTCGAACTAGTACTCTTTCCTATATATATAGCCTTGAGCGATCGACAGTCGTACTGCTTCGGCAGTACATATACTAAAATTGGAACGATACAGAGAAGATTAGCATGGCCCCTGCGCAAGGATGACACGCAAAATCGTGAAGCGTTCCACATTTTTTGTAATTTTCTTCGAAGAACATATAACTATTTAAATTTAATTTATTGCTAATATATTTGTATTTAATCTCAAATTGAAATAGTATTTCAAATAATACAGTTAATATGACTGTTTCATTTTTTGAATAAGATTCCTCTAGCTTATTTTACAAAGTAACTTTTAAAATAGCAATATTGTATGTATTGTTATACAATCAAAAATTCTTTAATAGCTAAAATTGCAAGCTTCTGTTGTAATAATAAAATGATACCGATTTATTTAATAAAAATGGAGATAAAAAATTATTATATTTGGAAACGTATATAAAAGCCAAAAGCTTGCATAAGATAAATCACCAGTAGACCATCAGAAATATTATATAAATTGTATCAAATATTTGTAGCGTTATACAGCAAGGCAGAATTTCTTTATGTACAAGTTTTCTGTTTTAAAACCAGAATTTTCTCTTCTTTCATCCACCCTGGCGAGGTCCTGTATAAAATCAATATTATTTCACAAAGAACGCACCTAATTTTCTCAACATTAGAAGAAAACGCCATCAAGTGTCTTATCACTCGGGCATATCTTATTCTCGAGCCACCCTAACAAACGTTCATAGAAACAATTACGAAGGTGTCAAGAGAACTCTATTTCTCTGTCAGTGGATCGGTATCCGCTACGGGAGTGGCGAGCACTCGCAGTGTCCATGATCGAAAAGGTAATTAACGTCAGTCTACAGTTTCCATGGAGTAATTGGAGGCCTTCGATGGAAGAATACTGGCCTCTGGTGGTACATGAACCCCACCAAAGTCACGTCATCCGTATTCACCTAGGATCGTGGAAGGAATCGGTCCGTACCGCCCTTTTTCCTTCCGGCTCCTCCTCTTCACGGCTGTCATTAAGGGACATTAATATTACCACAGGTGCGAGCGCGTGCACGTACGCGACGGATACGTGGATACACACGTCACAAGCACCCAAGTGGAAACATAGAGGGTTATCGAGGGGTGTATAGGAGAAAACTGTTCTCGCAGTAAATATTGTAACATCTGGCGCGACTCATACGAGTTCGAGTCACGCCTCCAGCCCTCTACATTTCATTTCACTTCTTAGATACTTCACTGAAATACTGTCGGGGATCCACTGGCTTGGTAGTACTCGGCGTACAGCACGGACGATGGTTTGGAAAGAGAAAAAGGGTACCGAGGGGAAACGGGCGGAGCTGGGTGTCCGTGTTTGTTCCGGTAGCTTCTTGGATTTGCACGGACGGCCTGTCCACGTTCGCTAATCCCTTTTGTACGTGTGTCAGTGTGCGAGCTTGCTGGTTGCAGCCAACTCGTCGAGTTCACGGACAAAAGACAGATCGTTATGCTACCTTTGGATTACGCCATAAGGTGCAACGGGTCTTCCGTTCTCGTCACGGTGAACCGATGGAGTCAACGTCGGAACATTTTCACTCTCACGATCTATCTTTGGTGTACCTTTTAATGTCCTCTATCAATTTAACGGGCAGCGACCACGAGACGATTCCGCGACGGGAAACAATTTATTTTGACGCTACGTATGCTAAGTTAGCGAGTGAAGGGGATGAGTACTTTATTAATTCTTTCAAAAACTTTTATTATTCCAGGTTCAACATAAGCTGATTACAACCCTAATAGAAACCTACAAAGAAATACTGATATAACCCTGCAGACTGCCATAGTTTAGTAATTGTATTAACTCGCAATTAAAATGAAACGGTTTCCGCGTACACGCACCCGTGTACTTTTATTTACGATTCGCGTAGCAATTTTTCCCAGCTGGTGGCCAAGTGAAAACGAAGCGCATCGATTCGTCACTGTCCCGAACGTAATTCTTGCGCATCTGAATTTTGCAACGCAAATGTTTAACGTCGGTTCCACTCCAATTGTTTACAATGCCCGTCAGATTGAATCGAGCCGCGGGAAAAGATGCGCGAAAAGTGTGCTCGTGACGTCCCCGCGTTGCTTTTCTATTTTTTTTAACTCACGTTCCAGTTGACAAAAGCCCTGCGTAGCCGTACGCATGGAGTTTATATTTACGATACGTTGTTAACTGATCGCGTAAGCGTGTTTCAGTCGAACGACGAGGAGACACGCGTTGTTTGCGGACGCGCAATTGCAATCTGCAGATCGAAACGAGGATTGCTCGAGAAACGTGCGAGAAGATGATTATAAATCCGTAGGTTCGTTCGTTTCATTGTGCAAATAAAGATACGCGATGAAATGGAACGCCCGTCGATAGACGTAGTCGTTGTTTATTTATTGTTTGATATTCAATCCGCGGGAGATGACTAGTTACAGATACGCAAACACGATATTTTGTTGCCAAAATAGTATTGGGCACGCAGGCCACAGCGAAAGCGATGTTGAGATTAAAGCTTGTTCAACAACTTTCGTTTATTCACAATTTAAATTGAGCCAACTTTGCCCGATATTTGTTTCAAATTAATTTCTTTTCGGGATGGTTATATGGAAAATTGTAATATGTTAATTAGCCTGTGCCTCTGTAATATTTCAGTAATGTACGAAAAATTAATCAAGTATAACTTAGGGGAGAATGAAAATTTCTTTGAAGAATTTATTTTTCAAATCTCTCTCTTCCTCTACGTTGAATTAATTAATTTGTGAACAGCAAAAGTTTTAGATTTATTATTATTCACCGATAAATACAAATCTTCCAGTGATCTTTAACCTTTTTATCCATCTCAGAGCGTATCACCAACCTGCAAACTTCTGAACTATCTTTCGTAGTCTCTCTGAACATACATGACACAAATCGTTATATTTGGAAAGTGGAATACAATGCCGTCCATTGTTTTACAGGCTATCATTGTACCTGAAGCCAGTGTCTCACTTTCCTCTGGATCCACGTGCAGGTTGTTCATTAAAGAATTATAAGGACCATTGGCTGGCGTTCCAGGGACGCAATCCAAGCAGGCACGCCCCATATGGGATTTATTAGAATTAGAAATCTGATGCTCCACGTGTGGCTCCACGGTGTATATTAACATTAACGGCGCGGAGGCTGCAAGAGCCATTTGTACTCGAGCCCGTGAATTACGTAGAACGTGAGAGGCTTCCGGACGCGAATTATTAGTCTCATTATTACCTAGTTTACTGGTTTCGCTTGGTCCAGGACAACATCTCCACTGATCAAAATAAACCTCGGAAAGAGTAACGTTAAGGTAATTCCACGAACGATGGTGTCCGTTGCGTTGGTATTAAAAGAAACTTGAAAAATAGATTAAATTGTTTCGTAGGGGAAAGTAATTATTATATAGAATCTATTACACAGAAAGTATAGAATAATAATAATTGTATAAGTGTTATACAGAAAATTTTCCATTTAAATAAAAACGTGAGAACTCATTTTGTGTTACTCACATGACTTGTCAATATTCTTGATCGTTAATTATTACTACGAGTTCTTTAAAAGTATTGCAATTGAACAAATCGAAGAGGTAACTGTACTGACAATGAGTACAGTTAAACAATATCTATTCGTCAATTAATCGTCGTCGATTCATTTTTTGTATTAGTGTCAAATCCTCGTTAAACCTTGACAACAACAGATCACGGGCAACGTAAAATGAATGTTCTCATTTGTATGTCATTGTCACGTTTTTTTAAACAAGATGGAATGTTTATTTGCAATGACAGAGGTTATTTTACAAAATGTTCGAACGTAAATATCATATGTGTACAGAATAATTGAGATTGATGGTGGCCGTGTAGAATGTGAATAATGCACTGCAGAGCACGCGTACGAGTTGCATATTTTCAACTCTACGATCTCATACTTTGCATGTTAACACTGTATTACAGCATTTAAATATTTATAATACATTATGCGATTCGTTCATTAAACTATCTCTAACGCAATTCGACGTCTCGATAATGGACTCATTCCATGTATAATGGGATCTAGTAAATGTCCCAAATGTTTTTGTCATTATTATCACTGAACGAACATTGCTAATAAAAATAAATAACGTGTTGTTCGTGAATAATATGTTGCAATAGTTTTGTATACGTATTGCAATAGTGTTATTGGCACACTGTGTGCTAATTCAGTTCTATCATAAAATTCGATGCACTATTCGAGGCCCTTTATCTTCGCGATTAAGTCAGAAATAAATCGGACGCGTTGAATTTCATTCGTTTTCCCTTTGCGTGTCGCGGTTCGAATCTTAACGAAGAGCCACGGGCGTTGTTCAGGAGACGAAGCGCCAGTCAGCGAATTGATATTAGAATAAATGTTAAAATCAAAGCGACGAGGAGAGAATCTTCTCGATTAATTCGATAGATAATACTCGCGGGTGCTTTCGTTGGTTTCCATAAGGGAGGCTGTCGCTGGGAACGCGACTGAATAATCTAGCCTCCCTTGGAGATGGGACCTAACAGAGGTCCCTCCGACTCGTCTGCAGGTGGATAGAAAGGGGATGCGCGATTCACCAGGGAATTATCGGTACTTGATTGCGCTTAATCCGCAAAGTTTTCTCGTTTGACTTCGCCTAAGACCGCCGTCACAAGACTCCCGCTGTGCGCGATTTTCCATCCAGGGTACGAACCCCCCTCGCCGAACAAAAAATGTGCGCTGATGCGCGCCAGCAGAAGGGAAAAATTCATATCAAACGTGGGAGTCGAAAGGTGAATCTCTTGCTAACGATGTTCGTTTAGTGGAATGTGTTTGCGCACTTGTTATGTTGCTCCGTCCTCTCTTTTCATCGTTCTCTCTCCTCTTCCTGACTCTCCTCCTTGTCTCGTTTCTTCGTGGCTCTTCCCCTTCCTCCGCTGTCATCTCTGTCTACCTTCTCGCGCAACGATCCACACACGAGGTGTTACCTAAGGTGCCATTCTGTTTCGAAACTCTGGGAATCATGAAATTTTCGAGACTCCTTTAGTGGAAACAAGTGCATTTATAAATGTGAAATTTTGTAGGTACATGAATTATTTCCATACATTTTAATATGCCGAACATTAGCCTCGTTATGTTATCTTTACATGCAATATTTTGTCTTTTATCAATTCTTAATGAAGGTACAAATTTATTCGGTGAAGTAGAAGTATTAATTAATCATATAACTTGAAAGGTGTACATTGATTATTTAGGTTGAAGGTATAAATCAATTGTATAACATGAATGAATAAATTCATCTTATAACTTCAAGGAATAAATTAATTCTATAATTTAGAACGTATAAATTCCTTTTATAGTGTAGAAAGTGTACTTTCGTTCTACAACTTGAAAATATAAATTAATGTTATAACTGTCGACTGCTTCGTCAACTAAACGTATGCACAAGTACGGGATTCTTACAAAAACTTAGCGTTAATACGTCACTCGTTCTTCATTACCATTCCGTCGACATCGCTTCGAAAGCTTAAGCGTGAAATACCGTGATTCTACGAAACGTTGCATTATAACAATCCTAACTGTCTCAACAGCCTAACGCATTATTTCCATTCCGTTTCACGATTTTAGTGCGTTTCGTGACGTCTGGTTCTGCGTGCTGAAGCGTGCCCCTTCTCTCTCTGTTCACAACGCAAGTACATGGCTGAAATTAATTTCAAGCAGAGACATAATGCTCCCCAGCAATATAATTCCTACAGTTTAATCTCTTCAAACGTAATTCTTATAAATGGAATGTTCCTCGTAGAACATTTAACGAAATCTCAGTCATTATTGCAGCCTTCGAGACGCTGGTTACCATCGTTAAGATACACACACACACATACTGTGTAGCGTTATAATTATTCGAATCATAGTAAATTTAAACTTCTAAACTACAATAGATCTTACATTCCTCGAGAAAGATAAAATAATACAAAATTCATTCAAAGATTTTTAATTAGAGGGTGAATACTTGTACGTATTTATGGTTTTGTGATTTTTATTATGCATTAAAAGTCAATATCGAGGGTAATTTTGTTAATCAAAATGGAGATTAACTTGCAAATAGTACAATTCAATATTGCCTTCCTCCAAGATTAATTGATTTTGGTGGTTCTTAACAAACTTATTGCTTACCTGCAGTAATAAGAGAAATATTAATACCAAGCAAAAGAAACTGAAAGTAATTTAAAAATTTTACCATCCTAACACAGCTTATCCTGCTGATCTGCAATGTAAATAACAAAACGCGACCGATAACATTCTGCAAAAACATGTTCCACCAAAATATATTGTCAATACAATTACGAGTCGATGAGCAAATGAACAACAATCATAATTTGCGTTCCTACACAAAAGTAAAAGGAATACGTACCAGTAATCCTGTCAGTATTCTTATTGTTAGTTTATCCATTTCAGTTAATACTCTTTTTCAACACTGTAGGTACAAGCATTCCCACCTATTTTCGCAAAATAATGGATCACGCTATCCTCTTGTCACGGACGGTAAATATTCTAGGCGTGCCTGATGTTAGATCCGGACGTACTTTTTAGAATCCATTCGACAAATATCCGAAATCTTCGTCGGGCGACGGGACGTCCGTAAAATCACAAGTACCACTGTAAGTAGTAAAGACGCGAAAGAGACAGGCACGTGGAAGCTAGGACGCATGCGTGTCGTGTTGCTCCTGCAGGATTTCGCACGACTCAGTCAGTCTGCATCTGGACTCCGGCTCGCGTACATTTCACCGCTTTGTGCGTGTTAAGTGACAGGAGACTAACGGAGATCGTCGTGGACGCCAACTATGACAATAATAACATCCCTGGTCATCCTGTGGACCGCGTTGATCGTCATCGCCGCTACCCATCGATCAGAAGGTTAGTGATCCATCGTCCATCCGAGCAAACTACTTAGTTTTTGCGACAACTTTTATTTTTATTTTTTGTACCGTACCAACAACTCGAAACCTCTTTTCCTATCAGGGGACTGTAAACATTTAACGTTGGCACTGCGAAATCCAAATGTTTTCGCACAGTGTTACGCTTAACGTTACATAAGTTCACGAGGGTAGAGATTCGCGCTTGGAATTCCTTGTTCGACGTATTTAACAAGAGCGAAGCGTGCAAACAATGGAAGAACGCAGTGAAACGGATTAAGGAAGGCTGCTTGGCTGTGTGGATGCTCCTCGCGTACTATTTATTACGATTAAGTAAATCCCGCGGCGCTCGGGACGCTCGGAAAATCTTCCTACGCAAAGAAATGTTTCAATTAGTTTTACTCGTAAATTTTCTCCACGGTCGCCATAGGTGCCCGTCGATAGAATCGTTTCGGCGGTCGAACGTGCGAACAATGACGGCATTTGCACAGCTGATGGGTTGGTTGTTTCGTTGCTTGGAAGCAGAGAATAATAGTTGGATAAATTGACAGTTAAAATGAGGCTAGGATTAGTCGTTTTCATTTCTTCTATTTTCTTCTTTAATCAATACTTTAATCTATCTTACGAAGCACGTACGAATTTTCATATTTTTGCGTTAAAAGGGAGTTTAAAGGAGGTAGAAAAAAAATTACGGGTTAATCATATAGAAATATATAAAATTTATGGAGACACTTGTAACGAACACGTGCACGAGGGCGAATGTGCGCGGTACTGTTACATCGTAATATCGCGGTTATTATATTTCATTTCATACCGTTAAATGCTCCACCTTACGCTACGTGACGCAAAATTCTTGAGAATTTGAATAGAGTTATTTAAGCAGCAGATACACAGCTGGGCAAAAGTTTGAGGCCAAGTTTTAATGAAAGTGCGGAACATCGTTTTACGAAGATCGGTGAGACCGATAAGAAAGCAAAGTTAGAACTTATTCGCACAAAAAGATAACGAAACGTTTAAATATTGCGAAAAGGATTATTTGAAACATTTGGGGAAAATGTCTCTTACTGTATCTTTCACGTGGTTAGTTTCACTTTATCGTTGGAAATTTGTATTGCAATGAATTTTATATCGAATAATACTATAAAAATAAACTAAAAGTTAATTATTGTTACTATGACTCAGAAATAATGATGGATATAATTTTTATCTGGGTCTAATTTTTATACGTGAACTTTATTTCTTATCCGATTTTCCATTATAATTTGTCCCATTTCTGTTCAGAAATTGCTTTTCACACTCGTGAAATAACTGAATTAATATACATGAAATCAATGTCACGTTGATGGTCATGTTACTATGCCTGGTAGAATTACGCGACACAATAATGATTTGTCACTATAAATAAGATATTAAATAATCAATCACGGAATCGACTCGTCCTATCACAGATTTAACCTTTCACTACCGGTGATAAAAGATATCAGGAACTCCGCGACTACCGTAATCTACAAAAACGTTACTTCGTGTACACTCTTTCCTATTCATGGCCTCGTAAATACTTTCTGGTTCACAGCCAAAACCGTTTTTCTGGTAGTAAAATTATTTCGATTAGCGTTTGAAGTGGCAAATGAGCTTTTTTTTTTGTTGCATCCTGTTTTACAAGTTTTACCAAGACATACTAATGCCATGTTTAATTTGACATCGAGTGTAAACAAATTATCGATATACCAAGGTACGATGGACACAATTTGTATGTAAATAAAATTATCGAATAACGAGTAAACGATAAACATCTTTCTATCCGTTATTTGTTCCATAAACATGATAATTTGAACATTAAATTGAAATGGAATTATAAATTAAACTGAAATGAAATGTCAAATGATGAATAAAAGATAAACAATTTTTCACGTATCAATTAATCCATGAAAATTCTAATTTAAGTTATAAAGTGAAATAACATTGCTCATTAAACGAGTGAAGGCTAAACGATCAGTAATACAATGAAAAATAAATTACCATTTTGTGTTTTTAATCGTTATCCACTGTTTGAATAAAGTATTACCCATTTGTGCCGAGGTACTGTTTACGGTAAATCGTTGCAATATTTAAGAGAACGCGTGTAACAATAAATTTAAATGAGATATAAGGTATATTGTACAACTATATCGCACAATTTTGTAACGAGGTAAGAATATAGAACACAGAAAGGAGAAAACATTCACGAGAAGTCATTCTATAACTTTGTCCCACAATGGAAGTAGGACTTTCTGCGCCGTTGAACGGAAAGGACCTCCTGGAATTGTTACGAATGTCGAATAGAATAATACGGGTGGAATTGCTAGCCCCGGGGGCATTCGTATTATCAATACACAGAATTTGGGGTTTTATTCGCGATGCAAGGGCCACAGAAGTAATTAATTGACGATAGGACTGGTTCTGTATGTATTCAGAAATGTGCCAAAATTAAATTTTGTTAGAGTCGAAGAATACTACAACGATACTTTTTTTTATATGCAACATAAAAAATGCTTGGTACTCTTTAGGCTGATAATTCGAAAATAGACATAAATGATTCATATTTAACACCGATTAATGTTTCAACCATAGAATTTCGTGAAATATTTGATTTTTGATACGCAATGATTTTTATTTCTTAACTGTAAACTGTAATATGCACACTACACTAAACTTGACAAAGATTACGTCACGTTAAATATGCGTATTCAACATCAAATTGGAATTAAATGAGCACGTCATTAGTTTCATTAAATAAACCGAAGCCAGATGATATTTAAAATGATAACATTTTGAAACTACAAACCCAGGCTGTCAGTACATGCATTTTTATTTAGAATATGAATATTGCTGTCAGATTAAATAAAAAAATTACTGTTATTCTAAATAGTAACTATGGTATTAGTAACACACCAGCTGTTGATAATGAGAGGAGAAAGTTTATTCTTTTTCAAATACAATAATTTAAAAAAGAAAATTACAAAGATTGCAATATTCTCATTATTCCAATTATACAATAACTATCATTCAAAATACCAATGCATGTCCCGATTACCTGTCTTTTTAATTAATAAGATTTTTCAATTCCTAAGCGTAAAAAGACACAGGTTTTCAGTCACAAGTGTAAGATTTAAATTTGAATTTCTCCCTAAGCCCTGTCGTTTAGCCTTGTTATCTTGGGATTGCTAACAGAGGAAAAATTATGGTTCTAAATGATTAGTGTTCCGTCGAACTTCGTGATTGGTTGAGATTTCTCCTGGGAAACGCCAACCCCATGAGAGAATCAGCGGTCTGTGATAGACAAACCAGCGGTGGCTGCCTCTAATAGTGGCGCTGTCAGAATGACCCAGAGTCAGGAACGTGGTCGGCTACCATGCATGCTGGCCCATCTGTACACACATGGTAATCAGTCGCGTTCTAAATTTGATAACCTGTTTCGACGAATTTGTTTCCGAAACTCCATCAAAGTGCTGAAGTCGGTTGATCTCTATCTGCGGCGCTTTTTCGTTCATTTATTTATACGGGCACGCTCCCGTTGGGTTTCGAATAAATCTAATGGCGATAGCGACGTTGAAGGTAAATTTTATTAAGCGAAATTCGGTTGTACGTTCGGACTTCGTTCGCTGGAGAAAATAAAAAAGTCCTTGATAAATAAATGTTTATCCAGAGGTCAACAATTTTAGAGAAATTTTACAATCTATGTGGATACAGTTTTCATTTAAGTTGATGCATTTTAACTGTGAGAAGAAAGCCATCAAACAATTGTAGTTTATATTGTGCAATACGATTAGTTTATTATTAATTTGTATATTTCACAGCTACTTCATAATCATACAAATGATAATGTTGTCTAAAAGAACCGCTGTATATCTTTTGAAACATTTTTTACGAATAATTAATGTTACTACTATAATTTGAGCGAAATTCTAACGAGGAATGTTGATTCAATTGTTCCTAGAATAACTACTCATCTGATTATCTCTGAACTGATGAAATCAGATTGCTCCCTTAAACTGTTCGAAGTCTAAGTGCTTGCGAGACTAATTGACTAATTGGTGGAAGGCTGATTGCTTCTAGGCTTTCCAACGGACTGCTGATCGCTAATTGGCTCTTGACTGACTGCTGGAAGCTTGAGTGCTTCCAGAATGCTGACTGACGACTGATTAATAACTGACCAGGTGACCGATACACTGTCGGAAATCTGAGTCCTTTGGGGATCGCGAAATAGACAACTATTGCGACCTATAACTCACGACAGTCTGTCTGTTACCTTCATCTTCATCTGTATGTCGCGATTTCAACGAATTGCAACGTTTCAACAATGATTTAAATAAATGTTTCGTTTCGAATATCTGTGTGGACTGTCTATCGAGTAAAGAGTGATAATCGTATTGTTGTTAGTTTTACTGTACAAAATAAATGATAAAGATAACAGAAACAAATACAAATTATAAAAGTATTTAGTTCTTTATATTTTGTATGCTTAGACAATTCTTAAAATAAATAAATTTTTCAGCGAACAAACATGAGCTGTATTTGATTATTCTTTCAGCTAACGATACTTTTAATTAACATCCTTTCTGACAATCTGATAACCATTCGATAACATATAATATAATTTCTTCTTAATTTCTTATTAACAATTTGACCTATTGTCGTTTCTTTTTACTACAGTTTTCTAGTCTTTGTAGGCAATGTTGACAAAATATCTGCCTTAATTTCATATAGCAGACAATTCTCTTGGCTTTTACTTCTGAGGATTGTCCTGGAAACTCGAAAAAGAGGAAAAAGATTTAAAAGAATGAGAGTACGTCACAGAAACGAAACACTCCCTTCCGTTACACGCTTAGCGCGCTTTTCCTGGAGACATAGTGCAACGATGCTTATTCCTGTGGTCGACGGTGGACGGAATTTTGGCAACGAAACGAAATTTCCTCCCGACGTGGGGATCCCTCGACTAGGCTAATATCGGCCCTCAATTACCATTAAAACCTAATTTCTATTTCGCCCTTCCAATGCTTCCGGGTTTCTGTCAGGTCTGCTTACTATCGAAAGCGAGTCAAAGCTGAATTCTATGCAGTTGCGTTCTAAATTTTGTTAGAGCGTTTCAAATGAGTTGTTTCAGGAATAAATAATGATGTATCATCGATTTTGTGCAAACAATACTTTGTCTTAAAGTATTACAATATTAAAGTCGAAATAAAATAAATAAGATGAAATATTGACATTTGATTTCTTACGTTTCGATTATTTCAATAAGATGAAATATTGACATTTGATTTCTTACGTTTCGATTAATTACTTTCTTATTAGAATTATAAGTCGTATGAATAATCATATTGCATAAAATACCCAGAGAACCACTCACAGATTTTTTGAAACATTTGTTAAGTTCCAAATATAGATATTTCACTACAATCTAGCCTAATACCAATAGCTAGATAGATTGAATAATTTACATAAATAGATTTAATATTAGCCCACAGTTAGCAAATCAGTTTCCGATAATTTATATTATTATTACCATTACAACATCAGCTGTCCATTTTCCATTGAAAAATAATTAACTTTCTCTTAAAACAATTACGATAAAGGAATCTAAATAACATTATACCAATCATTTTATCGATTTCATATTCTGTTAACGACAAAACGTGAATAATTTCCATTTTGCTCGACGATAGCTGCAGGGTTTCAAATAAAATCGCTGCTAAAGACGAGGTAGAGCAAAATTCGGAATTCCGTGCAATAAACTCCAACTTGTCCCGCGAGAGGTGTCTTTTACCTCTGTTAAACACATGCTGATTGTGAACTGAAATACTTCAACTCGCAAAATAGTAGCGGGAGAGTCCTTGACCATGTCATAAACTCTGCAGCACGCTGACGCTGACACGCGGAGATAAAAATTCAATTTACGGTTTGAATTGTTGGAACATTTTTCAAGTATATTTCGACCCCTTCACTATTCACCGGCGATTATATCCAGAAAATCGTTTAACCATCGGGGCTATTAAAATTCCCGTGAAGTTCTGCTTTTCCACGGGCGCAAATTTTGTGAAACGAAGTTCACCGAATGATTACATTCAAGTGACGTATTACACTGACGCATTCGTATTTTCGAATACGTCATCGCCGATCCGCATTGTAAATAATTTCGCCGGCGCGAGCGCGTTTCGTTTCCCTCGCTGTATCTCCGCGGGAAATTATCCGAAACGAGCGGTTAAAAAACAAACGAAAATTTGTAGCCTCGCGCGTACGCGCGGAACGGTACATTCAAATTTACTCGTTCGAAATTCTCTCGCGGCGAGATTTTTAAATTAAAAGTTCCACTGAAATTTGTCCTAATCCTGTTTAAATATAGCGACGGTCAAGAGATTTGCATAGATTAACATTAATTCCCATTCGAAAGGCTTACAACTTTCGATGAATTATCGTTAACGACCGCAGAGGAGCCACGTTACTTTTCGACACCGAAGTCATTTACGTGAAATCATCTCGATTGTATTGATGGTGAAACGTTGCGAAAAATTGGAGTTACTGTGGCCGAAGTGATTATTGTGTAGATGCTGCTATACAGATAATAATTTGAGACGTAAATTTCCAGGCTTTGTAAGAAGGTTTATGTGCTAAAGTAGGTGTATTTTCTTCTTTGGTTTTACTTACACATTAAAAGAAATATATAGATTGAGATGACAATATTAAATTGTCTAAAGTACACGTTACATATATGCAAAACTGTTCTTAACACACTAAAATAATAAAATAATAAAATTCTGTAGCTGGACATTGGAAATTTGTATCTTTAGAGGGAAGATACAAATTACAAAATATGTTTCGAGATATCAATATTGTAAATATGTAAAGTGTATAAAATAAAAAGATGTTCATAACTTTTTCATAACCAAGAATAGAATTTGAAGTGACGTGATTCACGTCAACGGTCGCGAATATGTTAATTTTGCTGTAAGATAAAAATAATAGACTACCTTCCCCTAACAATAATAATTACACCAAAGATATAAACATCCCGAGAAGACAAACGCAGGATAAAGATAATTTTACCGACAGTCTCGAGGCCTGATTGATCGGTACTCCTCGGAAAGACTGAATGGAGCTGAACGTGAAAAGAGTAGTAGTCGTCGTGAGCACGAAGCATCTGAAAGGTAATTAAAGCGGAACGCATAGAAATCTAACGCACGGCACTATTTCTTGCTGGGAAATATATTCGTCCAGACAAAAGAGTCCGATATAAATAGCAGAACTCGTTGCTACATTTTATCATTGTCATTCGAACCGGATGATTAATATTTGTGCCTGGAATATACAGGAATATACACTGAATATGAAACTTACGCATTCGTATACGTAAGGATGTCTGCATTCACGGAAACCTTACGTGCACTTTGGATTGGAATAATGAAAGCTTGATAAATGTCGGCAATTTGCAGTGATATCCTCTTCCGTGAAATTCTTGTGAACGTTGATATCAATGTTAACATTGGGTAATCACTTTTATTATTAACTGTACTGGATATTCATTTATTCAGTTCATACGTACGATGTGGTTTACCACTCTATTAATTTAAATAATCAATCCGTTTTCGCATACCTAATTGTCACTCTAAAAAGTTTCTTATAAGTTATTAAGATATTTTGTTTGACGATTCCACTCTTTAATTCAATTACCTTGCTAAATGGAAATAGAAAAACTCCAGAGATAGACGGAATTCTTTTCACGATGTATATTTCTAATAACGAGTATAGAATCAGTGATTGTGTACTGATTATTCTTCAAATGAAAATTATTATTCAAAGGTAAATTAAAATGTTTCATAATGAAGAAATAAAAGTGTAAGGGTTGACAGTAGCTGTACACGTTATCTCTAATTCGAATAAAACTTTGCTCATCTCTGATAAAAACACTAAACCCATATAAAAATTCACGCCTTAAGACAATGAACCACGTGTACAGCATCAAACAAATACAGAATACTTAACGCAAGGAAACAATAAAATATTCCATGGCGTGACATGGAAGGGCCGGTCAGTAGCGTTTTAAACTTCATGTCACGAGCAGCGTTCGCTAATTATTCGCGAGCATGCGAATGAAAGAAATTCCTTTCTCTTTCGACGCGAGTTGCAGACGCATACGGAAGGGGCACACAATGTTGTACAACGTGGGGCAATTTTCATTATACAACATGCTTCTGTTATGCAAATCGAGACGTGTGTCTGAGTGGACGAGCTCTTACGCGATGTTCGGTGGTCGAGCTCTTCTGAGCAACGCGGAAAACTCGGACGTTGACATGAACCAGTATGTAATCTGTTTCGACGCCCACCATGTGAATACGACTCCTTTCTTCTCAAATTTAATTACGCTTTATATGAAATTTTGATCAACCCCTCGCGTGACCGCGTAAGACGACTGGTCGATTACCACGGTTACAGACGGCGTTCGTGCGACCTTTGTTCCGACGGTGAATAATGGGCAGCATTTTATTTTTTACCAACCAGCAGTACTGTAATCGAATGGAAATATAATCAAATGAAAGTATCGGAGACTATGCAGATCAGTTTTTATTGTAACTGTATTACGTTAGTATTACGTAGTCATCATCAAAATCTGTAATAGTAAACGTGTACTAATTATTAATTATGGAACTGGTTGGACTTCTGGATGGAACGCATCTACTATTGTTATATGTAAATGTCTATTATCTTTCTGGCATTCAAAATTAATTGATATGTGTTACCAGAAGTAGGTAATTTTACGTAGACATTTTTCAGAAAAACACTTCTGTCAAATTACTATCCATTAACAAACGTGGATACGCTTACGTTTCGTAAAGAAATTTATGTTGTGTATTGCTTTCATCATTAAAAATTGATCTGGATTATTGACATTATGTGTTCTGCCATTCATTCCAATTTATTTACTCATTATTATGCATTGGATGGTCGGTCCTTTGAGCGTTCAGTTTAACCTTCAGCGATATATAATAAATTATCCTATAAAAATTTCTATCAGAAATTTAGTTAGCACTCAGCCACCACTCGACGCCCATTGAAATGCAGAAAATTCAATTAACTTCACAAATTTATGCACCCGAACTTTATGATTCATATGCTTACAAATATTTGCACGGTATTCTATTACTTTTTCATGATGCTGTAACTGCACTTTTGCTGAAACCTCAGATACCTGTTTGCACGAGGCTAGTATACCGCAGAATACGCGTTTGGTTAGTTGCAAATACAGCTAAATCGCATCCCGGTGAACAGTTAAATGGCTGGACATCGATTTAGCTATGTAAATGTATATTACGCAAACGCACACGTTCCATCAAGCGCTCCAGAGTTATCGTATTTTGAAAAATATAATTTACATATATATCATGGAATTGAGGAATTAATTTTTCCTCGATAAAAAATTAATACTTGCTTTAATGAGAATTTCTTTTATTTTAGAAGCGAAGCTGGGTACTACATATTTAGAGAAGAAGTATTTCGAATAATATATAAAAAGAAAGACAGATGCAATGTAATTCAAATATTCCAATGAATCAAATATTTTTGATAATGGAAACAATTTCAAGCACAAAAAAATATATAATTCTGTGACTACATTGGAAAAATGAATAAACTAAAAATGGATGAAAATGATGAATAGGATGCTCCACAATAAATCCCAGTTATTTGTAATAACCTCTAAATGAAATACTATTTTGAAATAGTACATACTTGTGGCCTACAGCAAACTTTTGCACTATCTAAAATTAGTTTTTATTATCAATGGTCTAAGGAGGAATAGTTTAAACGAGATAGCCTCAGTCTTAGTTTACCGCAAGTCTAAATAATAGTTTCGTCGAACCCATAATTTACCCCACTTATTCAATCGCCACCATTTTGGAAACTGTTGGGATGTTTCGAACCGCAGGATTTGATGCGCTGTAAAAATTTCAGTCCCATCGATTCGATGATCCGTTTAAATGCGATACATGCGACCAGTACACTGAACGTCAATTTCAAAGCCGCTTAGAGACGTAAATACGGATCATGCGAAACGGCGCGGAATTTGATTCACTCTCGTTAAGATATTTTGATGCGGTGTTGCGGGAAATTATACTTACGGCTCTCCACAAAACGACGTGCTTGCTATTTTATGCGTTTCGCGCGATTTAACCCATTAAGCATCGCTGTCCTCTTTACAGGACATTGAATAGAACATTCTTTTTTTACTGCAATTAAAATTTATTCGTATGTCATGCGATTTTTAGGGGGTGAAGTTGAGGGTCGAATAACCAGCTCTGTAATTTTGTATAATATTTCATGAATAGGAAAATAGGTTAATAATTAATTTATTTTACTTTTATAAGTAATTCTAAGATAATAAATGTAAAAATTCATGAATTGTACATTTGTTCGTGATTCGTAACAAATAATCATGAATAAAATTAGTAATATCTTTGGTTGTAAGAAGAAACCTTTAGCAAAGGTATTGATTCATGTTCACTTTTTCAACGCTAAGTTTGTCCCATTATTATTTGTATATTTCGTCAAAAACGCAAACTTTCTGTCCAATACTACAACACTTTTTGAAACACATAGTTTCGCTATTGTACTACGGTGCTGATAAACTCAAGGGGACCATAAATATAAATGGTCGAAACTTCTCTAATAAAAACTATTCCGTGTAACGACTGAAACACGCGTACGTGACTGACTACAGTTCGCCAACAAATCTCAACAATCGCGAAAATCACGATAATTATCACGCCCGGAAGCAATACGAAGCATTTCGACAAATTGTGGCGAAAATTGAACATTTTTATTTCCACTAAAGGGATCGTAATGGCGGAACGTTTGTCGCGGTGGTTGAAGTTGCGAGCGGAAAAATCGTCGTCAAGTATTTTCCACCTCCTCCCACTCCCTCCACCCCCAACCATGGGGATGAAATCAACAGGCGACGGAGAAATTAACTTGATAAACTTTTCTAATGGGCGCGTTCCGGTACGCCCGGCGGTGCGCATTCGGCGAAACTATTATCAATGTACACACTTCGTCGGAAACTCCCGTGCAATCGAACGATCGTTAAAGTTAAATTGGCTCGCTAATTAATTTTTACGCGGATGACCGCCCCGATCGTCGATCACCGCTCATTTCTGGCGTGGAGTTCGCGTCCAGCCTATTTCGTTTTTCATGTTTCCAGCTTTAGCTGTTTAACGGCCGTTTCGCAAAGGTAACCATAATAACATGTTCATTGGTTATTGTACGATGTGGTATGTGTACCTTGAAATCACTTAATTGGACTTCTTTTTGTCAAGATGGAGAGACACGAGTGTATCTATCTGGATAATTCTCGGAGGTTTAATTGAGATCCGATGCAGACAAGTTATTGTTAATTTCTATCTCTCTTAAGCCAATATGAAATGAATAAAATTTAAGTAAATAGAAATTGGACAAAATCTGTGTACCCATAGCACGCATCTAAGGTATCCAAGTTTACAGCTATAATTCAAATACGGTGCAAATTATTTCGTTCCACCAATTGAGTCATGTATAATAACCGACGTACCCTGACACGCAGACAAAAGGACCTGAAAGGCAGCCGGTAAATCCTTTACCGGATGCACTATGCTCCGGTTTTTGTTCTCGCCCTCCACTCTGCTGTGTTATCATACTCAAGATGGAATGCAACACGCAAACAGAACAAATACTGGGCGTATTCCAAAGAAACGAAACCTGAAGTTGCTACGATCACTGAAAAGCACAATTGGCAACAAATGCCATTATTACCTTCATCCCTAGCTCCATGCCAGCACGGAAACGAAAAAATGGGTGCTTTGCTCGTACTTCAATGAATGCGCTGCACCAATTTCATTACAGCGAACTAGGACGAGCATAATCTGAGCCATGTACGACTTATCCGTATCGGGCTCGGCGCTCGTAATCCTATTCTGACCAACCAAACATTATAACCTGCCATAGGCCTGCCACCTGCATCTGAGTAATCTACTTGCACACATTTTCTTGATTGGAATCATGTTAACGCAGAGTAATCGACTTTGTCTTCATTTAGACATAACAAACTTGAGATACATTGCTAGCCTAACGCTGGTAATCAATAATCTTAATAGAACTTAATAGAACTTAATCTATTTAAGGGGGGAAGCTGTAAAATTTTTCGGTTGTAAAAGGACAAAGTTTTTCTATTCTTACGACTGTGTAAAGTTAATCTGCGATTCCAGGAGCGTACAGTAGACATTTGCGAAAGCATTCTCCACATGGTTAGGAATATTGTTAAGGAAAAAAAAATTCGATTTTTCGCACCTGCTAGACCAGACTCGCCCCTTAAGGCACTTTATGTCAAGTACTTCAGTTGCAAATAAATCACAATACTCACCTCGAAACTGGTCGAAAAGAAGAGTACCCCTTTAAACACTTTCGACAGGGCAAGTTCGCGATTCCTCCCGTCACTAGCCGTTAATTCGTCACCGACACCGTCTTCGGTAGGTGATAACCTTTTACACTCCAAGTTTGAGGACTTCATCATCCGCTTCCATTTAATCTCCAAGCGTTAACGAGGTACAAAGTCCGATGACTCAGCTTAGTCGAACCCTAGGAAAGACGGTCTGCGGGCGAACTCTCTCGTTGCCATGCGTATGTGTAGGTGTACCTAGAACAGAATCCGTTGGCTTAAGATTTCACGCACACACGGGATAAAGAAACGTCGGCGAGGTGAGCGTGAGAAAGAAACGTCACGTCTTTCAGCGAGGTAAAAAGGTACGCCAGTGAAATTTAAAGTGCTCAACCCGCCTCGTCTTCTGGTGGCGGCAAAAGCGGCGGTCCTCGCCGAGCGAGTCGTGGAGGGTTCTTCGTTCCCGGCGTTCACTTCCTCGTCTTCGTCTTCGTTATAGTCGTCATCGTCGGTGCTCGCGAGAGGAACGGCATAAGGCCGTTGTAACGTGACGTGTGTGACTACTGTTTCACGACGAGGAGCGTTCAAAGTTTCCTCCACCGTGACACGTGACGTAGCTATGCAACCGCAACGCGCGTATTCATTATGACTTCGGGTCGGGGGGGGGGGGCGGCGGGGTGGGGGAGAGGGAGGCACGCCGGGAACCCGAGTGGGAGGAAATTATGCCGCGTGTCTCCTTATGCTCCAATACCTTCGTGGCTGGTGGTGCATAGTTACGTGACGTGTTGAAGACGGATAGCTGTTACTACGATAATTCACGAGGTCCTGTGAATTATCGACCGACGCGCAATCTTCGTCGAACAATTCGCACCTACGGTTCTCGCGCTCTTTTTTCGAAAGTGCGCTGTGTGGCGGAGTTATCGATGAGTTTCGACGCTTTGCGCGGGCGCGGGTGAATTATAGGGGTCGGTAGAAAGTTTGAGGGTTGAGTTTGTTCGTGGGAACAAAGTCTCTGATAAGGTAACGTCTGATGATCGCGATGATGCGCGGGTATGCGACAATTAGGTAACTGGGGTGACTTTCAGGAAGTTGGAAGAGTTTCTTGATTGCCTTCTTACAGATCAATGATTATTGTTCAAATGTAAATTAAACTATGGCATTCCTGAAAATGTTTGGTAAAATTTGGCTTCTCTGTTACACTTACAAGCTCCAAATTCAAACTTGGCATAATTGACAGGTACATGTATCATAATTCAATTTCAGAATCAGATACGAAACAGAGTCAATAAATAGAGAGAGATATAAAACTAGGATCCCTCATAGCAGAAACAGGAGGTAGCCAAAACAGCAATGTGAACGAGTACACGAAAAAGAAATAAATAAATAAAACCAATGTTGTAACAAAATCGCTCGAAATACAAAGCGTACCTCAAACGTTTGCTGAGCTGAATTCTTCAACAGGGAACGCTTTTTCCATTGAGTAATCCTTGTGTGACGATCCATCGAGTATTGTACTCTAACCGACCTCGCAGGCTCTCCTTGACGCTTTGTTCACGGTTACCTGCGTTATAAATCATAGGTTACATTCAAGTTTCAAAGCATTCTTCGAACGCATGCCATACTACTCCTGTGTTATCGCGTTCCCTTGTAATAACTGTTTTACGGAATCGCATTTGAAGTGCAGAACTTAAACAGCTCCAATGTGTGCTATCATATGAATATTTAACAACTCTATCGACGAGAGTTCTGAGACGATAGATCGTGTGTGGATAGGTTCCTTCTTTGTGTTGCAGAATCTCAGTGTGTGTAATAAAATACAGTGTAATAGCTAATTTAATTAGAAAGTATTGAATCTAACCACCAAAATCAATTACTCCCGAATAATAATTGGTTCTATCAAATGGGGCCACGATTATATAATCAGGAGACCTGGTTGACATATTAATTAATTTAATTTACATTTCTTCAAATTTGTTATAATTAAATTTTCCAATGCTTATAGGAAGTTACACTCTTAGTATTATTAATAATTAGTATTAATTATAATTTATCTCTTCGTATATTATTAAAAACATGTATTTTTCTCTTCATAAATGTATTTTATTTTTTATGTTAATGCTTTTCAATGTGGTCAATAAGGTTGAAAACATTTATATAAGAAATATAGTAGAATGTTGCTGAATATTACGTAGAGCTTGCAAAACAGACAGCATTATTTAATTTTAAATGTTGATAAGTAGCCAGTTCTGCAATAATCTAGGAATAATGTTTTTGCGAAACCATTTGTATGCAATAAAATTATATTCACCTACTTAAGTGAGCCAATTATGATTGTAGCAATCAATACTACCGTCCGTCTGGTTGCACAATCAAAATTATCAGACACTTCTATCGAAACAATGATAACTCTGTTAATAGATTAATTCCCCCTGTTCTTAACCACATAGTTGATAAAAAACACGATGGCCTAAAGAATTCAGACATTCAGAGGGAATTTCTTTATCACTTTCCCTTCCTTTCTTGTCTTTTCATTCCCCTTATCAACAAATCTATTACTCCGCCTTCACGGCCGTCCATTTTTTTCCGTTCTTTTCACCCTATTTTTCCGCTCGATTGTTCTTTTCCTTTCGAGCAGTTTTCTCTTCATCTTCGCTTCTAGCCGGGGTTCCTTCACTCCGGCCGTGCTGAACGTTAATCACCCAGCAAGAAGATCGATCAGCGATTAATGAGAAACGTCGACGGGGCGGAGGTGGAAATTTACACAGTTCGCCCTACCGCGGCAGTGAATGAGGCCGGACTTCTTCTTCCTGAATTGATCGATTCCGAATCCTTGGCACCTTTCGAATCCATCGGTTGGAAGTGGTAATGGGCCGTTAGAAGTCGGCGTATAGAGAGGATTAGCGTGAGACCCCCGAGTGGCTTCTGTAATTCGCGTTAACCTTCCGAGGTATCGTGGAACGAGTCCTTCGATAAAGTAGTTATGCTTGCTGTCTAAATGATATCACGGAGATCAATTCGACTACGTAGGAACATCTCCGTGTACATATCTATTTTCTTATAGAATCAGTATTAATAAAAATACACATGAATAGCACATTGAAAATGATACACTAAACCAATGTTTTGACACTAAATGTGTCCCTATTCGATACAGTTTCATTTTTTCCAAAACAATTGCTGGTCTATGGGACCAATTATTTTCAATATTAGTAGATAAATATACTTCACCTATTCATTAATTTAATGTACTGTATAATTTTTAAACTCCATTTTTATCCAAAATGTACTTATTATAAGAGTCGTAGCTTCAACATATTTTATACTTGTTTCACTTTCTAATTTCTTTTAACATTCACGGCTCGAATCTTTACAGTCAATTCTTGCTTCCGTATTCTAAATAATCTAAACATTAAGGAGAATCAGCCTAAAGAACCCATCTTCTTTTATTACATCGTCACGCGTGGTCGAAAAACGCCTCTTGCGTAAATTTAACCGTTTAGTCGTTGGAAATAGGACGATTCGGATTCGCTCTAGTCCTCGATTAAAGAGTAACAATGATTCCAGATAGGAATTTACCAAAACTGTTTCCGTTCTTCTCTCCCCTAAGATAGTCTCAGTGACTCTTACTAACGGTCGATTCCGATTTCTCGAAGCTATCGAGATCCAGGTGATTTCGTCGTTCAGTTCTCTGGCATTGAATGGCTTCCTGAACGGAAGACAAAGGCCTACATTGCCTTAGATTTGCGTTGAATAACGTTTGAAGACGTTCAGAGACATTTCCATTTGATAGGTTTGTTATATATGTCGCTTAATATAGTCGATCAGCAATTCGTGAATCCTCCTGAATTCACAGGCGAATTGATGTCGGTCGATTAATATGCGAAGCGTTGGTAACATTTGCATTCTACACATGTAATAAAATTGTATGTAATACATTATGTATTATATTTTAATATGTATTCATCTATACCTGAAGGACGCTGAAACATTCTAAAATAACAAATATGTATCTACCTTTATCTACTATTATATATTTTATTTAAAACGAGCAACCAATCAGCATATTCGTCGTGATTAATTATGTATAAACATGCAATTCAGCTCTCGCTAATTTAAAAGATGACGAGCAGAGATAGCGTGACAATTTAGTAGAGTATCAGTCGTGACGCTGCCCTCCAAAGGGCTTTCATTTCAATGGAAATTACACGGTTGTAAGGGGTATAAAATCACTCGAGTAAATAGCTTTGTCGTTTAGTTCAGTTTACAGTCATTTGGTTACCGCGTATAGTTTGAAAAAGTAATGTGATACTTCTCCTTTTACATGTATTAGTTTAAATATAACGTGCTCCTGCCTTAAAATAAATTCCCTAAGAATAAACACACTTAAGGAATTATAAGCCACACGCTTTATCCAACACCCCCATGCCATCATCCCTTATATCCCAACAATGAGCACCGCGCACCCTCGCCGACGTTAGGCCACATACAACCAGAATCGACCCATCAACTTGGCTTTGAAGCAACTTGGCAAATGCGGGCAACATCTTCCTCCTTCTTCAGCCTCTGTATTTCTTCCTCGGAGTTCGCATAACCCCGTGAATACTTCAACGACCCCGCGGAGCGTCGGTACCGGTTGTCCAGTCCCAGATTCCACGACGACTGTGTGCGCGTTCCATGGCCTGTTTCCGTTCTCCGGATACACGTATACAACCGTTACCTTTCCTCGAGGAGGACAAACGTATAAATCTATTACCGCACGACGACGTTCGCGATATCCACGGGAAGGATGATCATTGGCGGAAGAAGAGAATAAAGGGAGAGAAAGAGGGAAACAAGCGGAGAAGGAGGAGAAGCCGATTTGGTCGCGAGGACAGGGCCAGGCTTGGGAGGTGAAGAAGAGCGAGATGGGAAATGGTACACGGATGGGTCTCGGTTTTCCATGTTGGCTGTTGTTCAAATGGTCTATTCGACGATAAAAAGCGATGCACGTCTTTCCCTGGAAATCCTCCACTTCCGCGCGCAAGAGCGAGAGAGAAACGCGTGCAAGCCCCGAACGCGTGGGCGGGGGTGAGCAAGGGGGGCGGAGTGAATAAAAAGCTCGACGACCCGCACCCATCGTCGAGGCTTTCGGGTCTCCGTTGCACTCGGTCTCCTGTCTTCGTTCAACAGCCAGCCAACCGGCGTCTACCCGTCCCGTTCTTTCTTCCCTACGAACGACCCTTCATCCGTCTCTGTTACTCTTCCCTCCTTATCCTCCGCGTTCGATGCACCGGGAAGAAATGTGTTTGTGTTTGGATTCCGGCCAGATAATCTGCGGCAATAAATTTCTGTGTGTACAGTGCTATGTGATTGGTTTTATCTCTCGTAGCCGGCGAGGCTTTTAGCCTCGATTCACGGCGATAGATAGGCGCCAGAGTGGACAGAGAAACGGGGCACGTGGACGTTGTGTGTCTCGCCTAGGAGCATCGGTCGGATAGGTGACTACCTAACCGAGAAATCAACCCCTAATTCGTTTACCGTCGTGAGAATCCACCGTGGACCCCGGATCTCCTACGTTCGTGCCGCGCGTATGCCTAGAATCGTAAGCATGCTACCCTTTGCCTCCGGCCACGGTGCGGTGGCGCGGCGTGCCTCCATGCGCGGTTATATCTGCCGGAGTTATGGCACGTTGGGTCGTTCTGTTAGGGTATTTTTCGTGGGAGGGCACGCGGTTGAATAACAGGAAAATTAGGGATGAAAACGTGGAACAAGTTATACGGTGGATGGAGAGGGTTGTTGGTGTCGATGAAGGGGGATCAATATTTGCCAGTCGTTCCTATTGTTTAGATTTTTTATTTTTGGATATCTTTGACATTTAGTTTAGATGTTTAAATTGTGACTCTTGAAGAAATTTGTGTACAGGTGTCTCGAATTAATTATAATTAAAATAGGATGAATATACGAACATTGGATTTTTTGATTTTTTATTGGAACTTTATTACTATAGAAATTTTTATTATTCAGTCAAACCAACACATAACTCGAAAAAAATATATACAACAAGTTTCCAACAAAATATGTACAAACTTTGATATCTTCTATAATACTTCTTTATAAATTAATTTATGAAAGAAATCTAAATTTGTCCATTCGAGACCATTCCATCCCCTTAATACTATTAATATACTACGAATACTCTTAAGGTTATTACCCAGGAAATTTAGGTATGTACAATAATAGAAGCAGTAAAGAAAACTGTGCTAAGTGTGTTTGGTGCCGAGGGTAGGTGAATATAAGGAAACGTGTAATCGTACATTGCGGCGACTTAAGAATGAACTGTAGATTTAGTGCGAGGTATTATCCGGTCATAACTAATCTTAATGACTTATCTCATGGGGTAGATTTAAACTAACTGCTTAACGGAAGTGGAGTGGCGAAGTGGATATTTAAGCTGGCATGATTCAGTAATTACAAAGTAAAACAAAGCTGAATTCTCTCCGACTAGGTGTCTTGAACATATCCTGACTTCTCAAACAATTGAGGAATATTTATTCACCGAAGAAACTTGTTTTAAATACACATGATATGAACTAACGTGATTCCTTTATGGAAGTCCTTGTAACATCACAGGCTGTATTCTATAGGATCCGTTAACATCGATCTCGAGTATTTTTAGAACTTGTTCTTATCGTAGCTCACTTCGTGACAGAAGACAGCTTTCAGGACAGTCAATTCTAATTTTGAATTCCTTTTGTGTATATTGTCTTTTCTAATCAGGTTAGGGTCTGGAATAAAACATGAATTTATCTCTGCAGTTATAATATTCTATTAGGCTATGTGGCTGCTCATTTATTAATTATAAATACAATAATATAATTATAATATTATATATTTACATAATATCAGAAACTCACTTGGATATTATAGTCTAGGACATTTGAATCTTTTAGAAATCATATTTGATGTTACAAGTTCTGTTTTAGTATTGTTTTTGAAGATTTTATAAAAATTGACACACATTTCCCTGTTTGGCGAGCGCGACACTACCCCCAAGAAAGTGAAATTTTCCGCGGTGGACACGCGTATTCATTTCATTTAATAACTATGCAAATGAGAGAGTGAAAAAGGCGATAGCGCATTTCCCTGATAACAAATTACGATGGGTGTTGTTGCGGCTCGCCCGGTGTCCGCCGGGCGAGGGTGCGTCTTTTATTTCATAAGCTTCCTGGTCCTGAAATTACGCTAGTCCACGGTTCAGCATCGTATACAACCTCTCCTAGAATTTATTAGCGTACCACACGAAAATACCTTTCGCGAGACTCGGCTCCTGGCTCTTTTGGGGTTGAATGGAAGACGCGTGCGTACATGTACGTAGAATAGCTTCCGCCTTGTAGGATATTGCGGGTACGATATCGATCGAGCGACGACACGAACCGGAATTGGCACAATGATCTCGCGAGGACAGCCATGGTTCGACTCGAGGAAATCGAGAAAATCGCATTATGGAAATAAACGCGCGAGTAGAAATGTTCAACGCCTACTGGACTTTGATTAGAATGAATCTATGACGCTGATGGATGGAACCGGTATTTAACAGAATGATCGTTTTGACGTCTGATTTGATTCAGGACAGCACAATAAAATGTAGAATTAAGTTGGAGTACTAGGACTGTTTCAGCTCATACGAACTACTGGCACCTCAGAGGAACGAAAGATTTGTTGAAACATAAATGATATAATTGATATTAATAGATTCGCAACTTGTATTAGATATTTATTTCTATTAAGAAAGTGTTCACATAATTCTCAGCGAGAGTGTCAATATTTTATAAAATAAATACATATTCCTCCGCAGTTTAACAAATACCGACCAACAACAACATCGACTGGAACTGAGATAACCATCCCACGGTGATGGGCACAGTTTGAGTTTTCGGTTGAGGATGAGTCGGGTGGAAATCGCATTATTTACGAGCTATGCACGATATAAACACGTTACGCTGGTCGCCACGGATTATTCGCATTCTTGCGGCGGTCCAGCCTGCATATCGTGCAGCGGACCGCTGTGGCCAGAACCACATTGAGGTAACACAAAGAGACGGATTTACTCGGTGCGTTCGTGATTGTTAAGCTCTTTTCGGCAGAAGCTGCTTATGCAGCTCTTTAAGGGTGTCGAGCTAATATTTCTTTTTCAGCCAGAGTGTCTTTTTCGACTCGCATCGCACGTTTATAATGTTCACGTATTTAGGGGATGTTAGTTTCTTGGGGTCGAGAACTGATTATAAGGGCAGGGTTTGCCCGAGTTGGACCACTTTGAACAGTTTGCTGAATTGTAATGTTTCCATGCGTGTCGAAAATATTAGTTGTTTTAGTATCACAATATTTCGCAATCACTTCCCGCGCTTCTCCATAAAACTGTTTACATTTCCTCGTAGAGCAATTTCTTGGGAAGATGACGAACCAGAAACTTGGGATACCAATTTAGACGTCAGCTTGTTCCTCGTGGAGCGAGTTTAGGCGACCAAGAAATAGCATTTTATTTAAGAAGACGCTGCCAGCATACTCCCGAAAGTATCATAATTCTGGGAGTTTCCCAAGGATCTTGGTCTGTAAGTAAACGATTCCTGGTTTGCTGTTTTTCAGGAATACTTTTCCACGTGGACGGTGTTCCACGACGGAGGCGAATAGGTGGCGTCTGCAAAATGCAACGACGTTATATATTTTCCAAGGGGGATGTATCGGCAACAACACTTACCGCGGGATCTGTCTATGAAACTCGAGCGTTTTAGGCAAAGTGTATTCAAACGACCCGGGTGAAGAAGTCCCCCAATTCCCATCTTGTTCGTTGTATGTTGCGATCCGTAGACGCCAGCGGATGTCGGTAGAGCCGGAAACGTTCGTGCACGCTCGTCGAACGGGGTTACACGATGGAGCCAAGGAAAATTGATGCCTCAGACCGACCCCGATGTCAGGATTCAGTGGGGGACGCATGACTTGGTACACTCCGCTTACTCTATACCGCAACATCTCGCCTTTGTGATCTCATCGAACCTCTTTCGTCTTTTATTCTTTCCCTTCCCGGGCTCGATTCTAACATTGAGTCATTCCCTTTACCGAGCAAACCCTCGGGCAGTGTTCTGGTTTGTTGGTGCTCTTGTGTTTTGGAAACTAATAATCACGATTCAAGTTTGACGCTGTGATTTGGTAATTTTCTAATGGTGGATCGAAGATGGCTGAGGGTGGATCTTTTGTGACCTACGCGAAAATTTATATTTGATTTATATAATAATTATTAGCTTTATTTTTTTTTAATAATTATTTTTATTTTCTATTTGACTGCTAATGGGGTGAGAAAATATAATTAACAAATCGGTCTTTATTGCACCCAATACAGAATTCTGCCTTAAACTACGGCTGTGTCATATATAAACCGCTTTTACGTAACTACAACCACCTCGATTACTCCGCAAATACTGATCCTAGTCCTGATTACAGTAGACAAATGTCCTGTGGTTAATTGAGGATCGTGTAGGCGTTGTATAACGCCATTGAAATATCTGAATCACTGTTGTTTATAGCTTGAGAACAATAAGAATGTTTCTTTAATTTTTAAAACGATGCATGAAAAATTTATTTATTTAGATCACACTCGTGTTGGGCAACCAATAAGCATTTATTAGAATTCCAAAAGTATTTGGCACCCACTGTGTCAGTACTCGTTTTAAAAATACATTAATAGAATTTTACACATAGAGAATGACATTGTTACATATTCTTGGAGTATATTTGAGTCAATTACGAAAATTATATAAATAGTCCCAATTATGGGTTGTGTGCTTCTGTATAGTATTTTTCAAATATATAAATTTGTCATAATTGGTTGAGGTCGCCATAGATAAAGATGCATACAAGCAATGCCTTCTTGTAGATATAAGTTTTGACCAATTCACTAATATTTGTTATTAAATGAATTTTCAAGACGACCTAATTGATGTGATGGAAAATGTTTATGCCAGTAGAGATTAAGCAAACAAATACATATATTAGTTAGACTCTCCGTTAAGTAGATAATATAGAATACACTCTGAGCTAGCATTCACAAATGATATAACTTTTCTCTTAATCTCTAGAACCCTCTTACCTCGGCTGATGTAGGAGCACCTGGGCTGTAGCCACTAAAGCTCATACCTTAATACCGCAGCATTATGATGAAAAATCATTAATTCAGATATTCCATTCTGTGTGAAGTGTACCATCAATCTCAAAGTCGAGCAAACTCTCTATGATGAATGTGGGTGATTATAACTGGCCACGTATCAGAAATATATTCAACTTGTCCATGCAATTCTACAAAATGGGGGTATAAAAAATGCTAGAGTATAATCCGTGTACCCTTTGAAGCACGCAACATTTGTTTAAGCCAATTCTCGCAATAACCAAGATTTACTACGTCGTTTAAGTAGTTTCGAAACGTAGGGCACTATATTCGTGTAGTGGAGAACGTACAGGTCGTTAACGAAAAGATTTCTAGTCATTGGCCACCATCCAGACTCGATTGCAACGTTAGCGCTGTCATTGTAAATTGTTCCAGTAGTACAAAATAATTTTTGGAAAACAAATATAACCGATTTCGAAAAAATATTAAAACTGCGCTTAAAATTATGAAATAATTTCTAGTTAATTGATATGAATACTCACCGGTTCTAGATATAATTGCTTAAAAGTATGAAATAATTTCTATTTTCTTTATATTAAATTATGTTAAATAACCTTTTCGTAGTCGGCGCAAAATAAAAAATTATTTACATTCAAAATGACCAAACTTGGTTTAACTTTCATGGTTTAACTTAACATGATTATTTGTACCAGTACTACTGATGAGGGTTTTTATTCTAACGAATCCACCGTAAGTAGACCAAGAAAAAGCATGGAAAGATAAGCTCTCCATTTTTACATTTCATCGAGGCAAGTACTTGGAATCCGCGTAAAACTCTAATTTCCAGCAATTGTAAGGAAAGTTGCTCTCGAGTTCTATATTATTGGTGAAGTCTACGCCAACAAAACCAGAGAACGAACCCCAATGAATTCTTACAATTTGACAGGAAAGGCATCCTCGAAATATACAGAACAAATGCCAAGATCGAGCTCCTAATTCAAAAGCCCAAGCTGCCCGCGACCGCGCTTCTTGTTACACAGAGACAGCCATAAATCATACGCGGCGAGGATACTTGCTCTCCGTCGCGTTGCTTAAGCCTTTCGTAGAAATGGTCGGCATCAGAAAACGCGGATCTAGGTCTTCCGGGTCTTTGCTTCCCTCCATTATTATTTTACTGTTCGACAGCCAGTATCGACGTACACGTACACCGTACGTGAGCGAGGAACCCTTTTACGTTCGGCCGCGCTCTCTGTGCTTTTACTCGATTTAACTTCCTTCTGTTGCACCCCCTCACGACTCCAGCCACCGGTTGGACAACCACAGGTTCCCGCGGCAATAATGGCCCCAAGGACAAATCATTTCACTCCGTCGCCATTATCGACGACGTCGGGCCGTTGATATCGCCGATATCATCGTCTTGGACAGGGACTTCCGGTCGTCGCTAAAGAGGCTCTCCCACCTGATTGAACCAGCCCTGAAGCAACCTGACCTGGGAACTCGTCAATTGGTTTCCAGCAACTTCAATTCCGTAGCCTGTTATATGGGTCGTGTTCCGGGGGTTGGGAAACCTAAGGCCTTTTGAGGTGTCGATCTTTCGTGTACTTTGTTAGCTGTTTGTACATTAATGATAGAAAGCAACGATATAATGTGCATTGTTTTTTAAAGTTCCCCTTATAGAAGGGTCTGTTACCGAATCTGGTAACGAGGAATCACTCGTTGCAGAGGAGGTATAAGTCAAAGGGAATTACGTGCGCGTACTGCTCGAGGGAGAAATCGAGACAAATATAAAGAACGTTGAGATTAGAGGAAACGTATGACCGAGTCGTTAGCGTTCTTCCAATAGCGAAATAAATTTTTGCAGTAGGTCTGGGTAATATGTTTCTTCTCATCTTTTTCGATGCTAGTGTCTGCGTTTTATAGCCTTTCATTCTTATAGCCCGGATCATTTTATTGCGATACTGAGAAATCACCGTATCGAAAGTACTTGTATCCCAGTAAAGAGTATTAATACTTTTTACTTCCGCGATTTATTATATTTGATTCGTAGTTTTATTTGTGCGCGCATAATTCAGAGCTAAATCAGAGAAATCATAAATTAAACATGTATCATACTGAACAGCAGACACTGAGTTGAAGACTTTACACGTAAACTAGTTGTAACTGTAGGTATGATGAAACAGCTGTACAAACAGCTGTGTGAAACGGTAGCTGTATCTATGTATCTAACAATAGGATCCGTAGGAAAAACATTAAATCTTGAGTAGAAAGAGGGAGTAATTTCAATGGATTTTCCGCATTCCCCGCGTACGCATTCGTAAAATACGAGTGATGCTTTGTCGGAGACTAGCAACAGAATTTAGGTCATCTCCGTCATCTCAAGCCGAATGTAACGTCGCGATGTTTTTATTACAATTTTCAACTCGATATTAAACCCAAGCAGCCGATATCGGAGTTCAGATTTAGGAGGGCAATAAACTCCCGATTATAGTAGAACGCGGAAACGTATAAACGTCGTATTGCGCCAAAGACAGGAAGAGGAGTTGAAATACAAGAGTCGGAAACCGGTCGTTGTAAATGACTTTTTATGTCCCCATTGGGGCATCTAGTAAGTAGTAATAACTGCCAAAGAAATGTTTCAAAATATAGGTCGTATTATAATCGAGATAATGTATATATTGTACTCGAATGTAAATATAGGGAGAGGTGTATGGAGATAAAGTTAGACGAGTATTTAACCAGTTAAAGAGTCCAAGAGTCCAAGAATCCAAGAATCCAAGAATCCAAGAATCCAAGGGTTCAAGAGTCCAAGGGTTCAAGAGTCCAGAAACCCAAAAGTCAAACACTCAAACAGCCATGTATTTAAAACAGAAAACATGGAAATTATCAGATTCTTAGGTCATCTCCGTCACTCATAATCTTATGTAAACATACATTCAGTCATCTGGACACTCAAACATGGACCTAGTCATCTATCTCTATGGATGCAAAGATTTGACAGGGATTGACCCTTCATTATAGAGGCATTCTTCTCCTCGGCTACAACCTCTATATTCGTCGAAGGACCTAACCTAGTATTTCCTTAGGACATTCATCATGACGTGATAGGCGCATCAACAGGCGCTTAGAATCGAATTACATGTCCGAGTGAGTGGCTCATCGTCGCGGAAGAACTCGTTTGTTAAACGAAAGGTCGCAGTACGGCGCATCTCGTTTCGGCGAGGTGTTAAAGGAACGCGACAAGAAGGAGGCAAGGAAAAGGCGAAGGGGTGATGGGAAGGGGGCGGGTTGGACGAGCAAAGGAGTGCGCGCGCTCGATTAATCTCGCAATCTGGATGGAGTGGCTATGATAGACTCCCATGAATAACTCATGAGCAGCGGGTACCTGCTTCCCATAGGGACATTCGCGTATAATTCAGCCACTTCATTTGTCCTCATTACTATGCCCGATCGTTACATAGAGCACGATTTACGGGGCTTCGCTTGGTCGCACCTCCTGCTCCCTCCACACTTCCAGTAGCCACCCTCCGGTGTACACAAACCGCATGCACACACGGAACGAGGGTGTACCTTCGCGCAGCCACTTACCAGGGTGGCGGCTGCGAGCGTACACTCAATAGCAACTGCGCTCTCATGATCAGCACTGATTTTGTAACACCGTAATTCAGCAATAAGGTCGGACTAACCCGAAGAGGTGTCTTAAGGGTTGCCTGTGCAAGCTCTTGACACTGATCTGATCCCATGATCGAGCGAGGTTCTCTAAAACGTTGTAGTAATTTTCAGATTATAGCTCATGGTACTCGGAGATGAAATAAGAACTTGATGAGTATAATAGGACAATGTAAGTGTATTATAGTAAATAGTAGAAGTTAAACGATGTTGATATACAGTGAATCCCATAAGTTGTATTCCATAGTATTATACCTTTTATGCTTATTGAAGACATCTGTCTGAATTCATTGACAGGTTAATGTTTCCAAATAAATTTTTTATTATACGTATATACATGTGTGAAGTATTTATAACGAATCATTTATTTGGGAACGTCAAACACGTCATTTAATTGAGATAGATTTCTTCAATAGACATAGAGTGTACGAGGGTACTTATGAGACTGACTGATAGCTTCTATAAGAAATGGAAATTGAATATGTTTGTGTTGTTCAAGGTTTCATCAGAAATGCTTCTAATACCTTCTTAACTAACTAACTGAATATTGAAATAATTTATGTTACGAATGAATATATTTTGATTTTAAATGTCTACATCAGCAGGTCCATTTCAGCTAGGAATGCATAGTATAAACTTCTTAATTCTTCTTCATGGCTCATAGTAGTCCAAGTAATAATTCCCTTAAACTTCAGCTTTTGACACAAAGTTGTTTTTAATACAAAGCTTAACTTAGCTCTAAGACTCAAAGCACCGACTCGTTTCGTTTCAGGCATTTATCCTTATGTATGACTTTTTTAACAGTTTTACTTGGTTTATTCCATGCTTTTAGCAAAATTAATAGTACCACTTGTTCGTTTCAATTAGAGAAACGATAAAAAGAGGACATAGTAATACTGTCTGTTACAATGGATAATGGCCAATCACCCCCACCCCTTTACCCGTAATTCAGGAGGGTAACAAAGTACTCATTCGTGTCGTTACGCGGTGCAGGAGTTATACTTGTGAAATATAGGTGAAATGGCGCCATTACCATTTTTCTGATTTGCCTATAGGGTGAAGACGGAAATTACATATTAAAAAACGTTTCTGGATAACAAACGAGGAGGATTGGAGAGTGGCGAACGACCATACGGGAACGTATCGGTCTCCTGGGAAGAATGAAGACATCTCACGGACTCATTCCGCATGGAGAAGTGGGCATATTCGACAGATTCCCTATAAATGGATATTAAGCCAGATATACGCATCGGGAGGTAATTCTGGAAATAAATTTCTCGTCTGGGGTGGTTCTCGAAGTAGTTCCATGGCTCCCTGCGGGATGGACGCAGAGTGTCGTACCTTTCAACCGTGGATCTGTACAAGTTTGAAGAACTACCGCTGTGTAGCCGCTTTCTCATTACAGGCAATGAGATTTTAAACTTTATAATTTCTTTACAGCAGTCGAAACTTTTCTACCTTGTTTGCGATCTCTCGTTGCTTCTCAATATAGAGTATGTTCTATGATGAGTGGTTCAACTACAGGAAACCAATTCTGTATAGAATGAAGAAATAAAGAATAATAGAAATAATAGAAAACATCCTTCATGCTTGCAACAATTGAGCATAAGTTGAGTATAAGTTATTGAATTAATTTAATTGTTTTGACGATTTCTATAAGAATCATAGAGGCGTCGGATTTTAACGCGTGTATTATATGGTCTTATATGTATTTCTTTTTATGAATCTGTGTTTTTGAATCAATTTTTGTAGAATAAACTATTTAGAAATGAAACAATAAAACATGAAGTTACACTTTAATAGACATCTTCGAACGTATTTGTGCCATGGTGGAGTAAAAAGTTCACTCCTTATTTTCCACTTACTTTTCGATAAAGATTTTTAGATTGTACCGTCAATTATTGAACAATCTGCACGCAGAGTGACTTACAAACCAATTCCTCTTTCAACCTTTATGAACATATGAATGTAAAAAATTTTTAAAGAAATTTTAGCCAATCATTAAAATTTTATTCAACAATGTCATTAGATTAGGTTTTATGAACATTTTGGTGATATTATTAACTTCTTAAATGACATTCAGTTTTTTTAACAGACACATTAATTAATAGCATTACATGTAAATAAAAATAATCTTGTGTATTTTTGGAGAGTACGATTTTCGGTATCGTGTAAGACGAATAAATCGAAATTAAGAGTGTTACGTTTAAAAAAAAAGACTCAAGCAGCAACAGACAATTCCATTACTTTCCTCCGATACTGTAAATGGCGTAACACTCGTTATAGACCCATTTAGAAATTGAGAGAGAATACTACGCCGAGATTGCAATCTCTCTCCTGTTCGCGAACCTTCGATTCTAATAACTCTCGAAGAAAGCACCCGGTGCTCGTGTTCACGTGTCTCGTTATGTCCTCTAATGGACACTGTTTTTTGCACGTGTAAAGCGCAATAGCGCTCCACGAGCGTAGCAAGTGCTTTTTATGTAACGAATTATTGAACGTATTATCGTGAACAACGTGGTTGCGGTTGAATGCAATTTGCACATCGTACCCGCAAACGTGGTTTCAAAGTCTTGATATCATACGACTTTAATGTAAATTATAGCAAAAAAGAACACTGGTAACGTTGTTGTAGAACTTTCTCGGTATTAATTTAGAAAGAATTAAATTCTCTCACTCTTAGTAGCCGAAAATTCTACCCTTACACCATAGGGGAAAAGGATGAAAATTCACTTTTCGCTTTTGAATTTGTTCTTCTATGAGAGGAGATTCCAACTGGTAATGTTCTACGTTGTCTCTTGAACCAATTTTCTCGAATATTTAATGGCATCAATATGTAAAGCCTCATATATAGAAGACGCTATTTAAAATTTCAAGATTCTATACTGTACCATTTTTGAGAGAAATTGTGACTGTCTCTGAATCAATTTTTCCACTCGTGCATCCGAGTTCTTTACAAATTTAGTCCTATCAATATTATAGAGCTCTATATAGAGGATATTTATTAAAATGTCGAATTTCTCTTGGAATCAATTCCATCCGTGGAAAGAAGTCAAAAAACACGTAGTACACGTAGAGTTTTATAACGTTTTATGCGTTTTGGAAGACAGAACGCACGAAAACAAACGACGGATGGAAAAGATAGCGAACGGTATCAAAATTTTGACCGATCGTGATACTTCCTCTCTATCATGTACAATAAAAGCTGAAACCTTGGACTGAAAACTGATCACTTGCCGCAATTATGGCAAGACGGCACGGAGTCAGGCGGAGACTCTACGCGCTACCACGGTCGAAATCGTCGGTGGGAAATGAAATTTGGTTGATTAAAACGAGGATCGAGTCGTACAAAATCGATATGGACCTCGACGAACTTTTACCGTGGCCCGTAACTCTGACTTTCATCTGCAGTTCAATTCACTGTTTATGGAACGAACGTGCTCGATTCAATCGACTGTTCCATCGATTAGCCGTTTTATTTAGAACGTGCGCGGAGCAACAGATGCGAGAGTTATTACTTCGGTTTTTCGGGAAAAAATTGAAACGAAGTCGTGGCCGTGCCTGCTACTACTCCCTGTTGTATATATATATATATTTTTTTTTTGTATGTACTCCACCTCTAGTCTTTTTTAGTTTTTATTGTTATCGAAGGCTGTGCAACGGGATCTATTCGGGAGGGAGGGAAAGAGAAGGGGGTAAGCGACAGGGCTGGCAAGCGAAATACGCTAGAATCTCCGCGGGCAGGAACAAAATGGATTTCAGGCATAGAGGGAACGATAGAAATCAATATTGTTCTTTTGCTCCTCGGACGATGATGCATCGTATCCAAATGTTTCCAGATGGTTTGCTTCGCCGTTGATATTTCATTTTTTTGATGGCTCGGGAGTTTCGAGTACACGCTGCTTTAGGCTCGGGAACTATTAATATAACTAACCGCTGCCGACGACAGCGATAAATTAGAAAAATTCGATGCAACGAACGTCCCGATATAATTATTCTTCGTTCGACGTTGGCGTTTAATTAACGCGACTGGTCGGGAACTGAGACAAGCAGAACTAAGGTAATTGCACCCAGCAGTCAACGGTGCGTCACTAGTTGACAAGCTCCGAAAACAATGAAAATTACCATTAACAACAGTGTTCTCTACACTTTATTCCCATATCGTAAAACTTTTGATGACAAAATCATCACTTTTTTTCCATTCGAACGATAATCATGAAACTTGGTATACAAAAGTTTTTGGATGCCTAATACATCCAACTGCGATCGTAATACGGAGTGTTTGATTTGAATCTGTTTGAAACAAAGATGACAATGTAAACAGGATGCTGATTGATTCGCCTGTTACAGCTTCATGCATAACACCAGAATTGGGATTTACCTTACGTCACGAATACGATCAAAGCATTGCTTAATGGCCGACAATGATAGACACAGAGGGCGAAGATGTTATCTATCTGTAGTATTCGATATAGATATGCCAATGGTCTGTAAACGTCAACGTTATCGTTCCGAGGTACAGACACTTGACGCTGCATTCACGCATGGTGCAACGCGCTGGGTGAAGCACACTCGAAACCCTTAAAAAGAGTGTTGGCTTTTTACGAGGTGGAGTGCACATAGGCACTTGGCGAACCGTTAAGCCACTCATGTGGATTTTGGAGAAAAACGTCGGAAATAGTGCGTGTTTATCATATGTGCCAAGCATGGTAATCCATCCGTGTTTCTAAACAGATCGAAACGTGTATCTGTGTCAGGTGTGCAAACAGTTCATTTCCATATGACATATTGCTTCTACGTATTTGCTGTACCACGTGTTACATTTATATTACTTGGTTCGTATATACTATTTACACAAGTTTTGAATTTAATGATATTTTTCTTGAAAATTCTTTACCAATTTTTCACATAGTGATTGTTATTCGTTCAATTTTTATTTGTACTTAAATTGTGTTGCAGAATTGTAAGTTTGTTTATATAATAATTTCAGGTATTGAATAGAAGATACAAAATTGTTACCTATTATTCAATGAATTGATCAATATAATCGATCCATATTTTTGTTTATTTAGATTAAATATATAGGTTTGCTATAGATAACGTTTAATATTAACAATCAAGTGATTTTATACTTATACATGAATTACTGTTAACTCATCGACACATTTCTGGACAGGCCTTAAAAGCGACTTCACGTGTTCGATTATTTGTCAAGTATTCGACAAATAGTTGAATATGTGAGCGGACGATACCCGAGAAGTGGCACGTTTCACACATATCTATATAGCCGGCGATTTGCCGAATATTTGACAAATAGCCGTATATTTGGAGCCGCCGTAAGGCTGGTTGCTTTTTGAACGCTGAAACACGATCGTACAGGGAATATTTTAAGTCATCGCGGAATAATACCTTCGCCGCTGATTTTCGAGCATTTGTTATTGGAGCTTCAACGATCTACAGTGCCAGAAGGTATCAGGAATATTCCGTCCAAGTATCGATGATCGATTGCCTCGCGAACGTGCAAACATAGCTAGTGAGTGGTAGAGAGGAAGAAAAAGGGGTCGTGTCTCGATATGTGTACAGAGAGGTTCATGTCAATGGGACCGATTGAGTAACAATACAAACTTATTGATTTTAACAAGAATAAGTTCGATCGAATGTAAATAATTCTTCGTTACACTTTTATACTTGAATCCAGATGATGCTCTATGAATTTTTTTTAACGCATTTATAACTGACAACGAATTTTTAAAATTCAACCTTTGAGTTGCAGAAAACGTTATTTAGGTATACAAATTGTATAATTAAAATTAAATGTACACATTTACTTAGTGCAGTAATATTTAAAGCTTTGTTTTAGTCTTGTACTCGATTTTCTCTCAGTTTCGCACGTACCAATAGAAATTACAAGCTTCGCACTTCCCAGATATGGTCGAAAGTAATTGGACTCTTAGTCAGTCAGATGGAATCACCACTAACGCTGAAACTCGTAGTTAATAATAGTCAATCGAGCGCCCACTTAATAATAGTCGCTCGAAATAGTCTAACGAGCAATTAGGGTGCACCTGTTAATCGCATAACCAGTTAATTTAGAGAGCAATTAGGTTTGATTATGTACTTGTCATTATTATCGTTCCTAGCTTACTGCTTTGTTATTTGTCACAACAAATGGATTGATTGTGTTACAACAACAAGATCGTTTTCGTTAAATAACCAAGATTGAACCCAGGAAGAGGCCGCCTCGTAGCCACGATAGAGAGATTATATTTATTTTGAAAGCAAGTAACTTCCGTAGGAATTTCATAATACATAGGCGAACTTACTAAACATACGATCATGACAAGAGCGTGATTGATCGTGTTTCTATATTGTCTGACGAATCTTACTTGCACAAGATCGAATATCTGGAGTTTCGTAGAGAAGCGCATTATGGACTCAATAGGGAGGATGATATGATGCTTTTGAAAATACATAGTTGTAGGATGTCAGTCGGTATTTAGAAATCATTTAATACACTGGCTTCAATGAGCAATTAATTACGATTGGGGTTTTCGTTGATTTAAAATCAGTCAGAAAATTCGTTCTGGGAACGGTTAGACGGTTAGTTATGTGAGTAAATGCAATGTGAGTCTTATGTAAGGCTCAGTTGTTCTGTTACTTGAATAGTTAATTTAATAAGAAGTTAGGCTTAAATTGTATATTTGTTAAATCCAACCCGCGTTATTATATGTCTACCGCTAGTTATTTACAGAAATGAACGGGTTGAAATCAATTTAGATTTTAAAAAAGTAAGGTGTAATTATAAAAATCCTTGTTCTAATACACAATATACTATCAAAAATTCTATTCTAATTATATTTTACTTGCGGTTCATATAACTTTCAGGTTATATGAAATATCAAAATTCCAAGTCGTTTGCAGAAGAAACAAATTAAAAGTATTTCAGGTGAATCATCTTCCATCCCTTTCATATTGACCTGAACTGCAAACAATACTTCCTCAGAAGATTCCATATAACAAAATTTTCTCTTCAAAGAATAATAGCGAGCCCGAGGTTTTTTTAAATGCAGCCCGAAAGAAAATGTGTTTTCCTCTCACTCTCGTATATAGTCAATTTTTCTCTACCTTCGATAACGCGGGTCGTAATTGAGTGCAGTCGTTGGAAACGAGCACGGACGTGTATGTGATGTCCGTGGTAGACTAACACCATTAGTGATCACTCGACGCCACAACAGCTTGCAACAGATGATCCCAGACGCTCTTCTAGATTAGCAAGCAAGGAGCCGGCACTGCTTCCACTTATCTCGCCGTAAGTGTACCATCTATTCATCCTGTATACCGTGACTCGCTCAATTTTCGTGCCGGCGTTAAATTAAACGCGGCTCGGTGAAAAGAAACCAAGATGCAACCTTTCGTTTCCCCGCTACCAGTTAAAGAACGTACGCCAACCATTTTTTCCCGGTCACCTTTCCACCTCGGTTTGCCACTGTCTCGCAGTAATCGTTTCTCTTGCTAGATTTCTACCACTCTGTGAAAAAATTACGTCAGTTAACAGTGGGGATTTCGCTCCGAAGTTAAGTAAGGTTTATGCTCTCTGCGAATTCAATTTTGCAAATTTGTGAAGGTTGGAGACTCCCTTTTCAAACATTCAATAAGTAAGAAGGAAATTTAGTTTTTTTCTCGTACTAATGTAGTTTAATTGTTAGGGTTAACTTTGGCTAAAATTGATATGGAAAGAATACAAAAAAATCTTAATAGTGTAGTTTTCGAGGAAAACTGGTCTTTCTTCGTGTGCACAAATAAGGACATTCGTCCTAAACGATATTGACGGTAATTTAAAAATTTGATGTCCTCAATTGTGAACGCCAGGTCTGAACGAATTAAACTATCAACGAAAGTAAGACCTATCCACCTACCAGTTACATAACGACTCCAAATTAAATCAAATTCTTGAAAAGAAAAAAACAAAACACATGTTCCTCCGACTCGTATCTACACTACCTCCCTTCTCTTTCGCCCGATTTCCCATGATTTTGCGACTTCCACATGACGGAAAAACTCCAAGGAAGAAGTTCGACCTGCGAATCTTCATAGCTGGATATTCATTGCAATTTATTTTCTCCGTACGTCAGCCCCGCTCCAAGATATAGATTCCGAAGGTTTGGTATGCGCGACCTGATAAAGGAAACTGCATTTGTCCCGGTCTTTGGTTCAGACAATCTTCCTTGGCGACCTTTTTCCAATAACTTATCGGCCATTATTCTGCTGACAAGTTTCGCGGAATATTGTCCTTCGTCGCGGTGGGAGGTTAAGGGGTGGGCGGCTGCTTCTTATGCGTCACGTTTTTGCTCAAACGCCACGGCGGTACAAGTTCTTGCGCTTGATGGGAACGATTCGGCAGAAAGAACAATTCTTTTCAGTTCAATCGTCTCACACCGTCCCCCGCTCTCAAGGACTGTTACGCTCTGACGGCGATCGTGGCGAAGGAGAGCTTTAAGCTCAGCCGACTTAATCCGAAATGCAGCAAAGTTTCTTGGAGAGTTCTGGAGGGGCGGGCAATTGGCCGTGCCACGCGGATAGAATAGAGCTCAGAGGCAATTTCATGACAGCGTCTTGGGATGATTGGATCACCGCGGCACTCTCGATAACCCCTTCTGCCCCGTGTGCGGTCTCGTCTTCCTCTCTTTGTCTCGCTTTCGAACCCTCGATCGTTTCCTAACCCCCTCTGCTCTTTGCTTCCTCGTTCGCAGCGGCTTTATCAATGTAACCTCATTATAGCGACGCGTACACAGAATCCAATTATCGGGATGCCGTTACCGAGAAGTAAATATTTTTTTAATTAATCGCGCACTGTTTTCGATTCCTTGTCGCGGACCACGTACCTGGTTATGCCCACGGTGGTATTGCAGAGGGTTTTCCAGAAGGGACCTTTGAATTTTGATCTTTAACTCCTAGCTTTGGCATTTAATTTTGGATCGTGGCGTGGTCAGGTTTTAAATTACTTGACCAATTCTGTATGATGTGTTTGAGTCGTGTTGTTCTAGTTTGCTCTTGACCCTATGAGATTTGGCATACATGAATTCCGAAAGTGGTAAGCTTATAGCTTTTTATAATTTACATTTCCATTTCCATCGTTAAACAACATTACGGCGATTTCACAATTTATCGGCAGTCCATTTGGCTAAGTTCTACAGAAATCGAATCTTTGTCAACCACGTTACTTTGTTTGAAATCCGATAATGAATCCAATCCTGACAGTAGTTACCCATTAAGCACCGGGATATCCATTAAAACGTTCGAATAATGACTCATCGCAGTAATTCTTCAATTTGATATATCATCAGGTATATCTTTCTGATACTCGGCGCTTAATCAATATCAAATTAGAATGCGAGAACTAACTTCGGATAACCAGGACGTTCTATGCATCGCAAATTATGCGTGGTGCAAATAGGAAAATACCGCGTTGTGAATAGACAGTCTCGAATGCGCCACTAAACTTTATAATATGCAGTTCATTCGAATCACTTCTCCGTCTCTGGTTACTCTATGACATAAATTAATTTCTAATCGTATAGAAATATTTATATCGATTTTTCCAAGTATCACCAAATACATTTGGGGAAGGAATTTACTATTATTACTATTGACCTATATACCTAATATACCTTGATAGAGAACTGTAGTTGAGAACCGTATGGTTGACTTGAAATCTGAAAAAGATGTCTCTGTCCTGATTGTTTTCAAACAAAATCCGACCGAACCTAACAATTGCTCTACTATCTCCATTTTCCATGTTTTGAACCAGCGGAGCACTAGATGAAAATAACAACATTCTCTCGGTGTTCAGTCAAGAGTGAACTCCGCGTATCTGAAATCAAAGAATAAAATGAATCTGAAAGAACGTCCATGTATCGTTGCAAAACTGTGAGTCTCTGGAATATATGATGTTTGCTTTCAATGTATGATGATTGGAGTTTGCAGAAGGAATACGATACTCCAGTAATACCATTCTTGAAATCGATATACATAGTAGTAGGGATCTTGTAGGTGCGTTTCGAAGAACTAAAACTTACTCAGACGATTTACTCATTTGTGATTTCACGAAAGTAATTGTAAATAAATATATATTCTACTGGATGTGATAGATTAACATAAGAAGTCAACAATTTTTAAATTGTTTCTAGAAAGATAAAATTAGTTCGTGTTTATTTGTATTTCATTTTTCATACACAAAACCATTTGTATACATTATAACTAGCTAGAAATAATAGTTCTTAGCCGGGACTAAAGTAATACCCAGTTTAGCTTCTACTATGATAAAATGGGAGATCTTCCCCAAAGGACTCGAACATTTCATCAATTCGCAAACAATTTGTCAATTAGACAAAATTTTTAATTATCCTACGTATTGTTAGTGTTATAATGGTTCATTTCGTGTTTATAAAAAGCTTTGGCTCTCTGTGCTAGCTCGATCCAAATTGACATCCATCCCACTATGACGATACTGCCATTTCAGTTACGTTCCAATGTTCAACTAATATCATTTATTCTGTGCGCATGGATGCAAAATTGTTCGTATCACAAAAAAAAAACAAATGCCGAACGAATAATAAAATCCACAAACGTGTGGGTAGTACTCGTCACTTCCAATAAATTCTCCATGAAGATCTCTCTATCAGTCTCGAAATAATGAAATCGGTAAGCTCGGCTCTTCCGTCGGTATCCAAGTAATTTCTCGTACAGGAAAAGTGCGGGATTTCGTTGGTCGTCATTTTTTCCGGCCGATCGAATTTCACGTTTGACCGCAGCTCGTGGCTGCAGTGGAATAACGAAAACGTTATCAATTACGGGAGAATCGGGCACCCCCTCTCGCAGAAAATGTGATGCGATCGATGCAAGCGTGCACAAAAAAAAAGGAGAAAAAAATAGGGGGAGATTGGTCTGGCGATCGGAGACAAAAAAAAGGGGGGGGGGACGACTGGTCCTGGTATCAACGCGGACGAATGGGGATGAAACGAGCACCACGATTTGGGAGAGCGCGATCGGGATAATTCAGTTTGGCGCAATTCACACTGGCGTCGATTCGTTCGACAGTTTCACGCTCGTTTCTGCTATATCCACCGACCGCACATACCGGTTTACACGGACAGGCCTCGAAATGCGCGCGATGACAATAATTACGCCCACGACTGTCACTCCTGTTCGTAATTTATAGCTGTCGCGTCATTCACCGTGAGAAACATTGTGGGCCACACTTTTGATCGATTTTTAAGCATGGGTTGCGTTACATTTGTTAGTTACCTGTGGTCGGATATCTTCGTTTGAAGGTTGTATGGGTGTTGGAATCTGTATGCGTTGGCGGAGGATAAGCTGTGATTAGGATTATCAATCTGTAAACAGTATTTTTTAATGTCCAGTGCCTACGCCATTGCTTGGTTATACGTTGATGACCAGCTCAATACTTTTGATAGAAACTCTTTTGATAGTCACGAATAAAAATTACAGTTTTGGAAATTTAGCTGATGTAGATTCTGCAATTAATTTCCCAAAAGGGGCCTCAGGATTTTATATATTAATAACGAAATGTGTCACGAATTTATTAACACCATTTTATGAAGAACATTCTACATTGCATATCGTATTGTACTTTTCACATTGTGACTTGTTGCTTGTAATATCTGCATTTAATGTTTCCCAATTTATATCTGTCTATCTATCTATATTGCGTGCTTTATAATTCAAATAACGCATCCGTCTACTTTCGGGTCACACATGAGATACATACTTTGCATACATTTTGTTTAAAGGAAGAATTGCAATTACGTGGATACCTAATGGCAAATATAAATTGTTTCAGTTCTCGTTCTCTGCAAGAACTTTATTGCGACACAGAGACGGGACACAAACGCAAAAACACTCGAAACAAATTTAACTCTGAAAGTGCTATTCGTTCCCGAGACATCCGAATATCCTGTACTTGCATAATTTACGCGGTTTATGAATTCGCCTGGCGATCATAAAAATAAACATCTCGAAGCCGTAGCGTACCGTTGGTCGACCATATCTATGCTCCAGTTCTCGTTCATCCCAGTCGTTTCTACCGATATCGGATGGAGGATTAGGTTCGAATTCGATACAGTAGGTGTAAGCACTGCCGATGGTAAACACATGCATCAGCCTACGAGAATCATTACGACGTAATGTACACGATTATAATCATATGACACTGTTGTTAACGCTTCGTAGTACGTTTTCTAGTAACTCGGAGTGCATTCAAGTGCACTCGGATGTCCCCTTGAGGAGACATCGTAAGTGTAACAAATTTTGTTAGTGACATAAAGGATTTATGTTTGCAGTGATGTAGACACTTCAAGAAAGTATTTATAAATTTATAGTCAAGTCTAATAATACCAGAAAAGACACGTTTCCAAAGTTAGACTATTTTATGTAATGCTATTCTTGTTCGCACACTTTACAACGATACAGGGCAGAGTGTAAATGGGTAAATGTGAAAGGTATACAGTTACTCAAATCAAAATATTAATATTAATAAAATATTTTACATGTTTTCACTATTAGTCTACGCTATTAATGCATGAAATCCGCAGTCTACTGATTAATTCATCTCCAAATGAGAATTTGTTCTTATGAGTTTCACGTAGATCAAAATATACCTTTCGAAAATGTTTGAGAATGTTTAGAAATGTCGCCACTGAAGATGGCAACCGATCTAAAATGGTAATTAATTTCATTGAAATTGCCAAGGACACATCACCCGAGAATGGTCAGTAAAGAGTGCCTCTATCACATGCTGACTATAATGGTAGGCCAAGACCACGGTTATGAACTTTACGTCGAACTGTTTATAGGACATGGAACGGTCCATGATAAGCGAAGTTGCGAAAGTAAAATGTTGAACCGAAATAATGGTAGCTTGTCTCTAAAGGCTCTAATGTAGTAACCGGTACGATCAGTGTTCAGTCATTAACCGTTCATTCCGCTTATTCTATACGATCGTACGTTTTATGCTTCATGGTCGTTCTTCAGGGACGCCATAACTCCACATGTGATTGCTCGTAATAATGTCGACTACCAGCGTCAGCGTGGAGTCGAGGAGTACGTACGAGGCCTCTATCCCTTCTTTTCAAATATGCCCTTTCTTCTACTCTTGCACCTAACTGCATTATTTTTTTATTTTTGTTACGTCGTATTTGTTTGGAGTCGTTGTCAGAAACTCTTTTGATAATCAACTGATTGTAATCATGTGTACTGCCATTTAAAATAAAAATAATTGAAAGTGACACATACCTCTTATGACCTATGAAATGATGGTATATTTTGAAGTATTATTTGCACAAAAGTGATTAAAAAATGTTGTTTCCTTTCAGGTAACGAGATATGGTTTCTTCATCAGCTAATGCTTCGTGCGGTTCGTGATGCTTGGTTCCATTCAGGTTACACAACAATGAGGGCAAGAAGGTTGATCAGTTCGTACACAGAGGGTAGGATTCATCTCTGACTGAGAAATCAAGATTGAGCCGGTGTTCAGTCTTCATCTCATACTTCACGGAGTGTAATATCGACCAATTAAAGTACCCTTTGTAGCAACGGGATCAAGCAAATTTCAAGTAGATCGAGTAGGTTCGAAACTTTCATGAATATTCAGAGTCAAATTGAGATTTTACAGGCCCTTGTAACCTGGTTTACTGGGATTGCAAAGCCTCCATTAATATTTTCAAATGGAGAAAATGTTGGACACGTTCAAGAGACCTGTTAGGGATGAAGAAGGTTGATAGTTAATAATGCACTGACAAAATGCTCAGAATTAATAATGAACCTAATGTAGCCATTGTTATCTCAAGCTGGGTAAAGTAGTTCTGTTTGAATGAGGAAGGTGGGGAATACAACTTGCAATTTCTTTTAGACTTGATCTTTCTATCTAGTAGTTCGTAGCAATAGAATGCTAAGAGAGCATCTCGAGTTACTGGTAGATAGCAAAGAAAGGCCTCGAGTGCGAGGGGTTAATGCATACTATCAAGACATTGACATCATCTATTAAGAAATTGCTAAATGGATCTCGAAAACTGATCGAATTCTAAAACAACACAAGAACCTGCACTACTACGCAATTCTGTACGTTAAATCGCGGTTCCAGTGTGCACGTTGAGCCCGGATCCATCCCTAATCCTTTGATACGAAGCTGAGGTAATAGATTTTATGCTAATCAAGCAAAGAACGCATAAAGGCCCGTTACAGTGAGGATAGATTTTCATTGCTCGGCACGCGGAACGTGCCGTGCATCGTCGAGTCCCCCCACCAACAAAATAACCGAGTTAACTAACGCTATTATCCAAGTACAATGCTAAATAGTATAATTGACTTAAGTGAGAGAGTTGGAGAGGTAGGGGTGGAAGACCGACGGGACGGAGACAGGCGGTGGGAGAAAGAGCGAGCCGAAAGTAGCTGGTTCCAAAGGGGCGGTGGGTAGGGGGAGGGTGTTACTTTTTCACTTTACTTTCATAACTGGAACCGTTGAATATTAATGCCCCGCGGGCACGGTACTTGGGAGCTTCTTAGCACGAGAAGCGGCCACCTCCGTGAAATGGAAATGAGAAAATTATAAAAGTAACTAGATGAATTGCGAATAAAGGCCATTATTGATACGCGACCGCCGCGGCTCGCGAAGAGAATGTCGTAATATTAAATGCGTGATTTATCGTACCAGCCCCCCGCCCTTTCCTCGAAGCAAGAATATCAACATCGCGTGAACCCGAGCAGACAGCTTCAGATTCAATTTCAGATTGTCGATGAAAATCGTAATTCTGAGCTGAACCAGTCCCTTCAGGCCGGTTTTTGCGCGAGATAAGCAAAGCCTCGGATGGATTAGCATCCGACGACGACGATTCAATTATGAAATGGAATTTAAAATCCGCGACTGTCTTCAAGCTGTTAGCATTGATTAGCAAATTAGCGATTTCATCAGAGTTTCCTGGTCTCTGATAATCGTTTATTAGCCTCCATGGCGACGAGAAATTTGTTTATTCTGGAATAACGTGTATGGATAGAATTCTTTTTTCTTTGTCAGTTTGTTCATTACTGTTGAGAATAGTTAGTATCGATTTTCTTCTGATTTTCTTTGAGTGTTCCACGCATAGTGATTTCATAAATCGTAGGATTTATATTTATTTGTATTAAAGACCTACTTTAGTAAAGGAAAAAAATATTTATCTTCTTCTTCAAGGAATAATAATTTTATGAAAGTAACGTACAAACTTCATATTTCATAGAAGAATAATTCTATTTATTTCTAAACGTACCAACTATTTGCTATTCTCTTTCAAGGCACAGCATAACTGAATGCATCAATCAGTAATGTTGAAAGCACGAATCAGATGAAATGTATGAGCCGAAATGAAGGGTTCCTCTTCCTTGCAAGTGTTTCTCTAACTCCTCAATCCATCTCTACTTAAATTCCCACCGTGCAATAAAGAACTAGCTACAAATTCTTCTACTACGATGATGTCGGTTATTAGTAGGAATAAAAGTTTCGCACGAGTTATATTTGACGCGACACGATAAATCAAACAAGATTGTCACGGAAAAGGCAGTGCGGGACATTTTTTATCGGGAATAGTGCGATAAGATTTAGCGCTTATGTAACAAAATGCACGCCACCAGCGAGGCTTAGTAAATCATACTTTACCGTGACGCACACTAGTCGAACAATCGTGAATTTTGTTCGTAGAAAGACTATAAATTACGATGGAAAAATAACGTGGCGTATATGAAGGCAAATTTTGTTAACTAGCAATGTAAACCCTAGTAGAGCCAATACCGAATGAAGTAATAGTAGTACGCTGAATTTAACCTTTTCAAAGACGGACTACTTTATTTTAAATACTGATATTCACTCATGTCATATCTCACACGAAGTTATTATAAGTAAGTTAATCAAATTCACTTCCTATTGATCTCTGTGTTCAAAAATACAAATAGCATCCGACGACGACGATTCAATCGTCGGAGTGTGGAGTATCATCATACTCAAATTTTAGAAAGTTATTTCGGTACGATAAGGCCACTGGGCTAAAAATAACATAGTTTTCCGAGAGTGAGTGACACGTTGAAAAATAAGGTTTCGTAGAATGCGTGCGCACGTCAGAGTGGCTAACAATAAGTGGCGAGTACGAGTGTACATGTAGAGGTGAAAGTAATTAAGGGTGACCAGTACGTGGTGAAAAGAATGGAGTTTGTTTCAGAGGGTTGTAGATGCACTCGGTTCCGTTTTAGAGAATAACAATAGAGGGTAGCTTTCTAGATTACTGACACGGTCTCGCCGCCATTAATCACAACATTAGTGGCCATTATATTAAAGAAAGGGACTACGAGTTATATATTTAAATTGACTGGAAATTATACCAAAATAATTTATAATTTAATAATACTACATACATTTGATACGTAGACAATTTTTGGGGCTATGGGGATCTATTTTATTTATTTTAAGCTTGGAGCTCCATAGTACAATATTTGTTGCCTGAAACATTGCAATTGAGTTCCTTCTACAATTCCCTCCTTACAACCAATAAACAAATACTACTGCATCGTCCCTACTTGTACACTTAGAACAAAGCCAACCAAAAATTCCTAATTCCAACGGCAAAGCTAACTATAACAAAGGAATCACGTGTTTAATACGATCTCCTAGAAACTGCTCTGTCCAATTCAATTTAATTCGTCCTTTCAACCCCGATTTTGTGAAAATACACCCGTGTCCGTTGCCGGTAGGAGGGCGTCGGATGAACTTATCTCGACCGAAAATTTCTTTCCCACCTTCGTTTTCTCTGTTGCCGTGATACGTCCACGCGGAAGGAGAGAAAATTTTTCGTAGCCGGGGTCTTCTTTCAAAGTCATCAGACTTGATACGGGTGACAGAGTCGGATAGATGGCGGAACGATAGGGGGTTGGGAGGGTAGCGAGGGAACGCGAAATGGTAGATCGAAGAAAAGAGCGAGAGGGGGCGCAAAGTCGTCGTCGACGACGACGGTGACGTCGTTTCCGCGGCAAGTTCGCAGCTTCGGATGGATGTGCGGAGGAAGTTTGAAAAAGCGAATGGCGTCGTGCTCGTTGCCTAAGAACCGTCGTTTTATTGGCCGGGCGAAAGTCCGCTTGGCTACTAGCGCCGCGCCGCGCTACTATTACTGACGTCGAGTCCGGGGGATGGTGCGGTTCCGCCTTAATGTGCGGCCTGGATTTATCTGGTAGTAATCAATCGTGCGGCGGGAAACGAGCGGATTATAAGGGCGCAATATTTATCACGTCAAACGGTTCATTTGCATGATTTATGTCTCGTCGAACGCCGGGGATGTCGGATTATTTATGCGAAATTCACTGCCGCATAACTCCGACCGTCGGCATAATGATCACGAATTCCAACGACGGCGGGAATTCCGTCGTTAGACCTAGTTCCAGACGCTCGACGCCTCCGGAGGATTTTTAACACTGAAATTAAAATTGTTCCGAGGGAAAGTATTTTTCTCTCACATTTTTTCCTCTCTTTCTTTGCGCCCGCGCGAGCGAGAGTCCATTCTGGAATCAACCGGAATCGGGTCGCGTATTTGTGGCGAAATTGGCGAGGATCCTGGCTATTAATACGCAAAACAGTTTCACCCCTTTATTAGATTTTTCTTGGAACAGAGCTGAAGTTCACGTGTGGTCGTTTGCTTGTTTTTGCGCGCGAGTAAAATTAAAAATTTGCAGACTCCGTGTCTTTGGTCGACTCTGAGCTCGTTAGGTTTAGAGGAAAAATTTAGATTAAAGAGATTGTCGGAGTTAAAGAATATATATACTCTATGACTATATATATATACTCAAATTTCTTTGTTTATATCTTTTATAACAGTAACATTAGATATCACATACAATGCGGATGTACATAGACGAGGTTTACTTTTCAATTTCACACTCAACGTTTTCGATCATATGTTGGTCATCTTCAGTATGAATAAAAAATATCTATTAATTTACAGTATAATGATAAAGGAACTAATGCAAAAGTACCAGCAATTTCATATAAAATTACAAAAAATATTTCATATAAAATGCGAAATTGAAATGTTCTCTTATGAACGGAAACCCTAAATTCTTAGATATGATCTTCGCATGATAATAATTTTCATATCAAATTTATTAGCTCATACTGTACTTTTATAATAGAATTCAGAGGGTAGAACTGAAACGGAGTGTCTTGAAAATTCGGTGTAAAATCTGTCAGACAATCTGCAGATTACGTTGATAATTACCCTAGCATAAATCGAAAAGTGAATTGGATACTCGTATCGTAACTCTGGCCGTGAATGTCGCGTGGGTGGAGTTAATTTTACGAGAGTAGTTTGAGATTAATTATGACGTTACATAAGGGTATCATTTGCAACCGATTGCACACAAATTGAATTGATAATTCGTTGATGTATTAACTGGTACTCCGAGTAATTTATTTCTTTGAGGGGATGTTTTCACCCTCGGAACAGTTTTATAGTCGAAACAATAAATAGTTACATGATTACCATAATTCAAGCTATGTTTCTGTAATGTTTCAAAATGAATTTCTAAATTGTGAAATTTTCACAATTAGTATTTTACTTGTATTTTAATAACCAAGGAATGGAAAAATAAATGACTCATCATGTAAGCAGTAACATGAACGCTCGCGAAATGATAGGCTGATCTGATAATTAAAGAGAAGTGCGAATTACGTGGGAACAATCTAGATTTAGATAGACAATACCACTTTATGGACGAAGACGTTCAATTGATACGACTGTAGAATTTGATAACAGGCATGATAGAGCTTCACAGAAGTATCGAGTGTCTGCAGTTATCAAACATCCTTCTTCGAAACGGTGAATCGAACGTCGAGCCTCGAAATAGCAAAACTGATGCTGTGAAAGATTTTGTTTCGAACACGTTAAAATTCTCGATGAGATTGTATTACTACTACAGAAATACAATTTTTTTTCTATAAAAGTAACAAAGGCAATAATAATCTGAATAAGAATATCCAAAGTAAAACCTTGACACATTTGGATCTTGTATTTAGGTCGTCAGTATTTATTTGTAGATTATAGTTTAATAATTAATTGGTTGGTATACGAAGAATTTACTCTGAATATGCTTGCTTGATTTCATAATTTATTAAATACCCAAGCAACTGAGAAGAATATAACCAACTAACACCTCATTTATATTTTATTGGAAATTTTTCGATTGCTTTAAAAATGGAAGTTGACCAGTGAATATATTATCTATAAAATAATATTTAACGAATATCGCGAGATTTCGTGCAAAATATGACCCCTGGTTAATTAATTAAGCTCATTTTATCGCGGCACGACGTCCCGACTCGTTTAATATTGTTATCTGAGATCACAAATACAGCTTTAACATTAATCTGAAATATAACGTGGTGGAAACTCGAATCCAGCTGTAACCGCTGCATACTGTACAGTGCGTGTTGCATGCAACAACGCGTAGGAATTAATAACAGAACAATAGAACCACGGCTGGTACTATGTTCCAGGCATGACGCGTAAAATTAGCCCAGTCTGCTGGAAGCTTTGGAAGATTTTTCATTCTTAGTTAGAATATATACATATATGTATATACGCGTATCCGGTTCCAGCTAAATTTTACGCCAGGACGTGTTTCCTGCTTTTCTTTTGTCAGATATTTTTTCAACAATTTATACGTACGATTTATGATAACGTACGACTCACTTTTTCCAACGCGGTATTAAATCTTAACAGCTATCGCCGAGAATTCATTCGTGAAACTTTACATTCGAAAAACACTGTCTATTGTATTATGTAAATAGACAAAATCTTAACCCCTATAACACAATGCACATTCTCTATGAATGGCTTAAACGACGACAGCAGATTTTGAAATAGATAAAAGTAATATTTTATGGGTGAAGTTGAAAGAGATTTTCATATTTGATTTCGCCTGTCAAGTGCTTGTGACGTACAAAGAGGAGTAAAGGGTCAAAGTTTACTGGGAAATGCCGGCATTGTTTTAGAACTTGACAGATATTAGATTGGAGCATTCCAAATTCTTTCACGTTTAAAAGTAGAAGCTTCTGGACAAAAATATTGCAAAAATTGAATGTCGCCTTCTTAGATTATACGGATTTATGGATTCCATTTCGCATAGAATCTAAGTACATTACAAATGGGATAATTTTATATAATGTAAGAAAACAAAATTTCATAAATTAATATTCAGTTGGTTGAATCAATAGGTATTAAAATATTGACAAATTTCCCACGATTAATGTCTGGAATGAATACTTATTCTGAACTGTAATTGTTATTAATGTTTAATCGAACACTGAATGATACTGTATGTATCATAAATCATAAATGTTTAATTATGTCGGAGATATTAAGTTTTAATTGTTCCAATCAATAGATATTAAAATATAAATAAATATCTCACGATTACTTTTTTTTCAACGTTTTAAACAGACCCCAACATTCAATCATAGATTTATACACTTCGAATAGAACATCGAGAAATACAAGGAACCAGATGGATCATGTTTTGGCCGACAGCAATGCTATTTTCTCGCTGCGTTCAACAGCCTGGAAAGTGAAATACGTCACAGCACAGTTTTATACATCGCGTAAATTACCCTTCCTGGCTACGCCATCATCGATATTCCTCTACACGTAGCGATCAACGAAGCTAAAAGAATAACGCCTTGGTACGTTAGCGGAGAGGCACCTGAACCTTACAACATGATCGAAAGAGAGGAATCGACAGTAACAATTTATCAGCGGACACCTCATTAACCACCTTCTCGATAATAAACCACTAACCGTGATAGCTTATCTTAGACTTAGCGAGCTTTCTCTACCTCCGGTGATATCTTTCTTATCAAGATACTCTTCAGGGGCTTCGTTTCCTCCGAACTCAACCAGAGAATCGCTTCCATCGCTTCTCCATCCTTTTCCAACCCTACTCTGCTTACTTCGTGGACTTCGTGCCTTGTTTCGATCACATTTCATTCCCTTTCCTTTCGGACTTGGTCCTCTGTCGACGAGAGCAAGCGTCGTCTTCAAAAGCCTTGTGGTAGTGCGAGCACTCACCAAGGAGCAGAGATAACAAGGACCAGAGAGGGCCAAAACATCTTCCGCGGCCTCCTTGGCGAGTCGTTATAACCGTAACGACACCTTTCGTGACGGGACGAGGGTCCGAGGACTCCTCGTGGAACGGCGTCGACGTCGTTTCCTTTCTAGCGAGCCCCTCGTCGCCTCGACGCCGGATTCCTCGCGATCACCTTATCTCTCTGCTCTCGGCTAATTTAGTTTCGCGATTGGCGCACTTTAATTGAAATATCAACCTCTGAATTGATATAATCTATGTCATGTTAGGTTGGAGACGTCAATTTACATGATTCCTGTCTCTGTATCCTTTAACATGGTTAACTAGCGTATTAACTTTCTTACTTAATGTGACGTTGAAATCGTCTGAACATCATCTATATTAGTAGGGAGATCAAAGTATATAGTGTATAGAAAAAAACAGTGATATTTGAATCTCAGAAAATTATTGTGAAAGTTAATGGTAACTTTAGAATCTTCTATTATTATATAAGATGAGTACCCGCCTCGTTTCTTGCTACTGAAGTCTCCTCATTATTAATCTTGAAATTTTGCAATGTATGGCTCGCAGAAAATTGCTGTTACAGGACTAAACTTTATCTTGTCTTATTTTATATTCTTATATTACTTCTAACTTTATCCCTATTACAATAACTGGCAAACCAAATCAACCTAACGTGCCGTTCCGTGAGAGTTCCCACTTTTCTCAGTCACAACAACCGGAAACATCGTTTCCCCAACAGCCAGACGCGGATGTCTCGGAGTCTCTCGTATTTCGAAGTACTCCATGCGTCATCTTTTGGAATAATTTACGCAGATTGGCTTAATGTTTGCGCGTACACGACGCAGCTCGTGTAGATGTGTGGAGAGGGGTTGTCGCGCCTGAAACCTGATTTGGGAAAGAGGAACAACTCGTCGGGTGTTGCATCCGCGGCCATGCTGGAATATACTGCATTCGTTAAGCAACGAACGTGACTTCGCGGCGCGACGTTTTTTGAAAAAGAAAGAAACGAACGTGAGACAACGAAGGCAGAGCGTCGAGGTTTTCGTGGCGAGGGACGAGGTGGGTTGAGAAGAGGCGGACGCCGCAAAACGCCGAAACTGTGTAAAATATTATATATCTAGGTGGCGTTGATTGGACAGGCCTGAAGTGGCCCACGGGGCGGGTGGACCTGTAACGCAAAATACGTGCGCGGATCAAAGAATGCGAGACTACTGTTTAAATGGCGGCTGGTGTGTCTCGTTATAAATATGGATACGTGCATGTGTTGGGACCGAGGGAACGTACGAGAGGCAAGGATATATCGACGTCCAATTATAATCCACACCCGTGACGTGGGATTCGGTTACTCTGACGAGCAGACGGTCGCGAGAGGGCTTTGCTCGTACGTTCGTTTGCCCCGCGTACCGACACCTACGATGAATAATACATATTATATGGACGTGTGATAACCCGTACCGCGTTTAGAATCACCCCCTCCCCCCCCCTCCAGACAACTATATAATGCACCGTTTCTACCTTTGCCTCTCTTTGTATTTAATCGTTTTCTGGCATCCCCGAGCCTAGCGCTCTCGCAAACGTGGTTCGTCACCGCTGGACCTTGCATGGGGGATAATGAAGTGGCGAACTCCATTTTCGATGAAGAGTGTTTTTTACTATTTGGTTCTGACTGGACTTTTTCATTAATTTTTGTTTGCTTCGCGACGAAGGGGACGATTCTGTAAAGATCGACTGCAGGCCTGGATTGTATGAAAGGTGATGTCTATATTTTGCAAATTCGACTGAACTATTGGGTTGTCTGTAATGTTCATTTTCTTTATTAAAGACGCACGAGTTGAGAAATTATTTTCTCGAAATATCCTGTCGGGAGTGCAATCACCCAAACTGCATCATTAATTGAATTTGAGGCGAGGGGAATGCGACATATTCAAATATTTGTAGCTGGAAATGAGTTAATGATATTGAAAGGATTCAATTAATTCCTGCGTTCCATTTTGGGAGCACGTTAATGTTTCATCGTTAAAAGATAGACTATTCTACGATTCGACGACGTGCCTTGTGAAACCAAACTTAATCAAGAACAGTATAATGCGAGAATGTAACCTGTAAAACAAGGGCCTCGTGGAATTGCAGTAACAATCAATCATCTCATTCGATTCATAGGTATCGCAATTTTCGCGTATCTCCTGGGAAATTTCTACTATTATTACCGTTGCTCCCTGATTGATTAGAGTCAGGCAAAGTAATCGGTTTCTCGATACCTATCGCATGCATGTACGAGGGACACGGTAGCTGATATAGGGTGCTCGTGAAAACATTTCCTCCCCTGGCTACTGATTATATTGATGAGCAAATATCGTCCAAACAGGTTCGGAAATTCTTTTGTTCCGACGTTGTTGCACCTTTGAAATTACACTTGAAAGCAGATATTTGAAATTGGCTTCTCGATCGAGGAAAAGCACTCAGGAATACAATTTCAAACTCTTGGCAGTGTTTATGGCCTGTAATAATAATTTAATATATTTATGCTTTCATATTCAACGTCAAACAATTCTGAAATATAGTTCGTGTGTCTCTCAGAGGTCAAACTAATTAACTTTTCTATTATTTGTCATATTTGGAATTCTGACTAAATTTGAGAAAAACGGTATTTATTAATTTTCTATATTTTTTATTTTATGGAGCTGATTAATTAGTTTTTTAATTATTGCAGTTAGCGGGGATTTTTGGATCCACTTTTGTAAAACATTTTTCATCTGTATAGTAGAATATACTTTTGTAGTTTGACTATTTATTTCGGGACCACCCTGTACTAAAGTAACCCAGTGTGTTTGTCAACTTAATGCTGCCGTAGGAGTATGATACCTTGATCGATGAGCACAGCATCGTATATCAAGCAACATTACTTTACGTAATAACATTTAAGGATGCTTCTATAATACGTTTACCTGCAACAAAAATAGCGTACATATAGTAAGCGAACGATATGTAACCGTACACGGAAACGTAATGTTGAAGAGCTCGTAAAAGTGCAACAAAATATAACTCAATTATACTCAAAGTACAATATAGTAATATTATGAAACTTTAAAATCCTTTCAATTCACCTGGAAATTGTATTAACCCAAGTCCAGAAAAATTGTGGCTTCATTTCTCGCTCTAACTAGAAATAATTCAAATGCTTTTCAAATTTACCGTAACAAAACGGGCTCTCTCTATTATTGAGAATCAGTATAACGAATGGTTTAAATTTGGATAAAAATTCATGCTGTTGAAGAAGGTTGGTCAACGAGTGCTCGCGCATTGTTCAATTTTCGGTAAACTACGCCCAATTTGCAGCAGATTTCATTTAAATGCGAACCGGTCGTAATTTTCGTAAAAATCTCCAGCAATGAAGTCACGTAAAATGTAAAATTTGGGACGAATAGAAAGAAATGTAACGGTACCGAGCAAAATAATGTAAAACGCACTGTCTGTATACCGAGTGCACCGTGCGAATAAATAGTTTGCGCTTTTAATGCATTCCATAGTTATATATCGTGTTGCTGTTGTAGCTTTCAATTCGTATTAACGCCAAGAATAATGCGTTGAAAGGCTTTTGGACCGTTTCGGTGGCGCTTGGTGTGAATTTTTGCTTTACTAAATTAGCAATTCATTTCTTCATTATTTGGAACGTGCCATACTTTAAATTACAATCGTATCATTTCTTGAAGAATTAAAAGTATCTCTTACAATATCTTGACTTTCTATGAACGAATATATACACCATTCGTAGTCGGAGCCTAATTTTTTGGGACAGACATTTACGCTCTTCGCAAGTAAAGGGCTCAAAACGCACATCGAGCGCCCACCAACGACATTTAAAAAATATCCCCCCGAACGTTCTCGCCATAAACCTGACAATGCGTCCCCAGCGAAATCAATTGTCTGCTTCTTCTCTTGCTAATATCCTTCTTTCCGCACTCCGCGCGATAAAAATGTGCAAAGACCAAACAACGGGCAAAAATAACACTGCCAATGCTTAGCCTCGAAGGAAAAGGTTTTTTCCTATGGTCAGTATAAATTTTACAAAACACCAGCGTCGTTTCTTTACGTTCACATAGTGTGTTGTCACGAAGTGTTATCCTTCGTCTGCAGTGGTGGCGGTCGAAGTCTAGCCTCCGCCGAACGGTTACATCCCTTAACAGTATTTACAGTAAATCCACAGTAAGATAAAGCTCGCTGTCTTGGTGTTATCTGCATCTCTCCATTTCTTCGTCCTCGCCTCTTCGTTTGTTTTCGCGTGCATCCCCTGTTGTTCTCCCGATTCCCCGTCCCCCGACTCACGTTTTCTCTCACCAAGAGGACGCGGATTACCAGACGGTTGTATGCGGGTCCTGACCCGATCTCCGTGGAAATTTCAGCTAAAAGGTCTTGAAGCTGCTTGAAAATCGCAAAGACGTAATCAGCCTTTACCCTCCGACCGGTGGCTCGCCATTTTCGTATTTCTTCGCGTTTGCACGTACCCTCTTCCTCCCAGGGTTTCTACAGCCGTCGCGTTTCTATAGCTGGTTTAATTAGAGCATAATTTCACGTGCTCCTTACATAAACTGGGAAATTTCGAGCTTCTTGGAGAGTAAAGCAAGTCGTAGCGTTACGTGATAGATTCCATGAAGGACTCATTGATGAGACAAGGTGACACTTGCTAAGTAGACTTCACGAACGTGGTCTGTTTCTATACAAATTTCTTACTTTTTCCTGGCACGTATCAATAACAAAGAAAAGGCTATTTCTTCCTAGTAATTATAATAGTATTTATTGAAATATAGTCACAATGTAGAGTCTCACTGGAGTTGTTTTACCAACAAGTTCCTTAGTCAATACAAGACGAAACGCCACACCTTTTTCTTTCCTAATCTCTTTCCGAACCCAGCCATCCTCGTTCCCAAACATTTATTACCGTTCGATTGGCGCGCTCCAAGGGCGCAAACGTCCGTGCTGGTAGCGCTGGCTGGCCTAACCGCGATGTAAATGCGAAATACTCGTCGGTGGGTGGCTCGAAGCGGTACGGTGACGTGAATCGCGTGACTTCCAGGGCCAACAGTCCTGCACGGCTCGCAAGAGCGCCAAACCACGAGGAAGAAAGCCGAGTCGGTCGGTGACTCAGCATGGACTTTCTTCTAACCCCGTCCCGGAGTTTTCCTCGAAGAAACCCTGGATACGTGGCCCCACGGGGAAGTGGGACCATTGTCTCCCGATATTTATGTCGTCACCGCCTACGACGAAGCGTTATTGAGACAACGCACGCAATTTCTTGTTCGTGGTACGCTGGGACGTAGGTAGTAACGCAAATGATGCCCTGAGTAGGCTCTGCTGATACGGGGATGTTCACTTATCGCGGGCAACAGCTGCGACTTGAACGCATAGACGGAAACTTTACGGGTATTGTAATCGGGAGGAATTTTACGGCGAGGTGTGAAATGTATGTAGAAATAGTTAAGACTTCCGTAGTTAGACCGCTAAGTCCTTGTTAAGGATCTCGATTTTATCGAGTAGTTTATATGGAAAGACTGAGTTAAGGTTTGGTAGGATGGTAGCGTGTAAACGAGGGCTCTGAACAATTGCTTTGATCATTTTGATGGGGTTTGATTTTATTAAGGAAGAGTAATATATTTATGACGCAGTACTTCGATATACATTTTGAATACACATATTTTTGTAAATGGTTAAAGTTGTTTAAATATTTTTGAACGTTCTTTCAATATAATTACAAGTCTTCCCTATTCGTTCATATTGTAATTATATTTGTAGGTTTCTCACAATAACTTGTTTTTACCATTGTTAACTAAAGGTAATGACGTTACGAAAATGTTTGGAAATTCGTCTAATTATCCAGTGTCGCGTAATTATTTGCATATCGTGCTTCCTGGCTGCTTGGGATGAACCTCTGTTTTCAGCTTTCTAATATTACCATCGACCATTCTTTCCATTTCGCTGCCTCCATTACTGTTAACGTCAAAGAGACCAAAATATGTAGCAGACGTCACATAAAATTCAACAATGTGTAGAATCAGTGTCTGTTGTTCAACAACGTGGCTGAAGGTGGCTACAAACGAGAATCCAAACTTCACAAAGGTGGTTAGTATTCGGTAACACCAACCTACAAATTGAGCTATTATTTTATTTTGATATATCATTTGTCATATACCGTGGCTAAAAGAATATCATTCACCGACGAAATATCGTATGTTTTAGTTAGTTTTTGTTACTGACGTATGTTTTTTTCATTCTCATTAAATTTGTTTATTGATATTCAGGCCATAACAAATTTTTGTAAATTATTTTATATTTCCAATAATTGTGAAGATAACATTGATGAAATGAAATCGTAGGGGGTAGAATGAAATAAACTAAATAACATGGAATATGAGAGTCGAAACAACTAAAATAATTTAATAGAGATAAAAAGACAAGGTACAATATGAAAATTCATTCTACAGTTGAAATTAATAAAAATTTGATGAATTCATTCAACTTTCCAAATGAAATTGTACTCTTTATAAAGCACATATTGTATCCAAAGTGTTCGACCCATCCCTGATGACCGCCTTTCTCCATTATTTATAATTCTATATATTTGTACTCAGAAAAATCGACGTATTTGGGTCTTGATTTTTGAAAAAATCCCAAATAGCTGCTCTGACCATTTTTACTATCGGATTTATTACGTAAAACAAGCAAGCTTCGAGGTTGGCGTTCCGTGGCCTGGTTACAACGAGAAGCAAGGTGTGGTAGCGATTGCGTTTCCTTTCTTCTGCAATTAAACTCCCCTTGTTTCCATTCCCTGCTGGGGCCCATTAAGGTGTGGTACGACTTAAGCACACACTTATATTCCATTCTCCCTTCTTCTCGTTTCTACCCTTCCCTCTCGGGGTTTCTTCCCTGCTTTGTATTCTTTTCCCGTCGAAGGAAACATCGATCTGCATTTGTTAAGATGTGATTTGCATTGAGAGCATAGATACTTGTGGCGCTGTCGGTTCATCCAAACTCGTGCACTTTTTTCGTAATCCTTGAACGCTGAATGCGAGTCGCATACCTGCGAACGATTTGAATATTCACGTTTGCAATTGTGCAATTTAGAATTGGAATGGGAAAACTTTGTCTGGAAAGAGTCATGATAGAAGGGGAAGACTTAGCAGTGCGATTGCGAACTTTAGGAAGGATTATTTCATTTAGTTCATTTAGTTTCCTTCTATTTAGTAGATAACATTTATTTTCATAAAGTACGAATTTATCGACCAAGATGATCTAGAAATGCTAATGGAATTCTTAGGGAGACAGTGCTAGTAGACCTTCCTTAAATAAAAATTAATAAACGAATGATCATGATATAATAAATGATATCAAACGTCTTTTATGTATGTGGATGTAACAAAAATTGGTATGACGAAGCTTAATCTTGATTGTTTTAGAAGTAAGTGAGAAGTATTTACAGTTTTATCCTAATTTGTGTTTGTAACTCATTGGCATTATTTCTGGAAAGAATGTTCTGGACAACAGTTTATATTAATTTCTCAAAACTTAATGTAAATCAGCATGTTAAAGTTAACGAAACTGGAGGGAATCGAGATATAAGAGATCTGACACTTCGCAGCATCGTAAACGTCTTTTTAACATTCTACGAACTGAGTGAATATCGATGAGATTCTCTGGGTCTTACAATATTCAGGTTAAGGGAATTTGATCTTGCAGGTTAACTTCAAGACGTTTGAAAGAAATACAGTTCTCTTAGCGTGCGATTGATAGGTAAATCGATAAAAACGATCGTTGAATCATTGTGTTATCGTTTTCCAATTTTTATGCCAAAACAGAACTGTTACACACGATTATGATTCTTTTCAATCGGCATTTTATGTTTTTTAAATTCACTATTAAAAAGTAAACTCAAAGGGAATTATCCTCTTAATGTTACTTTTGATACAGTTTGGTGATCAATATAAGGAACTTACTTTTTTTATTACTATATTTAACTTCAAAAAATGTGAAGTTAAACATACTGAATATCTTGAATTCTTTTCTCTAGAGAAAGGATTCTTTACTTCAATTAATTTATTAAGAGATCCATACACGAAATGGTTAAAAAAAAAGTTTAAATATCTGAATGTCGTAAAATTTCCAAGAAAGTAATGGAATATTTTATTAACCGCTTTTAGGTGGTATGTAAACTATATAATTTCGGGTACGATGATCACTTTATTAACTATTAAAATGCTTCCATGCTTTCAGTGAATGAAATTTTAATAACAATATTTCCAAATGAAATTGTAATTTTCACTGGAATTGTCCGTTAAGATGGTACGTTGGAGGTGTAATTTAATTGATTAACTATGGCATGCTGTAGTACTACAAATGCAACGATGATAATAATTTCCTCGCAGTACTTCATGTTTACGTAACTAAATCTGAAATACATTGTCGTGTTGACATATTAAAATTGAATTTACAAAAGATTTTGCTATGAAAATAAATATTAAATTCACGATGAAATGAATTTAAGCCATAGTGAAGCTAAATAGATAAATGAATCATTGAATCCCAGCGCAAATAAAGGCAAGGAAATAGAACTTAACAACTTACAATGGTCTTCCCCGATAAATGGATAAAGCGAAACGCGATGTTTCAATTTAACTGTGCACACAGCGTTTGATTTAATACCCAATAAGTATGTTTACCGAAATTGAGGTTGATTAATCGTCGCAGATCTCACCAGATTCGACCGAAATAGTCGAACGACCAGTAAAAGAATGAATTTTCAAGGATACACGGCAATTTGGAAGTTGTTCGATCCAAGAATAAAAGACGGCAAAGGCCACGAAGCCAATAAAGTTGCTCAGAGCCCCTGTAGCGACCATCCGACAACATTTCACGTAGCGGGCTCTAATAATTTTTGTCTCACGTCTGAACGTGTCCCGAGGTAATCTGGGGACCTCGATCCTTACCCCGCCGACGACGGTAATGACGTCGTCCTTAACAAAGGGAAGGTTTCTTCTCGCGCGTGTGGACAGCCAAGGAAAGAAGATCCAACAGATCGATTCTTAGACCGCAGGCAGTTAGAAGTTTAACTAGGGCGTGTATAAACTCAGCTCACGCAGTCGTCAAGCCGCACAGCGAGCCACCACAATGAATAAAAGATGCCACTGTTAAAGGCAATCCAACAGCTCTTCCAAACCTGGCCATCTATCCTTTCCCGATCCCCCAAGGGGCGATCCTTCATACTCGAGAAGTACTGGACGCTTCGGTTTTTCGATTCCGCACCACGGCTCGAGTGAAAATCGCATGCTCGAGAGAGCTCCCGACAACAATTCCAACTTTTCCGAACGAGTTACATCCTCTTTTAATGAGAAAACAAACTTTTTTAATGAGAAACGTACTCACGCGAAGACGTTCCTTCGATTCCTCCACCCCCTCCCCCCGGCCGCTTAACCGGGGAGGAACGGCCGGAATTTTTGTTCTGGAATTTCAGTTCGTTATCATTGCGTTTACCCCAAAAGGTTAGCGTTCATCGATTTTGGAGGGGATGGTTCATCAGCGAGGTAAATAATACGACCCTATTTTGCACGATTTTGCGCGTAACGTAAGGTCGTTATTCAGGATTGTTGATGTTCTCCATGAAAAAGGGATTATCGAGTCGAATGGAGGACACAAGGACCAAATGGTGGCCTTTGTGCTCGCGATCGTAGCGCAGGTATCAGTGTAAACCACTGAGCGATACACTTGGTTATCGATGTTATTTGGGACGATTATTCTTCCCATTCATTATACGTCGACGCAAATTAACTCACGACATGCTCCTGAATTAAATATCACTTTAGCATTGGTGAGCGTTACTAATAAAGCAGGAATAATTAACAGAGTACTCATAGTGGAAATGCGAAGAGAATATTTCAGGATACAATTCATATTTAACAATCAGGATTTTTTAACCCTTTACACTCGAGAGGTGACTCTCGGTCATCACTAGGTTTTACACAGTAAATCAATCAACAATTATGTTTGTTTAGTTAAAATTGATCACATTAGTATCCGAAGCGAGAAAAGATTGGTTCCCATCGATAATTCTATTTTTCATACGAATCAAACATTTTCCGAGGGAATACAAATCCTTCAATAAAACATACTTTCACATGCACGTTATTCAAAAGTAAAAACCTGTATCTTCAAAGCATAATCCGTTGATCTCGTCTAATCCGTCTGGCGAAACTTTGTAGTCTGCTGCATTTTTATTTCTCGCAGAAGTTTCCGCGCTTTCTCCATTTTCGCGGACTCGTGAATTTCACGGAGGAAATTATGAGCTCGTTAATCACTATAAGGCATGCCCTGACAACCGAAGGTTCGAAGAATTGAGAATTGGATTGCACTCATCGATCAATTTCCAATTTCACACAAGACAGCAGGAAATACTTACACTTATGAATAAAGAAGAATATAAGTCAATTGAGTGGTTATAAAATCGTGAGATTTTATTGTACACAAGCCAGTGAATCTAATTTATTTGTTGAATTCTATTTTTTTAATAATAGAAAGACAAATATTTGATATGAATTATTTGTCTACGATAGACTCTTAGAAAAATTGTTGAACAAAAATTGTATGAAAGAAGACTATTCCAATCAAACTTATTACTATTTGATTTGCTGTGAAATATGGAAAAGGTGACTAATTATTATCCTTGAATGTTATAAAATATTATTCTTGATGCTTTAAAGTTCATGGTTCATTGCAAATTTAATAATATCTCAAGGTGTCAACTTTATAAATGAGGTGCTTAAACTTATTTTATACTAAGCAGTCATTATACGTAATTTAATTTAATTAAAAAAAAAAAAAAAAAAAAAAAATACTTTAACAGATCGATTACCCCCGCAAAAAAGATCCAACACCTTTCTAAGTTCTTTCGAGTAATCTGGCCTTGGTGGGGGTTGAAGAAACGCCACTAATGAAACGAATCGCGTCACGTTACATTACACAGCGCGAGACGAAAGGATTGATAATGTCAATAAATTATTCCAATGGTTCGGAGAGGACGGCACGTAATCCATCTCTGCGCAATCGGGCGTGTGTACATTAATAACTCAATTGGTTTGTCCATCCAGAAGGAATGGCCCCGGGAACCGACGAGTCGGCGTCGTCGCGTTTTTTATCTGCCGCGTGCAGATATTCCGTTGGGGAAAGGTGGAAAATGGCAACGGACGTAGCTCTGTTAGAGCACGGGGGCGGAAGGGGGATGGGGAAGAGGGACAAACCAATAAAATCAAACGCAGCTAATTCGTTTAATGGCCGTGACCCAAAGCTGGCTATTTATTTAGAAGGGTATCGACCGAGCAAGAGCGTGGCCTCAGGCAGGCTAACTGATGATCCGCAGTCACGTTCACGCAAACACGATTGCCGCGTCGATTTAATCTGCGGGACTCTCGAAGGAATCCTTTATGCTCCGACGTTCCCTCGATAGCTGAATTACCGATCCTCGAAATCCTGCCACGAAGACGTTGGAAGAACCTCGTTTGTTGTCATTGCGAAATCGGTGCCCTATTTAAGAACATCTTGGGAATTATGAGTCTCGACGTTTCGTCAGGCGGAGCAATCGGTCTCATGAAACGACAAGCAGCGTTGGGGACGATTGTGCGTGTCTATTTGATCATGGTACATAAATCTTCGGGACATGTCGCGTGTGTACCGTTTAACTTTGCCACTCGAAACGTCTCCGTCCGCAATTGATGACGGGAATGCGTTTGCCTTCGGAAGACGAATGCGATTATCCTAGGAGAGCTCCGAAATCGTGATTTGAAGAACATCGAACGCTGGATTGCGGCACTTTGTTCGTACACTAATGCAGTGAAATCTCCGTCATCCGTATTGACAGATAGTATTGATCAGGTAAGGAATCGAACTTTCATTTCTACCGTAGACGATTTATACTGAAGATCTTGGAAGAGGATCTCTGGCGTGGAATTCGTATTTAATGATTAGAGTTTTTGAAAAGAGTTGTTCGAGTGCTGTTTTGTACCGGGCAAAGAGCAGTCAGTTTTAATTATTTGTGCTATTGAAGGTTATTCTATTCGTTATTATTGATAAAGGTTGTATGAATATAGGTCAGGATTTCCTGTCGCAGAAATTGCAATAGTTTCCAGTTATTTTTGTTATTGGGCGGTAGAGTTTTCGGCTAGAAGTATTAAAGAACGATGTCTATGAATTTACTGCTTGTTACATTTATTATATTTTAACACACTTCGAAGGCAGTTGTATGTTAATTATCGTTCTTTGTTCATTCATTTATTATGATACACTGAGGTGGCTATTCTAGAAAAGAGCCTCTATCTATTATTAGATTACACTTTTGGGTCATTTCCGTTACCATAATTTATTGAATCCGAACTTAGGTATTACCAATAGTGATACATTTTTAAACCTAATTTCCGAAATAGCTTGGACGAAAATGAGATTGAAGATATCACAATGAACGTAAGCATTTTATTTTCGTCCCGTTCAAATTCTCATAAATTTTGATCGAATTCGGTTTAAAATATTCTTCTTGAAACGTTTTCTTTACGAAACACGATTTTTATAGTAACAGTCAAATTTGTCTCAAATTAAATTTAATGACCGTAAAACCTAATGCTCGAAATGTGTTTTCAATATAGTGCTTGGAAATACATTATTTAATAGAATATATTATACATATAGCGTCTTCAATTAATAATATAAAAATTCCATTTCATATGTTGATTTTATTCAACTAAAATATACATTCGATACATTTACCTCTGTTTGAAAAATCTTGATTTAGTCAAATGTCTTATTTCAAACTAACTTCCATTTTAACATTCCTATTTTCATAACTAACATCAAATTTAATATTCTTGAAACCGATTAAATTATACCCAGACTATACGATGCACGTATAAACATCCATCATAGGTCTTCATCTCTAAGTTCGAATCTCTAAATTCTTTTAAAATACGTTTCAAATGCCACGTCTAAATTTGCCGGACAAGACCTCATTGATGAGTCCAACCGGATCCGCAACGAAACGCAGTAAACAATTGCTCCTTGTACCAAAACCGCTGATTAAATCCAGATGCAAATGATTTGATTATAGGTGGAAGCGGCGGTAACAAATGTCCACGCCTGCTGTCAATGATGTTCATGCATTTTCCACGCATGACAGCATCGATCCGCGGCATGGTGTTCATTGCGGGAAAAAAGTTCGCAGTCGACTACTGTCCGCTCGTGCCCCCTCAAAGCCTACCCTGTAAAAGCACATTACCGTCAAGGGTTCAGCCCAGTGTAAACTCCTGGGGTTGCACGTGCAAATTGAGCACGAGTTGTTTAACACGATCATAGGACCTCGTCGGGGTTGCGCAGTAAGTCGTGCCCCTTGTTGCACCCCGATGTAGATACATACGTACACAGCTCTTCCAACAAGTCCCGTACAAGTCACGTCTGCGGAAATACAATCGTTGGGCTGATTTAATCTTGTGGATTCGGCTACCTACACTGTGTACCCAAGGTACCAAAGATCGTCCCGTGTGCCGTTCTCTTTTGCGCTCTCGTGCCTTCCTTGGGTCGGGTCATTAGTCAACACACACGGCGCGGACACACACACGCTTGATTATATCGTGCCACGCGAACTGGATTCGTGAGCTCCGCGTCAAAGGGTCTCGATATTTCGTTCGACTTGTTAGGCTACTAAGAACAGAATATCTGAATAACAATTCTGATTCTTAGAGGCAGAGTAGGTTAAATCCAGACTTCGTAAATTCAATTTTCAAGTAAGAATGAAGAATACGACGTTTATAACATGTTTGTCATGTTATAAACACAGATTACTACTCGTTACTTCATTCAATTTTCATTTGACATTCTTGAATATGTGCGTTATATTTTACATTCATATCCCTCTCATTTGGATGCAATTATTATTATTGTAACACCGAAAATTAAACTCACAATTGAATACACATTTTAGAAGTTTCAGTAATATAGCTCTTCCTCCTATTATTATTTTAATTTACAAATAGTGCTCGTAATTATATAGTACAGTAATGTTTCTCTTTGTGGTTCCCTTTACTTCGTGGTTAAACAGCTTACTTTTTCCAATAGACGGGACATTTAATTCTTTCAGACCGTCCAACAGTCCCAGTAATTGTCATTGCATCATTCTGTAACTCTACGTTGCTCCAATACATGATGCCGGTATTATTATGCTTCGTTTTCGGTGTTATAGCGAAAAGAGACATTATTCTCAATGTTGCCTGCCCGTTGTTTGTGGGAACAACCACTACGAGCGCGCGTGATCATCGGGAGTTGACTAGGCGTAAACCAACGGGGGTTGTTCGTGCAAATTGAGCACGTTCGAGTTGCTGAGATCGCAATGCCAGCACCGCAGAACTGTTCTTCCTTACATTTATCGCTTCTATTTTCTGTTTGAATGGATCCCACGCCACTCTTGGTTTTCCCAATCTTCGATGTCGGGTAAATATCACTCGCGTTGTTCCTAAGCGGAGTGAAATTTACGACGCGTCTCTGGGAAAATATTCCTCGAACCCCTCTGCGAATTAGACGAAACTTTGGATAGATTATTCTTATCGTGATTAGGATACTTCTTTCATATCGATAGGAACAGTAATTGCGGAATTTAATTAATATGTCAGAAGGATTTAAAATAATGAAATTGCTTGTTGACGTTGAAAGCTAAAGAGGCACAGAGATTCATTAATCTGTTTTGACGTTACCTTAATGTCGTTATTGCTTATTTATATTAAGTGTCACTATCGGTTATGTAGGATAATGACAGATATTCTCATTTTCAAATTTCTCATTTAAAAGTTAAATTTATAATCTTAGAGCTGTATCTCTGGAATGGTCCTAACAAAAATATGATTTGCATTTTTAAATTATTTTCTAATCATTCTTTCTGTACAAATAAATGTTCAAATAGTCTTAACGATTACACCAGTTCTCGTGATTAATTTGTTTCAATTGCTTTAGTTAGCGAAATCGGTATAATTTAATATGCAAATTTGTAAATCTCCAACCTAAGCACACGACTGTTAGAGTACATGTGTTTGGAGCTCTACGAGTTTGTCATTTTAACGTATTCACAATTAGTACAACACCTGTTTACATACTCTAGCAAAATACTGTGGGGACCCTCTACATAGTTAAGCTTAGGTATACATAGAAAATCAACGATCTGTACTGTGCGGTCAACGTGGAACAAAACATTTAGTTCGTATTACTTTTCACGCCACTGTATTCCCATTAAGCATAAATATACTAACAGTACGTAATTTATATTTTAGTTATGTCACTTACACATGTTAGGAATCGTATTTTTCTCGTTTTACTTTCCATTGTTCTGGAAAGGTTTCTGAATTGCGGGTTACGCAATGAGCATCGTAAAGTTCCTATCTAAACTCTTTTGATCATTTTTGGAGTTATTTGAAGGCAAATTTACATGTCAAAGGGTCAAAGATGCGAATGAATTATTCAACGAAGTACATAAAAAGTAAGCAGGGCACGAACAATTTATAACGTTTTTGGAGTCCATGGAATTATTTACTCGGCGGGATACATAGCGAGGTATTAATATTCTTCAGCTGCCTTCTATTATGGGAATGCGCCAATATCGTTTCACCATCAGTCTTTGAAACATGTTGTCATTAATATTAGTTTAAAATTTAGAACGATATATTGAAAATTAATTAAATTCAACCATTACATGACGTGTTTCCAATTATTTCGTTAAAGAATTCTTTTGATTATTTATGGTTTTCTTCAATATTACCACCTTGGTTAATTCTGATAAAATAGGAGAATTATATAGTTCCTATGTTAGGTCAGGTCAGTTGTTTACATTCACCAATTACCAAAAAGTCAGCTATTCTTCACCTAGCCCTACTCTTAACAAATAGAGAAGAGGTCAACATTATCTGCCTAATGTGGACTTCTTTACCATTCGTTAGATTCTAATATTCAAATATAATTTTTTTAGTTCCTAAGCGAAGATTCCCTAGTCAGGCCACGTCAAATAGTGTTGGGTTTTCAGTTTATCGGCGCGCCGGGACCACTCGGCTGGTTTTTGGCGACGCGAATTGCCAGAACAGAAACTCCATTAAGAAGCGTGCCGAACTAGTTGCCGTCGACTGTCCCGGAATCTAATGTATTTTAATGGAATTCTTCATCCGGTCGTTTCTCTTACGCCACGACGGTCTCCTCCTTTCCAGGGATGAGCATTAGCGGAAAAGTTAGCCAAAGTACCGCGACCCTGCCGCAGCTGCGGCCGGTTCGCACGCGGTTTTTCCTTCGAAGCAGCGGGTTAACGCTTTTACTTAGCTTAACGTTCGTTAAGGGAGCAGCTGCCGCTCGCGACCGCCGGAAAACGTCGTCGACTTTTCTTTTTCCCGCGCCCCAGCTTCGGTCGAGTTTGCCCCCGAGCTTTCTCTTTCTTCCTCCAGGCGGCGACGCTCATGAATATACGTCTCTATCGTTTAAAGCAGTGTTACCCAAACTAGGGCCGCGACCCCTCGAGGGGGCGCGTTACGGGCCAAGGAGAGGCATGGAAAAAAAATTTTAATGTCGAGAAATATGCGTTCAACCCTGCAATTCTCGTTTCGCTGGTAATACTTGAGAAAATTTCTGAAAGGCTAAAATTTTGCTTTGGGACAATTGGAAGGTAAATAGTTTTTCAAAAGGGTCTTTGAGATTTTGTTCTTTGAGAAGAAACCACGTCTGCCAGACGCTTGACATTATTCTTCACATTTAATTTTAATCGTGTGTATTTTTTTATTTAAACCATTGATTTATAATGACGTTTGAAACTTGTGGTAAGGAATTCAAATTGAATATGAAAAGCACGAGTCAGACAATCTCAAAGTGATTGATAAAGCAAAAGGTTTAATTACATATTTAATATTATTTATGGTTTATTTAAAAAACAATTCTAAAACCCCTTTTAGAATATTCTTTATTTCATAATCGTTGATGAATTTTTTAATTCTTTCATATATCAATACTGATTTCAAGTAACAATATCATTTTGCCATTAATATTTTGCGAATTCATATGCTTATACAGGAGTCAGATACGACCCCATCATTCAGAATACTAGATATTAATTTCAGACATTGTCTCTAACACTGTGTCCATTACGATATTAATAACACTTCATGAAACTAATAATACATACGACAAAAATTCTTCAATGAGCTTTTATCTTTAACATTCCCAGATGAATCCCTTAATTTTACTGGACGAGCGAGAAAGATACGCTTAGCGTGCACGCAGGACCAATTGCCGAGTGTTTCGATAAATTTCTGCCACCATTAGCGCGGCCTTATCAGCCATCGTTCCGCGCAAATTGATTTCAATATTTAACGCAGTGAGATATCGTCTTTAATGCAGGAGAATGCGTAATCGGTCGATTTCATAGCCTTTATTCGCGTCACCGAATCGATGCGAGCAGTAGTTATCGTTACGCTGTACAGTCTCTGTTCCCTCGATTGTACAACTCTATGAATTAATTACTGAAAATTTGCCATTAGGCATTGCGTTAATGTTGCTTTGTTGAACAAAATGTATGCAGGTCAACTCGCATGCAACGGTTACACGCTAAATCCTTCAAAAAGACGCCATCAAATCTGGTGCATGTAATTAAATTAAATTTGTTTGTATTGTTCTTCTCTTATTTGATATCATTGTTACATATAGTTCGTATTGTTATGAAAAAAATGGTAATTATTCAACTTTAGGAATCACTACTTTTTTAGTGACACTATTTGTTGTTGATGTATATTAGCATGCTTGTGTTTTGTTCCGTACCTCTGCATTATCGATACTCTACCCAATTCGAACAAATATTATTATAATTGGAAAATGTTAAGAAGACTATCACATATCCATTGTTAAAACATTGCTACCAAAACTGGGAAACGCGTGTATGGTAATGCTATTGAAAAACAAATACTGTGGTTGTGCATTACACCATTTACAATAATAGAGATTATTCTATTATTGTGCAATTATTCTATGCAACAAAGACCATTGTTCGTTTGTTGCATTACGTTAATATCTGAGGGTTATTGTACTTTTATATCGTATTGAATATAAAAAATAAACTAGAAATACAAGTTTGTGTAGGTAAGTACCTTGTAAAGATAATTTAATCAGAAAGTTCGTAGATCTGAACAAATTTTGCATGTATTAGTAGAGGGCTGAAACATTAAACAGGTTCGAAGAAATAGTTTTGGAACACCTACAAGTATACGAATAAATTTACAAATTTAAATTTTACATTTCCTTTTCTTGTTACGATCAATATTTAACTTTACAAAATTGCATCCTTACCTTCATTACAAGTGGCATTTAATTTCAAGAACCTCTAATAACATTCATTTAATTTTTGGTATTTGTGGTTTGTATTTTTGTTTATTTATTAGAACTGATATTCTGAAGGTAAAGAAAACTAAGAATAATATGTCCGCATTACGATTCTATTTACAGTCCTAACACCACATTATAAAGTACCACTAGCTTCTCTTATATTTCTGGGTCTTCCGCCGAGTATTTTGTTGGTACTAAATCAGTGTTCTTACGTCTTCCCTAGTTTCACCGTAGAATCAAATTCTTCTACCACCGAGAATACCGCATTGAGATCTTAATTTATCCTCTTCAAATTTCTTGCGTCATCAGTGTTCCCAATTACAGTTTTACATAAATTCTGTGTGACCTAAGAGCAAATTTAGTTCCACGTGAATTATATTTATTGCCTGTTACGTAACTCGAAGTCTACTCTTCGATTTGATTTCCGTTCGCAAGGATATATTTTGGAATTACGCGAAATCAGTGCGCGTCGTTCGGCGCCATTGATGAAAATTTCTTCGCAACTTTACTGCCACCCGGCTACGGGTAATCGCGGTCCAAACCCATAGACCGAATGGGTGTTTACAACACGTGTGGAAACTGGCAGTGTTAACGCGCGATCATAAGCGATTCAAATTGCGTTCGTATATAGACAACGACCACCACAATCATCGTGTATCGAGAACGTTTATACGTATCCCCGGCTGTGTGCGGTCACCGATTAACTTATCGTCCCATTATGAAATATTAACCGTCCGACCAGCAACTTTATTAGAGTTTATTGCGTTAACAGCGAAATCACGAAACCCACCCCCGCTATGGGCCCAGGGGAGAATAATCGCGCGTGCTCTACACTCATAATGCAGCGAAACGACAACACGAAAGCATTTAGAAGCGGCATTTCAGCGACACCGAGACAGCTTTTTAGCGTGGTCGTTGATGAGGGTGCATTAAAATGGCGTTATTCATGGGAGGTGTAAGTGAATGGAGGTATAGAATTATTAGGCATGGTTTACCTCATTTTTTTTGTTTTCTTTAGTAATTTATAATAGTTACTACCTTGCCTGTTATTTTTAAGTAGATAGTTCATTTTTTGGATGAATAATTTGTAATCGAAAACAAATTGTTCCTCGTATTATTTGAAGAACCTGATTATATTTTAATGAGGAACTTGTATGTTTTGATCTGTCATATAACTTTGGATACTTTATATAAATACTATAATAAAATAACATTATACTATATTAGGTTGTCTATAAAGTGCAAACCAATTTTTAAGAAAAGTTCAAATAATATAATAATATTCGGAATAATTCCAAAATTATACAATCCAAGATTACATCTATCTAATGTGAGTATTATATAACATACATAACTATATGAAATATGTAATCTACAAATATACTGATGAACTCCATGAAAATGCAAAATTCACTCATTTTATTCCAATCACCAGTTACGCAAATTCTCAGGGACCGCATTTTAGAAAACACTGCTCCGCACTTCAAATTTACACCAAACCCGTGTAAACACTTATCCAACCTAATCAACCGCGGGTGAAAACCAACGGATAAATGCCGCAGAATGACACCCACGGAAACCGAAAGGTGTTTTCTTGTGGCAGATCGATACGTTCACCTCTTCGTGCCCGCACCTATTCCGACTAAGCGAATATTTAAGAATTCATTATTCCTTCTTCCCGGGTTTACCTGGGGCGAAAGCTAAGCCTCGTTCGAGGATCGAAAATCTCGAATAAGGCGAGCCATGCATTATAGATACCCATTCAGAGTGGCGGCGGGTAGTTCGTAACAACGTTGGTCGATGGTGCGCGCCGCCTCTGCCTCCGGAAGAGCCCAGTTTGGTGTGCCCCGACTAGGCAAGGCCGAGCCGACGAGAAAAAGAAACGGCGAGAGGGGTGTATGACTGGTGAATCGCGAGAAAGAGAAACCGAAAGGATAAGAGAGCCGAGGGTAAACTGGATAACCGAAGCGAGAGGGAAAGATGGAAAATGAACGCGAGAGTAGAATGGATCGAAGCGAGGGGGGCAACAGGCGAAGAAAATACGCGTTTCGGGTGGGTTGCAAGGAGTACGTTTGGGGGTTGGGAGCGAGTTAGAAAAGATGGCGAAACGTGGCGAGGGGCGAGACGTGGGTGGACAAGACGGGGCCAGGGGTGAGGGCTTAAATGATTTAGCCCCGCCGTGGGGTTAGATCCGCAATTTCGTTTGAAACATTCATGAGAAATATCCTCTGCCTAGCACCGCAGCTGCAGCGTTTAAAGAATTACGCCACGCGGTTGCGACCGTTTACTTATCTCGATGGCTTCCTCCTCGGGGCTTCCAGTCCCGTGGAAGCGGGGAATGTTTCGCCCGCATAACCGGATCTTTCTTCGGTGGCCTCACGAGAGAAAATGGAGAAAGTCGGGGCGCGGCTGGGATAGCGGTGCGGTGGTCGCGTGGAGAAACGAAAATAAAACAAACCTCCTCGGATTTCACGGGCTTCTCGCGATTCGGTGGAAATTGGAATTAATTTTACGTATATGAACGAGGGGTATAGTAAGCTTGGAAAAAATATTATTGTTGTGCATGTTGGACGAGAAGGAAGTAAATAAATGACGCGATGGATTGAAATGAATTTTAGAGGCTTGAATAAATGGTGTAATGGGCCTCCACAAAATACTTTTTTTTTTGTATTTGCGGTATAATTACGACTCTGTTAATGTTTGAAAATCAAAAGATGAGCAGTATTATTGAATACGAATCCAGATCAAATATTGTCAAGCAGGGTCAGTCAAGATCAAATCAAGATCAAATAGAAATATTTAACAGAATTAACGAAACATCACATTTTTACAGTAGAGTCTGTTGAATGATTAGCAAAACGAACTAACCATAAATATGTGTAACGAGGAACGAAATACCAAATACTTTCCTTTTGAAAAACCGTCTATGGGGGACATGACGAACAACGTGTTGATCACCTAGCGTCTTTTTCCTCGTCACGAGGCAGCCTTGTTTACGTCCATTACCTCGTGCTGGTCATGCCGATGATCCACGAGGCGTATCGTTTATCGGATTTGAATAATGGTGGTTGTTCCGTTCGCGGTGCTCTCAGCCGCGAGCGGAAACATCCGAACTGATTGTTCTCGTATCGTATGCCGCTCGAGTAATACTAATACTCGAATGTACCTTCGCGTAATTGCTGCCAAATGTTTGCTTTCGTATATTGGAACTTCCTACGACGGGATAGGGGAGCGATCATTATCGATAGTGCCCTTCGCGAGAACCTTGCCGGGGAGCATCGTTTGCACGTCGAAATTAGAATCATTATCGAAAAGCGTTCGCGGATATTTTCGATATCGTGGCTGAAAATTGATCGCCTTACGTGGAAATCGAAGAAAAATTGGACGAACCTTCTGGAAGAGATCAACTGAATTATATGTTTAATTTTGATAATAAATCAGAAGATGAAGATTGACAGACCGAGATTGCGGTGACTTCGTTTTTAGATTAAAGTGTAATAGAAAATAGAAGTATCAGATTTTTGTGACCGAATTGGATATTATGATATACTTGTTATAAAACTTAAATTTTTTGAAATATTCAGTTACAGAAACGAGGAGAGCATAATTTTAGAATTACTTATATCTCCAATCACCTCGTTTTTTCATCTAGCGCTCGAATCCTCGAATCAGAGAGCCGGTCGGCCAAACATCAATTACACACTAGTTAAAATGGTAATCGTCTAACAAGATTTGCCGTACCATCAACAACAGGCTTCTATGCTGACGAAGTCATTTCGCAGTCGGGACAGGTGGCTGAACTCTGCCAAAATCGGCCCCGCGGAACTTCCGGAATTCCCGATGAACTCTTCTCGAAGGTTGGCCGACTGAGAAGGAAAGATATTCGTCTATTCAGTGTACGCGAAGGGCTCCGTTGTCGACATCGGCGGCGACAGGACCCATCGGATTCCACTGAATAACGATAGCGCAAATTCCGTGCCGAGCTAACGGGAAAGGACCTTAAAGTCGGGTTTAGTCGTTGGCGTGCCGTCCTCGTTCACACGTCCTCTATTCAATTATCGGTCGTTCAGCACTCTCCGTTCGTGCGCGTTCGTCGTTGCACCAACCCCGTAGCCGGGCAATGCTCAAATTCCCTCCAGCCTTGGCTCCCAAACTGATCCTCCAACGAAATCAACCCTCGCTATTCTCGTTTTAAGGGCGCCACTGATCAGCCGTAAACAGTGGATTCAGCCTGACTGAGAAACGTTTAGGATTTCCCAGTATTAGACTTCTCTGTGGGGAATCTTCACTTTTGGTTGCTTAAGGCTATAAATCGTTTCTTTTGATTTCTACTTTTGATGCTTTGTAGTGGTTCAAATGTTAAGTCTCTAGACTATTTCAAGTCTAAAATTTTGACCATTGTGTAGGTATAAAATAATTTAAGTAGAAATGAATAAATGATCTTCCATATTCATTTACCTGACTGAAAATTATTAAAGTCTTTTCAGATCCATTTAGTGATGTAGATTCAATATCCACAGAGTTGTCCAAGTGGTCCCCGTTGTATGGATCGCCCTGTATATACACATCCGACGAGCGCAATAAAACGGGAGCACCGCGTTAAACTTTATTGTGGGTGGGGGTTGTTGTTCGCGCTTCTGCGCCGCCACCAAGGAAAAAGGCTGTTATAACTTTATCACTGCCTGCTGTGTCCATGCTGTTGTATGAAGTTCACGAGCGTTTTCGGTCGGAAAATGCTTCACACCCCAATGTCCAAGGCTCTCCAGACCTAATTAAACAGATCGATAATCCATCGCGATTCGTATCGTCATCTTTGTTCGTCGGAAACGTTCAAAAATTGCACGAAATCGAAAAGTTCGTTGAAATAGTTTCGTCAGCCCACGCGTAATTTGAACACGAAATTGCTCATAGAACGTTAATTAAATCTAGCGAAGCATAAAACGCTCGAATTAATCGGGCGAATGTTTAATAGAATGTCGAGCGCAAATGATTTTATTCGTAAGTGGCATCAATTAAACGTCGCTTCTGTCGTTGAAGGAAAATTAGATATAATTTGTCTTTCAAAAGGACAGGGATTGATCAAGTATTCCGATGAAAGAAAATAATTATTGGCAACCTATTTCGATCGAAAAATTTGTAATATTGTTAACGAGAGATTACGACTGCGACTGCAATCCGAATCAAATTCAATTTCGAACGAATATTAATTATGAATTAAATCTGTGTTCTTTTGTCGATTTCGCGTGATTTTTATCGGTCCCTTAATTGTAAATTACTGTGATTTCGTTTGTATTTTATTCGGGCATAAATGGTTCCAAAATGAAAGTAGTTAGTCGAATAGTAGACTTCAAGTGATTACGGAAGCTGATGGAATATTGTTACTAAATGCAGAATTTTGTATATTTTATTTTTGGAAATAGTAAACATAAAATCTCGAAAGTAAATAGAACAAACTTCTTCAAAACTTCTGTTGGTAGACTTGAAAAGATTAGCTAAACAGTATTTGGAACAGAGCACTTAATAGAATCATAAAAAATATACAAAATATATTTGACTTAAAAGAATCGAACAAAACTCTTTTTCTCTTAATAACAAGAAAACAAAATGTTTGTTCATATTATGCTTCGAATAGTTGGAAGGTAAACGTTACTAAATAATAATTACTAATTCATCACGCTTATATAATTGAATATATCCGTTTTTAGTACCCAATTATCGAGTGGTAATCAAATTTTGATAAAATACTCAACGGTCGTCGAGCAATAAACAACGTAAATTTCCACCGATTAAATTCCGATTAAAACCGATGAACAATTAAATATTTTAAAATCTTTGTATTTTGTAATTAATAAATCCTTGTACTTAAATATTTTAAAATCTACGTACTCGATTGCGGTCGATTATCCATTTGCATTAAAATGAAGGACTGTTGAGCTAATGCAAACGTGATACTTCATTTCCATTCCCACTTCCAATCAAAGACACGTCTGTGATCACGTCTCTCTGTTCGAGTATAGAGACATTAGAATAATATTATTATGCGAACGGAGCTGAGTATGGTGGAATAAAATTCTGGAAAAGGCGTGTCGATGTAGCGTAGGACTCTCAGCGATATTTCATTTTTTAAAGACACTGGATCGCTAAAAAGACAACGATACTCAATTATGAAACTTAAGACGGATCAACATAATCGGATAGAATTCTATACGTGCGCAGTCAGTGCGCCAGGACGTTGGGAAACATTTTCATCCCTTCAAGCATCCGAGACTTATTGAAACGAATGAAAATGTTACTTCAACTGCTGTTCGTTATAATTGCAAGCAAACGGACCTGCAGCTAACAAGCGTATTTTCCGCATTTGTAGATGTTAACGCAGCGCACTTTATGATTGTTTTACGCCATTAGCTCTTAAGTACACACGCGCTGCAACAACGTTGTGGTGCTCGCCTAAATGTTAGGGAATTACAAATGGCGCATGCACTTGAAGGCGCACTTTGGTACGTCGGGAAGATTTTCTTTGTACGTCGATTACTTTCTGTGATTTCAAACCGTTTGTAAAACTAGTCATGTGTCATTGGAACATAGAAATGGCTTGAATTTTATGGGAGCAATTTATATTGCATTAGAAGATTCATGAAAATTACAGAACGCAAGGAAAATTTGTAGGCATTGGTTTGTCTTCATTGTTATATTTATTATTTTCGGATGAAATGTAAAAGTGTTGTAACGTTCACAAAATTTTCAGGCTGTTGACACGCAGCATAATCCACGGTTAGAGTAGTAGCTACACAGTGATCGTTTGAAATTTCCCATTTATTTACGTCCGCAGGTACAAACGCGAGGTGGAAAAGCGACCGGGATTATAAGACCTGAAACCATCGTCTTACCTCATGACCATTAACTAATTGCATTCTACTAATTACTCGCAAATCCTTCCGTTGCCGCCTCCATGACTCTGTATACGTTGAGTACACGATCGTAAATACCCACTTTCAAAGTGCCTTGGGCTCTACTCGTCTCGTCCGTCTCTCTCATTTTCTCGCTCGATCTTCCTTCGGCTACTACCTCGCTCGCTTGTCAGGAACGCAAATAAAGACTTTAGGACTTTGGATGGTAAAACGGGCACGCAAGAACGATCGGCGAATTTCCACCTCAATCTCGGTTTGCGGGCTTAATGATTTGTAATTTTCACGGAGTACACCAGTCACTGGCTGCCCCTGTCATCGCAAGCGCGGCAAGAACCTTGCCAGACAGGATTTAATTAAATAATCTACGTACGTAAGGAATTCCGATGTTCGACAGTATTAATCTCCAGGTTAAATATTTCGTTAACTGTTTCGGAATGAATATTTCGAAGCTCGATATTCCGCCGTGTCTTTCAACGCTAAATTTGACCGTGGGTCTCAACCATTCGAGCACTGTGGTGAACAACTTTTTTTTCGTGTTACTGTTCGCCATCCGATACATTCAAATTGTCACGCATTCTGTCGCTTTCGCGAAAACCCGTGCCGGTATTCACTTCCTTGAATCCCGTCCTTTATACCCCTTAAGTTACGATTTAAACTCCAACAGCCTGGGACCAAAATGTAATGTTCACATTTGGCCCGAACAATACACCACGGGCCAGGCTCGTGATATTCAGTTTTTGCCCGAATATCCGACCACGAGTTTCACACATGGTTGTAGCTTAAGAGGTTAAACTGAAATCAAGCAATAGCGGTAGACACCAAATTTTCAACCACAAAGTGACTATTGGTACTAATCATCGTTAAACGTTATACTTAAAAAAATTGTAAAACCCATAAGAGTTCTTGTTAATTCAGAGATCGAATGACAGGTCTTTTAATTAAAAAATTACTTGCACTCCCAACGTGTGTATATCATTCCTTAATGGTGCCAGCTCACTTTACCGACGTGTCAGCCAATGGCAATTAAAAGTCCGAAGAAAGGAGGAGTTATTACAATAGCAAAGATATAGGTATCCCTCTTAATCCGAAATCTGGGCTCCCATTCGTGCCTCTATTCATTACCACCCGTTCATCGTTCTTCCCAGCCATCGGTTCGCCTATCTCTTTTCATCTCCGCACCCCGTCCCCTCCAGTCCTCCTCCATTCTTTTTCCGCAAATCTGAATCCCCTATTCGAACGAACCATCCGGGCCGGGGCAAACCGGTAGAACACAAACGTGACCTTTTCGGTGGTGTTGGAGAATGCAAAATAAAATGCATTGGGAATTACGTATATCCCCGTGTGTTCGTCGAAGTGAAATATTTCCTATCGAGAAGCATTCCAGAGGTAACGGCATTCGGCCAGGCGCGCGCCCCGGGTTTACTCATGGGAGCGAAAGTTTCGCTAAAACGTTTCCGCTGATAAATCTTGTTTACAGATGGGCAGGCTCAGGTGATGCGTGCACTCGGTCTCGTCAAAACTTAAAGTACGCGAAACTTTCGAAATTCACGCGGGACCGATGCGAACGTGCCGCCCACGTCTAACACCTATAATTGTCAAAAAACGGTCCCCACTTTAGGGGAAGGAGAGACATGTTGGGAATTACAACGAATCGGAGAAGTGTGGGTGACTGACTGACGATTTACAAGAATTACGTCAGTTTAAACGTCAGTTGAATTTTTATATCGCATTATTCGTACATAAACGTCATACATGATACGATGCTATAACTGAGACTGAAGTTTCTATTCAACAAATCACGCTTAAAAATGAGTTGATCTTGCGCTCGTTACTCGGAACCCTTTATTCAGTCGACAGTTTTCGCTATCTCTGTCGTGTCAGGATGATAACGAACTGTTACGATACAGTAAGAATAGCGAGGAGAAAAACAACAGAAAATTTTATAGTAAGGGGAAGACGAAGGAGCACGACCGAGTCGCATCCAGAAGGGCCATTTCTCAATTTGCGTTTTCAGCGTTTCACCAAGGCAGACAAATAACGACTTCATTACGGCCCTCGTCGGATATAAATGACATATTTGATTTGCGTCGTAGCCGTCGTCGTCTGGCGTCGTTTATAAGGTGGCGGTCTGCCCTCGGTTCCCCTGGCGTTCTATTCTCTTAATGAGAGAGACGACTCTTTTGTGATCGCTGATCTATCCGCAAATCGAGAGACATCTTGCGCATTAACCACCGACAAACGTTAATCCGTCACTCACTGGAATCTAGAGAATATAATTTTCATCAGCTTTTGGAACGAGAGGGTGAGAAGGCTTTGAGCCGTTTGACGACTCAGACGGCGTATTAGTAGATATTAAAATGATACGATGCACGCGAAGTGGACCGAAATTCTGGGTCTGTTTATGATCAAATAACGCATACTTCCGAGGAATTCGTTCCTTCAAAAGTGTATATGAGCATATAACTACAATAACAATTTTAGATAAAATTATTGTGGCTCATTTCAGTCTTACGATTGATGGTTGGTGTATTTTTAAAATAACAATAAAATTACGATATGAGCCGTTCACTACACAAATCGATTATCTCTGCCAGTCACATACATGATTCGATATGTTACATTCTCTTATTGTTATAAATGTTATTTTACTTGGGAGGTATGAAATTACAACACGAGAACTACATGGTGATTAATAGATAATGTATATTTCACAATTTTCTGCCCTAAAAACGTAAAAGATTGCATTTTAGATAGACAACAGTCGTCCACGTGTCTAGAAGTTTTGCCTTGTTGTTCTTCTCCTCCAACTTGCTATGCTCCTTCGCTTTATTCAGTTTTCTTTGACAGCGGCAAATGTAAGAATCCTTCGTTCAGTAGAATGTGGCGTTTCAGGTCAGACAGTGGCACTTCACCTGAATGTTTCCTTCATAGTTCTAGAACTGACGAGAAATAGTTCGCGGTCTTTGAATATGACAGTATGTGCTATTTATAACTTACACTGAACTGGTAGTTTGCTCATAAATATTTGAGTACGGTTAGAAATAATTCATCTTCGTGTTGGCCATCGCAGCAAAACTGAATAATATTCTGTTTGTTGTTCCGAAGTCTAACAAGTGGTTCAATTATTCGTAATCACACTAATATATTTGAACGTAATTAAGCAACGTAAGACATTGAATATATCACTTATAGATACATTTATATTAATTGGTAGAGTTATTAAGGATTTACATTAATAGTTACAATGAGTAATAAATAAATATTTATTCATGTTAAAATTAAAATTAAGATTTTAATACATTTAATAAAGATAAAAATTTTATTTAGGTAGATATGTATTTATAAATAAAGATTAATTTATACTCTTCTAATGTCATCATTTGTACAATATGTAATTCTACGAAATTGTAATACTCTTAAATACAGTTTTTGTTCAGCTATACCGTCACAAAAATCTTTCAGACTGATTTTGTCAATACCAGCGACTAAAATCCTTATCCTTTCTATTTACCCACCCCCTGCAACAGTTCCGCCAATTTCATCTGCCAAAGCCACACGCACCCGAGGCATCAGATATTTTTCTAAATAATTTCCGAAGCTTCGTCGAACGTTGGAAAAAAAATTCCGACGTCTGCGTTTATCGCGGGACAGGCAGTAAACCTTCGTCGAACGTCGAAAGCCGGACGAGCAAACAGGAAAATAAATATTCAACTGCGTTTTGCATGAAATTATAGAGGTGGGGGTGCCGTTCGGTGTATCCGTCGTCCATGGATGCCACGTGTAACAAAAATATGGCGCGATAAATATTTACGCAGACGGCTCTAAAAAATTTACGAGTCCTTTCAGAGTTTCCAGGCCCGCGTCTGTAACGAAGTGCCTTTTTCATAGTCTCCTCTTCCGAATAACTTGAGCAAATCGATCGATGGTGTTAGGACCGCGACTTGAATTTTTTAGAAATACGCTTTTCACCTTGATTCATTTTCCAGATATATTCGTTTGCCACGCTTCTCCTCCGTATCTTCTCGTACCTATTGCGACCCTCTTGATTTTTACCTTTTCCCTCAGACTCTCCCCCTGGCTCCTCTTTCTGCCGATCCCCCATTTCGTTCTCGTCCAGACCCGTCGGCAGGACGTACTTTTATCATTTCACCGCTGCTGAACGAAGAGTAATGACTCAGCGGAATTCTCAACGCTCTGAAAGATTTTCGTTCTGATTGGCAACATGAAAATTCGTTCCCTCGCTAATGACGAGCACTTTACCGATTGCCATTATCTTTCTTCGTACGCGTAGCTGATCCAGCAAGATGCTGTCGCTCTTTTTGAGAATAATCTGTTACACGAAACTGAATGTTTCAGCTGTTTCGACAATAGAAATTTGTAATTTGAAATGATGAACTTTATTCTGTTCAGGCTAAATGATTTTACAAAACAATCGGGGAAGTAAAAGTTTTATGAATCAAAATAAACAGGCAATAAACGTCTTCAAAATTCTAAACAACTTTGAGATCTTCTACCGTCGAGTTTGAACATGACAGAAATTCTTAATCATTACGAAGTCGGGGAGAAATGTTCGAACACCTTTTCCTGCGAGGTTGACTTTCGATTCGTCGCAAAAGATCACTTCTTCGCGCGTTCTTTCGGTCCAGTCAGCATATTCTCGATTCAACTGTAAAACGAGCTTTCTTCATTTTCGTGATGAAAAGGATAGCTTTCCTTAGAAGTGAGAGCAAGCAGAAATATTTTATGAATCCATATTTTAACTGGTAGACAATTTCAAGATGCCTCTCAAACATAAATTCACTTATCTTTTTAAATCAGATCATTATTAGCAATGGCTTATAATCTTTTGGCACAAATAATGAGTTCAATGCAACCTTTGTTGTAACTACTCATAAATAGAGACGTTTGGTCAACGCAACTATGTTTGAATTACGCGGCGCCAATTGGATACCATTGCCAATTTAGCAGTACCTAACTCTCTAACGTTCAACTACCGTATTACACGATACTGAATTCAAGCGTAAATTTTACCGAGCTGATGCAGTACTAAAGCTTTGTTATGTCGTACAATAATAGCCCAGTGAATGCCCAGCCAGTAATCAACTAATACTTTTTCCACACTATTATTAATAGATGTGTTAATAGTGCATTCATACCTAGATTTCAAAGTACAACAAATTTAATTCTCGAGTAATACAATAAAAAATAGAAAAGAATCTTTGAGAATAAGCTGAACAAACTCCTTCGTCCTCCCCAATTAAGTACCACTATTCTATTAAAAATCAAGTGAGTAATTACCTTAACAATAGCGACTGATGTTTAAGTATCCTCGCTTCTTTCATCTGGACCCAATGCACAACGTCCCTAGAAGAAAACTTCTGTCTCGCGAATCCTTCCCTGCCTTTAGAATGACCTTAAATCCCCTAGCCTGCATTTAACAACTAAAGAATAACGAAATAAAGAAACTCAAGCTCCGATAGCAAACACTCAATGAAACTTCTAATTCAGTAACAGGGATTGTTCCATTAACAATAAATATCGAATCCCTGAAAGGGAAACGAAACTGTTAACAAGAAGCAAACGGTGGAACGCGGAATAAGGAGCAATTCGACCAGTCCTGTATGTATAGGTGCGCAACGTTTGCAACGACGGAACAATAGAATGCTTTTCGAGCCGGCGATGGCGTCGAAAATTCAGAATTGAATCCCGCCGGTTGATTTTTCAATGAATTGCACGCGCACACGAGAGATAGCACGCATTAATCCGCGAAGCGAAACAACGGCTAAACCGGAAGCCATCGGGGGATGATGCTGGCTCTCGTTATTTTTCCCCGCGTTCCTTCGGCCGGGGTGGCCAGGCTAGAATTCCATCTTGATCCGTCATGCAGTCCAGCGAAATGGAATACGTGATGAGCGTTCTGCACGCTCGCGCCTGCTCTTCGACTGGCCGGTGTCGATTATTGGAAATCGATGGCATTGTGTAAATGACGAGGAAAGTGCCGTGAGTGTACAATGTAGAAAAAACTGGAACCGTTGGAGTTTACCGAGAGTACGATGGGGGGGGGGGGGGAGATGCACAGTTGACGAGGTACATTGGAAACTGAAAAGGGAGGTCGAGGGAAGGGAAACGAGAAGATGATGCCAATTATAGTTGGAAGGAAGAAATATTGGAAAGAAAGAGGACGAAGGAAAAGGAATGGTGGTTTGATTGAAGCAAGAGGCTTGTAAAGAGTACGGAGTGTCTTAGAGTTGATACAAAATGATCTTCGAATTGATAATCTTTGATGAGAAATGTTGCACAATGTTGTGATTGTTTGATTAATAAGAAGTACGGTAAAATGTAGGAATTAATGTGAATTTATATTAAATGAATTTTATTATTATTAATTTATATTCAATTTTTTTTTTATAACAAAAACGCTTTTTGAAAATCCGTTTATTTATGAATATTGATGGAGGTAGAGTATCAAGAGGTTTTACCGTGCATTACAATCCATTAGAGTTTTATTCGACATGGTAAGAGTAGAAATTAAGTAGAAATAACCAGTAATAGTCAGACAGAAGATCCGAATCTCCTTATACCATATGAATATTCGAAATTTACTTTTCTCTACATGAAACCCTGCATAAAAAAAACTCTATGAGACTTTCAATTTGTTTTTACACGTAGAATTGTTCTCTGGAAGATTGTATCACTTTATAAACAAGGAAGTGTCTCGAATTGTCTTGAACCGATGTCGATGAAACTGAAATGAAAATAATCCTTGGTCTAAACCAAGATCAATACAGTATTTCTACATAATTATAGAATACGTAATTATTTTGATGAAGAGTGAAATTTTATAAATTAATGATGGACTGACAAAATAAAATTTCAATTTACAAGATCTTCGTATACTAGCTACTAATCTCGTCTAATCCAGGACCTCCTGAGCCGTAATCTTTCCGTTCAGACGTCAAATAAATTATACCCTATGTGTATATTTGGTTATTTCGATCTATGGGTTGCAGTAATCGGCTGGCATTGCACCTGCAATTGCGAGACGTCGAGTGGTGGGATCCACTTTGGTTAAAGCTAAATCGAGTAGGGACCGATGGAACAGAGAGGGCAGGAAGAGATGAGGGGTTGCCGCGAGAACGGAGGTGGCTGCCGAGCTCGACGTCGGCCGATATACATCTTCGGGATCCGATAAGACAGGATAGATATGTTTCACGGCGTCTTACCTCTTTACCCGCATTAAATCGAATGCCAGGGTATTCTCATGCATGCCAATTCCCGCCCCTTCTCTCTGCCTGTTCGGCTGGCTGGTTGCCTTTCTACATTGCACCTCGTACCTCTATCTTCTATCTCGTCTAGCCGTGATTTATGCGTTAACGTAAATATTGTTGCCACCGAGATTCGAGTGGCCGTGTGAGCCTTATGTAGACCATCAGAGTAGACGCTCTCTCTGGTTGTTTGCTTTGGAAACGCTTATTCCGTGCTGAAGGGACAGTCACGGAAAGCTCACGGTGAACCAAGTGGCTTTCCACGGTGAATTCGATGGCTGGTTATAAATTACACAGAAGAATAATATTCTCAACGGAAGTTGAACGAAATTGCAGGTTAACCTGGATGACAGATCGTCTTTGATGAGTGCTCTCAAATTTGTATGGCGAAATAGAGGCGTTAGTGTTAAGTGTTAAAATATTTTTCTGGTGTGTCCATAGATTTGGCGACAGGAAGATAGCATCTCGTTTTTATGTAAACTTAGCATTAGGATGAGCTGGTTATGTAGCTGTTCACGTTTTAGCAATAGATAGAAGGTTAGGACGGGACATAAAAGTTGTAAATTGAATTGTTGGTTTATTCTACATCCAGCCAGTATGTTCTATATACAACTCTGCCTCTACTTGGAAACCTCGCTTCTTTTCGAATATCGGGAATAAAGATATTCTACACAATGCTATTGATTCAATGGATTGTATCCTAAACTTAACTGCGTTAGCTTAAGCCACGCCTTAAAGTTTAGCAGCAGGGTCTAGTCTTGGCGGCCCTTAATTAATCATTGGTAATCTGTTATTTGCTTGAACGTTTAACTACGAAATTCTACTGGAAATGGTAGATCAAGAGACACTGGTCTGATTACCATTCCAGGAGATTATCAATTTATCCACAACCTAGATTGAACCTTGCACGCGATTACGAAAGATGGAACATGGATATATGTTGTATATTAAGTGATTTCTAATGGCGATTAATTATTTATCAATGTTTTCAGTAATTTTGCAGTTTTAAATAAGCTTTTATTATTATATGCGACATATATGTTAAAAATGAAGTTATTCTCCTATAAATCAAAATGTCACGAGGTTGAAAAGGTTAAGGCAGTAACATTTTGTATGCCACGGTTTATAACAGGTGTAGAAGACAATACTCTTCAATCGTCCATCTCTATTAAACTTCCATTGAATCTTCTGACGAATGTCGTTCGCACAATCGTTACTGTCGTTTTGAAACAGTTTCATCACAGTGAAAATAACTTTACATCTGGAGAACGTTTTTCAACGTTTTCACCAATAATTTTAACGTTCCATTTAAAAAATGCGAGACAGAAATAGAACTATAAGTACATTTGGTGGATTTTATTTTACTTTACCTTCAATTATTTTAATAATAGTAGCAATTGAACTATTTTTTCTACGTTCAACAGATCGAATTGGAACAAACTCAAACTGTTCTAAAATTCCGTGTACCCCTTATTTTACAATCAAACGTATTCTTGAATAATTCATTGTTAAATTATCATACAAATTCCTTTCTACTCCGAATCTCGTAATAATTTCGTTCCAAAGCAAATCTTGTATCTGTCCCCCGAACATATAAACCTGAACGACACGGACTCCGAGTGATGGTTCCCAGCCCGTAAGATTTGTATCCCAAATGGAAAGGAAAATTCAGATATTTCAGCATTCGCCGCGATCGAGCGAACGCGGCGACTAAATATAAGGTGCGCCTCGTTTTGTTGCAGTGAGATGCAAAGAGCGAGGCCAGGTGGTGGTTAAAACGGGACAGAAAGAAATGGCGAGTCGGACAAAGTGGGTGTGTGGGAGGGTGGACGAGAGGAATCAATCGAGTCGCTCTGCAGGCATCGACAGAGCGTTGGGTAATGGTTTTCTCATTCGAGGAATTTAAGTCACGTAGAAAAAGTATTTGAACGGGGCGAATTAGCATTCTGTAGGGTGTCCGGCGGGACGGGCGTTTCGACGGCCGGAGACAATAGAAAAATCAGTTGGTGCAAATCGATTGGCAAATAATGTCCGTAGTCGGACTTTTACATCGGGAATTAACCTGGCGGTGAGGCGGTGCTGGCACTTCGCTCGAGGATTCTCCTAATGGTGGAATGTTTTTTCAAATGTATGCACACCTCCTGCTCGCGTATTACCGTCGCGTAATTCGCAAACGGTCGTAAGTCCCAGCGGTTTGGGTGTTTCTCCACGAATCTTCGCGAGACGCAAACCCGGGGGCGATAAACTCGAAGAAATTAACCGGGGGGCCATCAAATTGTACTTTGTAGGGAACTTCTCATTGGATTCGGGACTTTAAACGTCTAGCTGCGCGAATTACGAGCCTCGTGGGTCTTTAACCCCGAGGTAATTCGTTTTCTATCGCTGCACAACCACCCCCTCACACGCGCGATACTTTTTCCACCGGATGGGTATTAGCTTAATTTAAAGGCTCTCGCAATTTTATCAATAACGAGCGCAAACATCAGTTCCGCCGAGCCGTAATGGATTTCGACTGGTGATTTGCAGAGCGATGGATGTTGAAGTACGAACAGTTTGCACGTTTTTCGAGGAATACAATCAGTCCCATAAGAATTCGTACCCTCTATGTCTTTTAAAGAAATTTGTCCAAATTAAATGATAGATTTGATGTTTCCACATAAATGTTTTTTTGTTTATAAATATGTATAAACATGAATATACTTTACGCTGGTATCTATCTATAATGTGAAAAATTTATTTGGAAACATTAAATCGATCGTTTAATTTAGACAATTGTTTTAAACAGACATAAAAGTTACGAATACTTATGGGACTGGCTGTAAATAGTGCGTAGCTCTGTGCTTTTTCAGCAAAATTCAATCTCAATTTCAGCGACTTCCTGTTCTTTACTTTACAAACAGCTGCACCACAGGGTTGCCTCCAGTAACATTCTTCGATTCGAGAGAAAGCTCCTAATATTGAAAGCCCCGGACTTCTCTACGACTAATACACATAGAATATACATGTGGGACCCACTTTAGTCGTGGATTGGGGACACAAAAACAATGGAGGGAGTTCATATAAAAATGCGCCGTATTACACCACGTCCTCAAACAATACTCATTTTTGCACTCCGGTAATATGCAAATATTTTATTCAAAGCCCCTCCTAAATAGTTACCTTTGGCCTAATTGCGGGCCTGCCGTCGCGTCACAGAGACGCTCAATGCTTCAAATATTCCAGGTATATGGCAGACTCGTTGGCAGCCAGCTCGTATACATTGACGAATCATTCGTCAATGGAAATGGGTGTTGAATAAACCAATGTTTCTAAGTGACTCCAAATATAAAAATCCGGCGGATTTAAATCTGGGGGAACGAACAGACCAGCCGGTACGTTCTGCACGATCTAACCATCTGTTAGAAAATCGTTTGTTCAGGGACCTGTCGGAGCTACTCGGTTGAAATGTGGCGGTGCACCGTCATGCATAAACCAGATGCAATGTACGACATTTAATGGAACTTTCGCCAATAACTCGTGCAATTGAATACTCAAGAAATTCACTTCAGATTGACCTGTTAATCTGCCACCGAGGAGGACACGTTCGACTGCATTATCGATAATTACTCCTGCCCATTGATTCACACTATGTTGCTATTGGTGACATGATTGAAGTGTCGCACGTGGAGTGTGCTCCATTTCAATAGTTATTCTCACAATTAACCCGTATAGTTAAAATTGTGTTAGTTCAGAGATAAAACACAAGTAAATGTTCATGAGTCAGGGACAATGGGTCCATTTATGTTAGTAAATCTGAATCTGAAAGTCTGAATGAAGTTTAAGCCGACGTTTCAATCTCAACACTATATATATCTTTGTCTATTAGTCTCTCTTTGTATGAAAATCTGAGCACCCTTATATAAAATTTAATTAAATCAATTGTACAATTTAACTGTATTTTTATCCATGCTGATTCTTTTAAATGAGACTTATAGCAGTATAATACCTTGGTGGTTCGGATCAGGCATTCCGCAGAATGAAATATCGCCTGCCTCTAGGATTTCTATTTTACTCTATTGTGGTCAGAAACGTTTCAAAATGCGAATTAATCCTTGGGGGATTTCGACCTTCTTCCTGCACGGCAGTAGCGATTAACGCATCGTAAATTCACGACAAAGCCAGACTTCTGGCGGCAGTGCCCAAGGGAATTGAGGTCGATATCCCAAAATTAAGGATGTGTGCAACATACCCACACTGCATATCAGCATCCCTTAGGTTTCCACGCGGTGTACTGTAAACTCTCGAAAAGGGTCCAAATAATGTTCCTCGGATACTCATCCTGACTGCAGCTATTAGGATTCCAAGATCATCCTAGATAAATTAAGACATCCGATGTTATATCGGTACCTCATTAAACCTGCAGTATATTTATTTATTAATATTACTTGGCACTTAAAATTAAACGTGGTTCAGGTAATGCTTTATTTATGCACATAAGGTTATACTTTGGTTAATATCATAGAAAATAAAGTGTCAGTAAGAACAGTGAAAATAAGAGTTTAATATGAACTAAATATTATCAAACGAAATCTATGAAGAATACGTCTAGTTTCACCGGGGATATAAATTACGTTGATTTTATCTTTCGTTCAATGTATTTCGGCTTTCCGCGTACATCTTTAGCGCAACCTATCGATTATCGCCACTTCTCTCGCCCCCAATTCACTCTGCAACCATAGAATTATCGAGAGATTTGTTGAGCGTTTAACGTGCGAAAAGTTACAGCTCGCATCGCTATGTTGCGCCACGTGAAAAATTAACTAGCGGTAATTCGCATTTATTTTACACGCTATTGGACGACATCAGAGCTCGCGCAGCGGTCGAGTGTTTCCCACTTTCGGAAACAAAATGCTGGGGCATTGATCGCGTACATTCGATAACGTTTTATCATTTGTATCGGCCGAACAATTGTCGGATATTTTGTTTCAGTCGAGGTATTCATGTTCAAACTCGCCCCCTTGGCATTTGTTCTCTTGTTTCAATTAATCAACGCAAAGATTGTCTTGTCGCTATTCAAAATATCCACATTTTATTCGATACTCGTCATTTTTAATCAGTGATAAGTAGTTGACGTAGCGGTAGAAAAAATGTTTAAGCGAAAAGTCAAACTTACACTTATAGAATATAATAAGATTATTCTTTAATGAAAGCCATTTTATTTCTATAGTTCTAGAGTTTCATAAATTCATTATTCTATGACTTGTAAGTGATAGTAACAAGTATTTATAACTTATATAAACTATACATAAATTATTCATCCTTTTTATTCTATTTTCCTCAGTAATTCTTCAACATTTTACACCCAAGTTGTACAGCAAAATCAATTCCATTGTATAATGAAATTAATTAATTCTCGCGTTTGAGACAGCAAAGTTTCGGTCTCAATGAACCCTCTAGAAGTTCCTTACCGATATGGGAAACCGGTTAAGGAATTAGTGTACCCTTCATTACAGAACATTCCGATTGTCGATCAGGTGTGGTTTGCTCCTAAGATCGTTCTGTTGCTGTTCGACTCTCAAGAGCAACAATCGTATCGTAAACCAGTGTTAGAGTACGCTTAATCAGAGAGCCTAATAGATCTGTTACCTCACGGGTCGTGACCCATGATCGATGATGCGTACTCTACACTGTCTTTGTCTTGTACATACCTATGTACTGCGTCCAACAGGGTAGTGTAATCTGTAGGGGCGGCATTGTAGCATTCGAGAAACTGGTCCGGATACTTGGGCAAGTAACTGTCGAATGTACTGTCCTCGCCTTGCTTAGCACATCATGTACATAATCGTAGAAGGTGGAGTACGAGTCTTCATTTCAGGTCGAAACCTGTAGCTGAACTGTGAGGACATTGCAATTAGAGGATTGGACAACGTCGTTTGCCTCATTATGGTTACTCGGATTATGTCACCGAGTTATTTATTACTTCGAAAGACTACTGTCTCCATGATAACAACTTTCGTTTTTGTAGAAAATTTAAGTACTCGCGTATACTTTAATTACTAGCATTCGCGTTCGGAGTTCCTGTTGATACTTCTCGATGTACATATTAAGATTTGAGTGTACCTTGAGCACTAACGGAGACGCACATCTTCCTAAAAAAACGTGCTTCAACTTTAACTACAGCTCTGATACTCGAAACTTGGGGTCCCCATTAACTTTGGAAGTTCGCGAACCGATGTCAAACTTCATCGAAATTTCAAGCATTGACGGTACCGGAGCTCCGACTAACGAGTGACGGAAATTGAAGAAGATTAAAAGAAGGCGATGGACAGACAGCCAGGAGGACGCGAAAATTCGTCTGCTGATTTCCGCGGCGTCCCAGGAGATTATCGCTATTGCCGTGGCCGGGATGGCGACAGTGCCTCCGGTGATTACGTCGAATGGATATGGGAAGGAACGAGTCCAATCTCAGCATCACGCTTCGATGGGCAATATCAGTGGCTTATCATCCATCCATTGCTCTGTGGTGCACGATGCTCGCCCGTGCATTCTATAATATAAATTGGGATAACCGTTTCTCGCGCGAATGGTAAAATGAGTTGACACGTTCCACAAAAATTTTGTTAGGAAGAGTGATACGCAGGCGTGACTTCTTTGTAAGATGCAAACTGTAATTTCGGTTGATTACAGTGTCTGTGTATATCAAGAAGAAGATGAAAGTTTTAATCAAGAATTTATTAACACTTTGCACTCTGCATAAATTCGTTGCAAAATGTGCGAATACGTAAAAATATCCAAGGATGTATAGAAGTGCATAAATATATCATGTATAAAAAATAATATACACTTAATTGCGGTTGTAGAAAGAAGGAAAGATCGAAATGCAAAGAAATATTAATAATAGCTTGCTTGAGACTTCAAACTCATTCCTTAATGTATGTAGATACATTACTACTTGTAGATACATGTAATACTTTGTAAATATTTTCTGTAAGTCTTTGCTATCTCTGTAGATATAATTGGTGCACATTCCTTAACAATTTAAAGAAATTAAAACGCTGATATTAATTAGTGTGTATGATTCAATATACATATTCAAGGACCGAACCATTAAGTAGAAACCTGATTATTACTATCATATAATTTAACAAATCATATCTTCATTTTTATCAGCGAATTTCCCATCGTTCGTCGAATTCACCTCTCTGAATTCCACGCAATTTCGTGTGAAATTTTATTTTGCCACGATTTTTCCTGTTCATCTCTTCTTTTTCTTTCTTTTTTTTAATCGCTGGAAACTGGTGGAAAGGTCGTTATTCCATGATTTCTTTGGCGAACAAACAAACTCGTTTTCTCGTCTTCGGTTGCGATAAGCTCTGACGAACGCGCTGAAACATTTTAAACGGTTTCATGAGAACCCTGCAAGCGTCGTACCTCCGTCCTTATTCCGCCCAGCCAGGGGTGATATAGACCTCCGAGGGTTTTTCAGTTTTAAGGATCAAACATTTCCTTAGCCGTCTGGCCGTCGGTATTGCGATTGCACCGGTAATGCGATTTACAAGTTGATACCGCCAAACAAACGGCTCGTAAATGGGTGCATCGGAGTCTTCAATTCTTTTCTCGATTCTCCATCCATTTCCTTTTTATCTTGTAACTTTCAATTGCAGTCTTCCGTCAAAGCCGTTCCGTCAGACGTTCAAGCTTGGAATTTATACGTCAAATCTGAAGCTTCCTTTTGGAATTTAAGAATTACTCGATGTTATCTGTGACAGTATTGGAGAAACAGTAATGATCCTGAATTTACTAGTTGATAATCTGCTTATAGGAATTTCTATGGCTTCTTTATTTTTGGATAGCTTTCATCTGATAACAAAATGAAGTATTTATTATATTGTTTAACTTGAGCTCCTTTTTCATAATAAGATCATGTTTAGTCATATAAACTTTGTATTTACTTCAATAATTTTAACTTCTACTTACCTTAATTCCTTTTAGGTACGTCTCTTCGAAGCAACTATATATCAATTTTTAGTCAGATTATTGAAGAATTAATAAAAGACATCACGAATAGACGATCTTTGAAATGCATCTCATGTTTGACATAGTATCTGCAGTTCGAAATTTCGTCATCATAATTGATACATCTATATTCGTTCGCCGTGTAAATAGATTTCCGAGGATCGTGGATTCCTGTCGAAAATTGAGTCGAACAGCTTATTAAAATTCATAGCATCTAGACTCCAGTGTTCCACAGAAAGATCACGGTACCCAATGACAGTCTTCTAAGATTGCAGATGGCGATAACGGTTTCGCAATCTACAGACCACCCACGGATTTTGAAGCACTTTTACCATATTCGTCTACACTATACTTTCAAATCCGAATTCTGCACATTTAGTTTTCACAACGCGGAAATTAATTCATTACTTAATCTTCAGAGTGTTATAGTATGTTAAATTTCCTCGAAATTGCAAGAAAAATAAAGAATCCTATCTTAAACTCGATGATCCCCACATTCATTCCAGATTTGGCTATATTTAAGCACAAATGCTGAGTGCCCCCAAAACTTTTGAGCGACGTTGTATCAACGAATCACGCGTAGGCTCGTCGAAATGCACGCCACGTACGTTTTTCTTTCATTCGTTCCGCAGCTGAGGCACACGGATCCAGAAAGTTCGTTCCATAAGGTTCAACGAAGACATTTGCGTTCCGCTTCGTTGCCCTCTTCCGGCTTCAGCCGTGGAAAAGTCGGTGCCTGGATCCTCGTACCTACCGAACCTTCGGACATACGCATCACAAAGAGATGCAGCACTGTGTGCGTTCGAGAAAGATCGCGCGACCATGTTCGATTCGCTTCGTCAAGTAGTTGTTGTCATGGATATCGATGCTTTCGAGCAAACACGTACCAGAAACTCTGGAAGAAGATGTAACGAGAAGTTTCCTCGGGCTCCTTTTTCTCCTGATCGTTTCCGGTGCGAGCTGGAAAAAATCTCGCTGGTGTCGAGGCACAGAGGAATCCTGAGGGATTTGGAAGTTCGTTATAATAATTTTCTTCGGAATAGCGAGCTCTATTGGCGGGATTCTTTGTTCTTTGGACGAATCGTTGGTCCTGAGTTCGAATACGCTTTGCATACAAACGTCAAAGGCTTGGTGGATGTGACTTGATAGTCTGACTGGGTTTTGAACGAGATTTAGGGGTGCCAGAGGTTAATAGATGGTGACGGTAGTAATACTTGGGTAGATAGCCACATTTTCATTGGTTTGATGAATTACTTCTATTTACAGTAAGATTTGACTAGATTCTAGTATTTTTGTATAAATCTTGAATATACTTATATTGTTTCTTTTAATAGTATGCTTATTTCGTAATTATCTTTAGGGACCACACCTGAGAAAGCTAACACCATGTCAACAAATCACTGAAGCACTTGTTCATTTCATCGATGGAATCATATAACTAATACATAATTCTCTTATCGATTCTATCTTGTGAATCCACAAAAGCAAATGAAAGAAATTGTAATAATAACAATATAACGTTCAAAATCAAAGATCAAAGACCTCAAGGGTTGAAACCTGCAAATAAAAATTACAGCTAAAATAAAAAATTACTCATTCATATAGTTTCTGTGGATAATTAGAGAAGCCTTATAGTAGATCTAAAGAATTCTTCTGGTAGAACCTCTTTCGGTCTATCCATGCTCGACTCGATAGTCTTCAGTTATATTCACCCGTTGTTATCGCTCGCGTTATTCATTATTCGATCACTTCTTACGTGTGTACTTTTAATACCTGCAATTTTGTCGTGAGCGTGTTCGAAAACTTCTAAAGCGCCCCAGCAGCAGTGATGGGAAGCTTTAAAGGATTCGCAATAGGATTACGCTCATCGATCATCGTGCGCACCTGTATCTGCCTTAAGCGGCAATATTGGAAGCGGATTTTAACGTCGGTTTTAACGGTCCGTATCGCGTAATATTATCCTGGTATTAATAATACCGATAAATCAACCATCGTGAGAATAACGTTCGACTTCGGGCACGATATCCCATTGGTAATTCGACAGAATCGAATATATGCTGTTACACTCTTGGGAAATGAAATATATACACTCTGGACGCATATATATTTGTATACAGTGACGTATACCTACGTAGACCACGCGGATAAGGGTGACGCAAACTGTTTCCGAAATTGTAAGAAATATTGGTCGATATTTGGATTAATGTAGTTTTTCACATTCATATTTAGCATTATAGTGAAATATTATTTCTATAAAAGAATATACTTTAAATTCTTTAAAGTTCAAAGGATAAGCAAAAGGAGATCGTACATTTTCTTTTTAAAACAACAAATTTAGATTAACATTTGTATTAAATCTTGGCGCCAAGGTAAGCACCTGGCAGCGAATGGGTTAATTCGTTCTAAGTAGGAATTCTTCGATTAGTGTTTTTATTTTCATGGCCATTACGATGTGAAAGAGTAGATACAATCATGGTCGATGTACATTTTTCTTCTTCAATAAAAGATACTCAACGTTATTTTCTCATCTTCGGTAATCAATCTATAGAAAATAGATAAAATCTGGGGAAAATAATAAGCATCTACGCTCATATAGAAGTGGTACATAAAACAAAATATATATATAAAATTCTCTCGCAGTAGGCCAAGTAATCATCTCCACGAAGAACATCGGAGACCCACTTTCTATTTAAACAGGACTCATAATTTATAATTGAAACAACTGGTTGGCATTGCCTGTTCCCTCGCACGTACTGAAAGTTTAACGTCAAAATTGCGGGAACAGTTCACTCACTCTCAAGACTTAGGTACGTTGAAGCACGAAATGCGCTTCAGGTATATGATGCTAGGCGAAGGACAAAATTACGGTAGAAATGTGCATAATGATGTACTTGTGAGGTCTGGAACGCTCGACAAGGAGATTTAGAGCTGTGGTAACACTTGCACGGTGGTCGACTCCAGACATCGTCTTGCAAGAACACAATCTGTCCTCGATAGTTTCCCTCGGAGTCGCGGGGCGAATATCTACTGGGTTGAAATTGCCGCAGTTAGGGAGCGGAGAGGTATCGACAGTTGAGGAAACCGTTAATTACTACTTAAACGTACTTAAACTTGCCTGGAGTTCAGTTCCAGCTACTGTATATACACGAAGCTGTTTTCCCCGTTGCATTGTAACCTGATAGACATTGTTCTGTGTTATGTTCTCGTCGTTGTACGCAAACTGCGGTCCAACCGGACGCTAGTAACCAAGAGTAATATTAAATTCGGTGATAAACTTTGTTCCAATTCATTCAAACCGTTCTAAACAATCTTCCATGACTGGTGAAATTTGGCATGAGAAAAGTACAATTAAAATCGACTGAATGAATTTAACTAGATTTTACACAGGGCTTAATTGCAGTCGCGGCACGCGAGATATATTGAATCGTGTACGAAGTTATTCACCATGGAATTTGAGTGGGCACTCGAGAAACACGTGTATGTATTTTCCATTGTGTCCCGGCGATTCTAAACTCTACTGTGCGCATTTAACCTTTCGTGATATTCTTGAAAAACATTTCATTGTGATATTCAAAGACCCAACGTGGTTTATTGTATTTTATTAAAATGTTCCAGCACTTCTTAATATGAAATTGAAAAGTTTCATTTAAAGCAGGAAGGATAACAACAATGTATTTTTTTTTTTTGTATGTTTTGCAGTTTTCAGTTTGTATTGTAATGTGATCTACCTATTTATTTGTACATATAAATATGTAAGAGAATGCGCGCGCGTGTGTGTGTGTGTGTGTGTGTGTACAGTATATTCATATACATATTTATAATGAAACATGTATTTGGAAACATTAAACCTATCATTTAATTTAGCCAAATTTCTCCAATAGAGATAGAGCGTACGAATACTTATGAAACTGACTGTAGGTGCTCACTGCCATTGATTTCATCATCTCAACTAACATTTTACATGTCGCGTGCAATGACCACGTGCCTATCTCCAATCTCGGCTTCGACTCTTTTATTTTTAAGGCAAAATTCCACAGAAAGGATTTTGCGGTAAGTGGTTCAGGCCTCTTGTCCCGAGCGTTCCTCCAGTTTCAACACCCCCTTCCGCGAAAGAGCTAGTTTCCGTGGATTTCATTTACAATCTAGCAGTGGCGCCCCTCTGTCAGCGCCTTTGCCGCCACCAACTCGTGCAACCCTCTCGAATCCCACCGAGATCTATTCTCAGACAACTCTGAATCTACTTAACAGACTTTCGACGTCTGTTTAGATCGGTTTCCACGCTCCGCGGGTCGGGGGGTAAGCAGGACCGATTTACATATTCCCAGCCGATCCTTTGGCGTGTTATCGCATCTGAAGTCGTTTCTTCCTATCGGCGGGGGCGCGCCATTAGCGATTCCCCCGCCTAACTGTGTACACTGATTCCTGGTCGCTTTGTGTCAACCAGCCAATGTCGATAGCGTCGCTTTATCCTCAAGTTTCGAGCAAATTGCAGGCTCTTACCTAAATCATGGGCCGAAACAATGGCTAATTCCAGACCATGCTTTCAAGCTGGCTTCCGAATCTATCGAGGTACTTAGCCGCATTGCGGATCTTCCATTTAGAGGCACGGGGTAGGTGTTCTCTCGCGACGAACCTCATCCACACGCAGCATATACCGCTGCAAATCCTTGATTTAGCTTCTTCGAGAACATACGCACCCACGAGTAAATCCCCGCACGTTTCCTCGCGCGCTGTTCTTATCTTTTGCCAACTGTTCCCAGCTTATTTCCTGAATAAATCACCGGATGAGGAGCATTGTCGCGCGGCGGTCAATTTTAAAGTGGAGAAAGAGTGAAACGAATTTTTATGAAAGTCTCTTTTGAAAAGGATTTATGCATTTTGAAGTTTTCATGGGGTATGTACTTAAAACATTCGATGTAAATATGGCTTAATGTTTGTAAATGAACTGTATTTACATGTTAACTTGATCAATGGATAGATTTTCTCTATATGTATACAAATTCTAATATTTTTCAAGTTTGCTATCATCACGGACCTTTGTAATATTTGCAGTAAATCTAGTCTAAGAAGAGGCTTTAAAAAATTGTTATCAAGAAGGAAAAAAAGATACATTTAAAGACATTTTCCTTATATAGTATATTTTTAGTGTAAAGACTAAAATACATTTCTCACTGGAATATTACTGAATTTCATTCCACATTAGACTACTTCTACAAAATTTGAGTTCGTCCACGGCTGATTATCCTATCAGAGAATAAACCGGGGCAAGTGATTTTAAATGCTTCGTCCACAATTTATTCAGGACTCAGATATCAGGTATAAGATGCTGGTAATCACGTTGTTGGGATGATCCGCTCCGGGTTATCCGTTTACTTCCTGCTTCACGAGGCTTCCCCGTCTAAAGAATTCAAGAGACTTCGGTTAGCGAAGTAAATCCACGCATTTTTCAGACCCAAGGAAAACATTTTCCTTCACAGCAGATTTAATGCGAGGCGTATGTCGGCTACAGAAGCCTCGGGGTATCGCGTGGGCTCTTGTTGGAAACTATAAGCGGGATTATAATTTACCTGTCTGTTTTCGATCGATTGATTCCATTGTGGCACGATACGTTGCTGGGAAATATCCGCATTATTAGAATCCTTCAACGTAACTCGCATTGTCATCCACCACGCAGACCCGTGACACCCTTAAACGCGCATTAAATGCCTTGTCAGGTGATTACGTTTACTGGATCGGACAGGGAACCCTTACATAGACATTATCGAACTGAATTTTAACCCTTAATTTTTGGAGCCGCGCGATTTAAAGGCAAAATAAAACTCACGCTGCACGGTAGAATGGTACCAATAATCTACTATTACGTATTGGCTTGTATAAATTTTTGTTTTCTTGTGACTGAATAATAATACAATAAAATTCGGAAGTTGGACACCGGAAATTTGTATCGTTAGGGCGAAGATAAAAATTGCAAAATATGTTTTGAAATATAAATGCTGTAAATATGTAGTATATGAGATAAAAAAGTTTTTATAATTTTGTTATAACCAGGCCTCATAGAGGTAAGGATTCTTTCATCGTCAATCTTTCATTGACGTCCATGGATTATTTCGATATATCTCCTCCAAAGAAACTAGTCATCTACACATTACAAAATATAAGTTTCGGTCGTACAGTCGAGTACGTGTTAATAACGACAATAATCGCGAACAAAGTAGCCAGTGACAAAAGCTGCTCGATGAATAACAGCGTGGTTAAACGTCATGTAACGCGAGCCGCGAACACAGCGCATAAGAGAAAGAAAAAGGAAGCCGGTTACCGGTTTATACGAGCGGGCGGTAAACGCACACGCTCGCGGAACGTAATTTGCTTTAGCGCCGGCTGCGTAAATTTCAGGATGATGAGAACGTACGGCCGACGTTTAAATCGTTCTCGCGAAGCGAAGTTTCCCCTCTAATATGGTCAGTCAAATCGGCTTGCCCGGAATCCGCATAAAACCGGCGGGGAATCCGGTGTGGAAAGATAAAAAAAAAGTCCTGGCCGAGTGTAGTCACGTGTTCCTCCGTGAGCGGCGTTCGTCGAGTCAATCCTCTTTCGCTGGCTCCATCGAAAAGACTGCTGACTCCATTAGCGCGATGTAAAACAATTTGCGCCTGCTGGAAGCTCGACACGTGCTGGATGTTTTCACTGCATCCGCCCGCGAAACGGAAGGATGCGGATATTTACGACGACCAGTTGAAGTTTGAAATAAAATTGAAGCTCTGGAGAACGACGAACGCGCCGGATCGTCCACGTAGAAAAGGACGCCTGAACGCGCACGGTATTGGTGGAATAAGCGTGTTTTATTTTATAGCAAGTGGTCAAATCATTTGGTTACCTGCAGGTGATATTTCGTCTGCGCAAATGCAATTGTATTCGCGTATATTTCTGTGGAAATTTGGATTTTGGAAGGGATTTGTTTAAATTAATTTATTTTTGTTAGGAGTAAAGATAAGTTTTTATGTTTGTATGTATGTAGTTTTATGTTTAAAAAGAGAAAAAGTAATTGTAAGTAAATTGTAATTATCACAACTATTATCTGCTGTATAAGCCATTTATGGTTTGAAGCAATAAAATAAATAAATACATATTTATCAAAGAGACTCATTTCTACAAAGATTAAAATCTGTTGAAAACTTTCACCCACGTTGTCGTTGACTGTAGGAATATCTTGGAAGTAGCCCATCAAAAATCATGAAGTTTGCAATAGTAATTTCTAAATACAATCGGGCTAATTTCGCAAGTCATGAAACAGAGGTTATCTTCAAAACCGAAAATGAATTTTAAATCCCACAAGTAGCTAAAATTCTAAAAGAATTATTTCTCATCCTTCACTCCCCCTAGAATTTAAAATTCTAGGTCCATTAAAACCGAGAGACTTTTAAAATACAACACATAAAATTACCTAGCAACGTGGCAAGTTTCAGAGTATTTTTTCAAGCAACCGAACGGGAAAAGAATGGAGGCGCTTATTTGATACCAAGCGGGGCGGATTTAATATCACGAATATAGAAATGAAATTATATAGCGGACCGGAGCGGGGGGAACAGGCGTACCAGCCGCGGTAACGAACAAAGCGGCGTCGCGCGTTGAATTTGAAATGGCGCTAGACGCGGAACGTTTTCCGCGACCGCGTCAGGACGAATTTTCTCCTCGTGGAAGTGGGGCGTTACGGGTGTCGCGTAAATGGGGGCCTACGCGAGCGGCGGATTAACTTTTATTTTGGACGAAATAACGGCAGACTGGCTGGTGAACTGCGAGAAATAAAAGTTCGAAGTTCGCTCTCGCTTCATCTTCGCGAGCACGCGGATCGATGAATTTTTCAACTGGCAGCAGTCGTACGAGTTTAGTGTACGGCCGCCGGTCGCTCATGGGGCATTAACTTCAAAAGGGTCATTCGCGCGAATTAAACAAGCACTAAAAAAAAAAAAAAAAAAAAAAAAAAAAAACGTCGAGGCTCGTTCAACACCGCCCAGTCCCGGGGCTGGAAAATGCGTGGAATTTTTCCCAGCGAAACTTTTCCCGTGTGCGGCTTGTACGAGCATTACGGCGCACACGAGCGCGTGGATGGAGTCGGTGATCTGCATTTTGTCGTCCAGCCGCGAAATCGTTTCGCTATAACCCCCGTCCCCTCTCGTCACCTGTTCAAAATTCGAGCCCATCCTTTCCTACGCGGAAGTGCGTCACTGGGTTTGCCCTGGCCGCGAAACATTGTGCGAAGCGGTGTGGCCAACATGCTTACCTGGAATAACTTGCAAATTATGTGTTGCTATGATCCATGTAACATGCGTTGCTTGCCACGTTCGATATCAAAACAAGATCGGATGATGCGTGGAGGATCGTTTTACTCGGAAATATAATGGGCATTATTCGTTCGCAAGTACAGAATTTGTAAATCTTCTGATGTAAGAAAATTACGTGTAATAGTAATCATTATTAATTGTTGAAGTTCAGTTGAACAGTCAACTCGTATAAAATTTCTAGAGATGTATGCATGTGTCAACAGTTCTTGTTATTTTTAGGAAATTAGTAAGCTTAATATTTTTTCAACGGTTTTACAACATTTATTGATTTATTTCATTCTTATTATTGTGAAACAAAAAATCGAAAAACCAGGTAATTAGTAAACCAGGTAAACCAGGAAAAAGTTAATATCACGTAAATATTCCAGCATAACTTTTGTCGCTAGACATTATTTGAGATTCCAATTACGTATTGTCAATTTTAATTAGAATTAAGATGATGTATACTACTCTTTTGTGTACAATATGCCAGTTCTATCAGTTGTAGTAGTAACTTGAACAGGAGTCTTCGTATTGAATACAAGAGTTATTTGAGTTATGTGGTTTGACTGAAGAGCTTCCAGATAGGTAGCTCGATGAAAGCTCTATAGTTCAAGATCCAGATGAAGACTGATTAGTTCTAGATTCAGACGGGGACCCACTTCATATTAATACTCTACTTGAAACTTTGCTATTGGTTCGAGTATTACAATCAGTCCAATGGCAAAACTGTTACAGGTAATGAAAATTTATGCCCAGGAACAGTTTGCAGTGATTTCACTCGAGCTAGTACCTATAGCCCCCTTCGTAAAAAATAACTTTTGTAAAAACATATTTCTGATAGCTTAGCCTCCTATCTGAAATATCTTATGAGATATTTCAGTAATCTCCTCCAAATAAAATCAATAAAGTATTATGAGAAAAATTAATTTATATTCCAGTCGACTCAAACAGTTTTCTTAATATTCTGTACGTTTCTAACTTCAACTTTTTAGAGAACTTTTCACTCCAACGCGAATCTTAAGAACATTAAAAATGTACAAATTGGGAACAATATATTTCTTTAGAAGGAAGAAAATATCCTCCATTTATTTAACCTTCGTATTATATAATTCGCTTTTACAGTCCACCCATGAAAATATTAATGGTTCCATCTGTATCGATGGTCGAAACAAAATCGAATAGAAACCACGATATCTTCATTAAGAAAGAGCCACCAGTGTTCCAAGTGAACCGGAACAAATGATTAAACGGAACTCGGCTGGATGGGCATGGAAAATGGTGACTTTTGAGGGATGCGGATAATTGAGAAAAATTGCGCGCATCCCGAGCGGGCCAGGTGCCAACGACGTCGTGGCATTACTCGAGAACTAATTGCCCTCATATTATCTCCACATCCCTCCATCCTTCCACCCTCGTAATCAACCAGCCGCAAGACCTGTCTATCACAGTCCTGCAGGTGACGGTGTTGTAATTTGCAAGCCGATATCGCAACAACAACGCATTTACCGTTACGACTGTCAGGCTAATGGACCCAGATTAAGGCTTAGCCCGTTATCATCGCCCCAGGAGCGTATCAGTGTCTTTCTAGCGAGGCGTTGTCGCAGTCGCGCACCTCCTCCCTCTCGCCGGCCTGGAATCCTGAGTGACTTGATAATTGCAAGCCCGCGAGCGATCGCCGATAATGTTGCCGTTTTTAACGTTGCTTATGTTAATACGAGCCTTGGAAGATTGGGACGATGACGCGACACGTTGCTCGCGGCGATTTTAGCTTGGCGATGAATTGGTCGTGATGGGGGTGAGGGTGGAAGGTTATTGGCACTGGATGCTGATAGGAGGTTGCGAGGTAGAGAAACGAGAAACTAATATGAGCAGTGTTGACGGGAATATGGAGACGTGCTTGGAATTTAAGATGACGATTTTGTGATAGTCTCGAGGATACGATTAGAGGATTAACTTTCATAATAACTTTAACTTTAATCCTTATCTACTAACGTTCGTGCATTACAAGAGTAGAAAATATGTTCATGTTAATAATATCAATAATTCTATGAATATTTCTCTTCACCTTTCATTCATATACTGTTTTGCCGTACACCGATGTTTACCGTTACCGTTGATCACGTCCCGAAATCTGTAAACCAGTGCAAAAATTCAACACAGTTAATTCCGTTAGTGCGTCATTAACTAATTAAAGCCATGCGACTCACGGTCAGAAGGATGGTACTTACCGATGTACCGTTTCAAACATGACGAAACGAACGCGATGAAAATAACGGATACGGTCGAATAAAATGAAAGAGAAATTCATCTCTGGGCAAAGGGCTTCGGGAGTCCCAGCGAGCGTATTGAAGCCGATTTTTGCCCGGTAACGGTCACGTAAATGGACCGGGATACGAGCTACGAATGGAGGACCGATAAAATTAATACGTCCAGGCATAATCCCATATAACGAGTCGCGTCATGGACGAAAACGTTTCATTCCTCGTATAAAGCATGTATGACGATAGCAAAGGTCGGCTTATCGGGGGCATCGAGTTTCGTCGACGCACGATCGATACTTATGGGGCGTCATAAAAGTGATATTACCCTCAGGCTTATTACGCTTCTGTATTACTGGCAATCCTCCTGCGCGGGGATGGGCGCGAGCGTCGAAGCTTGCATCAATCTACAATCGCGCGTATATGTGCTTTTAGGGTGATCCTTATTTTTCAGCTTTGAAATATTCTCTCGTCTCCTAGGAATGCTTCCGATACGTAAACAAAAAATTATTCCCGTGAAATATGAGCTCGATCGTACATGCTACTCTAAATTCCAAATGGTGTGAATCTTTCATGGTACTTCTTATACATTACTTTATCTGATTGTATCAGTTTCGCAACGATTTAGCAATGCGATAGTTATTTGACGTAAAGAGAATAGAGACACATTTGTACAGAAACAATTGCAAGTACAAATGAGACAAACAACAAAGATCCTTCATGCAATCTATCACAATTTCATGACAAATACTTTATACGATAACAACATCTGGTTGTCCCTTCACAAACGAACCAAACGCAACGATTCGTATGTGATCTGCAAAGGACGTTTTTGTGACCGCGTGGAACAAAATCGTATAAGGTACTGCGTAATTCGAGGGGCCGGTGTGTTCCAGTGAAGCCTCCCTTATCGTGTATCAGGGAATTCCCATTTCCCATCCTCCTCCTCTCAGACCTTTCCTCCTCCCATCGTGCTCTCCCTCTCGTTAGAAGCTTTCTTCACGAGGGGACTGGAGTTCTATTTTCGCGCGACGGTTCTCACGGCTGACAAGACATTAAATATTGAACGGTAGGAACTCCGCGCGTCTAGCCAACCAATGGCAGTTGCAAATCCGCGCGATATACGAAAATTCTTTTTCAACCCGATTCCCCGGTCGACTGGCTGCCGTTATTCCGGGGGCATCAGAGAGCCCATCGTTTCTTGTTGCCGTTGGAATCGATACTACCCACACCCCCAACCCACCCCTTTACCACCTCTGTGCTCGCACGCGGGGGTGGCCGCATTGTCGACGTGAATTATTGCGCTCTGTCTGCCCGCCAAATTGTCTTATCGCGTGTCACGGCGGCTGACAAGCCCAGGGATCCTCCTGAAATATTATATTCAGATTTGTGTTTCGTCTTTATTAGCGACTCGTCCCCGTGTTCGCGCGTCACGGTGAAACGTGACGAGCCTCATTAAGCGCGTAATTGTGCCGATCGAATTATTTAGCTGGAAATTTCCGAGCGTGCACAGGGAATAGAGCCTGGCGCTTGTTTGGACCGTGTTGTATGCGAGGACGCAATAACGCCCGGAATTCGTGTACCTCGGTGTTCGTGGCCGTGTGCAAAGAATATCGGACTGAATAAAAAGCAACATCGTGCACGTCTAAATCAATTCCAATCATTTGCATTTAGTGGAGTCGTTGATGGAATCGAGAAATTCTTAACGAAATAGCCGCTAAAATATTTAGCTTGGATGAAAAATTATTTTGGGTGTTTTATATTTATTAAATTAATTTTTATCAGAGAATATTAAATTTTAATGATAGAAATGGGTGTATCTTATTTACGAACGTGGAACATGGAACCATGGAAATTAATATTAAAATATACCACTTGTTAATTACTAAGTTATATGAGTAGGGTAAAGGATAATTAAATATTAAATTTAATATCTATATATAAATATCAGTTTAAAACGAATGCTTCCATACTTCAGCATATTATGCAATTACACTTCCTACTAATTTTTTATGCTTATTTTTCATCCACTGCTACTTTTCGCATTCGACCACTAATTACTCGCTTTTGTACCTTTATGAATTGAAATAGTGGATTAGTACTATTATCTCGTTATTCAAGAATTCAAAGAGTAGTATGCGTAGAAACCTTTGAAATTGTGAAATTCATCAAGCAAAGTTGCTCGAATATTTCTATATTCCTATATGTATAGATACGCGTATGTCTGAGAGCAATTTGCGATAACACAGCTTAATACCCCGGAGGTGCAATCGGTGAACTCAAACAACCGCGGTCCCATCTAATCGATCGAAGACACGTATAGACATGATATGTATCTGTTTACAGTCAAACAGAACTTAAATTTCACCATACGGTTTTCAGGGCATCGTTTGTAGGAGCTTAATAAGTTCCCTGACTATCTAATTATATACAGGATGTACGTGGAAGTGGATTTACCTGGCTTGGATAAACGAACACGGGTAAACGCACTTCTACAAAAAGTAAACAGAGCCCTGGGTACTCCTTTTTCACGGTGTGCTTAGCGAAATAAATCGATCTTGCTGTAGCTATTACCTAGGTTCATTCAGCAACTGCCATTGCAGATTATACTCGAGAATAACGAATAATAATTTTATAGTTTCTATTCATCAGGTTTATACATCTTTATAATTTACACATTCAATTATTGAGCATATTATATTAACATATAGACAGATTTTACTTAATTAATATATAAAAAAAATTTCAGAAAATTATTGTATTTTATCAGTAAAAGAATTATATAAAATTTTCGATGGTCCTCTACCATTTTATTTTCTGAAGCTATAATGCAGTTAAATACTTTTTTAAAGTACCCTTTTTGTGACGATACTACATACACAGGACATTCAGAAATTGTCTGTAGAAAACTTTGCAGATTTCTGGAATAATAAAAAATCATTGATACGAACTTTTATAATTATGTAAGTGAAGTTTACGGGATATACATAGTTACACTCCGAAGTTTTACCTCCCTGGTTCTATCTCGAATACCATTGCACATAAAAATAAATTTCTTGAATTGTGACGTTATATTTTAGATTAAGAGAAGCCAAGTAACCAAAATTTGTTTATAATTATTTTTACGTAGAGTAATCGAAATAATTATTTTAACCTCAACAAATATAATATTTTTAATTAATTTAATTATTATATTTTCACATTTATTCGTATCATACCATATTGGATTGAATTATTACGTTTCCATAGAAGTCACAAGAGAATACTTATCCATTTACTAGGAAACCATATCTTGATCTTGTGGGAATCTTTCGATCAGTTCTGAAAATGCATAGAAACACTTTTTTCTCGAGTACTCGGGTCCAGGAGTTTCTGTAAACTCCCGATACTTTCCAACTTTGTGATTGTTTTAAATTTCATCGACCTTTATATAGCTTGCGGATACTATTGTACGTATTTTCAAGAATTCTTTTAATGTCACATCGTGTAAAATCACACGTTCCTTTATATATCTTACATAACTTTTTAAACAACTCTTCGCGTATTACATTGAATGAATAAAATTTATACCTTGTTTAAAAAGAAAATTCTAAAAATTATTAAATAGAATTTCAGTAAAGAAATGTTCTGGAATGTGTATTAATATTATTATCAGTTCAGAAATGATTAAATATTCCATCTTATAATTCTTTTTAGTTCTATCAATAAAGTCGTTTTCTTAATTTTTCTAGAATTTCTGTACTTCATGAAGTGTGCTAAATACCTTGAATAATGTTCATTGAATGTAACACGTTCGTAGAGCGAATGTTTAATATTACATTTCTCTCAACAATGCACAGAACGAGCGGCATAACAATAACAGCGGTCACGATATGTTTGCATTCAATGTTTGGTGTTTGATTAAAAGTGTCGTCGATAAATCTCAATTACCCCCGTAGCAATTCGCACGCAGCCGCAGTCGAGCGCGTATTTCTGATTAAATTGTCGTGGGAAATATGCAAAATTAGCATTAAATGCGCTATACGCTCGTAATTGGTGTGAAAACCAAAATGTACGATCCCGCCCCCTCTGTGTCGTCGCGTGCATTAATGAAGTCTGTAATTATTGCGTTTTGTCACGCATCGCTCAATTGTCATGCGATAAAACGATGAGAATTTGTTTATTGTCGCTTCGTTAACTACAGGTCACGTTCAAGTTGAAACGGTAAACAAGCCGGCTGGAACGCTCCACGGTTTTAGAACGAAACTAACGGGTAAATGGCACTTCGATCGAGCTGGCTAGCGTGTAATCCGCGGTGGAGAAAGAGCGATCTATCATTTTACGATTTCCGCGTCGTCGCGAAACCTTTTAACGCGATTCCTCGCATTACGGAGCCGAACAAAAGACATTTTATCTCGCATGCAACAAAAACGCCGCCGCGCTCGCAGCCAGTCACCGCTTGTAATGAAAATAAGGCAATAGTTCTACATTGATTATCCACTACACGCACACACACAGACACACGAGGTATGAATAAAATCGACGATCTGTTAATAATATGCCGCTCACTTCGCGATGTTCAAGTGCTGTATAGTAACTCAATATAAAAAAATAGAATCGTTTGTTGTTCTAAATGCGTTGTGCATGGTGTGTATGCAGTGAATATTTTCCAGTGGACACTTTCACAGACACTGGAAGCAATTTGAATATTTTAAATGAATCTTATACTTTTTGGTAGTCTTTCTTTGCTCTGCATAAAATAGTGGATTAATTTTTATCAAGCATCAGAAAAATCAAGGCACGAAATTTTTCCATACGCGGGAAAACCGCACTTATGGATGAGCGCAGCACATCACCACGGTATCTAACCCGTGTCCATTGCGACCGTCGACCAGTCAGTGTCTGGTTTGCCGTCACAGTCGTCACGGCGTAATATTTTTAACAAGTGACGGTGTAACGTAAAACACGTGACGCTCGGTCAACGTAAATAAAAAGTGTTGGATTAGCAGGTACGGAGAGGGTACACTCGCTACGGAATACGGGATATCCTCGTTATTCGGATGACTGCGTCACAATGGCTGCAAGGCGATTATAAACTAAAGCAATTAATTATAAGTGGTCTCGCAGTATAACGACTCTGCGCGGGAAATTCCGGCGTTCAACGCCATAGCATGCCGCGAATATTTGGTTTGCCATGAAACGCTTCAAGAATGGCCGCGCCTTCATCTTCCGGTATGCGGTGAAACTGCATTTCTCTCTGTTCTCTCTTTCGACCTCGCCATCGGAAGGAGCGGGTAGGTGGTGGGCATTCTTTTCATCCCAACCCCCGTTCGCCAACCCCCGGACGCTTTTTAGATCTCCATTTATCAATTACAACAAGTTGCGGGAGCGCCAACGGGAATAAACCGCTGAAAAATCCCATTATCGGCGGCTCCGGAACCTGCGCCCTATGCATTTATTTTGTTTCCATTTAACTCAACCCCTGGAGACTTTCCTCGCCTTACGAAACGACAACACGGGAATTCCTGATGAAGGCGCAGTGGAATGTTGATGCGCGCCGCTACGCGCGATCGATGGATCGTTTTGATTGCGATGGAGTCTCGTTCCGTTCCGGGACTGATTCGCTTGAGATTGCGATCGCCTGCAAAAACTTATTCGATTCGATTGCAATTTGTCATAGTGGGTAATCGTGACTATGGTTGGCCAGTGAAAGCGGGCCAATTACAATTAACCCTCTCTGATGTGGTGGTTTCATAGTAGAATCGTTTTACGGTTTCTTTCCCATGCAAATAGATGTCAGGTGGAACTTATATATACTAGTTGAGTTGAATTTATGGAATTACAGTTCATTTTTTAATTTGATTGTTTTTAATTATCATCATATTTATATTTATATATATCCAAGCGTATTTTGCCACATACTTGATAGATATAATATTTAAGAGGATGTTTGCTTTATATTGAAGCCAAAAGTATTGTTTCTATAACTTCGTTTACATATACAATTCAGTCTTTTTTAAATAATTAAAAAGCTCCCAGCTGGTACTATTGCCCTATTGGCAACTTCACAAGACGAATAACTCCTAGAGAGGTTAGATGCAATTCCTCGTGGCATTTCAGTAGAAGTAAAACTGTTTTCTAATTTTATCGCAGATAAGAGAATGTTATTTTCTTTAATTTCGTTTCACCGTGTAATAGGATTCCAGGATTCATAATGATGTCAGAAGGAAATTCGTTTAGGCGAGGATCGACAAGCTCTGGCTTTGCTTCCTAAATGTAATAACGATAAAATGTCATTTTGCTTCGATCCAAGCAGCGGACGTTCCTCGCGAAGGAAATAACGTATGTTCGGTTTTCCTAATCGGATGTTCGACTGGCTTTTCCGGGATAATAGCTCGAGCAGCCGGGATTACGGAGGGACAGAGGCTCGGATGGGTTCCCTATCGGCTCGATAACTCTGTTCGATGGTCCGGACGAACTGCCACCTTAGGAACCAAGCCTTTTGTACAGGATGTCTCAAGACAAGTATTGCGTGAAGTGGTTGGCGAACATTGGGGGACACCTAAAAGCGTGGGAAGACTTGCTTTTCCCATTTCTACTCGTGAAATGCCATGAAAGTAATGAAAAACCGTCTGTAAGACACCTGCCGCCACAGAAAATTGATGACCATGTACCTCAAACATAGTTGGAATGAAACTATAACAGCAACGTTTGCGCAGAAATTTTCGGATTACTAGTTTGGGAAACAATTTTCTCTGTTTTTATAAAACCTCCAATCTCTGAGAAATAATCCGAGTTTTCAAAACTATAGTGGCATCGATGCTTTATTTGTGGAAGTCAGCATACCAAATTTCAGAATATTAAACCGGAAATATACAGTCAATCCCATAAATATCAAACCTATCATTTAATTTAGACAGATTTCTTTGATAGACTGGAACGCACGAACATTTATGGGACTGACTGTAGATCGAAACAGAGTCACGACGTAAGATTTCAGAATTCTCTGAAATCACATGGACACCTAAAAAGTGCCACCCAGTTAGGAGTTTACTGTATAACGAGTCGTCTCGGCGGTATTAGGCTATAAACGGAAATTGGAATTTCCAAAGCCCGACTAGTCACACTCGTTAGCTGTAGCAACCTATTATCACAGCATAGTCCACTTTGAGATCTCGCTAGAAGGAAATTCTGTTTGTCAGCGTCAACGGAAGACTTACTGTTTGGTCCCTTCCCAAAGGTACGAGCACATCGTATCAGTCAGCAATTCTGTGGGCGTCTGGCGAGATCTCAATTAACGCTCTTCGACCAAAGGTGTCATGTTTGTCATCTCATTAAAATTGTAGTCCACTCGTGTTGAACTGTGTGCCGGGGCCAATGAAGTTAGAATTCAACGTAGAATATTCAAAGAACCTGGGAGACTTTGAAGCTGCTTTGTTCAACGTTAAACATCAATGTATATCGGGATTTAAATGAGCCCTGTTGGACTATTGTAAATGAACTAAACAATTTATTAATAGAATTCATTGTTTGCAGAGCAAACTAGGAGGAATCTTTTTTCGAAGGATGTAGAACCATAAGTAGATTAAGTAGAACCATACATATAACAAATTCATTGAAATACAATTCTTTGGCACCATCTGAACTTTAACGAGTTAAGAACAACAAGAACTTGATCCTATGCACCAATCAGTAATTATTCATTTCATTTCCCGTGGATCTAATTAATACTACAATCTTTGATTTAACTTGAAGCTAAGTAAAGCATCTTTCGTAGTATTAGGGGATACAGTGCTAGGTTGAATAATACGCAATTTCAAATTAATTTTGCCATGTGTCGAACACCATCTCAGTATTCTCGTCCTTAGCAGAAAATTTGATGAAGGAATTTCTAGTTTACTGCATCAGCAAGATATCGGTATTACATCAACCAGGCGGCCATTGTTTCCAGTAGTATTGTTTCAGGGTGTTTCTCGCCGAGCGACGAGCCTTTTACGTCGGAGATTTCCAAGCTACCAACGGAGAACTGAATAAAAGGGAAAATGAACCCGACCACACCCATCCAGTCTGCACATTGCGAGGCGTTCGCCCTCGTCTCGGGAAATCACGGTAATCTCGAGGTTTTTTTCAACAGAAGGGACTCGCACACTTCTTGGAATAACCTTAAGAACTTACTGCCTTGCAAACAGTTACACACGCGAAACTGTGCCCCTATATCTGCGTTATTGCGGGAATTAAGCGCGGGGACCGACGATGGTTCCGACAGGTGAAAATTACTTTATTATGCGACTACGTCACGAAATGAGATTTCTGGACAACCCCAGAGGCGATTTATCCTTGGCAACACGGTCCATTTGAAACTCCATCTCGCTGTTTGGACTCACGCAAATCTTATAATAGACACCGTAGAGTGGTAGAAAAGAGAGTTTAGTGACAATTTTTTTAAGGAGGTATACGCAGTTGGCATAGTTCAAGAATTTTTTCCAAGATTTGAATACATAAGATATTTTTGTATATTTAAGAAATATTACTCAGATCCTACAAGTCACTGCACCAAACTTCATTATTATCCTCCAGTAGTCTTGGAATATGACAAAAATCCATAACGACAATCAGTATTCCTTCTTAGAGCTTCTTATTGACTCGAGTTACTATGGGTTCGCATTATCACCATCGAAGTTAAACGGATTTCATTTTTGTTTGTTGGGTGAGAAGTTTTGTGGGAACATGGTGACTGCACAGGAGATGGATAGACATGGTGAAGGAAGGGACAAGAGTGACATGTATGCGTCACGTCACTCGTGGCAAAAGGGGAAGTCATGCTCGAGTGGATGGCAACGTGATTAGTGCAAACTGATACACGGGTAGCGATCCGAAGAGAAATAATCCGAACATCAGCCACAATCTCTTCTGATGACACTCGGAGTGTATCAGACCTGATGCACTACTTCGGGTGGAGACGATCTAAATTACTGTCGTAGGCATGACGGGCATCGTGGAAGGGAAGGGAAGGGAAGGGAATACTAAATTCTCCTAAGACAGATGTATTCCAATAAGTTTTAATCTAGGTAGAATTAATGGACGAGCTGTTGAACGATTAGAACAGGAATTCTATTCCCTGAAACGTTTAGGCATTTAAAATGAAATTGAACGAAGCTTGTTTCTAAATTAACCCGCTTAACCAATTTAACACCTCGCTTCAACGATCCAACAAGCCTAACCAAGTTTTGATAAAGGTGCTTAACTTATGCAACTTAGACCTAATTCGTTCAACCTCGGTTAAGTGGCCAGGTTTAATAATGGCGGTGGTGAATGTAGAACCGCAAGGGCAGAGGATAATTTCTCCATGAAGAGGAAGTACAGAGTGTTTCACGTGGTTTTCTGCCCTGCTCCTTTGGCGTACTTCCCCTTTTAGTGCCTGGACCATATAGGGAACATATTGTACCTTTCATAAACAACCTATTTAATTTACACGGCTTCAAGCCGCTGACTTTCATGACATCGGGCTAGCAGCTGCTTTCCAACCTGTAGACTTAGTAGTATACCTCGAGATTGGACCTACATTATTACTGACTTCGGTGCTACTCAAACATGATCAGTTGATTAACGAGATTATTAATGTAAAGGGGTTTCCAAAAGAGACTCATTGCCATATATAAATGTTCGCATTAAATGTCACTTAAAAAACATAGTATCCCCAAGTAGAATCCCATAATAATAATAATAATATTAATTTTTAATAGGGGATCACATAGTCAAACAATCCAACTAAACATGCTACGCTGATCGCAAATCTATCCAATATTCTACGAATCCAATCCGAATGCACGACGATTTGGATCACTCGTCGAAAGAAATATATCGGCAGGAGATTAGGCAGCGTAATTACAATTAACGCGACGCGAGAATCCGCAAACGCAGCGATAATGTATTCACAATGTTGACGGAGCGACCACAAATGCATAGAACGAAGTAACCGCGCGCGTTCACCGGAGATACAGAACGGTTATGAATATGTGATGAGTGTACCTGTGTTTACAGCGGGCTTTACAATTCGACCAACATAGTGATTCCATGGAGTAACTGGACCATTCTTCGGCTATTTGACTAGGCCTTATGCTGTTCACTATTTATGTGAGCTGCTTCATTGTGGTGGTTCTACTGACCATTGTAAGATGAGATCAAGAATTCAGTTAATATGAATATCTTAGATATTTCGTTTTATTTGTTATTAATCCTTTCACTGTGAAAGGTGAGTATATACCCCTCTCAAGAAATGAGCCCAGAGAAATGTTTGTACTCGTAAAATCAATCTTTAAAACATATCAGCTTATAGGGGATGATGAGAAGAAACTTTTTTGTATTTACAGTTTATTCATAGGATGGTTAGTTTCGAAAATAAAAATTAAAAAGTATTCTACTAAACAAACTGCACTAGCATGACAGCCATAGAAATACAAAATAATAATAATTTCTTATCAAGAAGGACGATGGTAATCAAAGTGACAGCGAGAATGAAACATTAAAGTCCATTCCTCTGTTCAGAAACGCTTTCAATTAACCACCTCATCCGTTACTTGTCATTCGATTAAAATTGCGCCCAACAGTGACAACCAAGTGTACTAGACGACAACTACAAATGTAATTGAATTTGTTTGAAGTTACGTAGTCTCTTTGGGGCGCTGCGCAAAGAACGCGAGGTCCTAAGAGGTCCAAACGTTACGGGGTAAATCAGGTGTGACGCGTGCGTTTCCCTCGTGGATCTCTCGGCTGATTCATTCGGGACACGAGTTCCAAAAGCGTCAGCTTGGAAAAGCAATTATTTCCGTTTAAGCTCCCTTGCATCGTCGACACTTGCCTGCGTAAGCTGTAACGAGGATGTTCCTACCTTTGCTGGTACAAGTCCAAGTGTTACTTATTCAACGCGTTCGTGGGTGAAGGTCAATTTACCCGGGGCCTCGAACCGATGCCAAAGCCTTAGAATAATAAGTAGTAAGTAATAATAAGTAGTTTTGAGTCATTTCTAAAATAACAAAATCACCCATGAAAAATCTTGTAGGGATACTTGAAATGAGCGAGATCTTCTGAATCTTCATCATCTCTTGAAGAAAATAAACAACTGTTCAAACGTTATTCGCTGAATGAAAATTAAACTTTGAATTATTAATACCGACTACACTGATCAGTACCAATCTAATGAGATATTTATTAATATCCTAGAGTTCTGTTCAAGTATAAAACAGGTATTGATATAATATTATTACCTTGTGAAGTTCTTTATTAGCAACAGTAAACATTGATTTACTTTGTATGAAATATCACTTGTTGCGTAACGAATACCAACAAAAAAATTTTATGTCAAATATTTATTAAAAATTCAAATAAAACCGATTCATGGTTTTTGTAATTATTAATATACTTTTAAAATTGCATTTTCAGCTTTCAAAGTGATGAAGCTATAGAAATGTGTTTAATAAAATACGTACAATATTTACTGAAGCCTGATGGGAGAGCAAGAATGTCTATTGATGCAGCCCCGGGCTCGAAGCAAACAATTAATATCATATTTTAATCCAGTGAAAATAAAAGAACATTCGTGTCTCTGTATAAACAAATTTATTCTGCGCAACGATTGTATTACGTTGCTGTGCGATTCTCGATTCACCCTGTATAAATAGGTTTCGATTGAATGCGAAACATTTACCGTCATGCATATCTTCGGTCAGTGAAACGTGTAATTGGTTTTGAATGTTGCAGCGCATCAAACGTACGGACAAAATGTACGCTCGATACAAATTGTGATTAACATATGCATCGCGTCGAAATTCGGTTAAACATCGCGAATTACGTTGCACTTTAATCATCGGTAAGTGATTCGCGTAATGCGGAAACACTAATACGATTTGTGATTGATCAGAATCATATGAACGCGCATTTATATTTCTCAAAGTAAACAACAATGCTCTCGAAAGCTACTTATAAAACGAATGAATCTCTATGGAAAAGAAGTTAAGCTAAACTTTGTAACAATGTAAACGAGGGCACTCGATTTTGTATTAAAAAGTTCCTTGATTTGTTCAGGCATTTAGATTTTCATTTATTGGTAACCTATATAGGTATAAAAGAATTGTCAGAATCATTAGAGCGAAGGATAAAATGGATCTAATTATAATCCTAACTGAATCATCAAATTCAATTTAACTCTGGTTCTCATACACATACCTACGAAACACAGCATTTCCACAAATTTTAACTTACACAATGCAGACATAATCCATCCCATTACGTTCTGTTCATACGAGTACTATTAATTAATGTTTCATTAGTACAATACCCTTTTCAAAAACTCTGATCACGATATCCCAATTCCACTCAGGATTTCCCCTCAATTCCCTACTGTTCATCCCAGTCAACGTGTCGAGAAAATCGAGATCCAAAAAAGCACGTTAACAAGAGAATATCACCCATCGTTTTTTCGACCAAATTCCCAGCCACCCGCGTAACTACTTACGCTAAACACGTCCCCTTTATCGTCGAGTTTCCGAACTTCTATCCTTTCCCATCGCGAGCATTTAGAGGTCGCAGAGAAAGCTCGCGCACTTCAGTTAACAAACTGCTACCGTCGACTGATTGAATGAAATGTTTTCGAAATTTTCCGCCGGTTCTCGACCGCGGCGTGCATCAAAACTCTTCATTATAAACTCCAAACGAACGGGAATTTCGCGAGTCCTTGAACACCGCGATCCCTCGAGCCGGCGGTCGTTCCGGCCCCAGGAGCGTAAAGTTCCTGCGCTCGTTACACGCTCTGTCGTGTGGTGAACGAGCGATTCATGATCGACATCCTCTTACGAGGTAAGTTTTACGATGCAATCAGAACCATTGGCGGTGTGTAACGACTCGATATCGCCGGGGCTTCCCGCGGCAGGGGCGTTATGCTAGCAACATAACGTCCCCGGTTCTAACGCGATCGTGACGTCGCTTAAGGTCGGCCGAGATACACACGCGACGAAGAGAATTTTCGACGCTGCAGGGGGGAGGTTTAGCGACAACAAGACCCCCGATGAAGTTTCTAAGTTGCCGGGTGTCATTCCTCCTGCTGAGCTTGGATTCCTTTCGATTCAGAAATATTGATGTACTTAATTCGAGAATTGACACTGTCTTTTTTTTTTATTAATAACAGAAGAATGGTTTTGAACCATGTTGAATATACATACATATTTAATATATTTAGTACATAGTTTGTATTTATAAATTAACAATATTTATTTGAATTTATATCTTAAAGAGAATTTTAAAAAACAATCTATTATGCATTAAACGGCTCAGATATGAACTATACAATTTGCTATTCACCATACTATTTATATATTTATTATTATTTTCGATGGAATACTACGTAACTTCATGAAAAGTTAGGAATCTTTCTCCGATGTATTTTCTCCAACAACTCGCCAGCAGAATCAATTCCTTTACATCCGCAGTGAAAAGGTCAAATGCTTGGTCAGACGTATCGATCACCTTAATAAAGTATAATTGCAGATAACGTATCAAAATTTACAATCGACGTCCTTAGGAGGGAAGTTTCACGACGCAATCAAAGCCATTGGCACTGTGTAACGACTGGATACCAAGGCTCCCCGCGGCCGGGCATTATGCTAGCGACGTAACGCGCTCGTGACGCCCCCGTTAAGGCCTGTCCGACGCTGCACACGGGAGGTTAAACAACAGCACGGTTATTAACGAAGTTCCTAAGTTTTCTCGTTTGTACTGCTCCTTAGCCTCTCGCCAGGCCACATTAGGGGCGTGTAAAGCGCGGCAAGCGGACAACAAAGCTCGCGGAACGGCATGAATAAAGGAGGCCGGGGCCTTCTTTTGTCGACTTCGACTCGCCCCCGCAAGTCGAGCTTTCGGTTGCCTCTTAGCGAAAATCGAATTACGCGCCTTTCGCCTGCCGCCTCAACGTCAGGAAATGAGCTTTCAGTTCTTAGCGGAATGAACGTTTTCTGAGAGTTTCGAGGTCTTTCCTGCCCGTTTCTTGCTCGCCCGACTTGCTCTTATTTTTTTCTCGCGGCCAGTTCAAAGGAACGAGGAATCCCATCGCTTTCTCTTAGCGACGATTAGTGTGCTTCGGATTCAGGAGCTTGGTGACAAATTTACTTAATTTAATTTCCGAGTAATGCCATAGGTTCTTGCGAAATGGTAAGTATCTCGGTTTGTCTCGAGAGATAAATTGAGCTCGTACGGTCTGAGAAATCGAATCGGGGAGTTTGTTACTCATAATTGAGAAAGGAGCAATTTTTTGGTTGAGAAATGGCAGATTTCAGTTTTCGAATATTTCTGTTCCAAACTTTATAATTCCCCTTTTATTTTACCGTTTATTGATTTGATCATCAATGGGGATTTCATTTATTTATCTGTAGACCCTATTGTCCTAATTAATTCGACTGTATCATTTAATCCTTAACAATATATGTATGTGGTATTATTGTAGATAAAGATGTATTTATTTGGCAGATGACTGTGTTATGCAATATCCATTACATGAAATATAATTAAACTTTGTTGAGCATAATATATGTGCTCTACATTGTTAAAATTGATTGGAAATGCATTTTACACGAGATTGAATTTTTCATAGCAGTTGCTAGTGAAAAGTGCTAACATTCAATAAGTCCTCAAGGATACATCCTAACCAATATCCAAACGAATGGTTACGTCTGATTTACAATTGCAATATTCTATGGATATTAAAACAGCAACGTCACGATTCTGATATCAATTGCTTTTTAATACCATTCATAACAGGTTGACTGCCATGTCATATATCTATGACATTAATCTTCCAGTATCCGTGACTTCCGTTTTAAAGTGTGTCATTCGGCTATGAATGTAGAAATCCAATTGTTCGAACGTTTAGCCTCCATAGCTTTCAGTGAAATTAAAGCTATTGGATTCTTAAGTCAAAATATCAAAATATATTATATATTGCTGACTGCTAATCAAGATGATCAGAAACCTTGAGGAGACCATATTTTGTAAGTGATTCATGAGCTGCAAACAGTGCTTAATGAGCAGTAAATGATACGATGAATCGAAAGAGCATAATGACAAAGGTATTAAGTGACATAACACATTCACTGCCAGACAAATTACAGATGCGTAATCTAGGTTATTATTTTGATAATAAAAAGTGATATTAAACTTGTTGTTTTAAAAAGAAAATTAACGATTCTTTTCCAACAATTCGTAACTCAAAAGGCTATAAACTTATCTCTTGAGTAATTCCAATCAATTTGAACAACGAGGCATTTCGTAGTTGGCAGTGAATGGGTTACGCATCAGAATATTGCCCACTATTCCACTATCGAGTGTTAGTCTCATCCTTCTGTATCCTAACTTTGCTACAATATCAAATATCAATCAGTGTCACTCATATCACGCATAACTTTAAGCTTCCCCAACCCCTCCAATCTCAATTCAACAGATTTGCTCTTCGTTTTCCAGATACATTGAACTGTTACAATATTAGTGATATGTAATGTCTCAATTCTGCCTTAATATAGAATTAAATTGAGTATGTTAGACAGAGTGGCCTTGAAAGCTGTAGTCTGGAACACAAGTTATTAATCCTTCTGGGCGCCACGTTTGTCCGCGCCATTGCAAAGGGCAACCGAAAGCAGTGCCCGTAAGCCACTTTTACATATTTCAAAGTCAGAAACTCTCATGAATCCAGACGGTGGCTTACCTTTTTCGGCCCGATGCCCATGTGCACTCGCTATTTTCCGTAAAACATAAGAGTACGTCCCCGGCAACCACCAAAGAGAACAAATGTTCTGGTGGTTGTATATTATTTCGAGTATTTCCAAGGTCACGCTCATCAGTTTGTCTGTGTGGGTTTTTTTCACGCTTTCGCTATGTTGGAGAAGGATAGAACCTACGTGGAAAAAGGATATATATTTCAAAGACTGGTTTATTATATAGGGCAGTGCTGTCCGGCATAAGCTGTGGAGCTTAGGGAGCTTTGCCTACCTCTGTCTCCGTGACCATGGTATAGGAACTGGCTCAGTTTAACATTATATAAATACTCATTTTTACGTTTTAAAGATGGATATTACTTTAAGTAAATATTAGTGTGTTTCTGAGATTCTTATTATTTTTGTCTGGTTTAGATTTATTTTCTCAAATGGTCGGTTAATATTTTTGTTTAAAGCAATTGTTGACCTGATATATTTCGTTCTTTAGGTGTAGCCATAATTCAATTTCTTCCATTTTCCCTATTAAAAAGTATTATTTACTTTATTTATACTGATTTTTAGTTACAGGAGTATTAAATTAATCGAACACTCTCATACGTTTGTTCCAATATTTACAATTAGTATGTATTATACACAGAAATGATTTTATATTTATCGACACTTTTTTGATAGACAAATAAAATAATCAAAGATAATTTAAAAGGGGATCACAAAATCCAATCGAGTTATTATAAAATAAAATAAAACGTATCAGTTAATAAAACGAATAACAAGGAAAACAGAATTGAGCTTTATAATTATTTTTCGAAATCGCATTACAACCAAGGAAGATCAAGCTGCTTCATCTTAATAAAAAATGAAATTAATTCTACAGTACTCGATGGAGTTAAACTCATCGGGATCAACTTCTTTCAATTCCAATTACCCAATGAAAAGTTCACACACTGATATTACCTCGCGGAACATACGATCCTTTTTTTTCGAAAAAGATCACCGCAGGGACGTTTGCGCGAAACTGAACTTTGATCATACCGAACGTTACTTCCTCCGCGCTTTCATTACAACAAAGATTAATCTGCAGTTGAAATTTGTTCATTAATGCGGGATCGTGTAAGTTTAACCTATTTTCATTCTCTGGTAACAATGAGAGATCAAAGAATATTTTAATTAGTCTTTACACTTTTCGTTCATTGAATGCGTACGAAATAATGGCGAGTTTCGCACACGGGTAACCATTTTTCCATACTTTTCCCGGTTGCTATAATTGTTCATAACTTTGAATCCATTCTGGGATACATTGAAGTGATCGCGTATGAAAAATAAATTGCATTCAATTTTAACGAGCTTCTCGCTGGATAATGAGAACTGTTTCGACGATATCGACGAACGCAACACGTATGGCATAAAAATCTCTCGGAATGCGAATGTTTATCGGTGGAATATTTTCGAGCGCATTTTCCCACGCCTGGGATTATAGAATTTTACATGGGAACACAGCCGGATATTACTTTACGTTCATTCGATAGGTAACGATTTGCAATTACATTACATTTACATTTTCGAACGCAACGACAGCGAAATTTTAATTACCATTAAAGCTAATTATTGCAAATTCTAATAATGCGATTGTGCATACCATCAGGAATGTTTATCGAAAGAGTAATGGAATGTTGCTGTTGTGAGTATATTTATAGTTGGCTACGTACATTTAATGGAACATTTGTGCGAATAGTTTCGATGCATAGTGCATAGATTTGTTGGTTATAAGAGTATGGTTGTTAATAAATGATAGTTTTATTTGCTCCCTAAGGGAGCAAACTATTAACAGAATTGTATAAATAAAAATTAAGGGGCTACGTAGGAATAGGTCAAGGAAGTAAATTTATGACTATTTTTTTATTGTTGCCTTTCAATTATACTTATCCTCTGAAAAATTTATTTAAAATTTCTTGAAACTCAAAAGTAATAACGAAACTGTCCCAGAAAATAGTTTTTGATATTATTTTGGAAATTCCAAGATACTTTTGTCGTCATAAATGTCTACCATCCACAAATTATCTAATCATCAGTGTGAATGCGATCCTAAATCTAACGGATGTGATGCCATGAGCATGAAACATTTAAATTGTGTCCGATTCTGCACTGATTGCGTTTTGCGGGATACATATGATGTTATAATGTCTAACATGGCAACAAATTATGCCTCTGGGGTACAGTTGGAGATATAGACCGCACGTTACATGTGTAATTCCGTTGATATTTCACGACGATGTGCAATAAAACGACTTCCCATTAACGACCGTATCGCGTACTTCGAGCTGAGGAATGATTACGTGGAAGATACAGCATTCGATCGATGAAATGGACTGTACTTCCGTAATGTTGCTAGTACCAGACATATCGATGAATTACGCACGCGTTTGCTGCAACTTTGCTTCGCATTGTGCTTCTTTTTAGTGGTACTTGATTCCCGTCGAAACTGCTTAACGAGGAAACTTCTATATCGCAGAAATTCTGATATTTCGCGAAACTTGGCTAAACAGTTCGCCAGGGAATTCAATGACGATATCAAGATATTTTTATTTTTGGAGTACAGCTGTTTCTAAGTATGCAAATTAAAGAGTACTTTTTTATATTGTCGAACAAAGTTATTATTTAGTTTAAATTTGGATTTACTGTTTCAATATGATCTTCAGAAATATAAGTTCACAAAGTTTCTTAATACTTAAAAATTATGACGATGTTTGTGTCTGACACAAGGAATGTCTGACTATTTCATCACTTCTACTACTTATAACGTACATAAGTGCACAAAATATTTGTATAAGATAAGAAAAATGTGTACTGACAATTTATAGCAAGACACGGTTTTATTATTCCATTGTATACAGTTTACATCAACGTTGGATGCCATTGTTTATAAATCTAGAAATGTTTGCAATATACTTTCTAGTCACTTCATAGGATGAATACTAACTTTTCGTAATTGTAGATCAACTGACTTTCATTACGTACAACTAAAAATAAATGACCTCAGAATATCTAACAGCAAAATAATAAAATTTTACAAAGTTTGGTCCTGCGCGACAAAAATTTAGGAAAGTGTTACAGACTCGCTGCAGCTTCAAATATTACTAAAGTTGAAAGTCAGTCGCGATTTTTCCTGGAATCTTCGACGAAACTTTGCTGAAAATGAAACGCGTAGGAATTTGAAATCGAAGTCGCAGATAGAATTCAGCGGAAGGGATTTTATTTGACCAAGGGAGAACGCTAATTCTTTTAAGGAACCAGCACAATGTGTGGGTTCTCTCATTGATCGCGGAATGCTTAATGTATGACGCCTTTCCATCTGAAATTCTGAAGATGCACGCCTGAATATAGATCCACGGTAGATCTTAAAATGGCCCCCGTACCTAAGATAACGGTTTCCTCGTGGAGCACTTTTTTCCCCTCTAATGCGAAACGTTATCTCGAGCGTTTCTATTACAGCATTGGAACGGTACTATGAATTTCAGTACGCGCAGTTGGTGTAAACTTAAACGCATATTTCCTGGCAATCACCACCGAAAAGATGTATTAAATTCACGAGCGAGGGAAAGAAAACCTGATATCTGCTGACATTTTAGCCGACAAATCGTGTAGCTTTATTTGCATCGGAAGGAATTTTCCATCAGAGGATATTTCACAAACTAGGAATAATTAATAACAGTCTGCAAATGAATGAATAATGTCGTCTTACTGATTGATCGACACTTGGCGATTTGCATTTTGTATATGGAGTTTGAAACTTTGCGTTCTTCGCTGGTGTCGATGTTCATAGGTCGATAATAGTGTACGAATTATTAACAACACGGGATGAAACTATTTCTGTTGCGGTTGTAACATTCATCTACCTGCACCTGTCAACTACTTTCACGGCTTCACCGGTTTCACAGCTGCACGTGCTAATACAGTTACGTTAATTAATTTTGTATTGAATTCTATTTCAGCACTTCCAGTTTGTCTGCATAATACTGTGGATCGAATAATTGAGATGGTTCATTTAAACAGTTTAATTTTTAATGATACTTTCCACTAAGTTTTATATATTTTCACATCTTCTATTCTTCATGTGTTTCGGTTATACATTCTTTATTGCGCATCAATTATGATATAATTTTATTAAATATATATATTATTACTCCTTTATTGGACCCATTTGTTATTCTAATGGTGATTTGCAAAATATGATCAGTTCTGGGATGTATCGCACCTCAAATATTAAAAAAATGTCTGCAACATTGATGTTTGGTCTTCCTCTATTGTAGGAGACAAGATTTACATTTACCTATACAAATAAAGATAACGGTTATCGAAACTAAACTTGAGAAAATAAATATGTATTATTTCCATAGGCTTCCAAGACTTCTCAACACAAATCACAATAGATAATTTGTACGATATTGATCATACATTCTATTTTTGTGTCATTTAAAAATTATCACTCCTACTTACAATTTTTTATTCGATATACTCTGACCATCACAGCATAAATAAAAAGCTGACCAACAGTATTAACAAATGAACAACATTTTTTTCCTACAATTCCTGACATTAACCAAAGCAACGTGCATCTGTGTTGGCGCACGTGAAGATGTCTAAACGTGTGACGTACGTTTGCGTAGTGGAAATCTCGTCGACTTTAGCTCGCCAATGAAAGCAAGCGAGGGGAGAAAGAAACATACCGAGGGTAGCGTGGAAACAGCGCAGAGTCAAACAGAGATAATACGGGGGTGAAAGAGAGACAAATCGGCGGTGGGGGGGGGGGGGGGGAGCAGAGGAGTTAGAAACACGTTTTGCTTCCTGCCGTCACCTTGAAGCCATCTCTTACCGGTTTACGAGGACACCCTTGCGAAACTTTTGGTACACTCGCACTTAAAGTCATTCTTCGAAATAGTGCGATGTAGGTACTATAATGTCTGTTACGAATACTAGCCCCAGTCGGTGGGTTGGGTTTATGACTTGCACTACTTCGCATGCCACGTTCTCGAAAGACGTGAAACGCTTAAACTCTTCCTGAAACCTTTTTCAGATGACTTCCAACCCCTCCTTTAGAGCAGAGCTCGCCCGTCAGAGTTTAAAGGCGAGTTTTCTATCGTTTCGAAGCGAACGGTCTCGCGTATAGTACCACGCATCCATGTTTTTGAGTTATTATCGACCAAAACTATAGTTCTACCAACTGGGGCACTCCGAGTTTTTTACCATACGGTTCCGCGAGTAAGGGGTTGAAAATACAGTGGAGCGTGTTTGATAACATGTAGAAAAATAGTAAAGGATTAAAAGTGCCTGTAGTCGGTACTATTATTTTTTTTTTCAAGTAATATTTGTAACCTCTGGATTAAGCCTTTAGTGTAGAAAAATGCAATCTACGTTGATCAGAGAAAAATTAAAGTTTAACGTTAATTTGCAAATAAAAGACACAATGGACGGCGAAGAATATGTTCTAAAACTTTTGCGTGCTAAAATTGTGGTACATACTGGTCAGGATTGACAACTAGAAAATGTGTTACAGGAGAATAATTAAAAACAAAGCTTTTTGTATTAAATTGAATTACATTTGTGTAATTAGCATAAGTCGAATCGTTGTTTATTTCATAGTACATTCACACCCGATATATTCTGTAAAATTTGAATTCGAGAACATTTTCCCGTCTCCAGCCGTTACATTCCTTCATCGAAAGGAACCAATGATTAGAGATATCGACTGATCGATCGGCAGACTGTTAAAGCACTCCCTGTACGTTCCATCGGGTCCCGCGAATCTGAATCACGAACCTAATCTAACCATCTGACAAGGAAAAGTGGATAATCTTTTTCACCGCTCGACCAAAAAGTGATTTCAAGCTATTTCGGTTCGGTATAAATCTAGAAACTTTCTTGACGTTGCTCGAATTGTATTTTTCTGCGCGTGTAGGAGTGATTAATTAGAGTCAGTCTTGGAATTGATCCGTTAAATATATATTGCAATTAAAATACGAATATTACGTTCTGGATATTCTGCGTTTCTCAAAGAAATTCATGTATAAATTTATTAGCGATGTAAATAAATTGTGTATGAATATTCTTACATGTTTTCCTCCTGGAAAATAATCTCCTGGTATTCACAAGACTGAAATATTCAATTACCCCACTGACATTTAATCCCACTTAACGTAATATTCTTCTTGATCTTTTAGCGTAGAACTCGAATGTTTACTTTAAGAAACAGAATTAATTAACTCATTGCGTGCCAAACCAATTTCACAGGAACGTCACTGGGAAACAACGCAGACATAGTCCTGGCACTAAAGATTTGTAAATTTCTATGCATAACTGACCTTTTTCCTGATGGCCACAGATTTATAGCTCTCATTATAATGCACATAGTGCTCCCCCATATTCGCAAGAAGCCATGCTATTAAATCTGATTTTATTTGCATTCTGGATGACACATATTGTTAGGTAGTAGTGGCCATCATTCAAATATAAATGACGTGGCCTATCGAGGAACATAGACGTCATTCATCATTTACGAATATATTAATACATAGACCTGCTACAAATTATGCTAATTTATTTTCAACGAAAGTGATCGATTGTGCACGCAAAGTGATTTATTACTTAGAATACAATGCATAGGGTGACCCATCTAATACAGGTCACCTCATTATTGTCTCTAATTGCGACGATACGGAAACTGTTTCATGCATGAAACGATTAGGTGAAGGAAGCCTTCGCTGTAGAATTTACAGGGAAACGTCAAGTTAATAAATCGTCTCTCTTTAGTGTTCTCATAGTTAAATCTATGTTGTTACTTTCCCGAAGGTGCCATAAAAATTATTTGGTACATTGCAAAACAAAGTAAAGTGTCTTCCTATTCTGAGGTTTTTGTAATTGAGGTTGACATACATATACATTCACAAACAGGGATCTGCTCCAAATTTAATTCACATTCAATTTATATTAATTTGCACCTGAGGTATAAAACAGAACACACAACATACATATTCTCTTCGTAAAAGATCCTTGCATTTTTTAATTCAAGACACTTATACCTTAAATAATTCCAATCAATTTGAATTACGAGACATCTCATAGTTGGCAGTGAATGGGTTAAGGAAAGACGTACGCGAACACGTTTCACAGCCTGGTCGACGAAAGGAGCGTGTATTCAATCACACCTAACGTATCGTTCGCGCCTCGTCCATTATCAATCGACCAGAAAAGAAAGAGAACCGGCGGTCACGTAAATATCAAAGTGTCATCAAAACAAGCTGCGCGTCGGAACGCCTGGCCAGTCGAAGGGGTAGCCCAGAGCTTTCTCGACCGTCTATCAGTCCTAAGGGGGACTTTCGCGGTTGGATTCCTTGGAGCAACGGCGGAACCCGTGTCTACGTGTGTTTTTTCCTATCCTGAGAACGTGTCTTTCGTATGAGGAAGGCGGGTCCTATGGTTCGCGATGGCGGAGGGCACGTGAACCCGGACGGGCGCATGCGAACCAACCCTAAAGCTCACGGCAATCGAGAAAGGATGCCATCTCTCTCTCTTTCCCCCTAACGGGGGACTCGATCACCCCCTCCGCGCCATCCCCTTTCTCACCCTCTCGTTTCAGTCTCGTCGCTGGCGAGCCGGGTAGACCGCTTGTGTGCCAGTCCGCTCCGAGATTCCGGCGCGAATCGTTCTTCTTCGTCGCGGTGTCAAGCCAAGCCTAGATGGATGTTGCTGAACCGCATTCCCGTGTCAGCGATTTACTTCGTCGCGCAGCTGCTCCTCGCCCGTCCAGCCATCGTGGAAGGTCAGTGATGAAGCTCTTAGCGTCATTAACTCGTCTCGATAACGACACCGGTCCTTGGAAACGTACGGGGATGGTCCAGTGACACGTGTGACTCATCGCAGACGATCCCAAAGCCTAGTGATATACAGGACAGCTCGCCAGGGCTACCTCGCGTGGATCAAATCTTGCGATTAGGATTGATTTCGGAGGATGGTGTGTTTTAGAAATGGTTGTCAGTTTTGGTGGATCGGGAGGTGAGAACTCTGGCGAGCTGCAATTTTGTCTGCGAGTGAAGTCGTTGATATTTGATTGATGGATTTCGAGCGTCGAGTGTTACAGCTGATGACGTGACACGCGTGACTCATCAGCATGTAAGGACGATTCAAAGTGCACTTTTCGCGTTCGAACCTGGTGATACGTTTGAAAAAGTTCGCCAAGGTTCCATCGCGAGGATTAAATGTCACATATTCGTTAAATTTTAAAGATTGTGTGTCTCGAAAAGCGTTATCTGTTTTGGTGTACCTCGAGGTGTAAACTTTGGCGAGCTGCAATTTTGCCTGCATTGAGTAAAGGGACGCCGGGTGTTGAGTGCGCCAGAACACGTGTGATTCATCAGCATGTAGATCGTCTTCCGATCTTTCTGCAGTTTTCACGTTAGAACCTGAAGACGCATTCAACAATCGAGAATTCAGTCCCACGCTTGAGTTATATCTGACCAAATCTAACCCATCCTGTTTGGAATAGAGTTATTCGCCCCCGCGTGCTTGGAGGTGTGTATTCTGGCGAGCTGGAAATTCATCTACGTAACTCCGGAAGCTGAGGGTCAAACATGCCCAGTAGGCAACGTGACGCGACACGCGCGGGCTCATCGGCATGTAGATGATCTCAGCAACGTGATTAGTTACGCGTGCAGTTTCCGTGTTGGGAAACTAGGGACAGCTCGCCACGGTTCCGCCATGGGGATTGAATGTTTAAAGGCGTCCTAACTGGAATAACGTTTCCCGTACCCGTGTGCCTGGAGGTGTGAACTTTGATGAGCTGCAGTTTGTTTCTGTTTCGAGTGGAGCCGCTGAGGCTCTGTCGTGGAAGCTGAGACGTGGAGGGAGACTCTATCGAGGACGGGACCAGTGGGTTTCTGAAGTTTGTCGAAAGCGTTCGATGACACGTGTAATTCGACAACTCGTAAATTATCCCAGGGATTCGATAACGTGCATGGTTAGAATTTATTGACTCTAGACAGGTCGTCAAGGTTTCACGGGTAGCGAATATCGCAACTATACTTAGGATCCTAGAATCGTGATGAAATAGTGCAGTTTTCGCGTTATAACCTAGTGACGCGATCGAGACAGGCGAGGATCTACCAGGGGGATTGAACGTCGTCACTACGTTGAATCTTTACTATCACCCGAGGTACCGTTTTCTGTCTCCGTGCATCTATAAGGGTGAATTCTAGCGAGCAGCAGTTTTACCTGCGTGGAGTGAAAGGTTAAATGTCAAGGTAGCCTTGGTGTCAAACCAGTAGACAATGTAACGTGGCACGTGTGACCCATCGGCGTGTGAATTACCTTAAATCACGATTTGTATCGTTTTTGTATCCTTGCGATAAATTAGAGACATTGCTTCCAGGGTTCACAATGAGAATTTAGTCTGAGACCTTAATATTTATTAAAGATCTACCTGTGAAAGCGTTCCTCTATTTCTATGTGTCCAAAGATGTGAACTCTAGCAAACTACAATTTTATCTGGGTCAAAGGAATGAACTATACTAGCAGCAAATGTGACGTGACACGTGCCACACATCGGTACCCAGGTGATTCTAGGAACGAGATCGAATTCATGTCAAGTTTCAGCTTTAGAACCATAACGTTAATCGTTACAGATAGTTCGCCAATATTTCACCAGGGGGATCGAATTTCTCAAATATATTGAATCTTTTCTCATGTCAGCGATGACGTTATTTGTTCTCCTCGGCGGTGTGAACTTTGGCAGGTTGCAATTTTATCTGCGTGAGACTATGGATATCGGGAGGAGCTCGAGGTGAAACGTGACCGATCGAACGCAATCGTTGCAACTCAATTTCTGAAGTTAAGAACACGTCACGTCACGTGAGACGTGCGACTCATCGAGACGTAGATGATATCATGAACGCTGTCAATTATGTGTTCACTCAAGTTCGGTCGGTTATGTGTTCGTTAAGGTTTCGCTATGAAAATTAGATTCAGCACCTACCTTAAATGTGTAAGAATTGAGATGATTTGTGATCTAGTGTATCAATATTACGAATATTGTGAATATTGTGAATTTTAGCTAGGCGCAATTTTATTTTTGTCAGAAATTTGTCAGAATTTTATTTTAATCAGAGTTCCTGATTACTTTGAGACCATTCAATGACATTTTTAACTTATCTAGATAGAGGATAATCGAATAAAAAAGATTACTTGTACGTCCAATTTCCTCATTAGAACCTACTAACACGTTCAAGACATCTCGCCAAGAGAATGAGTGTGTAAACTACGTTGAACTTTTGCTCCTCTCTACGTTCTTCCACCTGCCTAGGTGTGAATTCTGGCAAACTCCAATTTTATCTGCTCAGAGTGAAATCGTGGACATCGAGGGGAGCCGAGGGTCAATCGAACTCTGTACGTTGCCTTTGAGTCTCTGAAGTTTGTCGGCGGCTTTCAATGATACGAAGTGACGTGACTCGACGCTGAACCAAGTGAAAATGTAGCCCCAGCGACGGGTGGATGCAGGATCGTCTCGACGATGACCTGTCTGCGAGCCTTTTCGTCGACACGCGGAACGATAACGCGGAGCAACGGAGTGGCGTGTAAATTTGGATAATTCCCTCGTTTATTTTCCTTTGAGTCGCTCGTTGAGGTATAACGAGTACACGAGAGCGTTTCAATTTCCCCTGCGAAAGCAGCTTTTCAATCTACGCCGCGAAATGAATTCTGAAGTCTCGTTAAATCGCGCCTAGCTCCTTTTCTCACCGGTTCAATCTTCGGATAAGAATGAATTTCGCACTTCGACTCGTCGATATCCTACCGAAGGATTGACGCAGAGGTGTTGTTGGCGTTAAGTGACGAACGACAAGCACTAGTTTCGTCGAGTTTTTTGGATAATTGTTAGAGAAGAGAAAAAAAGTAAATTTACTGCTATTTTATGATATTAATTTTGACGTTTTTACAGGCGTTAGTGTTACATTGCAGATAAAATCCTATACTTTTAATTTTGGGTTGAAACCAAATGTGTTGTGCATGGCGTAATTTTTTATGAAGACTGAATCTAGTGTGATATATGTGAAGGCTGTGCACACGAGACATGTGTAGATATAAATCCATCACGTTTGTATTACAACTGTGATGTTTTTGTTGTTTTAATTTTATGGCGGACAGGTTCACCCGTCACTTCTCCGCAGAAGCTGAAATTAAATCACGTTTAAAAGTAAATTTACATGAAATTTAAATATGTTTTAGTTTCTCTTCGTTGTTAATAACGCGAATACACAGTCGTTATTTATTTTAACGTAGTTTTCCCTACGTGTAAATGGCCACGGGAAATATCTTCTCGTTAGGACAATATAGTTTGTGTTTGGCATTATCTCTGTCATCGAGAATAACCCGCGAAGTTCGCACCGGATCGTTTGGACTGCGATATCTCCACGATTCGCATTCACGATTTCTCTCGTCGACGCGCGATTATCCCTCGATATCGCGGTACATCATTTATCCCCTCGGCCCATAGAACCGTCGAATTTTCGGAAAGGCGAGAAACCTTAGCAGCAGGCCAGGAAACTTTTGTCCGTATCCAAGAGAGGCTTCTGGCGCTACGCTTACCCTCTGACAATAAGGGATGGGTAGGGGAAGCGACTGCTTGCGAAGCTTCCACCTTTTTCGTCGTCCTTTTTCTCCCGCCTTTCTACTTTATTCGAGGAACTTCCCCATGGACCGGAAATCTGCTCGCACCGGGTGCCAAAAAATCGCTGGCACCCGTAACGATGCTCATTTAATTTGAGGCCAACGAATGCTATCGCGGGTATCAGGGACGCGCAGCATACGACCTTCAGGGATCCGTCGAACATCACTTTTAGTGTCATAAAAATACTATAAAATGAATCGAGAAGATACTTTGATAAGAACGTTCCAACCTGGTTATAAACGACAAATTGAAGATGGATAGGCCATATATTAATATGGACGGTTGCAAATTCAACGGAATTTTGTTTATACATGTATAAGTAAACATAACAAATTTCAAAAGTTTATATCACTTACGTTAGCTGAAAAAATATCATGAATATTGTTTCGATACCGGTAAGAGAAAAAAGACGTAATCCCTTAATTTTACTATCCAAAATAATAATAAAAATGCAAGACCCTTCAAGATCAATTACTCGTGTAATAAGAAAACAGTAAGTCCTTTACCATTTTCTGATTCGATAATTTGTTACCGAGATATAAGCGATTGAGTTTCACCGATGGGACTCTCGACTCGGGCCATGCGTATCCGCGATTGTTTACCTCTCGGTTGCGCGCGCGTGCTCCCGCACGTGACTATGCGCTCGCGCGCACCCGCACGAGACTAAGCGGTCGCGCGCACTCGGCTCGTGCCCATGTGTTCGCGCGCGTGGAAACTTTGACTGCCAATATCTCCAGAACGAAGCCTCGTATCGAGAAATGGAAAAGGACATTTCGATTCGTATTGACACTAGGTATTCAACTTCGTGCAGCACGTGCTTTTTCTAGGGTTAAAGTGTCGTTGTTAATCAATTTAACGATATAACCTGTGATAGAAACAATTATAACTTTGACAATTTAAAAATATTTTTTATACAATTTAGTGGAAATATTTTAAAAGCCTTAAACAACGAGAATGTGAAAGAAAAAAATTATTTTTTAAGCTGGAAAAACAGAGTACCGCTTTAACAATTCATTCAATTAAAAATAACCGATTCAATAATTCGAATAGAATTTCGCCAATATCGGCATAGTGATTTCACCCAGTGACTACGTTAAAATGGTCCACTTCTGGCGAATGCTTATGGAAGGGCGGCCCTATTTGTTTACTTTGCTTGCCAGTGAAGGAGAATCGCGCCCCTGACGCATGGAACTATGATAAACGTCCATTAAAGCGTCCAATTCCATTATAGCGATCGCTTAATTCAGTTACGCGGTCGACTTCATAACTCAATCCGTTGCCGCGAGTCTCCACGTAGAACGGATCCAAATACGATGAAGGATCCAGGAGGCGAATCCAATTACAATAAGTATTCCCTAAGTGAAATGTCTTGTTTATCAGATCAGCTCGTTCAGACCTGAAAGTGAGTTCTTCGAGCGATGGTTCTTCATATAGCCTCGATCGAGAACTCTTAAGTTTGTCCATTAAGTAGTAACATAGAAACGTCGAATCAGTCGTAATCTGCAGCCGCATTCTGCTGGTTAATCTCATGATTTTTAGCAGCTTTCTGACTGGTTCCCAATCCTGATTCGTTACCGACTGTTTTACGTGAAATTTAAAAATTAAACATGTCTTTGTAGCAAAGTGAAAACGTTAAGTGTATATTTGTAATTAGTATTCTAATATTACTATTATTTTTATGTATTTTTACTTAGTAATCTAAAATTTTTACTTGGTAGGTATCATTCTGTTCGAAATTACATTCTGTTAAAAAAGTTTTAACTCTACTTATTTTTTCTGACTTTGATGATATAATAAAATCTTCATGTACAGTGCTAGGTACGGTCCACGTTGACAGAACTGTTGTTACCTGTAGTATGGATGATTGATGCCTAATTACAGTTCACTTTGTGTCAAATTACTGCGAAACTCGTCAATGTATGTTGAGGCGTTCATAATGTCATTGAGGAAGACAAAAATTATGGACCACGATACATATTCCTCATTGTGTTTGACTAGTCATCTGATTAAGTTTCAAATTTGATGCACAAATCGAAACAAATTTAAAACGAGAAGGTTGCTTGAATCAACCGGAACGCATACTAATAATAAGTGTACGCTTAACTCGTGTGAACAATCTTCGCGGCCATAAATAATGGGTAAAGTTGTTTAATTTAAGGATTTCAATGGTGAGAAACAGGCAGGTGCGAAGATTCGTAGATAGTGCCGCGTACTGCAGTGTGGTTTTCACTACTGTTCGTACACCGCAGTTAAATTGGGTACATAAACATCAAATCGACCATGCCTTTAGTATTATAACTCATTATTATGGAATTTGTTATGCCAATAATTTAGTACAAACATAGACAATTTTTTGGATTAATCGCGTATTTTTGAACGTTGTTACAGGACACTTGGTTGCATACTATATTCGTATATCTCTTTTATCTCGTCAAAATACGTTCATCATCAAAGTAGTATCCATCTATTACGATGTTAAGAAAACATCATTATATTCACGAAGCTCATTACGTTTCTCAATTTTTTAATTAAAGTATAAAATGTAATATTTGCATGCTTACATACACTTTTAATTAAATTTTACAGGTTTCGCAGATATACTCTTTTGACAATGTTTTCTACAGGAAGAAATTTGCATAAAAATTTCATAACGAAAAATATTCTTGTTATGCGTACATTAAATGCATAGCGCAATATTTTCCCTCGATAAAATCTGTCGCAGACAGTGAGAAGTTGAACGACGAAGTTCGCCGTCACGCCTGCTTCAAATTAACGGAACAGGAACAACTTGTTTGCGTTGTTCGTGTTGTGCTTGCAGATATGCGTCTGCTTCTTAAAATGCGGTAGAGTCGTCCTCGATTTCAGGGCTTTTAAATTCTAATAATCAAAACAATTTTTGAGTCTCGAGCAAGCTTGTATTTACATTTTGGTCTTTGAAGGCTTCTTTAAATCAATAAAATTGTCCTCCTTGTTTCTGTTAATATTTTCGAAGATTAATCGAAGCGAACGAAAGAATATTACTAGGACCGAATGAAAAATGTTGGAGATGTGAATAATTACTATTGGAAATCTGTGCGAATACTGCTGGAGATACGGCTGGGATGTTATTTGACATGAAGACCGATATTTGACGACATTTTGCAAATATGTGAGGACTATCATTGACGGATAAGTCTTTCTATTTATTCAGTTTATTGACTGAGAGCTGATATTACTAGGATTGAAAATTTTGTAGCTAGTGAATTGCTGTTATTTGTGGATTTTTTAAAAATTGATTTATTGGCAATACTGGGACAGATGATTGAGTACAGCTTCAAAGCTGTAATTAATCATTGAAATTAATAAATGGCAAAATGCCGTCGATTGATAAAGAAAATGAATGTTCATCTTAACCACTTACTTAAGTTGGAGACCGAGTACTGAATGTTCAGTTTCCTTTTTGATAATCTTACAATTTTATTAGTAAAGGGAATATTAGATAATCGATGCTATTTTTGTATTCATTTTATTTGACATTTTGCTTTATCATAAATGATTTTGTTTACAGTTGCTTAATGCCCATCTCTACGAATTTATGAACCTACAGTGCATTGTTAGGGTCGCATTATTGTAAACGCGAACAAGCTCGAATCATTTCAATCTACCGAATCAATCAATATCCTGGAAGCAAGAGATCGTTCGCCTGATTTTCGGGGCAGAACGTCTTGTGGTAGTTGTATATTAATGACCGCTCCGTGCCCATACAGTCAGCATACAATGGAGTTCCGCAAACAATGCAGCGCATAGATTCGGGTGACTCAATCACGGTAGCCTAATTTCATGAGATGTTGGGTTAAGGCACATCCTACATGTTCCACAGTGCTTGATCAGACTTTTCGATAAAATATCTTGAACGCGAAAAAAGATACAAATACTTGTGTCACTAAGTTAATAGAATAAAATATCTGAATATTAAAGTAGAAACTTTGGACATTGTAAAATTAACAATATTGGAATTTTCGTTGCTTGTCAGTTGGAATAAAAAATATTTTCAGTAACATAACGATACTTATATATATTTAACCATTCGTCAGTAGTTATAATAATAATGATAACATAATTAGTTATATCTTATAAGTCTTCCCTAAGCCATAATAGCGTACCAAAAACTAACATGTAATACAATACTAACTGAAAAAGAAATAATATCTCTGTTGCTCCGTAAGTCTAGACAGACGTTGGAAAATCCACGTAAATAGAAAGCAGATTTCTGGAATATACTATCTACCATCCTGAAATTCGTTCTCAGCGAACAAACTTTGTAACAGCCAGCCAGATAAACTAAGAACTATGTCCATTGTTATTTGTTATTCTAGAGATTCACAGTAACATTAAGGGCGTTTCGTTTCATACACAATTTCTTGCAAACTGTCATCTCTTAACGTTCTATAAACCCTTTAATAAAAAAAAAAATATTTTCTTTTCTTTTAGTTCCGCTTAATCGACGTTTTCTCGCTTGGTTAACTTCATATGAATATTATTTTGTTCTGATTCAAAATATAAGTTCCTTTTCACAAAGCACTGAAATCTACAAATACCTTTTCACACTTGTAAAATAAATTTGTCTTTTACCTACGTATAGTCGTGAAATTCGTGTATATTACACTTTATTATTTACATTCTTCGAGTAGTATAAAATTGTTAAATTTATTTGACGGCATTGAATGAGCCCATTCGATTAATAAACACCTACAGTATAATTCAGCACTTCCATCAGAGAAATATTATTATCCACATGCGCTAGTATGCGAATACACCACAAAAAAGACCAGTTTCATAATACACTTTCTATCGATTTCACTTGCGTTCGATTTGGTATATCGCTTAATTCGCTGATTGCATGCATCTCACGCAGAGCATGTCATCGAGGCTCCTTTTAGCCATTTCATTTTGTATCAATTCGCGAATCAAATTATAAAACTGTTTGGCGTAACCAAATTTCTTTGACATGTTTCAATTTGCGTAATACTATCGGCTTTTACCGGATATAAAACGTAATCGCTAATCGGATTGAAAGCGTAATTTAAGAGACTGTAACAATGGATATCAAAAACGTTATTAAAGTGTCGTCGATTCGAGGATACAGTACACTTTTCAGCTCGACAAAAGCTTGTGAAATACAAAATAAAACATTTTTTAGATTTTATTGCAAGCTTTATACTGCTATACGGCATCTAGGATGGGATCAGTTTAAAAGTCTGTAATTTATAAAAGAATTAAGCATTCTTTCCGTGGAAAAATATGAGAGAATTCTACGTTGTAAACGTTTGAGTATTATTTTTTTTTAACTTCAACTAGTTTAGTAATTTTTGATACTTGTTCCGCCACAAAGTACCTCTTTCTTTCAACTTGATATCCCACAACTCTACAAATTCGACTCGCCTAAATCAAAAATTGAACCACGGCAGCGGAGATGTCAGAAACAATGAAATTTTCGGTAGGAAACGCACCGGCACAAAAGCCCTCTCCAACAACGAGACTTCCATTTTATTCCCACTAGTGCTGTTCCGTGTTTATCTAATTGTACACCCCTATCTCAGTTGCTTGGAAGTTGCGTTGAACTGCTTCTGGTGCCAGTCGGTAGACGTAACGACCGAGAGCTGCCTTAAGACGTTAAGTTCTCGCTGGTTACAAAATGGATTCCCTGCAGTTCAAGAGCGACGTTGCCAGTCGTCCATCGCGATTCTTCGAAGAATGGCCTTGAATAATTGAACGATTCGCGCTGGAGACAGAGGACAGCCACTCTTTATTTCGGCGTAGACAATTGCAACAGGGTCGACTGGTCTATTGGAATTTTTTTCTGATGATACTGAAGCTTCTTATTCATTAGTCGTTGAATAGAAATACGAATTATAGAATATAAGGGTACTCTATGATGGATGGGAGAAGATACGTAGTCCAACCACTTTAGAAATAGAAGATAATAATTATGAAAGAAGGGGTTCCAAAACAGAGTTTTGAGTCTATATTTTTTTTTTAAATAAAACCCAAATTACAAAGAATATATTTAATTTTACTTATTCTAAGTGGAAGTATACATGATCGTAATTAAACCTAAAAGGTTTCGACTTAAATCCATTTAAGTGTCCATCACGACTATCCTGATAGGAGTATTAAAAATTGTGATTCCGAAGCTACATTTGGAAAACCCTTTAGTATATGATACCTTTCATCTAAAAGGTCTCCCCGTCTGTGTTTCTAGCTATTTATAACCAGTTTTGCAGGAAAGCTCCTTCAAAGTAGAATATCTCGAAGTACTGCAGCGAATAATTGAACGATTCACGGTGGGAGACAGAGGGCGCGCATTATTACAGGAGCCACTCTTTATTTCGGTGTACCGTGGACAAATGCAACGTATCGAACTTCCGTCCCGCTTAATTTATGGCGATGGGATTAGGGGAGTGAAACGACGAAGGAGAGAGCGGAAAATGGCAATTCTGCAGTGCGGGTAACTATCCCTGTTCCCCTTCTTCGCCCACACGAATCCAAACGAGTTCAGACGCTTAAGAGGCGAACCGTCTCTCCTGACCATCGTGAAATATCACTGCTAAGAGAAAGAAACGACGCCCCCGTCCCTCGCGGGGTTGACAAAAACAGTGGCAATAAAACTCGACGAGGGTCCCTGCGTACACCATCGAAGTGGAGAATACGTTCGGGCGATTACCTTTACTGGCAATGCTTTCGTGCACGCTGGAAAATCTCTACGGGTCGCGTTGTTTTATTGGAATGCTTATTTTCATACTTAGGGTACGGATACTTGGCATTTGTGTTAGGAATTGTTGACATTGTGTTGTATAAGTAAGTGAATGAGAAACACGAGTCAGACACGTCGTATGAAAGAGCGCAAGGAATTTTATATCTGATTATGGCACACACGATCCTACAGTAAATCGTAGGCCAAAGGGTTAAGAGCCTTCAACTCACACCATGGAAATTATATCGTTTCGACATCGGTTCTATCGGCCAATTCGTTCGGGTGCTTACATCGAGTTTTTGATACGATGAGTAAATGAAATATTCAATGGTGGTGTACACGTATGCGGAGCAATTAAAAATACACATAGTTTCCGATCGAAAACTGGTACTTTCGCTGGTCACGATAGCCTCCTTAAATTCGTGTTTAATCGACACTGCTCGATCGCCTCACAATTCAGGTCTAATTGTTCGTAAATTGCATATCGACCGGTTTGTGGTCGATACACTCATTATTCGTGGCCCACAGCTTTCTTGCCGCCACGAAATTACGAGTCCTCCCGCGCGACCATTGACCCGACGCGATCTTTTGTTGGATGAACTTTGCGAGTTGCATCGACAACGATAATTGTAGATTGGCTACAGGAAAGTTTGTTTCATGTGGCACCTTCATTGCCATCGAGCCACCTCACAATGTGTTAGGCTATTCCTTTGGGTGAAAGATTTATTGGTTCAAATGAAAATTAATTAAATTTTTATTATTATCTTGCTTCACTTAGTGCGTGAAATGTTGTGTATTATTGTTTGTTCCTCCAATGAACAAGTATGGAGTACAACCGTTGCTATTTGAGGCTACGTTGTACAGCGTCGTGTCGGTAGATTGTCTAGGAATTTCGTCACCATTACAGTTCATCATGAACTTGATGACACGCTGATAAATAGATGATTATCACAAGACACGTATCAATATCAGTAAGGGACCTGTTGCGTCCAAAATTAATCAGGTCAGTGCTATCAGAATCCTCCTGCCTCAAGCCTAAATTCTCCTCCAAAACATCATGTTCTGGGATTCTTGGATATTAGATCTGTCATTGCACGCTTTCACAAACTCCAGAATAATATTCACAATACATCACTAAACAAAAACATAAGACATGAAAGCTTTTCCTCTGCTGAGTCGTATATTTTTAAAGTATATCACTCCCTCGTACATAAACGTACGAATTACGTATATCTACACTAATAATCAAGTGAAACACATGCCAATAAGAATAGTTTCAAATTAAACTCAATACAAAATCTCACTGGATGAAACACATATAGAACGGATCGAAACATCATCAAAATGACGTTCAGAATCCAGTGAACATATTACGTTGTACTGAATATTGTATACAATACAATATGCTCAATCAATGGCTGCTTTTGTGTTACGAACGTATACACAAAGCCATCATTGCGTCATGTGTTTACCATGTGTACGCTATTCGATCGTGAACTGACCCTCGCAATATTAATTTAGCCGTGAGAGCAGCGATACGTTACGATTAAGATCACCACTCTCGAATCTGTGCCGCAACAGTGGCCATGCTCGTGTCACGGATCATTGGTCGCCAACCACCTGTTTATAATTGATCAGCTGATTAGCGTTGGAGCACCTTCCTGAAAGAAACGGTGAAGCTTGAATTATCTAACGAAATTCGAGTGCAGGTAGACTGGTGAAGTTGATGCTGGTGGACAGCAATAGAAGTAGAATAGTAGGAGTACTGGATCATAACTGTGTGAGAGGAAAATTACAGGTACAATACTGAAGATTCCCTTCTTTATGCAATAATAAATTAGAAAACTGGTAAAAGAAAAGTGTAAAATGTAAAACATGAGAGTAGTGTAACTATTATAATGCATAAATGTACGAGTCTTCAGTGATATCTATCAATGGTTATTTTTAAAAGGGTGGTTTGTCAACAGTGTCCTTTGAAAGTTCAAACTGGAAGAATGAACTATTGTACAAAGAGCTCTGGGTGACATGTGTTACATATACTGCGACTGCGTTATGGACTTTCATTCTATACACGTCTAAATGTATGTCAAACAATCCCTCATAGTTGCCATACAAACTTCAACAAATAAACTCCTGTAACACTGGAGAAGTTACTGTTTTATGAACAGGGTATGCTCCCCCAGTTCAAAGATAGAATTCATAAAAGCAAGGATCGCGTATTAAAACTCAAATGTTCAACACCATTACCCCTGCATCTGTATTACTTTATATCTCGAATCGAATCGGACTTGAACGGACCTCAACCAAGACTGGCCAGTGTATCGATATAACGTTCGACACGATTAGTGACACATATAGACGTAGCATGAGTTGTACGATGATTTTATAGACTTAGGCGCCTTTGTTATGATAACGAGTTTCACAGGAAACCTAGACGAAAACACTGATTACTGGTGACCAATGTCAGTATGCTTGGTGTACGTGTTGGAAGGTGTTTGAAAGGCGAGGGATCCGAAGCGAAACGTCCACGGCCTGAGAACAGAAGGAAACCTGGACCTTCTGGTTCGAGGTCCCTTGGAGGGGTGACGCCGTCATGCATTCTAGTTGGCCGAGCTGCGCCATGGTACATATGTAAGGACCTCAATGAGAAGCGGTATATCCGCGACAACTTCGTCAGTAGTTTAAATTGGTACCGCGGGGGTTGGCACAGACACCAGTGAAGGTTTTCCTCCCTTCAATGCTCCAAGCGACTTTGGTAAGACTGGCGGAAGCGGTAATATAGCCAGTGCTGCAGGCTGGAGGTACCGAATACTTGAACTGTGGTTTTAGTTCCAATACTTGACCCTTGAACTGTTGATGCAGAAAAATTTCATTGGGGCAAAAGGAGGCGATTGGTTTAGGCGATCCTGATGACGAATCGGTGGACCATACGAAGCCGTTTCACATGGACAAAGGTGGTAATCAGAGTAACTCGATCAACTTGAGTGAAACTCGAGATCACGTCCATGCGGGTTGGTCCTCCGAAGCCTTTGAGACTGATCCACGTTAAAATAGCGGGATAATTCGTCGAAATATTGTAAGTGGACCAGAAACAATCTTCTGATGATGTTTTTACCTATATTTCTTTCAGGATTATTTAGAACATTTATAAACAAGGACACTGCTATAATTTCGACAATATATTTTAGATGAACTAGGAAGAATATTCTGGGTCATGCATTTGCCTACATTTTTTTCAAGATCACTCAAAAGTTCTTTAGACGAGGAGACACTATATAAATTGTGCAAGTACAGTTAGTCCAATAAACATTTATGCTCTCTATGTTTGTTGAGGATATTTATCTAAATTAAAGATTTTCCCAAATAAATTTTCATTATAAACATGTATATGTTAAATGCACATGAGTATGTTCCAATTGTTTAGAATAATATACATTTCGAGCAATGATTCAGTCGAGAGGCAATGCCAATATCGTAAATTAAACAATATTATTCACAAGTTTTGCTGTTGCATTGAACGGAATATGAACAATTCTTCCTGGCGCACTGAAATTACAAATCGAGAGGAAAGTGTCGTTTTTATCAAGAAACGCTGATCTATTTCGCATAAAAACAAGGCAGAGTTAATATACCAGTTTAGAAGGAACGCAGCTGCCAGTGATTATATTATCGCGAACATTAAATGGCAGCGGGAGTAATATGAAATGAGAAAGTGTAAGTCGTTAAAAGTACAGCAGGAGATCATAAACATAAAATGTTAGAACTCTATTATCTGTGAAGTTTTTCCTGTTCGTTGAATGTAATATGAATGAAGTTATCCGCTACCTGTTGTTGCGTTTTATTTGCATCATCGTTAGGTACCTTTTTACGAGAAAGTAGTCAATCTGAAATTTAGAAAGAAGTCTTTTAGTTTTTATTAAAAATCCATGATCCTTTTTGTGTTAAAACAAGGTAACGTGATAACATAAACATTTATATACAACCCTTTTGCGTGTACTGTTTTCAATTATAGAGAAGAAAATACAGCCTGATTAAAGTTTATAAATATGGAACCTATACTAAATCAAAAAGTGTCAGAGTATCCTTTTTCATGCTAACACAACAAAGTTATGATGGATGAATGATGTTCCATGTTTTTCAGAGGCTCTGATTACCAATATTCATAAAGAACGCGCGCTAATGAAGTTCTTACCCTTCACGAGAACCCGCATTGTCCTGCCAATACATCGCGCCCTTGTAAAGCGATGCGCTCACCAGACAGCTTTAGACAATCGCAAAATGACTGAAGGTAAGCGAGGGGAATTGTTAATGGCAGCAGAAATTCGGTCCCTTATAATGCCAGGAACCTTCCGTGGATTTATGGTAATGTGCTGAAAGCTTCGACTCAGGTCTCGCCGATTCGGTTTGAGAGGAACAAGAGTGGTGACGTTCTGGTTCCATTTCACATTAGTGCCACGTCACTTCCCAGGTGTATGACTGATCTTCCATTTTACTGCCTTAAAGGAGGATAATTCGGAATCTATTTCTTGCGAAGTGTACCCTTACTCATGAAAATGAAATCTTACGAGGGGGAAGTCGTGATATGCTGTAGGCCTAAAAGTGGAACTCTTTATCTAGGTAGACAATATCGACAAAGGGCAATGTAATTCGCGATCCTTCAGATACTAGGCCTATAATCGAGGATATGAATAATTGTAATGTTTGTTTAGGAAGTTAGTTAGGAAAGGACGGTTGCAGCACTCTTTGAAAATACACTGTACTCAATGTTTTAGGGATTAAGATAACTGGTCCACTAGGTCACTTTGTTCTAGAGATTCTGAAATAAGTAGTCAACATCTAATTCCTCACTTCTTGTAGACCTCCTTGTACGTTGGGATAATTCAGTGACGTGATCTGAAAAATGAACAAGAAGAACGACTTTCCTGTACTCTCTACACCAGTCTATCCACAAATTGCTATCCTCTAATTCTTCATCGAGTATCCATAATACAATACATTCAAGATAACCCTACGCGAAGGCTTGCATAGGTGTCGCGACACGAGAAAGCTGTCGCCGTTGCTCTGCTCTAAAGCATCGCGACCACACGACGCTATTATATCCCTCGCGGTGCGCCGAGGATCGGAGCGGAGGGCGTCGGAGCCCAGTGCCAGATTGCGCTAATTAATGCTAATTGCCCGAACTAATAAATAACTGCATGAATAAACATATTCGTTGCCCAGTGGGGAGGTTGGGGGACGGAGAAAGAGGCTAATAGCGAAAGCTGAAGAGTCTGGGGGAGAGGGGTACAGTGGCAAAGCGTGGAAAGGGATGGCACGTGTGCGCGTATGCCATCAGGCGTGGAGGCGCAAGCACCGCTACTGTATACGCTAAAATATTCATCGATTTCGGTTGCAGCAATTACGCTCCGCAAAACGAAGCCGTCCTCATGTGTATCCCTGGTCGCGCTGGAAATTTATCTGTACGAACGAGCACGGACGCCGTCGCGTTGCGCGTACTCTGTGGGGAGTTGTGCCGCTCCGTTTGTTACCGCTCCCGCGGAAGTGCGAGCAGTGAAAAAAAAAGGCGCGGAAGAGACCGTTTCGGTGTTTGCGTATGAAAAATATGGAAATTCTTGGCGACAGAGGAATATCGCGAACGCTTGAACCGTGGACGAGGAGGTGTGCACCAGGGAAAACGTTGATAAGAAGGTGATTATCGCGGGCACGGTCGTCAGGGGGAATTATGTGCAAGGGAGCGAAAGGAGGATTGTGGAGAAATTTGTCGAATAATAGGTGATACTTTTTTTCTCGGTTTGTCATTTGATTTGTGTCTCAAATATAGGAACATGGAAGAGATTTTGCATGAAATTGGCTGTGATAGCATCTCTTAGAATTGCCGGCAGGAATCACTATTTTCTTCCAATTCAATCAACCATCGATTCATTGTGAATTATTATAGGATGACATGGAAGAGGTTTTGCATACGTTCAACTCTAATGATAACTCGCGCCATTATTCGAATAGATCCCTATTTTCTACCACTTCGCTAATTATCGATACATTCAAATCCAACATAGTGTTGCATGGAAGTGATCCAGGATTCAATTAGTTGTGTCAACACCTATCACCGTCATCGAACAAAGTAAGCGTCAGATGCATTAGAACACTAGGTGTTTCTACATGAAATCGCAAACATGTCAGTGATTACTGTTGCTCTAACAAGAATATCATACGTTCAATACTCACCCTCTCAAAACACCCCACTAGGAATTTCTACGAGTAGAACACGACTAATACAGCTGTATTAATATCGCTGATACAATTGTTTCTACACGTTTGGCTCGTAAAACGCGAGCTTCCACAGGCACCAGATATGTTACTCAACGATAAAATCGTTTGAATCGACAATTCTGTAATTGTTCCGTACAGCGTAATTGCGCATAAGCGTTCATAGAATCGTTTCGACGTACATTTACGCCGGGGTTGCGTTATTTGTCAAAGAATAACGGATCGCAGGAACGGCGAATGATTTATGCAAAGGGACATCGTTCGTCTCAACACGTCGACGTGGAATCAATTCGTTTGATTATACCTGTTGTGTACATTACGCGACAAAATGATGGGGCACCCCCTATATTGTTTGCATTTCGCATGAACGATTCGCGGAGATTCGAAGAATTGCTTGAACAGACAATTTTATCTATATGAATAAATTATACTAAAGATACTGTCTGTTCGAAATAGAAGGTACACTGTACATAATGAAAATAAATTTGGTAGGTAATCTGAAAATTGTTTGGAAAATATGTTAGAAGTAATTCTTTTTACTAAAAGAGAAACATATTACTAATGTTCAATTAGTCTAATATTCTCTACAGTTTTCTCTTGTATATTGACACATTTGCGACCGTCGACGTGAATTCACGTCACTTAAAATTCTATTCCTGGTTATGAAAAAATTATGAAAATCTTTTTTTTTTTATGCACTACATATTTACAACATTGATATTTCAAGACATATTTTGTAATTTTTATTTTCACCTTAACGGAACAAATTTGCGATGTTCAGCTTCAAAATTGTATTATTTTCGTCAGTAGTCGGTATTAGAAATGTAAAATATCTGCCAGTCCGATTGTGTTAATGTCTTAAACGTAAATAACCCTTGCGATAGAAGTTCCTCGTCTCAAACAAAGCATTCCAATATCTCGCGATGACTAATATACATATTTGTTCTTTCAGAGTTCGTGAGATAGACTTCTCTAACATGCCAGGCTTCAATGCGTACGCTCGCGACCGAGATACGTTCTTTATTATCATAAGAAAACATTTTGCTTCACAAAGAAGTATAAACAGCGTCGGTTTGCCAAGAGTCGCGTGCATTAAAATATATTGGACGAAAACACTCGACCGCGATGTTGACTTCATAGTAGCTGACGCGGAAGAGAAAGCAAAGGTTCATTTGATATGATAAACGCGCGAATTTAAATTCGAAAATTCAATAAAGAAGAACGTATGTAAATACTAAAGGATCGTGAACACGCGAATATTCTAAAAGAAGGAAGGCGTGTAGAATTTTTTTAAAATGTACTATCAATTATTTTTTTAATTCTCTCGTACTAGCAGGGAGAAGAATTCGCAAATATGTTCAGGGAAAAGTTTATCTGCAATATCCTTATATTGTGGATTGGTGAGGACCATTAATAATCTGAAAATTGCAACAGCAAAATTTTCCTCGCATTTTATTATTGATAATATGCAGCAACCAACGTCTACTCAAATTTGTAATTTAGCTTCTGGGATGAGTAAATTGCCTTATAAACGTTTCGAGAATGCGTCCCTATTTATTACGTATGTATGGGGCGGCGAATCTAAAATTCAAATGCCGAAAACCACGCTGAGTTACGGCGTCCGATTTTCATACTTCAGCTGCGCGTAGGTTAATCACGCTGGCAAGACAAACGACATATTCGATCGAGAAATGGACGTTCTTTAAGCAGAACCTATCGATGCTTTAAATTTAAACTGTTCCCGTTTCGCTTGACATTTCCAGCTAAAAATATATCTGCGAATATATGTCTTCAATGATTGGGGGTGAGTTATTAAAACTTTCTCTACTATTCTGCATTCTTCACAGGGATATTTTAATACTAATGCTCACTTAATCAATTATGTCGAGTGTTCCATTTAATCGGTAAATATAAAATGTGCCAATGTAAATAGTTCCTCTAAAATATCTGCGAAACTTGTTTATCTTAGTAATAATGCACATTATACTAAATTAAATAATATTCTCTTTCTTGTGACCTCAATCACTAAAGCAAGTGTATCTAATCCTCTTTCACCCAACAAATAATAATAAAATATAATATTTTAATATTGGCATTTTTTCATCTAATTTCGTGCTAAATGTATGTAACGTCTTCATTTGAGTATAAAACGCTAGATTAATAAACACCTCCTTCATTGTCACGATTAAAGCATCTAAAGTCTCTAATCTGAATATCTATAAACTGCTGAATTTAGAACTTCCTTCTCTAATTTCACGAGGAAAGCGTCTAATAGTAGCCCTTGAATATTTATAAAATGGTAAATTTAAAAACTTTCCACCACTTTTGATTTCACGATAATCGGACCGAGTTACGTAGACGATGCATGAATAAATGAATTCATTGTCAAATGCTGAACGTAAAAACTTTGATTCGGAGAAGGGTTTCGGACGTTTTCATTATGCGGCCAGGGGTGGCCTTTGCGTGAAACGCGAATCAAAGTGTTAAGATCTCTAACGAATATCGGGGAATGCGATATTGCAAAGGGAGATTTGAAATCTCGTTGCAGCCAGCCGTAGGGTTGGACGTGTATGCGTGTTAGCGGGGAATTTCCCTGCGATTCCGCGTATTCTAATGTAATGGTCGTTGTACGCGGATGGGCGTTCGTAACGGTAGCACCGTTTGCGGGCGCAGAATACACTCTCACCACCCCCGCACAACCCCTTTACTCTTACACCGTCGACCGAGTTGTATAACGCGGCCGTCCACAGGGAATAATTTCCCTGGTCTCGGGTGTAAGTCGGTAGCCCATATATGAAAAAAGTTGGAGCCAATTATAGCAGAAATATTTCACAAGCGGGGATTTACGACGCGGTAAAATCGCCGGGGGGTCGAAAAGACGCTTTCTGGTGGCTATTCAAGTGTTCAACACTGGCAACGGCGTACCGAATTATAAGAGTGCAATCGTCGGATGCAACACATACCACGCTGGGCGAAAAATTATATAGTATCGATTCGCCGTGGACATAATTTCTCTCTCATTAATGCGCCGATTCTGTAATTCGCGCACTGCTCAGTTTAGCGAAATTAAATAATATTTTTTGGACGCATCAAGTTCCGTTTTATTTGTATGTCAAGGGCTTCATTTGATTTGTCTATTCTGTTCACATTTCAAAGATATAGTAAAAATTTCAGTAAGATATCGATTAAAAATAGCTTATTTTCAACCTTCGATTTAGGCTGTCCACTATTGGCCTGATAAAAGCTCTCTTCCATAAATTAGTGACTCGTCGATCCATTGTTCAGTAACGACGAATTGTTTCCAAATATGAATAACTAGCAGAGTAGTACTTACATATTTTTCTACTCGCGTAAAAAATTTCTTTAAAAGTGTCAAGTGTTCGCAGTGTTTCCCAAAGTGGGCAAAATAACGCTGATAAGGGTAGTGGATTTCGTCGAACCGCATATGTAATACTTATCAAATAGGGGCTCATTAGCACTGCTTTACGGAGATCAATAATCACGCCGAATGAATTCAAATAGCACGTTAAAGGCTGCTGTGAGCAAATATGGGAAGCTTAAAGCTGAACTTCTCTGCTGACGTCTACCAAAATGAACGAGAGAAATCGTGAGAGATTGTCTTGATCCCTCGAAATCCATTATATGCCTCCATTTTTAATGAAAGAAATCTAAATCAATATTAATTGAACTATATTTGGTCGTATGTGAATAGTCTCTATAAATTGCACGTACTGCTATTAATGACTTTACGCTGTCTCTATTAAAATTAGGAATTTTGGAATAAACTTCATTATAGATGATTGTCCATACAGTGAATTCATTAAATGATATCGTTGTCCTGTGTTAATTGATACAGATGATGCGTTCACTATTGGACAACCCTGCCCTTGCTTAATAATAGACATCACTATAGTGGCGCTAATATCACATCCTGCATAACGTCCAAAGTTTCTCTTCTGCGATGCGAGTCTTGAATACAGGCCGTTCTAAACTTTCTATACCTCGGATTTTGAACCTCATAATTCACAAAGGACAAACTCAATAAAAATCCATTTTCTGTTAACTTGCAAGCAAATTAGAAAAACAATAAACAGAAATGTTTGACAAACACTACTTATTAAAAAAACTGTCTCGAAAAACACGTTGCACATTTTGCACTAACGTAAATGAATAAAGAACCTTCTAAAACCGTTTTCATACCCCCGATTTAATTCCCCGTTCAGAGCAATTTGCGAATTTCGCTCGGTTTCAACGAAGTATGGCGGCTTGTGGCGCGGCAGCTAACCTAATACACGGTGGCGCGTAGTTAACCGAGGCCGACGTTTCACCGTGGAGAACTCCGTAACGGATGATTTCTCCGGGTATTATTTATTGCAAAGTTTTTCGTATGTCTGGACGGGAGAGCCTCTGAATTTCGGGCAGCAAGTTTTTCCCGCTTGTAGGGAGGAGAGGGGGCAAGCCTTTCGACGTTGCTGGAATAAATATCGTAATTCGCGGCGGTAGCTCCGGCATGTTTAGCACCGGACTGCATAGGGAAGCATTCAGAACCTACACTTGCACACTTAACAATTTACTCGATCTTTAGAAACGGTGCGCAATGCGGGGCGTGCACTCTGAATGGACGCGAGGGCGAATCGGGCCGCGCGAGCGTATAGCCCGCGTCGGCCTGTAACGGGCGTTATTCCGCGGAATGAAAAGTGTAGGAAATCAAGGAAATAAAGTGCTTGTCGGCACATGCTCCTCTATACCGGTCGGACACTAAAAAAGCTTTCGAGACATAAACGTATCGTCCCGCCGGGATTTAGCCGCAGATTCTATAGGTGTACGAGAGTTTTAGAATGAATGCCGTTGTCGTTGCCCTCCCTCAGGAATTTTTGTTCCACGGATCAACGTGTTTTACGACGTCGCCCCGTAGACGTATCGAAGGGTCTTTTGGACGAAGCAAAGGACAAAATGCTGTTTCGTATAATGTGGCTTTCCCTGAACATCCCATCGTCCCATCCTTTCTGTGTTGCACTATTCTCGTGCAGAGTTCACCGAACACGAAACACTTTCTTCGTTTCCTGTTGGATATAGGTCGGGTCGAATAAAATGAGTTCCAGGGAGAGGATAGAATACCATTCATCCGATGTATCGAACTTTCTGTTATACTATACTCTTTTCTGTTGTTCAGAATTGACCTAAGCTCGAAGCTATTTGGTGGTTACCTTGCAGGTTGGTAATATGGACATTCCATCGAATCGAATACGGTTGGAAAAAGTCATTCTTTTTCTTTTTCTGATGAATAGTGAAAAAGAATACCCAATACTTTCTTATTTCGTTTTTGTGTAACAATATTGATCAGTCAAACCAATTGAAATAAACTTAGAAAAGACATGCGATACTACTTCATAAAATATGAAAAATGAATTCTCTGAACTCTATCGTCTCATTTCTTAAAGTTTACCAGCTACTTTCTTGTTTATTCTTTAAATATTGATACAGGTTACTTGAGTCAACTACAATGTGTCTAAAAGTGTAGCAATGTGATTGTTTCCAGAATTTTATAAATTTTATTCTTTCTGTTATCGATATGCTCTATTTACATTACTCAAAATTTATTATTAATACACGCCTTTATAGATCGTTTGAATCATTTAAAATGAGATGTGAAAAAGGACCACAATTCTGATTCAATAGCATGTTGTTGTTCTCGTCCCATTTCTATCCACCTGAATAGGAAATTTCTTCTTACATAGCAGATAGCATCCCTTGCGTTGGTCACGTTGTAGTAGCTCCAGGCAATTATGAAGAATCAACTATAGCGAGTGGTAACTATAAATTTACCAATGCCGTAGAAATTTATCTCCTTAAATCATTTTCGACGTGGGATTCAGGAGAACACATCCGGCACATAACTTAAACAGATAAGATAGGTGCACTTCCCGTCTAGAGAAACGCGAGATTTCACGTTCGATATCGAATAGTGTGACTAGGTCATTTGTATTACGTCTTGTACTACAATCGACAAACAGGTGTATCGTGCACCGACGAGGTGTTGGTAACATTCAGCTTTCAATCGTTAAAACAACTATGAAAAAAGGGCAAAATAGTAAAATACTATGATAAAATTAATCGAGACATTTCCAACGAATGCTGAATCGTTAATTATGAACACTCATGATTTTGATGAAACATTTATTTGTGATCTACTATTCGATATCCTGATTCGATGTCCTGATTAATTTAATCGTAATATATAATATTCAATAAAATATTTGAAAATGAAAATGAATATTGCGTATTATTAGCAAAAAATCTCAATATTCATACGTGCATATTCACCTCTAAAATCCATAGCAACCATTTCTTTACAAACCGAGCAATTTTTCACCCCATAAAAAAAAACCATGTTGGAGGTAACAAAAAATAATATCATTAAAATTTAATCTAAAAGACACGTTATATCAGTCAAAGATAAATACCAGCTTTGCCTGAAAATAACTCGGCACTTGACGAGTTAACGGTAAAAATTCGTCAAGCTTCCGTTCGAGAGGGAACGGGGGGCGGAACGCAGCGATAAAACAAAAGGGAGCGTCGCAGCTAAAAGGAAATAAGTGCCAACGGTTGCACCTCTTTGATCCGCGAGCGCTCGGAATTGCAGGAAAGAACGATTCAATTACGCTTGTCCTCGCAAACTATTTCTGTACACGCGCGCGCACACAAACCGGGGCGTTTGAATTCGCCCATCGTGATAAGTGTGCTCCAGCAACCTGTAACATTCCCCCGAGGTCGTCCGGAGGCGACGAGCTCTGAACTCGGGGATTCGACTTAGAAGGGTAAACCGAGCGCGACGAATATACACGGGGCCACGACGAGCGCCGCTAGGAACGCTCCACTTCGTAATTCTTCGTCTACGATTGCGGGCTTTGCATCTGTGTTCCGCCACGACGAATCGTCGTAAACCAGAAAACAGGGGTTGCAACCGCCATCGAGAGAGCGAGAAGTTCACATCAAGGGGGAAGCAGTCTACGCCTGAAAGTGACAGAGGGAGTCTAGGATCGCGAGAGATCGACCGATAAAGAGGACGCTCCGGGGAAAGGAGTGCGCAGAAGGGTGCGGTATTCGTCTGAGAGGGGGTGGCGGAAAGACCACTGGCATTAATCCAGAATAGGTAAGAGCTGAGGGTGTAGTGGGCAAGAGGAAGCGTCGACTGAACAGCAGGGGACCAGATGAACGGAATGGAACAGGGGAAAGGAAGGATAATGCGGCTGCGATAAAACTAAGCCGGCTAACACCACGGATAAAAAGACCCGGGGTGGACGGTTGGCAGTGTCACCAAATTGCTCGAATATTTTGCACCCCCTCCCGCCCCTCCGGGCGAGGAAACCAGGGAAGGCGGAACAAGCGGAAAACGGAGGAGTCCGCTTGACCACGACTCGGACACCCTGATAAACTTCCGGTTTAAGGAATGCGCTCTGCCATTTTACTTTGATACGGGTTTCTGCCCAGCTCGGGGGATTTGGTAAGACCGCGGTTCTTCTGCCAACGAAGTCAGTCGATTAGCGGTCGGTAACCGGAATCAAACTTGTGTGGATAAATGATATCGATCAATTTTCATTGTGACAATTTTGTGATGAGTGATTCCTAAATAGAGTCTGTATCTTCGTGAACCTTCGGAGATTTATTAGTTCTTGTATCACATAGTTAGATTGAGTAAAGAATTTTGAGCATAAAGATACTAAGGTTAAGTCACTCTAAAACTTATATTTTCTGAAATATTGCAATCGTATTACATTATTCAATTTCCTTAGCGATGTCAAAGATTCGGAATAACTAAGATATTTGGCGTGAAGATTTAGTATAGATAAAATTGAATCTGTAGAATCTCGAGGGACTTGTGAAACATCAAATGTAATAGAATCTTTCCAGGGCTGGATCTAGGCCAATCCTCAAAGACACACTTGATCTCTTAAAGAACACTTGTATTTTCATTATTGAATTTCCTGAGCATCTCAAAGCTGTATAACCTCAAAGATCACTAAAGTGAAGATTTTATAGGTACAATTGAGTTTGTAGAATTTCGAGGCACTCGCGATACATCCAATACCATTTCATGCAGTGTTAGATTAATTGAATGAAAAGACTCATCGTAAAAGATTAAAACATTCTACAGTCTACAGTGAAATTCGACGATGAAATGTTTTTTTTTTTCTTGATGGTTAATTGTTGCAAATATTTCAAAAATAGAACCTTTAACATTCTAAACTACCTTTATAGTCTTTAAATTTTCACCTTTATCCCATTAAATTCGTTCGCACAGTCAACATCTTGCAAGTTAACTGCTCCATAGTTCAGCCGAGTCGTATACCTAAAGGCTTATTATCTGTTTTACTTTTATTCTCTTGAAAGATGATTTGCATAAAGTAGTTCCGCGGGTTTATGTTAATTAAGCATTTACAACACAGTTTAGCGAGCACTACACGCCTTTAAACTTTTAACTTTTTTTTTAACATCTTTCGTGTAAAGTATTATATTTCAGAAGAATATCTGAGGTGGGTATAAACTGTTGTACAAGCATACAAAATAGCGTTGCATTTGAATGCCCGAGGGTGTAAAAGATTAAGTAAACATTTTAGATGCTCATTTGTTTGTTATTGTGGTGTTATTTTGTGGAAAGGTGTACTGATGCTTTTAGTTTTCAAACAATTTCCTTGAAATCTGTGAAGGTGTATAAGTATGAGAATCTTCATGATATGCTAGGTGAATCATCTAATTTGGCCACTATATTATTCTTGGCGTATAACAATTTTTTTCATATATAACTGTAAGTCGTATTAATAAAAAATATTAAAGCAAACACATTGATATGACACATTCAAAATAAAGGGCTCTCCAAAAGGGGCTCAATGATTTTCCTTTTAATTAAAATACAAATGGTGTGAAATATATATGATATCACATTTTGAAATCATTATAATTAACTGTGAATGGCGATGTTGTTTAAATTAATAGGTGTAGTTTGTTATTAAAGCAGAAAATTCTGAAAGTTCTTTTGACCATCATTTTTATCTTTCATTTTTGACATTGCACGAAAAATACCTACATAAAACCTATCGAAGCAAGAGTGATCGTAACTCGTAAAATCCCCTTTAACATGTCGTAACTTGAAAGCAACAGAATGTAAAACCTCCGATCTGGCCTTCTCGCATAAACATTGACGTACATGTCCGAAGCACTACGCGAAAATAGACTTCGCGAGTGCGATCGAAGCTCACAACTTTCATCCGAATTAACGTCCTTCAAGTTTTCCCATAACTCTGGATTTTCGCGCGGCCGAACGAAGTCCTGGCTCTCCGTTTTTCCGGTTGATTAAAAATTCGCCGCTCCGCAGGGGTGAACTTTGGCTCGCGTTTCTACCATTAACGTCACCTACAAATTTACGAATTTCCGTTGCCATTTGACTCAATCGTCCCTCCCATACTTCTCAACCATCCTCACGTTGTCGTTTGCTCAGCACACTGCAGATCTGTCGAAATTAAAACACGAGAAAAGCTAAAACATCGTTTCGTTGTTGTTGTGAAATTACCCAAATTAAAAAAATGGTAACCGGTAACATTCTTATGTAGATTTGTACGTTTTAACTCTTACAATGTATTCATTTATTTCACTATTCATTTTGAAATATGCAGCTACATTCTCGACTGTAAATATTAAAAATGAAATTATTTCAAATGTATGTCATTTAAAAATTTGAAGAAAAATTCTGAAACATTCTTTCAACGCGTCGAAGGTGGCTTTCCCCTGTCGTACCTTTTAAATTTACATTTCCATCTAAAAATTCACGAATTCTTTTTGCCATCCGACTCAATCATCCCCTTCCCATTTTTCTTAAAGTGGTCGTTTGCTCAGCACACGGGAGATCTGTCGAAATTAAAACGGTTACAGTACGTGAGATCGGCGAGTTCCAGCTGGACGGCATAATCCGATCAGCGAAAGTACTCGCAAAACGGCACGTTTCGCGGGCGAATGGCACATTCGAGGATTCGAGCTATCGCCCGAAATTGGCTAGGAATTGCCCCGATCGGTCGTCAGTGGCAGGGAATACCTACGATTGCACGAGATTGTCCCAGGTACGGGGGTGTATCCCCCCCCTCCTCCAGTCATGAGGCCACCGCGTTTATCTGTATCCAGGATCGTTGGCGAAACAGGTCCAGATGTGGCTCCTGATTGGCTCAAGGAGCGCGCTGTCTGCTCGATATCCAGCTTCCTCTAGCTCCGACACTTTCACACGTGCCCTCTTTCTCATCCCCTCCCCCCTCAGATGGTTGTAATTAGTCTGCCTCGGTATGGCGGCGTCGAGGGGTACGCGGGTAGGCACCACCGGATGTACACTCAGGATGTTATAAAGTCGTTGTCGGCGCACGGGTTAAGGGTTAATTACACGCTGCCGCGTGTAACACGCCTCGGGGCCACGTTAAACTTTGGACACCATTGATTTGTGGCGTTGCTAACCCTTCCTATGAGAAATATATATATACACACATATATACAGATTAGCTAACGTCGCCGCGCGGTTGTATGCACGCCAAGGCGTCTCTTGACCCGAGATCGTATTGGTGATCTAGGAAATTCCTTGTTCGCTAGTAATCCAACGAAACTCGAAAACGGATTTGTCCTTACGACCTGCGGCTGGCAGTCCCGACGCAAACTTTGCCACACCACGCTGCACACGTACCCACGAAACACTTGCCTCTCAAGTATCTTGGAACGAGTTTATTCCACAACCCGGGGGCTAGACTCGCGCGCACCGCGAAATGATCATACAGGGAAGAATGTAGGACGGTATCGCGACTCTCTAACGCGCCAAGTTGTTAAAGAATCGTGCGCAAGAGGAACAGACTTTTAAAGAGCTGTCGCCGCGTCGTGGAGATGCTAAAGTATTTAGCGGGAATTCCAAAGCATATGTGAGCGTGAGTCTGCTAACTTTTCTTTAAAGTAGAATTTCTATACGTTGGATGACGAGTTGAAATAATTCATCGATGGTCAATGTCTCGACTAGAGAGATTGAATGGATGCGATGTAAAGTTTCGAGTACTCTTTTTCAAGTTGTCGAAAGTAGAGTTTATATAATTTTGTAGTAGGGAATGGTTGGTGCCTTCCTGACCGGAAGTGGTAACGGGCTGAATGTTCGTAAATTTAACCCATTACTTTTGAATTAAATGTAACGTAGAACGTGTACGTAAGGCGACATAGATGTATCAAATTCTTTCTTATTTCTATAGATACCTTGTATTTTATAATTAATTAAAGGTAGTGGTTTAACACAGACTACTTTTGAATCTAACTAACCCTAAAGTGGCTTTTACAGGAAACTAAAAGTCCGTTAATAATTAAGTAATAAGTCGAAGCAAACCACCAAAGGCTGCTAAAAACGCGTAACCTACAAGTCGCAGTTCCTTTTATGATCGACCTTTTTATCTAATATGCATTAATGCCCTTAATACAGGATTTACCGATAGTTTTCCACATTGTCAGCAGACCAATCTGCTTTGCCAACCGAATGCTCTACATTACCGAATTTTTTTGATAAAGTGAATTGCATTAACGATCGTTGATGGACTAAACTTCAATAATCAATGTGCATAAATAATATTTTCAAACAATTCAATCGTAGCATTTCTTTACTCTCAACTTTTTTTGAATACCTGTCACTATACAATCCAATGTTGTTTAATAAAAATCAATTACCTATCTTCTGCTTCATCCTTGTCTTCTCTCGACTCGTCTAATTAAATGAAAATCAGCCGTATCTCTTGAAACGGATTAGAGAATTGAATTCAGTCGAAAGTGATAGAAACAAGTAAAAGGGCCGAAGATCGATACCTCGAATATCCTTGTTCAACGACGGGTAGACTCCAAGGTAAGGTCTCATTACGCGTCTGAGTGAAACACAGTGCCCTTGTGCAAACATTTGTGTTCACAAAAATTACCTTGTCATTTATTTACCCGCTGCTTTCAGCACGAACCGGTACAAACGCCTCGAAGAAAGGCAAGAGAAATGTTACCTTTGAAAAATCTGACGTCATGTCCCAGGAAAATCCTTTATCCATCAGACCAAGACCGTATTTGCCCTCTCTCGACTCGCGTTTGGCAAGCCCAAGTCTAGCAAACTTCGTTTTCGGGCTCGCACAGCTGTACCCGTTCGTACTTATCGAACTATATCTCTCCATTTCCCTGTCCTGTTCCTTTTATCTCTCCCAGCCCTCACTCCACCACCTTTTTCCACCTCTATGGAATACGTCGTACACGCAAAAGTGTACGGAGTAAACACGCGCGTTGCTCCCAACGACGTTTTCTCTATTTCACACGCACGGAAACTGCTCGTCTCGGATGCCAGCGGCGAGGTCTCCACCGCTGGGCGCCGTCGTCCTCTCGGAAAAGAGAATTCCAATGCATAAGTATGTTCGCAGGAAACGCAGCCACAACCTACAGTTCCCTTCTTTTCTTCGTCGCGTTTCTTCCGTCACGCTTTGAAAACCTGCCGCTGTGACCGCCGATACTTTTTCCAATTTCCGGAAATAAGAAGTCCCTCTCTTTCTCGCAGACGTGTTCTTTCGTGCCCTGAGCTTCCGTCTTGATATAAAAGAAGACTTGCAGAGGGATGCGAGGAGTTTTAATCAACGAAACTGACGTTGCCGCGTGGACCTCGTGAAACGAAACCACCCCCGGACAGTGTGGTCGCCGTTACACTGACTTCGTTGCGTCAGCCAATTCGTCGGAAAACGAAATCTATTCGGTCGATGAGAGCAGTTCTAAGCGCTAGGTGTCCGAACGGAACTTCGTTTAGAAGACGATGGTAGATATTGGAGGGTTGTTGACTCGATGGGGGATGAAAGGTTAAAGTAGTAGATTTTTATTTGTTTTTTGGATGATATGTAATTAAAGTGTTATATTTAGTTTGGACGGAACCATTTACATGTCTAAGAAGAGGAATGTCTCGGGACGAATATTAGTTTTAAACATGTAAACTAACATTCATACCCTTTCAGACCTGGCGTCCACAATTGAGAACACAAAATTTAAGAATTACCGACACTATTGTTTAGGGCGAATATTCTTACTTGTGCACACGAAGAAAGACCAATTTTCCTCGAAAACTACATTATTAGGATTTTCATTTTTTATTTTTTCCATACTAATTGAAGTCCAAGTTAATCCTAAAAATTAAATTACAATACAAATAAATTTTGTTGTACAGTAATGTATTCTAAGTAATGCTATTTGAAGATTAGGGATTGAAGAAGTTTATCCGTAGTGTAGACGCCTGAAGCTTGTAATGTTTTATGCTTACGTCTGAATCCATCAAATAGCGCCCCAATTAATCTCTAGATTCCCTACAGCCGATGGCCCTGTATCCCCTAAAGCCTGTTCCTTAATCCAGCCCTGGATACACCCTACCAACTCACATCCCCACATAGAGTGTCCACCATTTTCCCCACACAGAGGGTATTAGGGGTAGTTGTCATTATTGAAATTCAAGAATTAGCGACAATATTGAGAGTAAAAAAAATAAGTTATTAATATAACCACTGTCATTCTGTGAGAAATGTAATCATCTCAAAAATCTCAAATATAATTTTTATATCAAGTTCAGTACATGCACAGTAAAATTACACTTTATTGTAAATTAAAACGTGTATGAAAGCCTTGAAGGAAACTTACCCCCGTAACAGTGTTCATTGTTTTCTCCACATATCTCTTACCACTCATTGGTAACATGGGTTCATTCCACATCTACAAAGGATCCCCGCCGATCCACTTGACCGAACAAAATGTAGAATCCCCCACAGCTTAAAATGTTCCCTAGTTTCGCAAAAAGGAGAGGCGGGTCTCAAATGGCGTAGATGGGAAGCGATAGGTGACCACGCCGAGAAACAAAAGGATCCCGAGGAACAAATTTGTATATACCATCGGCGAAACGCCGCTAGGATTGCGGGGATATGTACGGGCGGAGAAGAAGGGACAGGGCGAAAGGCCACGGCTAGGGGATAGAAAACAAGTGGGTGCGCGATAGTGCAATCTTCCAGTGGTGTCGCGTTTTCCGGCTGGGTGATTCCGCGCTAAGCTCGGCTCTCCGCTTCCACCGATCCTCAATTCCCTCAACCCTCCGTTTCTCTGTCCCTGTTTCTCTGTCCCTCTGGCCCTACTCCTTGTTGCCACTACGTGGCGAAATAACTCCCCTTTCCAGTGGAGATTCGACCAGCCGAAAACCTCGGTCCAGAACCGCGGGGAAACCTGGAAGAGCAGCCTCGTCAGCGGGTATGCCTGTAACGGGTCTCCGCCGCAAACCTATAGAATCGTTCGCTCAGGACACGAATCGGGGTTATTGTGAGCGCAACACGATTCAAAAACGACACACCCTCGCGGCAATTCGTCGTCGATTCTGCTGTAACGACGCTCTTCTTCTCTTGTCGTCTTACAATCGCTCACGCTCGCCGAAACAATGCCACTAGCCTGGGAAGCGTGAATGTGTGTGTGAGTGTGGGTGCTGCGGCAGCGAACCCAGCGAGACGTTAGGGTCTTTGTCTGAGCGGAACCCAAAGAAAAACGTCGAGAACGTCGGGACGTGGCTGAATTTGTTAGCTAGCTTTATTACGGAACGCGTTGTGCCTTTTAACGAATACTCAAACTCACCACGTATATAAAGAATCACAAATTTTATGAATGAGCTAAAATTGTATGAATGAATCTGTTCATATTGAAAGTGTTGGTTGTGGAATATACAGTCAGTCCCATAAATATTCGTACCCTCTATGTCTATTGAAGAAAGTCTAAACGAAATGATAGGTTTGATGTTTCCAAATAAATTTTTCAATATAAAAATATACACGTGTAATGTCTATTTATGTATATATTTATAACGAAACATTTATTTAAAAACTTAATTCAGACGAATTTTTGTAATAGACATAGATGCCATCAACCTCGACAATTTTAGTGTTAACATGACAAGCTTAATACGAGTATTTGGTTCAACAAACTCAAACGCACTATACCACGACAAGTTGGGGCTAACATGCTACTCTACACTAGAATCATTCATACAGTTGTATAGCGAATGTTACCCACATTGAAATCAACCAAAACGTACCAGTAATTCATCAGAATAGAAAAACAATCGACAGAAAAATACACGACAAGAAAATAAAGGTTTTTTTCGGAAAGGGGCTTTACGATTTTGTTTGTGAATAAAATGCAAATATTTTGTTTGTAATTTTGAATAAAAGTACACGTATTTCGTTTACATGTTTACTACGTTTACCCTGACAGGAGCATCTTGTTATTGACAAACAAAATTCGAAAGCCCCTTTTGGAAAATCCTTTGCCATAGGATAGGAACGCAGCGTTCAATAGCTCAAACATATGTTTCAATTACAAACTGCCAAGCATGAATTCAAAGGCCATACATCGACGCCACACCGACGTGTACTGGTGGTTGTAGACAACTTTAGCTGAAATCCCTTTTGTAATGTACGGTTACCTTGATATTCATACCTGTTTATGCTTCAATAACTAGTTCCACTTCATTAAAGTCATTAATCTAATTAAATATGTAACAATTTGTGCATAAGACACTCCACTGCATCTCAAGCTTTATGTTATTGTATGACAAGCTTTATTATCTTCTATTTCAAGGTTACTTCTAGGTATAGTAGATTCTATAATTTCTATAATAAATAATTTATAATTCTATAATTTCTATAATTTCTATAATAAATTCTATAATGAGTAGACAACGTCGGTTATTCGATCCAAGAAGATATGTCTTCTTACGGTATTAGATAGTTTACGCCTTAGGTAGATTATGCATATCTGGCTTAAATAGACAAGATCGAATAAGTTAGATAGGTTATATCCACGTTAAGTAGATTTAATAGCCCAACATCAGATAAGCTGGGAAATGCAATACATTAGGTAGGTTAGCTGAGAAATGCTAACTTCTCTTGTTAAGGTTCCTTCAATAGTTTCGGGTTGTTGCATGTTTTGTAGCAGGATTCTACTAACAACTTAAGTAGATTGAATCACGTTGAAAACTTAATTGCCCTCAATGGTACAAGACTGACGTTAGAATTTGTAAACACTGAAAGGTAGATAATTTAATTAGAGTGCAGGATAGAACACTCTATTTGAAGTCTTCAGTGTAACAGCAGGAATGCCAACTCAAACAGGTAATGAAAATCGATATTGAATTGCTACTATCTTTGCCAAGAAAAATTGTCGGGTAATCAATGACGACACTTGCCCAATTTAGTTTCGCTATGTTTGTAAAGATAGCTTCTTCAGAAAATAAGAAACAAGAAAAGAGTCGTACCTCTACGACCGAAGTATAGTTGCCAATTGGATTTTAATAGTATACCATATAGTTGAATCTATATTGATATCCTTTATTGACAAACTATATCGCCTTAAAGATATATGTAAATACATAATGAGTGATTAAAAAAAAAATGATCCTGAAACGATCTCGACCACCCCAGCCAGTAATCGTTTCTTTAAAATATTCAAATATATTACTCAACATTTGTTAAACTTTCAAGAGAGATTTCTAAAAACACCCAGTGCAATTTCCAAAACATATACCTTGTGATTACACTGAGACACCCATTTCGAAATTGAGTTAGCTTGACTAACCATTGAACATGTGTATTTTCGATATAGGGAATTTCGAGGAAATTCGATATTGAAAATCGATATGCTCAGATATGTGACGTATCGATTGAGAGCTGCCTCGTTCGTCATAAGGCAAAAGCCTCGTATTGCATTTGCTTTAGTCGTTTGCAGGACACGAAAGCAAAGTATCTCAGCCTCGAGTATACAAGCAGTCCTTAGCGCTCCACGTTGACGGGTTGACTACGCGGATGTTAATAAAGTGTCATTAAAAATGTAGGTCTCTCCCGCAAGTTTTATTCTCTTTTTTACTCGTAACTCGTTATGACGCTCCGACTTCGTCATGCAAACCTTAAACGGAAAAACTTTGTATTCACAACTATAGAGTTTGTTTACGCCTGGAAACAGTGTCATAACTATCGAAAAAGGAATGTCGAATTTATGTAATAGACATTTAACAAAATCGTAATCGTTTGGCATCAAGCATTATTACTAAATAATTCCCTAACAGTTGAAACCAATTTCATATTCACGGTCCATTCAGGGCCCATTCTTCAAGAATATATTCAGTGATAACTATGTTACAAAATTGTAATTTTCCGACACCAAACACTATTTAGCTGAATCGTAAAGACTACATGTTACTCCGAATATCTTCAAGAGAATGGCTTTATCTTGCGCTCTAATTACATTGTCTACGTTTTGGGTAGTGCAAACGCCAACTTCACCCTTAAACCAATGAGTACAATTAAGGTTTCAACGGGATTCTATCTCCTTAAATTGTTAGTAGAACTCCGCTTCAAAGCAAGCAACAATCGTAGCTATTTGGTAAACTGCAACGGGTACAATTGCTATTTCTCGCCTAACCTATTTGATCAAATTAGTATCTAATCTGATCTGGAGCCGCAACTCAGATTTTGTGCAAAGAGTATGTTGCAATCTTTAGCGATACTTAAATGATCTTAAAAGATTTCTCAAAATTTCAAAAATTATGGATTTTACTTTTTTCGTACGTTCCAAGTAAAGATATCCAAAACGAAACGAAATATCTCAGCGCATATCAACGTGGTCTACCCGTGACAATTTTCTTCGCGTTATTATATTGTACACGTGAACAGCGGTTCAGAGGAGGAAAAATGCTCACTAAGAGAATGAAGCTAGCGTGGACCAGTCGAGGGTGAGGGGAGTGATTTTTTATGCTCACTAGGGGCTGGTGCACGTTCAGGGCAGTCGAAAACGTCGACGAGTATCACGACAGCCATGAAAAGCGAGCCAGGCCGCGTACAAGCTCGCCTCGGCGTTTTGACGAGCAGCGTCGCGAGAATATTCGCTCGCTTCACCGCCACGTTGAGCATCCTGTCGACATTACATTGCAAATGCACATTATGTGCATAATAATCCGCAGCCCGTTTCACGGTATCGTGAAAGCAGCAACGTTACCCGCACGGTTGACGAAACACGGGGATTCCTGATTATCAGTCCCGCTAAATTCTAGTAAATTGAAATCAAAGTTTGCCCTCGACGATTCCTCAAGCACGTCGTTGTTCGACATTTCTGGCCTTGCAGGCGTAAAGTGGGGGGTGTATTCGATCGGTGTATGTCTGAGTAATTGGTTCATACTTGACCGCACTTAGGGCCGCACTGTTTTTGAAAATTCATTATTACATTGTTTCTGGAAACGTTTCAAATAAAGTGATTGTAACGTTAAAAGTGCTTGAAATAACGTTCCTCTGTAATAATTTATCTACTCAAAAGAAGAATTCATATCTGTTATAATGTTTATAAGACTGTTTGTCAGACTGTATTACGTTTTCACATTTATTATTTATTTTCAAATCACATTACCTTCATCCTACAATTTCATATTATCAATTAATTCCATTCTTCTAAGTTAAACACAAGCATTTATATTTGTCTATTCTTTTTATGTCTACATTTATATCATGCAAAACGCATTTCTATTCTACCCAAGTGTATACTTGCATCCATGTAATAACACTAATTTAAACAAATCTGTAACTCCAATTTAAAATTCTTCTGGGCGTTCGAAGCACTTTGAAATTATTAAACCGAAAAGATCTTCGATTTTCATCAAGTCGACGCACCGCAGCTACCAAAGTTGGACTCGGTGTGCGTGCCAACAGGTTTCACGAAGGACGAAGTACACGTACGCGTCCCGTGGAGCCGTGTTGTACACCATGATCAATATCCGGATGATATCACGGCCGTCATATCGGAACGAAATTGCGAACGAGCTCACGTTAGCGAATTGGGATTTTACGTTACAATAAATTGATAACGAAATCGGCGGGCTTTCGCGGATGGCTGCACAACCGCGATTACGTAAGCAACCCTGATGCCAGGAAGTTGCGCACGGAAGAATGTAATTCGTATACTTCGATAATAATCGCCGGGTGTGCGTTCATCGCGATAGGATTATTAGGCCATTAATTCTCTGAATAAACCCAATATCAATTAAATGCAACTCTGCTGTATGCGACGTATCTGAAAATAAAGTTACATTGAACTCAATTTAAATTTATTCTTACAATTATTGACTACGATAGAAATCAATGAAGAGCTTTAATTATAAAATAATATTTAAAATTGAAGACATAGCGTAAATGCATTATATACTGCAATCTCGTAATTAAAAAGAAGAATTGCATATTTGCAGCACGAAGAACATGAAAATAATTTATCCAATACATCCACAGTACAGTATTATTAATGATATATCATTTCTGTCTTATAATTCTAATGTAAAAACATCGTGGTTCAATGTTGACCCAGCTCCACAATAAACGGTTGCAAGCATTGAAGTGTCTAAGAAGAATGATCTAATTGGAAATTTAGATGATTTTACTAGATTTCCCACTCCAACGATGGATTCATAAGGCCAATGTTGCTTTCCATGGGTCACAATTTCAAATTTCGTTTTCGTAACCGGTGCCACGGAGACATCTAATTAGACATCAATTTGGTAGCCTTAACTGCATGCCTTTCAGACTCATCCGCTTTATGAGTTTACAACTTGGGAGATCGTCAGCGAGGAACATTCCGAATTTCTGCTCGCGTTACACGAAGAACCTTTACCGTGCCTGAGTTAGTTAACAGCGACCGCCTTGCTAAAACCGGTCTCATATGTTAACCAATTAAATATAGTTGCTCTTCTCAAGTAGACAACTTCTTCGAGCACGGTGAATCTACGTTTCGCAAAGTAAGTAAGGCGATATTCTAGAAACAAGTCAATCAGTTTTCACTTACAAGTTGCAATCCCACCTTTAACTGTTGGAATTAATAATTATCACAAGTATTCATGAAAAGACTTGGAGCTTTACTGTTTCATTTACGAAAATAAAACAGTTGTGGTGTTGAACAATTATACAATTAATAAGAATCAATGTCTAGAGTAAATAATATAGAATAATATAGTCAAAGTACACCACAACGGGCCAAAAATAGTCTGTGAATCACATAAATACTGGGAATGCACTATCAAACCTGAGGTTTAATTTAATTTTAATAGTTTAAATCGAGTAGAAGTAAATACATTATGAAGCCAGAATGATCTGCGACTAATTTTGAATTACATGGGGTCATTCGAAGCCCAAAAAGCAGTCCCAGAGTTAAAATTAACTGGAAATAAATGAGGGGAGTCCAGCAACGAAGGGAACTCAACATTTCTAATTGGGCAAGGCAGGGAACAATTTGTCGAGTCGTTTAACACGAGCGCATAAACGTTTGCCGCTCTAGCCTCATTATTATTCCGCTCGAGTATCCTGTAAAGCACGCACAATCATCCCGGTCTCGTCTTATTCCGCTTATTTATCTCAAAACTGACAACGGACCAGCGTTAATCCAGCCACACTCCGTACAATTACCTTTCTCTCGGCTCGTTTCCCGACACGAATCCGCAAGCAATGATTTTGATTAAGCACCGAGCCCCCTTCTCGAGGGGGAAGCATTAAATCACCGCGGAAAGAAAAAGGAGGAGGTTACGAAGCGTCTCGCCTGTCTTCGTAGAGAAGTTTTCCCGGTAAGAGAATAATGACAGTGTTCTTCGTGGGAAAGAAAAAGTTGGGAGACCACTGTCCGCGAACTACGACGGAATTCCAGCCGCAGGAGGATCCCTTATGGTCCCGCATGTTCCATAAAACAAGGTTTAAGAGAGATACGCGAAGTTATTTCAGACAAAATTCAAGAGTTTTTTGTTTAATATTGACATATACATTTTAATTTATGAAACGTTTGATAAGTTATATTTAACAATGGGCAGAATTCAGCAATTTCCAAGAATGTCTTTCTTTCTGAAGCATGTCAAATAAATTATTCTGTTAGAGGACGTCAACGTCTTCTGAATGGACGAAGGATTTTTTGAAATTTTTATTTTCCTCAGAATGGCAATGGTTTTACTGAGAAACTTAAGTTTTCGACTTTCAAAATTATCACATTTTTCCTTAAGAAAATAGCAAGTTTTCATTAAAAAGAATCCATCGATTCAGCAGATGTTGGCGTCTAACAAAATAAATTGTTCTATATGTTTTAAATGAGACGTTCTCAATTACTTGGCCATTATTAAATATATCTCAAAAACAAAATATGTATAACAAGTTCAGTACTTGTCCTATAAAATTACGCTTTGAATTAAAATATTTATTTAAATCTTGAATAATAATTCTTGAATTTTGCATGTGACAACTGCGTGCACTGTGAAAACTGGTCGACGGTAACGATTCATTTGACTTCAGTGCTCCGTTGACTCGAATGATAAGCTGCGAATGCATTTTTGAAAGAGCAGTCGAGTAACTTCCTGAAAACCTGTCGCGTGGCATATCCACCGAGGAAGTTTCATTTATAATGTAACGTGTTCTATGAGGTACGAGTGACTCTGGTATGAAGCACAGCCGATACGTGGCAGGATATTTGAAACACGTTTTGTTCGGATAAAACTGTGATAAATTGTGGTGTATCGATGGTAAATTGAGTTGGATCAATTTCGTGCAGCAACGCCTCAATGTCTAAAGATTCATAGAAGCTCAAGTATCATTACTGTAAATTATAAGCTTTATAAGTTACATTACGTTATATTACGTTAATTCTTGTTAGCACACTCTGTAACGAAATGACTCCGAGTGCAAAGGGTTAATACAGCCAGTCAAGATCAGTTGTCCTACTCTATCTGTCTATGACCAAACTTTAACAAACTTGTTAGTTCCTATGCCTGCAATACAGAATAAAACTAACAATGTTCATTTACAATGATACTATCAAAGCATCCTTCGCTCCATTTCCTTCGATCAAACACCAAACTCCAAACTCCTTCGCTAGAAAAAAAAAATCTATAAATGTATCCACTACTAATTGTTTCCTCCGAATCTCAGCACGGATCAAAAGGAAGTCACGTCAGTCGAACGAGTATCCTGCCAGCCTCGCAGTACGAATATTTATCCTTATTCCGCTATCGCGCGGTGTCCCTCGAAGCTCTGCCCTGATCCCTCCGTTGAAATCGTGAAATGCGTTTGATGCTGTCGTCTTATTGCGGGGAAGAAAACCGTCGAAACTGGCATATAGAAAGGTCCTTTGTGAAACCACGACTGACCCGGTGGTCCGTATTTGCCCAGGAACAGGAGAAAGGAGCATACGCGGCTGGCTCTGCCCGTTCGCCTCTCAACTCTCTTATCCCCTTTACTCCTTTCCGCCTCGTCCCCGTTATTCTCGTTTGCCCGCCCAGAGGAAGAAACAAGAAAGGCAGTCAGCGGAAATATTTCGACGAATCCCCGGACGCATACGAGACGTTCTTTTCGCGAGAATTCCACTCCGAGACGTGCACTTTGTGGAGACCCGTCGGAAGAGACGGGAGGAAACGCTTATACCGGGACGCACGGGCGCGGAGGTGCGCCGTGTCGACTGCATCCATGGCATAATACTAGCGACACACGAGCTCCGTTCCTACACGGCTCTCTTGACACTCGCAAAGCTATGAAACGCCCACTTGGACCACCAGGACTCATCGTCCGGCACGACATGCCTCTGCTATGATGCTCCCTACAACCACTCATAACAATACCGGGGATCTCTTGTTTGGGTAACTTCGTTACTTTCTGGAGCACTTGATAACTCCGAACCCACTTGCATGGCGTGGAATATTTAAAAAGAGGATTTTCATACTCTTTCCTACATTTATACACTCACCTGAACGAAAGGTTTTCTTTTAGAGCTTTTATTTCGTATAACAAATAATTGTGGAATGTCAATGATCTTGCAAGATAGGAAGCGATATATCGCTGCTCTATGCTGTAAGTTCATGAACCTTGAAATAAAATTGACCGAAATATACATTTTTGTTTACAATCATGCATCTGCTTAAAATTGCCTGGCATTCTTCGGATATCTTTGAAAATTTTCTATGATACCCAAAGGGTTAATATTGGTGCATAAACTGCACCATAATTCATCGGAATTCACCACTGTCAATTCATCGATATTTCTCATCAGATTAAATCTTGCGAATTAACTCCTTCCTATCCCCCCCTTTTTTCATTACGAAAAATGTTTCGATACACTGTACGCTATTTTTAACGTGTATTGCATCTTCCTGCGCCCTGAAGTAATACCTCATTAAGTACGAAATGTATCAACATGTGGGATCATCAATGGAAGTAATCCCCTAATTATTTTGAGGATTATATGGGGGGGAGTTTGTTTGATACATTCTCGAAGCTGTACGTTCAGTACGAGGAACGGATGAAAACCAGCGGCAAGGGGGATGGGAATGGTGATTTGCTGCTTAACTATGTGGTTGTTAAGTAGTGCACACTACAAGAGGATTTCTGAACTGCTAACTCCTGCCTAGGCTGTAACATTGAAACGTTATCGGGTCCGTCGATATGTAATTTGCGGATTTCGACTGGCGCTGTCGTTGCGAGGGACTTTAATTTCTTAATGCAGCAGTCGAGCGCTTGAGTATGTACTTAGGTGGGTAAGGTCAGAGAAATGTTCTGGGATAGGAGAAATTGGAAAGTACATAGCTAGGGCAGTTGCTTGGAACATTCCTGGTCTTAGATTTTAACGGTGGAAATCAACATAAAATCAGGTTGAATCGTCTCTAATTATTGTAAAATAATTGTAGGATTTAAGTAATTCGATAATAGCACCGTGATTCCATCAACTAATTTCTGAATGAAGTATTGAATTGTTCAACATAAAAGTGGTGTAAATCTATTTTGAAAAGGAGTTCTGGAAGTAATGCTTACAGGATATATCGATTTAGACTCTAGAATGAGAACTGCTGTCAATAAAGCATTATTGTTAATTAATAAATTTGTTATGAAAATTATTTAAATCCGCGAACATGAATGATCTCATTTTCCTGTATCTGTGTATGTATTTATTCTAATTCTCCTCTAAGGGTTATATAGCTTCCACTTCCACTTCCACTTACAATCTCATTACAAAATATTGATTAATCTGTCCTTAATTTACTATTCTTAACATAACTAACGAAAAAAAGGGAGAGAAGACACGCTATGCATCTTGCTTCCGCATTTGTCTGCAATAATATCATTATGTTGCCATCACGATTATTTTAAAAACCATATCCTCTCTTCGTTATCATTGGAAATGTAAACTTTTAATATCTCGAGGGAAAGAAAGATGGGACTACATTGCTTTCACAATGAACATCTCAGTTGATGTAGATACTTTAGCAACTGCTTAAAACTTGTTCGAGTCATTGCGAATTTACCATTGAATTTGATTCCGTCGAGGACAAAATGGTCCCCAAAAGCAGTAATAATGAAACGGTAATATTTTAATGTAGACACGACAAATAACCTGTCACCTCCTCGGTTGGAACATTAATCCTCGTGTCCCGCGGGGGTGACACGCAGACCTGACGCTGGTAAACGGTTATTCAATGAAGAGGCTTTTTAAAAGTCAAAAACTCATTAACTGCGTGCTCGTCTATCGGCGCGGTAAATAGAGAAGACTTATCATATCCGGGAAAGTTGACCCAATCGACCTCGTCTTAATGGGATGTCGTTTTAGATAAATGGCGAGGCTCCACCCTCCTCTAGCCATCGACATCGTGCTTAAAAGGACGAGGAAGTATGGGAGTTGAATTTCGTTACGCACCGTACGTTCGTCCGGTGCGCGAGTTTCGTTATGTCAACCATGTAACGAGTTACCTCGACGCAATTCTAGTCCCTTTCTCCTTCACTTTGTTATGAGAATCCAATTCTCCTGAAACAATAGCCGCGGGCCACTGTCGCACCGCTTGGAGCACCGCGGTGTACGCAACGATAAATTTTTGAAGAATTCAAGAGAAACACGTTTACGATTGGTTTTGGATGTATACATCGATCTGAAAAGATTGCGCTTTGGAAAGCTGAGAATTAATGCACTCACTCGAAACCAATATTATTTGAGCCGTTCACTGCACAAATCGATTAACTCTACTTTTTGAAAAATCTTAAATTTAAGTGTCAAAACACTTGATATAGTTATAACTTTGTATACTTATAATAACTTTCCTGAATATAAAAGATTAACACCATTAAACGACAAAACTTTTTTAGGCATTCTATCTTCATGTGCAAATAATGTTCAAATAAGGACATTCGCCCTAAACGATAGTGTCTGTAATTTTTAAATTGTATGTTTTCAATTGTGAACGCCAAGTCTGAAAGGATTAAATCAATCAACCAATTGGAATCAAGATGTCACCGTTCGCATGCAACAAAACAGTTCCAGAACGCCAATCAACAATAGGAACAACGACGTGGCGTGAAAGACAGCGCGAAATTCCCGTATCGAACCGCGTGTAACAACTTTTTGATTTGTTCGACCAATCATCGTAATGCACATCAACTCGAATTAGCGCTTGGCGGCTTTAGTAGAGGCGCGCATATCGAGTTATCGCAGGGCTCGCAGGTGGTAGCAGGACGCCGCCGCGGCCGTGCGGAACGTGTCGACGCGAAGGGTACAAGCGGCGGTCCGTTCTGCAACAAAATGGTAACGGGCCGCGGATCAAATGGAGCACTCTTTGACGTCGCGCGACGCCGATGGCCGCTGCGGATTCCTGTGTTCCCAATGGTCGTGAACGATCGATACGCGAAACAAAGTACGCCGGCCGATGCACATTTCTATACGTTCCAATCCGAAGGGCAATTCAATTGCGGCGGACGTCCCATACGGCCATCTGCAATATTCTCCGCGAGCAATCGTCCTCCAGAGACCGTCAATGTATGCACTCGCGCACCTCCCAATGACATTTACATTTATATTGACACGGTGCTCAAATGGGATCTTGAACACTGGCCCCGTACGCTTAAATGCATTTGCGGTGACAGCGTAACGATCAATTTCAAATTTTTTCCCACGCGGATGCCGATACCTGCCGATTTGAACGACGCGGCGATCGTCGACACGGTGTTATCGCGTTACCAGCCCTGGGAATTGTTCTAGGGGAAACGTGTGTAACGATACCTGCTCTAGTTTTGCGGATATAAAACGTTAACTGATGGAGGGAATTGGAACTGACCTACAGGACACAGTAATGTCTCATTTAGTTCGAGTGGTTGGTTATACCGTGCAGTTTGGTGTAAGAATAGTATTCAAACAAGAAGAGTATAGCTTACTGGACACATTCTACGATGAGTACAGCAACCGATTCCGTGTATTTCTCTAAGTTTGTACACCAAGACTTTGCCCCACTTTAAGGACATTTCCTGAGGAGGACCATATATGAACAATTTTTCTTAAAGTCATGTTTAAACTTAATCTCATAACCAAAACCTCATCACTAATTAACATTCATGTCTAAAAAGGAAGGCAACCACGTATGCAATATTGATCTTCAATCCACCTCTGAAATTTTTTAATTCAACAACAGAACAAAATTAAACTATATTGATCGCACTGTAATTATAAGTTACAAATGAAACCAATCAATTACAAAAAATGTTCTCTGAAAAAAAAGTAATTCTCACGTTTCGTTATTTATTTGTACTTTAGGTTTTCATATCGCATTCATGCAGAAATCAACGCAAAACCAATTTTCAATTTCATGCAAAGTATTCACTCACGAATCGATATTGCAGTAACCATGTGGCAAACAGTTTTGTATAACCGTGTATGAAAATACTAAATGTGATACCGTAACCATAAACCAGGGAGGTTTTAAGTCTTTGAAATCCGCCGTGGAATACCGTCAAAGGCTACGCAGCAATTCGATCATAGAATCGTAATGTTCTACTTAATTAGCGAGAAACATTTTCCTACAAACGCTGGAACGTTTCGTTCTACCAAAAATTACACTTATCGAGAACAGTTTTCCAATTAGGTTGGCTAATTGGGATCCTACCATAATAGCTGCCTGGCTTTCATACCGTTTCGCTGGCGAGTTCTATGCAATTTTTACGAACATGCTTACGACGTGCCTTGCTAACCGTTAGCTTTACCTTCGCGATTTTCTTTTCTTCGATATACTGGATGTTTCGTGTAACTTGCACTTGAAGCGCTTTCTTATTTGGTGATAAGACTCCCTTAATTTCACCACGTTGAAATGCTAAGAAAAATTACTTGTTCTTTAAAGAAACGTACAGAAATAACGACTGTCCTTTATGGTGATTTGAATGCATCGCGTCAAGAGGATAATTACGTTAATGGTTATGCTTTATTAAGAGATTTTCATAATAAAGGAAAAAGCAAGAAGGCGGACTGTTTTTCTCAGCCACCTGTAGTACGAGGTAATTTATTCTACAGAAAACATTGATCACAAAAACTACCCTGGATATCTGTGAAAACGCAGCCAGGAAAAGATCTAGCTGTGAAATCTAAAATAGCTGCTGGACTTTCAGGTGCTTATAAAGTTCTCAAGGATGGAAAGACCAAGAATAACTGGCTCGATAATATTATGGCAGACTTAAGAACTGTATAATATGAATACCACTCGCAAATCATATTAGATGAGTTGATATAGAGACGAATTATGGACGTAGAAAAATGTAACTATGTATAACTAGAAGGTGAAAAAATGAGTTGAGAGTTAAAGAGGTTTCTAGATCGAGTTAAAATTTTGTACATGTAGTTAAGTGATGAAGAAAAGAAAAGAAAAGTGAGTAGATCTTGTCTAGGTCTTATGGTCTTATTATAATTGTAAATGTAATTAATAGAACCAGAGAATTCCTTTCAGAGATCATCTTCATACTTCCACACAGTAGTTATACCAATGATCTTATCTACCTACCATATTAAAAGTAGGTAACGAACAATACAAATGTCAATACGAATGTCAGTTTCTAGCCACAACATAAAAAAATAAATTAAACAATTCCTCGATCTCCATCCTAGCCAGCGTGCAATATCAAACTATATCAGTAATTAACACCATGAGAAGAAGGTTGAACAGTAAATGCCCACACAGTCTGCGAGCTAATCGTGAAATATGAACGCTGCTTGAGTCGCGGTCTTTTCAGCCGCTTATCAGTAGTTTTTCGCGCGTTATTCGATTTTCACATCCGTGCATTGTTCTCCGCGTAGTAGGGGCAGGCATCGAAAACAAAGCGTTATCTTTAGGCCGAAACAATGTTCCACTCTCAATCCGCGCATGAAACAACTGGCTCCAGCCATCTGCTCGAATCGTTATCATCGATCACGTGTGTGATGTATGTCTGGATCTCGGCATCAGATCCCTTTTTAACACAGACGAATGACTGTTGCCCGTAACCATGGCTTTTTTTTTCCTGCGGATCCCCCGTTTGTAAACCAACGACATTTGCTCGGCCAGCGAGCACGGAATTCGACGTGGTTCGCGTTTGATTTACATCGAATATCGATTCGACCACAGCCTTTGCCGCCAGATTACGTTTCCTCACAGGAAACAAGAACCCGTGAAGTTTTCGAGACCGCATCGAGAATACTCGAAGTCTCCATCTCGTTCCCTTTGAACTGAACGAGTCGAACGATTTCACGTGTCCAAAATGTTTGATGGTCTTAAAAATTCGATGAAATAAAAATATACAGATTGGAAATTCCTGCTTTTATGCGTTGAATTTTGAATAAAATGGTGGTGTCTCTACTCGAACTCCTCTGGAACTTCCATTTTCACGCGCTATTCAATCCCACCCCCGCGGGTCTGAGAATTTTTCCCTCTCGCCGACTTCATCGCTCGACCGAGTCTTCCCGTTGTAAATTAAATTAATATCCCCTTCGAATAACAGCGGATAAATCAAAATCGCGGGCACCAGCGGAGATACATGGGCCGCAAGGGGCCAAGGATATTGCGGGAACTTGGGAGAGCATAAATTTAATTTTACACCCAGCCGTGTTAATCCTTCTCTCTTTATACACCGCGGAGTCTCCTTAGCCGATGTAAGCTGGCGGAACAAACCAGTGAGGTGGGGGAAGGAAGGGGTGGAAAAGGTGAGAGAGACCTGGACGAATAAAAGGACCTAGTTCGAGGCGCGGACAAGTTGAAAAACTAGGTAAAATTAGATCCTAGGCGGGCATCCTCATTCGCGGCGGCGCGGAAGTGGCAATTGCACAGCAAATTAACTGGCGGGGGTCGTAAAAGTGCGAAAACGGTTATACCTCGCCTCTAACCTGGACCTCTATTTACCAGCATCGTCGTTGCCTGTCTGCTATCGCTCGGCTACCAGCAGCTTCCGCTCTTTCCTGCAACTTCGCTCGCCCTTTTTTTCTCTCTCTCGCTCTCTCTCTCTCTTTCTCTCTCCGCGGACTAAATAAAATATGGATGAAAGTAACGGAGTTCTTCGTTCGTCCCAGTTGAGTGCGATGCCTTCGGCCCTCCGGCGAGGATAAGTTCTCAACTTTAGAATGAAGAGACACCCCTCCACTCCTCTTCTACCGCTTGCGGTGAGTTCAGCTGCCTTGTATCGGGGCTTTGCGCGCGGGCGAACACGGCGGGAGGGAAGTTAGCAATGTTACTCGGGTGTACCCTTGTTTTAGGCTTGTAACGAGCGCAAGTATTATGGTCGCCAATTTGAATCGCTTTTAAACTCGAGACTCTTCGATGAATAGGTACAGGGGGCACTGCAATTCGAGGTCCGAAAGAGGGATGTTAAAATGTGGTCGTTGTGTTTATTGAAGGAATTTGTCTAAATTAAATGATAGGTTTGATGTTTCCAAATAATTATATGTATAGAAGTATAAAGTTTATCCTTGTACATATTTATAATGGAACATTTATTTAAAAGCATCGAACCTATTATTTAATTTAGATAAACTTCTTTACGTATACGTCATAATTATATAATGAAATATCAAAGTGAATGGCTTGGAAATTTGCTTCCAGAATAAAGAAATTCGGCCCACACAGGGCTAAATTATTTATTGTCTTGAATTTTGCTAATGTTTTGCTGCGTAGAGTGTAGCTTTTACACTGCTGCATTTTCTTCTCCGTTCTTGTAGAAATCCAGTAATCCAGATCTCTTTAGGAATTTTCTCACTGGCGCTTCCTTCCTTCCTAATTTGGCCGCACAATACGAGAATAAAACTGCAGTTATACCTTGGTTTCTCGCCTCAGTTAAATTACATTTCTTTTTCGTTTATTCTCGTAAACAAAATTCAATTAGTTTGTGGCTAGTACTAAGTAATAATTGGATGGACGAACGTTGCACTCTATTGAAATCGATAAACTAACTTGAGTAGAGTTCCTTGTGGAATTTTACTTATAAATTACAAACCAAATCTTAGCCACTTGTATCTATTAATGCCACGAAGTTTAATTAAGCTAATTTAAACTTACTTCGATATGCAATTCGTTTTCATTTTATTCTATTTGTCATCGAAATATATTACTAAAATTGAAATAAACCATAAATGCAATTGAATTTTATCAACAATTTAAAACGTTCAATACTATATATGATGGATGTTAAGTGATATATGTTTCTAGTATTGCCCATCCGAAAAATTGTTTATCCCATCACGATAATGTATGTTTATACTCTGTACAAGTAACACTCTAGAATTCTAGAATATTAAAGAGCCTAACAGGAAAGTTCCGCCACGTCCTTTTAACTTTTCGATCAACGGAGAACGAAATCTTTAAGCTTCTCAAGAATATTGGCATGTACGTATATTCAATTATTCTAAACATTATTTCTTTAAAGGAACCTCTATAATTATGTTAGACTTACAATAAAATATAACAATAATGTAACATACATTCAATAGTTTTTATACCAAGAAATAGAAACTGTAGAGTAAACTATCAAGTATTATTACTCGGCAAATGAGAGATAATTTTTTTGTATTCAGTTTAAAAAAATGATATCAATAAAAAATAGTCCACACTGCTGCTGTTAAATTGTTTGCTGTCCCCAATGCTTTGCATCTACGTCCCTTAACGCTTCAGCACGTCCCAATTTCTCGAATCACCCTGTATAGCGTTAGAGTTGGCACCCCCGTCGCAAGTTCTGTCCTCTCCTGTTTTTCTTTTTTAATTCCCACTGAATTTTACCTCCGGCATTGCGCCGCTGACGCTTGAATTAGTTAAAGAGCCTATCGGATAAGTGGCAGCAGACCAGAATGAAGCAACTTGGGTAAAATACTCCACTGGGTGTATAAGGCTGTATTAGGCGATACTGCTTCCTCCTACAAGTTCACAGTACCGGTCGGGGACCTTCAATCCTCTGGGAATTTACATGTGGTCGCTGGCCATTCGGCGAGACAAAGTAAATAAACAATATTCCGAAATTATCTTAAGCAAGTTGCGATTCTGATTACACCGCGCGGATTAATATTGGGGAACGCCGAGCAATTAGGTGAATCGCTTAAGCCAGGGGAATATTTTCTATTTTCTATTTTTAGTAATATTAAATAGGGCACCATACAAAGATTTGAAAAAATTTTACTGAATGAAGCAATCAAACTTGATAAATTGTTATATTTCTATAATCGTTTTTCAATTCGTAGTAGAATATAATAAAGTATGCCGATAATTGGCAATAGGTGCATTTCGAAGAAAACAGGCATCGATCACTGTACGATGGTACTTATCCAAGGAAAGGGTTTTTCCCCTAGATGAATGTCGATATGAAGGATTGTTCAACATTTACGACGAAATTCGTATGGAACGGCTATAATGGCGATTTAACAAGATACATCAATTTTTCAACTACGTCATCGCTCTTCCGCGTGTCGTTCCCGTTTTTCCCTTCGGAACAACCTTTTTCATCTTTCTGCAACATTGATAGATAGATCCTGGTCCGCTTCTCGATACGAATTTGCGAGAAAGACAAATCGATGTGGGTCCCGCGTGACTCATGGTTTTATAATAAATTTACACCCGACAGCCGTCGATCGGCACCCTTATATTGTTGTACTTTTTTTTTTTTTTTTAATAAACTCACCTGTGACAACTTGCTATTTTTTGAAACATTATTGAACCAACGCACAGAAATGTTCGAAATGTTCTAAATTTATTAGAACAGTATTTAACACTGTTCTAATACTTTGCCCAAACAAAGATTTTCCATTCCACTTCTTTCACGTATACTCGTGCATTCCACCTCCGATGCATGCATAAATAACTTTTGCTGGAGTCACGCAGAAACGTTTGATGGGATACACTTTTTACAAGGAGTGTGTGCATAAAACATCGCGATACTCCTCGGCAAATAAACACTTGCAGCCTGTTCAGCGTGCAGAGGCGCAGTCCCATTGTTCTCTAAACACCAAGCAATAAGTAGTAAAGTAAATTTCACGGGTGTTGAATAGATTGTACGGTCCGTGCAAGCCAGGTAATTCCACGTCGCGCGTTGTATGCATCCAGGAGCCGATGAAAAGCCAGAAGCTGTTTCCCGATTGCGTATAACATCGGTCACAGCCGAGATTGCTCCATTAATCCTTGCCTGGTCGGCCGTGATATTATCGTTTCATGATGAGACCACGTCCTAAATAAACGTGCCACCCCCCTGGCAGAATGGCGGGCCTTCGTTTCGAGAAGAGAGCACGGGCGCGTGCGCGCAACCTCGGAGAACGCGAAACTGGCGAACAGGTGAAAAGAAGAGGAAATATAGTTCGCGCTAGAATTCCAACAATGAAAGCTTTCTTAAGAGTATGGCGTCTCGGTGGCCGGGTGAATGCGAGCACGGCTCGCGGCGACCAATAGAATTCAGTTACCCAAGTTCAAGCGTAGCTGCAAAATTTGAAAGCGAGGAGCACAAAGGCCCCTGCAAAAATACGGGCCACCGAGCTACACAGGTAAACGCGAACGACATTGTTTCCGTCAACCCCTTTTTCCTCCTCCCACGCGACGGTGTTTCGAGTTTCTTGAATTTCAACGGAACTTTCGAACTGCGACGCTTCTCTGACGTAGCAATTTGCGCGGCGATGGAGGACCCTGATCGATTTCGCGACAGTTAGACGTATAGCGAACGAATTTCGTTCGCTTTCAGACTCCAAGCGTCGAGAACATCGTCTTATATGAGCTGTACAGTATAATACAGAACGTGCTTACTTCCAATAAATAATCAGAAGTTGGGCCAATATTTTTCACTTGAGCAACATCAAGAAAAACCTTGCTAAAGAATTATTATGAAAAATTATAATGGGTCTTAAAGTTGAAACTAGATGTATTATTGATAGAACAATACATCTCGTGTCCGTGTTTTTATATGTCGTATTATCTTGTGTTACACTACGTAAGGAATACTAGCGTCTCTGAGGAATGACAACCGCGCGATGCGCAAGGTAGTTGCGCGGGAGACTATCCGTCATCTATTACTGCATGGCGCAGTACACAGTAACGAACACGTGTATGGCTAAATATATAGTCGGATATTTCAGAAACTTAACACATAATCCTACCATCAACTCAATATCAAATATTATGTAACAGGTAAACTAATTTATGGAAACAGCCAAACAGGTCTGTTTAAAACTAACTCTGTAACGTGTATGTAATGGGATTTGTTACGATTAGTTTTTGTCTGTAAAACGCGGAAAACGCAATAATAATTTAAAGATTCACTTTTATACGCGAAAGTAACGCGAGAGTCGTTTTGTCCTTTATTAAGGTTTCGTAATTACAAATGTACGAGACAGAGATAAATGATAATGCGATACGAGAAACTTTGCTAATTGCCGACACGTAAATGGAAGCGATTAAGAAGAAAGTTTTTCCATTGGAGACTTATAATCTTGTCCTTATTGATTTAAATGTAACTTCGTGAAATAGGAATTACACTTTGAACCCCGAGTTTCTTGGGTAATACGAGTTCTATGGGTGTTCAAATTTTAGGATGGGAAACATCACTGGTTGAACGTTTGCGTGAATGTTCTCAAAGCTTTCTTGTTGTTGGTTTTTAGTTTTAGTTAATTGCAATTTACGTCTGATATTCTGAAGTATATTCAAACTTCGTCTGTAAACAAACTACTACACTCAAAATTGATTGATTAGTTCAAAATGATTATCTAACGGTACAGTGTATAAACGGTGTTTGTAGTCAGAAAGTTCTCAGTGAATTTTTAAATGAAACGAGGAACTGGTTAATCGGTTTATTGGCTGTAGAAATAAAAGCACCACTTCTCAATGCATAAAATACGCAAAAGAAGAATGATTTGCTCTTTCATTTAACGAAACATTTTCCCTTTTAACGAAGTGACGTTGTTGAGAGCCTGCCCCTTCCATGAAAAAAAATTCGTAATTCTTCACAGAGATTATTAGTAAGTATTGCACTCCGTTCAGTGAATTACGCCAAATGCGAACGTACAAACTCTGACAGTTGTTATGCTTCAAAGTCGAGTAGATACTTCAGTTTCTAAAAGTGCCCGGTTAATGAACCTCGGGCTCCGCTTATTTTTGACTTTGCAGCTTTGAATACGAAAAGGATTCTCGCTCGTGCAATTTGGAAATTAGAACGCGGTCACTGTGATTTTTGTAAAATTAAACGATCCACTCGTGCCCCCAGTACCACGATTTGATTTCGGTTGAGAGTTAAATTAACCGGAAATTTTCCTCTAATTTACATTTCGAAACACTAAAAATTAGTTGGAGTAGAGTTTATTCTGCTAATACTTTATTTTTATATATATTTACGTGCACTCTTCCATGTATGCATAATAAAGACATTTAATGAAGATATTATTACAAATTTCATTTCGAGGGCACATAAGCATTGTATGTTTTAAAATCATGTTTCATAATTTTTGAAATTGGGATGGTGTTGGAACTCAAAATTACTTTCAAGGAACAATTATTTCTACAATATATTTACCTCTCAAAATGTTTCAAATTATCTCAGAATTTTTATTAAAATCTCTTTCAAATTGAAAGAGTCATTTAAATATTTTGAGTATACCTTGCCATCTTGGAATTTGGTCAGGAATTGAAGCATTATACTACTTTGTTTGTTGAATATATTTCAAAAAGTTCAATTGGATTTTGCAAAAACAAATCACAGAAAGTTAGTCGTTGCCGAGTCGTAGAACAGTTTCGCGTACTACCTGTAATTTCTTTTACTTTTGCTTGGAAAAAACCTATCGTCTGACCTCGTTATGAATATTACTTTCAGCAGTTGTCAGAGCGAAACACTGTTCAACTCCCAACAGTAGGTAGCCATCATTTCCAACTTTAAATTACCATTTTAGCGCGTCGAATGGCTGAGCCGAAACTGTACCTCATTATTCTAAATAAATCTGTCTCTTTTAACGAGTCGTTAGTAGATGTGTAAATTTCACTTATCACAGTATGATGACGTTCAGCGTGGGAACTGTTATAAATTGAACTTGGTCCTCGAAGTAAGAAATGATTCAAATTACAAATCTTATTCCGCAAATCACGTATCACAAACTGCTCAAAGTTTTTCTGAATTATTGGAAATATGTGAATTACTATATTTCCTCAATACTCCAATGCATTTATTAATTATTTTATTTGTCAGTAGAGTTACCATCTGGCAATCAACATTTTTATTCAGGTCACGATGATTAACTCCAATCCCTTGATTATGCAGCGTTAGAGCTCTTAATTGGTCTTTTCAATCGATCGATATTCAACATTGGTTCCCTTCCTTCGTTGCAGAGAATTCGTCAGACCGAAATGTTTGCGGCGAGGTACCTAGAAATCCTTCATAAAAAAAAAATGTCGGCTGGTTTCATTAGGAGTCTCTTATCGAAGCAAAGATTCGTTTAAAGTATTCTGAAATTCCAAGTTGGAAATCTTCCGTTCGAATAAGAAGAACGCTATTAACGTTGTAGCATCGGAAGCTTCCTTTTATCCGCAAGAGCACCTAATTTACCGTTACGATTCATCGTGGCCCGGTCATTAATGTTCCGTTTCCTTTTTACCTTTTTCAGGACGGCAATCGAGGAATCTGGAAGTATTAGGGCAGATATCAGGTCATCACCATGGGACGCAGTATACGTCGATTTCAGACAACTACAGGAACAGTGAGTTGCTATTGCTTATCCATGTTGTTTTAATTGTATGTCCCAGAAAGTTGCTTGTCAATGCTAAAATAAAATAAGATAAACAAATTAATACAATATACACAAAAGAATACAGTTAATTGTTTCTGGTTCAACAAATATTTAGTAAGAATGGATTATTTTCTTCACACTTTTATGAGTCACACATTTACACAACGTATAAATAAATTAAAACTTCGATTGACATTTATATTATGCAAGCAATGTTACTTTTACATTTATTTTTCTTGAATTACACACGAATTAAACAATTATACTTTGCATTCCAAGATGAACCAGTACATAGTCAAAAACATTACCGCAATTAATGAGAGGCGTACTCATTGAATAAAAATATTCGTATAAAAATAAATAAATATCTGACGAAGCACTCCAGAAAAATTGTCCAGACAGGCAATTCTACGTCACCCCAGATGGTCTCATCTGGTGCGAACCGCATCCCCTAATGACGCCAGTGCGGTAGGGAAGTGGTTAATTTGCATTACATCTACTGAGCACCTGATATTCCTATTCGGAACGAGTGGTCATTCAACACTGACCATAATCCAGCTTGAAATCAGTAGTGAGAGCCTCGAAATCTCGTGGGATTAGCGTGATAGAAGGGCTCGATCTCTTCGCGTTCTCTCTCACTCGCCCTCGATGTTGAAAATCACACAGTGGCGATGTGGTGAACATGTAGCGGAACGCCGGCATTATTGCTGTTGCTGTTGTTGTTTCCGTTAAAAGCTGAAATAAACTAGGAAACGGTCGTGTTTTCGCATTGCGTTAACGACTGTACTGCTATACAACCCGGGGCAATGAAATGGACCGTTTCGCGTGGGCATCCAGTACACGGTGCTCCATTGTAAAGTAACTTCTCTCGCGCTGATTCCTGTGTAACGAAACTTCGACCCTCCTTCGATATGGAATCACCACGCGGTTACGGAGACTTTACCATCGGATAACTATATTTAATTAATCCCGCGGGGACATAACCGTCGCGAAAATACCGCTTGATACTGAATTTTTACGGCCGACGATATCGAATAACCATTAATTGATACGGTTTGCTGGCTCTGGAAGATTTCAGTGGATTATTTATCGCTGGGGTCGTTATTGAATCCGTCTGAGAGAAAAAGAACCTGTTAATTGTTCGTACGATCTTGGAGAAATTTCGGGAAATTTACGAAGTTGGGAAATCTTTTTTGGTTTTCGTGTTGCCCAGCACGATTACGAGATTTGAGATTCGAATTTATTGGTTAGACGTGGTTTTGTTGCCAATGAACGTGTAGATATTGAGAGAAAGTATAATGGAAGCATTTGTTTTCCTTCGTTTTAATGGGTTCGTTTGGTGCTTAGTGCAACAATATTAAGTGCAGTGATCTGTACTATTCTTTCGCTGTGGATAATAAATATATTTTAACGGAGCAATGGTATTAAACTTATAAGTGATTTTATAACATTTTTTCTAGAATTATAAAAAATAATAACACAAGAGGTTAATGTTTGTATCGACATTCTTTCCGTATATTCGAAACTATGGGGCACGCTGAACAATTTGAATATTTCACATTGATTAATTAAATTAATTGGACAATGCACGACAATAAATTCAAGGAATCATTGAGCTTAAAATCATGCAAATATTTGACAATTCATTATAGCTGTGATTGTTGAATATGAAATCACGCAATCGGAAGAGTAGTTAATATTATTAATTTATTCATTATTGTTCATTGCGGTGGAGTGTTTTGGATACAGTTGTTGCTTATGATCGAAGAGTTTTTGTAGTCATCAATTCATAAATCAAATACATAAATAAATTAATTAATTAATATTTCATTTTCGACATTCGGCTGCTGAATATATGTAGTATAAAATTCCACGTGAATTCAAATTTTTGATTAATTCAATTATTTTATAGTAATTGTTGTTTTATTAACAGTACTTAATATTTTTAAAATATGATTTTATACTTTGTAGCACGATACAAATTTAATTGTGCTTAAAGCCTCACTAATGTAGCATCTGTACATTCTAGAGTCTCATAATACATGCTGACCTAATTAGCCAAATAATTATCCTGTTTTCTAGAAGCAAATTGCCACGAGTAGCCATGCATTTTCTCCATTCTTTATACGTGACAAAGTAAACCTTTTTTCTCAATCAATCTCACTTTAAAGTTACTTTTTCCTATTATAACGCTTTCTAATTTCAAAGATAGTAAATCACGAGTTATCTGCGACGACAAAATATTCTGTTAATATTCTGGAATTAAGTATGTCGCAATTACAGCTTTAGTAATTCAATTTTATATTTTCCAACAGTGCATCGAGTACAGAAATAAATTCCAGCTTTACCGTATCGCTATGATCGCGTTGAAGTTAAACATTCGACACACAGCATATTAAAAGCTTTGTACTGCAGATTGAAAAGCGAGCAGCATTTAAAGCAAATATTTAAAAATTCGAGTGCGACGTGATTATTCGTATCACATTTTAATGGCGCCTTTGATCCTCATTCTGTTACAAAAAATCATCCAGTGGAAGTTTGTTCATTAACAAATGAATATTTTCCTCTATTCTCTAGTAGGATGTTAATAAAAATTTATTTTTCTTCAAATTTTAACACAAGTTACATATATTCCAATCTCTTAATGTATAAATGAATTCGAAATAAAATTAACCAAACGAATATATGGAAAGACAGTTCTTCTATTCTATTTTTTCTCTAGTTCTTAAACATCAATGAAAATTGAAGTGCTTCCCACAAAATATTTAAAAATACGATAGTCTATCGTTGAAAAGTATTTCTGAAATTCGACGTACCGATAATGACATTTTCCCTCGCTTTGCAAAGTTTATTTAAAATACCATTTGCATGTTCCTCCATCGCAGACTGGTATCGAATCACCGAGTTATATCACCGCATCGAAATTCCGAGCGTATTCACAATATATCCGCTATAGCACGATGTTCACTTCAATATTCCATTGTGAACATTTTCATGGCATTGGGGCGATCAATAATTGTAGAAAAATCGGTCTAAATGTGCAGGGACTGCAGTCGATGCGACCATTCTTCCAACCGAGCGAAAAATATATATCATCTGTGTCATAGAAATCTGATGAAATTCTATCCCTGTCTTTCGCTTTCTTTGACTCCAACGTTTTCATCCCTCTCGTCAGACTCTAACAATTAGCTGGATGTCCTTTTGTTCCTTTAGATCCAACACAATATGGATCTTGCGTTGCCATGACACGAACAATCTCAATGTGTCATGATTATTTCGAGCCGTCTGTTATTTCTACACTATCAATTATACATGACGGTGAACGTTACCAGCGCCTGGCAGGCTTCTCGTGAAATAAACGACGTGTAAAAGGAATGGGATACGTTTCGCTACGTTTTATAACGAATACGATGACTTACACATTAATTTTCGCTACAAATCGCTGTGGATTCTTGAAATATTCTAATAATGGAATTCGAATAATGATGTGCGAATATATTCAATTAATAGTACTGGAATGACGATGATCGTATATTCAAATATTCGCTTGGAATTTATTAAATTGTTCAATGGAAGATTCCCGTCATTCAACGACAAATAATAACTACGCACGAACTCCTTCGTCAGAGAGCGTAACTCCCTGTCAGGTTTGACTCATCCTTCTCCGATTCTTCCACCCTCCCTCAGGAGAAGCTCGTATATACCGCATCCGCTACTCTTCGCCACGCTCCATTATTCGGTCCCGCATTTTCTTCCTCCATATGTTGGAAAGGGAACATCTTTCTTTTCCTCCTTCTTTCTATTTCCACGTTTTCCCCGCCAACCACCGACGACTAATCAACGGCATTGCTGCGCGAGAAATCCTACGATATGACCAATTCCGTTGCAGGGGAACGCAGAGGGGTTCATATATTCCGCGTTAAGTCGACATTTTCTACCCTCCTGCTCTCCTGATAATGGGTTCAGGGGTTGATTCTGGAGTGAATTCCGCGGATAGCGTCGCTACGACGACCAGTTAGTCGTGATTTCGAGTCTTTTTGCGATTGCTGGCCAGTGGTTTAATGATTTTATTAGAGACTCTAACCGTAAAATCAGATCTACCCGCGATCCGCTGTTGGGATAATTGAAACGTTCCGGGATTTTTCGGATCTCCCGGTTCGTATATTTGCGCGACGGAAGAAGGAAACGAGAATGGCGCCGCGCGAATTTCATTTCTCGAGCTGGTAATTTACGTTTTAACTATTACACGAGGGAAATGTTGGAAATAACAACAGGGAAGCAATAGGAACTTTGGACTACATTATTATTATTTATTGTGAAGGAGGTGACACATTAGTTTGTAATATTTACAATTCCACGGTTTTAAATATTCGAATTGGATTTACATTTTGTGTACACACGAAGGTGTTAGTGAACTAACTTTTAAAAAGTCAGATAAGTAAAATTCCTTGCCATTATTGTTAAAGTAAATGTAATAGTAATATTATTTATTTCGTAAGCAATATTTTATCGATCATATCTGTTTTAAACTCTTGTTTACGTTTGAAAAGAGCTACGAATTTTTAACAGAAACAATGCAAAAACGTAAAATAATTGTTTCTTTTGTTCATGACACCCAAAATACCTCCATCTACTCCGTGAATAAAAGCGTTCAAAGTGGAAATATTCACTAGTAAAATACCTAGTTTTATTTTCACTTTTTATTTGCTGCGACATACGTTTGGGTTCCATTTTTTGTTTCGATATTTACACGTAAGGTTTGTATTGTTTTACAGAGAATGAAATTTTGGTTAGTCAACGTCAGAATTGATCTACTTGAAAGTTTAGAAATTACAGTCAGTTTTTTGGTATAACACAAGTATTAAAATATGTTTTTTCAGTTATATATATCTAAATTTAATTCACCAGAGTTTCCTTTTAAACAAAACAAAGAAATTTATTAAAAAGTTAATAAATCCCTTTTGACATGAATTTTCCTCAAATTCCAATTTTGAATTTCCCTCTTAATCTATAAAGGTAGGACTAGAGAGATATAATCAAAATAAATTCATAACTTTCGAACAATGAACGAAATTTGTGATAAGAAAGAACATAATTTCCTGGCTTTCTAGTAACGCGGGACTTGGACAATGGCTACCATTTTACACGATTTATATCAATTTTCTCCATTTTTCCAACCAAACAAAGTTTGTTGGGACGAATGAAATTGAACCATAAAACAGCAGACTGGAAAAATAATATTTCCAATTAAATATTAATCGAATCAGCGGTAACATTTCTACTATCAAAGCTGCGTATGTTATGCGCGAAAACACGCGGGATTGTTTATTACACCGATTTACGTTTGGAAAGGGGTATAAACGGGGGTCAAAGATTGCATATATATTACGAAAACGAAGTTTGATTGTAGAACATATTTCATACACGATGTATTGATCGAGCGCGTAACCCAGATTCCCCGATGAAAACGCAGAAACTTGTTCGCGATTTAATTTGAAAAAAAAAAAAAAAAAATAATGGAGAATTTTAATTTAGCCGTAGTCAGTGTCAGAGCTGGATGGTGCGTTCGCAAGGGTTTCAACTAATAACGAATTAGCCCTCGATGATAAAACGAAATTCGAACGGGGTTAATTTCTATTTTAGTCGAGAGAATTATTCGCTGCCCCGTTTAGTTAATCATTGTACTTCTTCGAGCACGAACAATCTACTGAAAAAGTATAGTACCGCGGTGGTCTCCAAATATTTTCGACGAAGAGACTGCAATTATCTATCTACGGGATAGGCAAATTTGTTTCTTTTATTAGTTTTTGCTACGAGTCTTTTAATTTGAAAAGCGTTTCCAATGTTTTGTTTTCATGTTGTATTATTACGAATAAAAGAATTGTTTAATGATTGAAACCTGTTTAAGTTTCTCTTAATTCATCTCTACTGTCCAGGAGTCATTAACTGTGTTATTATGTACGTAGATATTCTCCGAAAGAGAGCTGAGTAATATCGAATATTTCTGGGACAGAGGTAGATCAAATATACTTGGACGAAAGCTGTCACGACAAATTGCGACGTTCTGAAAATATTCAGCCTCTGAACGTTGAAAATATTTTGCCCGGTTCATCGATCGGACCAGCGCGTTTGTGACCCCCGTAAAGCAATAAGAACGAAAAGTTCCTCGCGGCCAACGTGACTCTCAAGAAATTCTAATTATGCCCTGTCAACATCATGAACTGATTATACGCGGAGCTGTTAATTAATAGTCGCTACTATCGCGAACGGATGAATAATGTAATACTTATGAACCGTTAGCGTGTTAATCAGTCGACCGCCTATCCGTGCAGCCAACGATACTGGAAACGTAACATATTTGGATAAGATCGAGGAATGACATATCTTGATGGGTTATTCTCCGCTGACAAACCCCCATGAAATCATACCAGCAAATGGAGAGGGAATATTCTTATTTGGAAGGATATTTCAAATAATCATAATGCATTATGAAATTTTAATTCATTCGTAGATATTCAAAGAACTCACCCTTGCATGGGCGATAATTCATCTTGTAATTTTGCATTTGTCTACCTTGATCCCTAGCGATTAATTATTATACTTTAAAGGAGTACCTATTCATTGATATTGGAGTTTTTTTATAGCCATTAAAATTTCAACACTTTTTGGCACATAAGTTACTAAATTTATGTATTATATTTTACAAGAAAAAATCACGAATTGGAAATGTTTGTACAATAACGTAATAAATTATTATACTTCCCCAATGCCTCAAGAACATAAAGGATTTAATTAAAACCCTACCATGCCTCGAGCAGTTTCAGAATTGATTTTCTCGAAAACGTATCGTGCAAAAACATTCTACTTCCGGTTTCAGTGCAGTTTTACACGTAGAATCACTTCATAATTCCCACTCATCATTGAACAGCCTGCGAATATACACAGATATGAAAAAATAGAGATGGCAGTAATGTTTCATTTCATTATTTTAAATACATTCTCATACGGCTGCATTGGAAATGGAAAGGTTAAAGGACAAGAGAAACATTTCTAGTTTCATCTCCCGTTCGAAAATATAACGTTCAAAAAATGATATCGCGATTGTTAATAATTTTGCAGTGCTCACCCGTGGAGAGCGGTTGACGTGTTTCTATCCAGGAAAATGAATAAAACTGCGAGCAAATAATGAACGATAAATCGAGATCCCGCTGAGATTGATATTATATTGACGCGTCCGCTGTGCAAACCTCCGCGTTTGAATTCTGCCTGCTGTTCGACGAATCATCTCCGGTGCCCATTACTTGGTGCTAGTCACGTTATACGAGTCGTAATCAATGACGAAGAAATAAAAATGTAATATGGACTCACCACGTACTTAAAAAAATTCAGACGAAGAATTTTTCAAAGTCATTTACATTTTATAAATAAAATAGACAGAACAAGTTACGCGAGTTAGGAGAACTAGTTATTTCAGAATAATTAATAATTCAGAAACAATAAACAGGTTATCATTTAAATTAATAGAGTACCTTTAACAATTTATTCGGACTTTGTAGACTTTCTAGACTTTATTTTCTTTTCGCAAACCATTAACGTCTTCTAGACGAATTTAAATTTTTATGTAAGACAAATTAATTAAAATTATTTTAGCTTATTGTACCGCTATGAATTACTATATTTAAAACGATAATTGAGCAGAATTTTCTCGTTTTTGGAAACTGTAGGAAACAGCAGTTCAGATTTCGAACTCTATGATCATGTATCGTGTTCGTAGCGTAAAATTGCTCGCATTGCACGGGCCACAATCAAAGACGAGGAAAGAGAGTGATAAGGGTTGGAATTAGCTCCTGGAACAGAGAGAGCGTGCTCGAATCTTCAAGTAACCAACACGATCGCGGCAAGTTGCATTTCGGAGACGAAGTGGCCAGGCGTTGGCATGAATATGAATGAGCCCTCGGGGTGATATTCCGAAGCACGAAATAAAATAATTTCCTTTTCCTCTTGTTCAACGGTATTTTACGTTTTTTGCGGTGGTGCGTGAAATAAATCGGGAATAAAGGAAAATGGTTCGCGGGAGTCTTAAAGAAACAAAAAGGGATGGGCTCGAGTCTACTTAACAATTTTCTTGCTATCATCTGTTAAATCTAATAATGTTGCCACTCATGTACAGAAGCAAACTTACTACCCAATTACTACCAACTACTACTCAATAGTTCATATATTATTATACAATAATAAATATTAAATAAAAAATATATATCAGGTTTAATTTGTAATTTTTCTTTTCCTTATACTTATAGAGCAAGTAAATAGTTATCTAGAGAGGTCGACGTGAAAAAAATATACAGTGTTCGTTATTAATATTCGAAACTGTTTACTAATTCATGTTCCCGAGAAAATGTTGAAATACAAGTTTATCTTCTCCGCCACTCAGGCATTCGCAGTCGCTTTTATCATTCACAATTGAAATTAAATTCACCGCCATGAAAGAAACGCAACGTTATTAAAATATACAATGGTAATATTGCGACAATTACAAAGTGACAGCAAAACACGAGAGGTAATAAATACATCTTTTTTTTCGATTTGATTACAAGTTCTTTTATAAATGGCAATGAAAATAATTAAATTGTGATTTAGCGTGTGTATTAAAACCACACACTGTCTCCATCGATATGTCAATTGACACAAAATGTTTCACTTCAATAAGTCAATTATATCATCCTACAAAAATTTCCAAATGTAGTCCATTTTTCGAGGGTTTCATATTTTTCTCGAAAGTTTGATTCTCAGTGCCAAGTTGGTTGCATAATTTATTTCCCATCGAGAAGAACCTGTGCCACGTAAATGGGCGCATCGAATAGCAGAGATTTCGTGGGAATGACAGGCGGCCATCGGCAGAGAGCGGTGAATAGTTAGTAAACGTTAAGTACAGAGCGGTGTATCAGCGTCAGAGTACGTATGTATGTATCGGATTCTATGTTTCCAAACTCACGGCTCTATCCCTCAATCTCCCCGGATATCACATTTAAATGGCACTTATTTATCCGCTGGCTAAAGTGGCAAGTCCTGTTACTCCTGCGGTAAAGAACACACCATTGTCGTTTCCTTTAACTTCACTCTAAAGCGTCACTTCCTGCCACCGTCATTCACCGCTCGTTCACGCCATTGATCTCTCGTTACCCTACACCCACGTCATTTGCAAATCGCTCCAGGGTCGAGAAAATTTAGCTAGATGCATTTCTAATTACGTACAATCGTTTGACACCAGTCTGCCATCAACATCTCTATTTTCGAATATATTTTTCTCTACGATAAAATAACTAAGATGTCTGGAATTGTCGAGTAAAGTGATAAAGAAATTGACATTTATTCCTAGCCAAGAAACACTGTAGAAGTAACTTAATGCTTTAAGTTAAGTATTACCTATTTCCACGTATTCATTTTTAATCAGATTGTACAGTATGCTGTAGTCTATTATATCTTTTCTTCTCTTATTTAACAAAACATTAAATTTTTTAATTTATTGATAAAGAATTGAAAATTAAATTAATTTTGCAATGTAAATAAAGTACCATAGCTACTACGTACTTTCTGTCATTATAACAGAAATATCTTTATTCCTAATCTGTTTTTAGTAGATTAAATACCTTTAAAATTAAAAAAACCTCGCCAAATTTACCATTCGAATTTGTTGCCTTTTATCAAATTTCTAAGGGAATCACACCTAATGGAAGTTTTATATTAAACGCGTTTCTCAAAATATTTTGCAAACGACATCTACCAATTATTTACAATCCCATCGCAGCAGGGTTCGGCTTCGTTGAATTAAAAATTAGATTCGATTTTCAGTAAAGCCGTTTATAACATTAATTCCCTGGGATGCTACAAAGGCGAAACCACAAGTTTAACAGATGTCGGACATACCGCGGTAATCGGATGGCACGCTTTCGCAATATTCCCCAAAGTCGAATTTTATAATGAATAAAGTGGCGATTTTGGTGTTCCTTTGAGGACTTAAAGTGGGCAGTAATTAATACTCTAAAATAGTCGTCGAAATGAAGGGATTTGTACATGAAATTGAACCGTAATCTAGTTTCAGAGTGAATGCTATTCATATATAAAAAGGTTACAGCCAATTAGCACTAATCAATTGTTGATGCCACTTGTCTTTGTTGTAGGTAATAATTTGGACCGATATATAAATACAATCTTTGTTGGCCAGTATAGACGATCGTGTTTTATTATGTGGCTAAACTCGTTTAGAAATAATTCGAAAATACTTTTTTGCTCTTTCTCTTCAAAGCCCAAATGTAAGAATAGAAATGTTAAAGTTTTAAATAATGACACAATGTGGCTTGTTTGTTATTATATTCGACTTGCCTATTTTCGGTAACGATTCGTTCTCTTCTTTGCGCGTCATAATATTTACAGATAGCAGAGCGTTGTTCTGGTTTGCTGGCAAACTTCTGAGTAAGCCAGTAACAAGTATTATACTTGTTAGTGTACATCTGTAGTTGTGATATTTACTTCATGAATTTTCGCCTTCCTAAATGACTTTCACGCTGGTTGAATGCTACTTTGCTTTTCAAACTTAATTGCAGTACCTGAGTATACACATGTAATTGAAAAGTAAGTTAAAAAAAGTGACGTTGCCACGGAACTATTTGCTTTGTCAATAATTGCAATAGAACAAACGGATAGAAATATACTAATATTTATTTCGGAGATTACCTCTCCTGGTTGATTATTTTTAACGGGTCCTAAAAAGTTTGCTTTAGAGTTACTTAATGGAGTTTATCATTCTATATTCGTGATACAAAATTGGAAACATTAAATATCAAAATGGGTTATCATCCCTGAGAGGTAATGGCTAAGTATTAAAGGATACTTCTTCTTACTTAATGTAACCTCTAACAATTGAGATTATTTTACTTGTGCAGTAAAAGTAATAAGTGATTGTATTTTTAGGTATAAATATTTATCTTAGATCAAAATGATATAGGACTATTTTCCCTCGCTTACTGAATTAATCGTACACTGATACGAACACCTGAAAATTTATACAATTTTGCTCAATATATCTTCAAAATTGAGGTCACTTTAATTCTACTCTTCTATGCAGTGGTCTGGGATTATTAAAAAATGAGAGAGAAGAGGGATTTCTAAAAAATTCAGTGATTTAAGAATTCAGGAATTGGAAGGTTGAATATTTCAGTTCCACAAGTACCTAGAAGTGACCATATTTTTTTAACAAATTCAAATTCAGTAATCATATATGCTTGTCCTAATTTCTTGTGGACTAAATTGTATTGCATTATCAATTTATCATAAGAATCTTGTCGACGGTTCAAACTTTATTGAGTACTATTAACATTTCTAGTATCTATAGTAATTATAACATTAAATATCATAGACATCTCATTAAGTCCACAACGTACCTAGTCCACTTCAAGGTTATGATTATTACTTCCGCTTTCTAAGGATTCTAAGGTGTTACATGTTGTTAAGTACGAATAACACTTATCGAATAGCTCACTTTTCCTCAGTCTCCAGTTTTGTTGGAAACGTCTTGCGTGGTAATGGAATTCATCCGTGAGGAAAATATATATATATATATACGTTAGTTTGCATTTCGTCGTCGTTGTCAACCCTTTGGTGGCGACGAGCCCACGGGGACAGGAAGCTGATATACACAGCAAAACACCCTCGTTGGTGAGCCGCAGACCGCCTCTGGAGCGCTTTTAGAAATAATGAAGACCGCTTTTCCTTCTTACACTTTCTTTTCCCTCTTCTATTTTCTTTTTATCTGGCCTCCCTCGCCTCGTTGGGCTTTCATTTATTGCCTGATTTATCACTGTCGCTCCTCTGCGTCGACTATATTTTATCTCCGTCGAATTTGATCCTGAAATACGGCGTCGCATGAATAGTCGAGACTTCGGTTTCGAAAGGACGTGGGCGGGGAAGAATTTATGCAAAGACACTTAAACGCGCGACGTTCGCAAAGAATTATCAATACCCAATTAGCATGAGATGCCACGGTAACTCTTATCGCGTTGATTTTAATGTACTTTTGGTTCATTTGCTCCGCGGCGCGATGCCAGGGAGTACAGTACCTCGCGAAAGTATTCGAGTTCGTCTTCAAACTGTTTGATACTAAGACAGTAAACGTGTGTTAGAAATTTCAAAATAGTTTCATTGTAGCAGTGTCGAGACACAAGTGTCGAGCTGAATTAAAATATTATGCGAAAATAATTGTTATTAGCGCTTTTTAAAAATAAAACTTGTCAATGATTATTTCATCTTCTTTTCGTACTGATTTATAAAAGGATTTATAAGAGGAATATTATTACAACAGTATTTCATAAAATTAACATTGAATTAAAATATTTTATTAAAATAATAATTATTAGTCCTTTTTGAAGATAAAATCTGTGAATTTTTAGTTTACCTTTCTTTTATATTAATTTATAAGAGGAATAATAAATTCACCAGGTAATACGATCACAGAAAATGAAATATTATAATTAAAATGATGTAGAGCAAACAGTTACTCTTTTTTAAAAGAAAGTCCTAAGATAATCTTACCCTTTCGAGCTTCAAACATTTGATCTGAAATCGTCTGAGTAATTTTGTGGGCCACTGTATATCGCGAAGCGAAGGAACGCGAAACGAAGAATAATGTTAACGAACCGAGATTAGCGAACTACCCCTTCGTGGAGATAGAAGCTTATTCTATTTATCTTATGGGTACCCCTCGAAGATAAATCTTTTAAGAAGTTATCTTGACAACAATTAGTCTCTTAGAATATTTATGGAGAAAATCATTCAGAGTGGGAAATCTGAATGAAATTTCTAAAATTTTCGCATAATAAAGTAATTTATCTAGTCGTTGGAAACGATTCCTTTCTTTTATTTGATTATATTTTACCAATTTAGGTATATAGAGATATTCTGGTAAAATCAATCCTTTTAAATATTTCTGTGTGACATGACGAGAATACAGCAGGACGTGAAAGCACATTATTGCTAACATTCGAGTTGAAAGGGTCCATTCGACTAATACAACTTTATCCCCGAGAATTTTTCATCGTTCAAAGTGAGGCCTGGGAGATATACTTCGCGAGGCTCTTAAAATAGGTCACCTAAGTAACTCTTTGGCTTTTAGAGGTGAGAAAGTACGTTCTAGAAATTCACAGGTCAGATAGAACGGTCAAGTACACTTCACGGCTTAAAAACCGTTTAGTGTTAGGAACCTAATTCTATGCTATTTTTATTTATCCGCCAGTAGAAGCTTTTCGGTTGCCTACTATGACTACTACTTGTTTTTGATCAGCTAGGGCCGTAGATGTAAAAAAATAACAGAAAAATCAGAATCTACGAAACTTGTAAATTAGAAGTTACTAGTGTTACTAGTAACTCATTCACTAGTAACTCTATTCGCTAGAAATGAGTTAGAAGAGGTCTGGGACATTTTTAAATGTTCCGAAAGTCACCGACACACTATATACAATAAATTTCACAATAAAAATATTATTACAAATTTTATTAACAGCAACCTCCTATTCATTATGAGTGTATGATATTTACTATTCCAACAAGTACTTTGTTAAAATATTTAAAAAAAATGAGTTACTGTGCATTAAGAAATATTTGTCCAGTCCAGATGTATTACAATTCACTTCAGGTCTGAAGGGGTTGAACTGCAATACGTTTCATTCATCAAAGCATTTATAGGGTGTATTTCGGGGTGCTTCGACAACTTTTAAGAGCGTGTACTGAAAATGCATCGGATCATTATTGGCTCTCAATCGTCGTAATTTTTTCGACGGGGTGAACTTATCCGCGGACGTAAAGTGGCAAATGAGGGGAAGCTCATGACTTTCGTAAGTTTTTGTACGTTTTCTTGGTGCACACCACTCGCAACTTGTTAAAATTCCATCCTGATTTCCAAGCGGAGCTACGGCGATACGAAGGGGTGTGGGGCAAGGGTGGCGAGGGTAAGTCGAAAGAAACGTTGCCAGGTCCCGGATAATCTCGCGGCACGGATTATTGAGCACGTTCCGCACAAGTTCTTTTCCGTTTTCTCGGATAAACCAATAAACTCTAACTTCATTTAAGGTAAACCCTTACGAGCCCCACGCTCGTGCCATTCGACTTCGGTGATTTTCCTCGTTCGGAAATCTCGTTCCGGGCAACGAACGAGCCGATTAAAACTTTTCCAGCTGTAAAGAACTTTTGTATCCATATTCCTGGTAACCGCGACCATGATCGGCTAAACGGTAGTGTCGCCATTGATCGTTGTACGCCATATATCTCGAGACCACTCCGCCATTTGTGCAACTCGCAGTTGAAATTAAATTAATACGATCACTAATGACATTTATAGTTCGTGGGTTCTTGGAATAACATACTAAATACTATTCAGCAGTATATATAAAATAGAACACCAATATAAATACAGGTAAAGGTAACATACTTCCAACGGTTGCACGAAATTTAAAAAGTACACGAATTTCTAGGAACCTGATTTCGACAAATTAAATCAGTTCCCGGAGAAGTCGTGCAAGATGGCCACTCCGTGTTTAATTAATACTATCCCCCCACCTGCGCCCACCTTTCTCAAATAAGATTCCTTAACGAAAAATACACAAAGCTTCACAATTACGACCCGATAAATCTCTTTGATAAGTATGATTTAATTTAAACGGGGCGACATGAGGGAAGAAAAGCAATGGGATGGAAATCTCGAGCGAAACGCTGCTCAATAATGCAGAATAGTAATAATTGCTCTTTCAATACGACCTTTCATAAATCGTCGCCTCCTCGATTCGCTTTATTGTAACCAATTTCAAATAAGTCCAGAAGTTCGTTTTCAGGGAAATACCGAAAGGTAGTGGTGAGTTTCTCTGCGATACTATCGGTCGTAAAGTTTGTCATTTTCGATTCAAGAATGTTCTTCATGGTCTCCTTTCAATATCGCGAGGCGGTCTTAACCGTTTTTCGAACGCTTTCCAGGCGCTTTCGGTTCCTGGATAGAGAAATTCTTTCGTGAAACGGTGCATAGGAACAATGGTCGACGTTATCTGACGGCAGATCTCGCTTCATCGAAATACCCGGCGAGAATGGTTGGTTCGACTGCTAACTCCTTCTCGATGGTTCGTGGAAATAGTTTGCAATGACGCCTGTCCCGATTCATTCACGCAGTCTGCAGTTCGTTCCTGGGCCAACTACTTCGCGAATAGGTTTGCACGGTTCAAAGATAAAATTTTATTAAGGCAGAGTCTACGTTGACAAGCTATCGACATTCGGTTCTACAGGAATTCCGTCAACTTTTTTCGCGGCAACTATTGGATTTGTGCACGTGAAATGTCGTTTTTCTTTATTTTTAAATTAGTCGGGTTGATAACAGGCGCTTTACTCAAGTCTTCTTTATGTATAAATTCCAATTATGTTTAAACTATGTTCTTTGAAGCACAACAATATTTATTTCATTGTTCATGCATTGATCTGTGCTACTGTGTTTGAGTTCCTTCAAATGTGTTTTGTTACTCGTTCTATTTATCAGAAGCAGTGACTACAGAAAATATATCATATACCATAGTAATTCCATAACCCAATTTACTTTCTTTATCCGAGATAAATTTTATTCTTGTAAATATCACTTCCTTGCTTGCCTGATCACACGTAGTAGTCCATTTTATGCAAATTAATAAATGGCAGCATTAAAACGTTGAAGTTCCCCTCTGCCAATTAAAATATTACAAGTTTCTTTAATAATAATAAAAGCTACGTTATGTTTGTGTGAATTGTTCAATGAATTTACGAGAGAGATCTACCCAACGAAAGCGATAAATTTACAGATAGTGAAGTTTCTTTAACAACTGCACGGAACACTTTAGGAAACTTACGTGAGCTAACGCACCCCAGTTTAAGAAAAAGTGACGAAGGAAAGCTTTGCCAATTAGGAGCTCCGTTTTTCCATGTTTTTTTGGTTCCACGTCGCGGGGAAGGTGACTAACAGCTACTGTCTAACGGACGTTGATGCTGACAAGAAAAATAGTGCAAACTGTACAACACCGGCGTTCATCTAACGAGAAAGCATTGAATCACCTTTTGAGCCGTGGGTTTTTTCAAACCATCGCCGCGGTTTCGAGGGATGGCTAAGATTGATGAGGTGCGCTAAGAAAATACTCTTTTCTCGATAGTAGACATACTGTTACAGAGTTTACCACTCTCGAATAGCGGAAAGTACGATTTTCAAGTTTCTCTAATGACAAAGCGATGTAACCTTTCAGCGCAAACTTTGAGATAATCAAAATTAAACAAAGAAAAATTGAGATAATGCTAGTTATTCTTCTATATCATTGATAATATATTACACAAAATTTGTCATAAATTCATTATGCACTTTTTCAAAGAAAATGGATGATAGTTACTATATCATAAAAATGATTGCATTAATGGACGATAAATATGGTAAATAATTACAATCCTTTTAAAAAATGATTAATAAAACATGAGGTTTGCGAAGCAGATGAATAATATTCTACTCAATTTAAAAACATTAAAACACTTCAGCCGAACCTCGTCTATTTTACACATGTATCACCATAATGTACCATGTTTATCTCACATGTATCCTTACATAATTGTGTAATGCATTAATTGTTCCAAATCTCGAAGCACTAATATGAACTCAAGATCATCGAACATCGCAACGACAATACATTGTAATCTCCATTCCTCATGAATCTCCTTTGAGTATGAGAAAAGGGAAGCATTTGTACGTCCTTCAGTATCCAGATTCTCAAATTGGAAAACCATTGGGGCGAGGAAGTAAACGTGTTTCGCCAAACGAACCAGTGGGAGTAGCACCTGTGTTCGAGACTTTTAGAAATTTAGTAAGGCAGGGAGCTACGGGAAGTTTATCTCGCCGACAACTCTAACACCATTTAATACCAATACCAAAGATTTACAGACAAACATGTAACAACGACCCGTTAATGGATCGTTCGATTGTAGAAAGTGAACAGATACATGGTTACTTTTCTTTAAACGAAGTTTCCCTCTAGAATAAAGTTTCGAGACCTTTTTACTATAAATGCGACTCCATCTGAATTTTAGTTAGAATTTTAACTTCTGACTGATTGGGTGATGGTGGCCTTTTATGCATAAGGTATCAAATTAATAAGTGAATCCTAACCTACTTGGAAGACCATTTAAGAACTCGTCGATTTTAATATTAATTTTAAAAATCGAGCAAAGTCTCGACGACAGCATAGGACATTTAATTATATTTTATTATTCTTAATGTTACTCCGATATACACACAATACCACTTTGACAATACCAACACCAAAATACAACCGTCTACATAATTACATTCAAGAGGTTTGGAAAACAAGATCCTCCTCAAAACTACACAAGTAATTAACTCTTCATTGCTAAACTCGCGCGTCACAAAACAACAATTCGAGTAAACAAGAAAGAGTGAATTGAAGAATAACGGACCAGGTCGTTTCACGACCTCAATACCATTGGAAGTCCTCGACAAGCTGTATCATCGAGCTCTAAGAACGAAAGCTTTGTCACCGAATCCGTGCAAAGGACGAGGACTATGTTCAGAATCCGAAACGTAAGCGCAGTCGAGTACACATTGTCGCTCCCTCCGCTGGGACCAACACGCAAGTTAGTATTATCGAGCTTTGGGACGAGATGCAAGTGTTACCCGCATTCCCGCGGTTACCGAACTTAAGTCAAGTTTCACTGCTTCGGGCATGTTTTACGAGCAACGAGGTATTGTTGGTACACACCCTTTTCTCACGCACCGGCAACTGGCTTGGTCTTTGGCGCAGTGCCTCGTCTAAATAGCCTTTCGACTTGGCGCAGTTAATACTTGGTGGGTGACATTTTATTAGTCGAAGTACGTTGTTCACGTTAAATGACAGGTACTCATAGCATAAATGAGCCGTTCACTGCACATATCGATTAACTCCAGTTTTAGAAAAATTTGAAAAAGTGTCGAAAGCACTTGGTATAGTCATAACTTTTTATACTTGTAATAACTTTCCTGAAAAGAAAAGAATTTTGTTCAATATTTGTTTGAATTTATATTATAAAGGGTATTTTAAAAAACGATGTACATTATTTCATCGCATTTCTCAACTTTTTGTTAGTTCCTTGTCAATCTTGGTGAATTTTGTAATCGAGTTAATCGATTTGTGCAACGAACGATCAAATATTATTCTTAGAATTCAATTTGAAGTAAATCGTTGTTGAAGAGTCTTGGGACAAGCAAACAAAATTTATTTAACGTTAATCCTCATTTAATCTTGTACTTTTCAATAGTCCTGATCACTGTGTTTAATAATTATCACTGTGCTATGTGTTTGAAGTCAATGGTTTGATCTTTTCCTCAGTAAAAAGTTTCTCAAGCGAAAAGGCGTGATGCCAAGATCCGCAGTTAGAATTGCTCAGCAAAAAGGGAAGTGAATGTTCACCTCGTCAGCAATCTTTTGAATAGTTAAACGCCGATCGGCACGGATTTTTTTCGCAAACTTGAGCAACTGTTTCTTCATTACGGGCCATTGAAGGTCGACCTGGGCGTGGACCAACTTTGAAGGATCCTTGGCTCTCTTTAAATCTTTTAACCTATTGGTAAACCCCTGAATGGCTTGAGCGATCATCGTGGAAAGTACTTCAGGGCATCTTGCAAAGTTTCTGCTCCGATTTATCCATTTTAAACTCTGTTCCTTTAGTCGATCTCTTATAGGTGCGATCATAGTACAGATATTTCCAAACTTGCACGCTCTCCAAAAAGTATGAATTATACAGCAGGTATTACTGTAAAGACTGATGAAGCTTTAAACTTTATTAAGGTTTTAGATTTTAATTATTATATATAACATATATATAATATAATTTTGATATTACACATAGATCTATTATATATCAAGATTTCCGCTGAAAAAGAAATATTTAAATATTTCCATGCATGCTTTATAACTTTATTTCCGTGAATATTTTATTACTTTAATTATCCTTCGATCGCGAATACCACGAGTAACACACATACTAACATGTTGCTTTAATACGTTAGCCTGTATATTCGTAGGAAGCACCGCATCGACGCTGTACAGCATGCGTGGGAGCAGATTTGCTTAATCAAAGCCTGCTAATCACCTTGATAACGACTTTTGGGAAACGTGGTTACGAATTCTATGTTTCGCGACCGGTTTCGTCGCCGAGTCTCGTTACCATTACCGCATTGTGCGTAGATGAAAGCTGCCACAACGCATTAATTAACCGCCTCCTTTAATCTTTTTGCGCGAAAGGAATTATTAAACGTAGTAAGAGAATAGACGTCGCTCTCGTCGAAAATCTGCTACCTACACACAACCGCAATTTAATTAATTCGGAAAGCGCCTAGAAATATTCATCCGCGAATGCCCGGGCATGCATCGGTGCTCGTTGCAAATTTTCATTGAAACGCGTATTCGTTTTAAGGGGGGAAGCCACTGTACAATCATTGAAACTCGTGCACGCTTACGCGCTCCTTTCTTTCTGTAACGTCGAAATCGCATTGTCGAGTTGCAGCGTCAAATTGATTTCATTCGCGGACAGCATTACAATCTCTGTCCACAATTTTCATCGAGACGTAAGCTCGCTGCAATGGCGTCGTAACGGGTGTTATCGCGACTACAAGTTTCTTTAGGGTTTTAATTGATTACTCTGTAATTTCGTGGAAACTGTTAATTGTTTGTGATGGGATAGTGGTAACAATAAAGTTAAGTATCCTTAGTAAAGGAATTTGGTCATTAATCACTGGATTTCTCTAAACATTGTTCAGGAAAATTGAAGCTAATTTACTTTTAAATGAAATTTGAACAATGTAGATTCTTTGGTGTTTTTAGTAGAGAGCATTTGTTATCATTAGACGTAGGAAAATCGTTTTATGTGTTGAACATAATACTGTCTACTTAAGAGTAGGAACATAGTGTTTCTATAAATAATAAATCACATCTGAATGTTAATCATTTATTTTGCATAAAGCAAAATAAAGAATTAATTCAATAATATTATCAATGTTAAACTAATGTATGTAAACTAACTATGTATTCATTTTATACACACAATACAATTCTATTTCAATGACAATTAATTACAATTAATTTTTTCTTAAATTCTTCTTCAAATTTAATAATTATAATATTATTACTATCGACTAATTGGCCAACAAGTAAGTAACATTTCGGTTCTTTTACGTGTCTGAAATATTCGGGAATTAAAGTGTGAAATCTAGTGGAGCGACTGTTGTCCTAATTAACTTCTTCGGTATAACGATATCGTGATATTACCACAAACCTTATACCTCTCCTTCGCGGTGCGCACTGTTGTAACACATACAATTTTAACTTTATTCTTAACTAAGCTCTGTAACTGAAACTACAAGGACTTAATCTCCTCTTTGCGTTGCAGTTAATCCTCTATGCAACGTGCGATACTCACGGCGAGGACTTATACTTATACGTCGGAGACGCTTTTAAGTATTATAGAAAGTACTCTATTCCGCAGTTCATTTAAATAAATAAGAAGTTAATACTGTAATCGCCTTATATGCGTGGAATATTAACATGTAGCTTTCCTATTCTGCTTTACTAAAAGTAGCAAAGTAATCTAACTTTCACCTGCCAGAGATCACTCGTCGTGAGATGTTAGAGCCTATGATAGACTAAAATAATTGTCACCGTCCGAATTGGGACTGCTAATTTTATTATGCATTATATTTCATGTTAATACTTATTTTACCGGATTGATGCCTATTCATATTAAGATTGACATCATCATTTCTATTACAATAATTTCTATTAAATGACCGTTTTATTTTTATTTTCATTTTGTTTCTTTCTTCGCCGTTACTCTTACGCTTTTGTATCTTTTGCAACTTTTAACTACCAGACAATCAAACTGATTACGATCAAAATAAATCCTATATTTCTCTTGTTGCGTTCTTCATTTTTCGCGCAACCACGTACCGTATCGCGGTATTCTCGTCGAAAAATAATTTCGCGAGTCCACTTAACGAAGAATACCAGCGTCCGCGAAATCACAGACAAAGCTGCTCGTCTTCCGATATTGGAAAAAGAACTCCACGTATCCTGTTCCACTTCCGCTAATGCGTGTGCATCCGCGTTCCAGCTGAAACCAGAGCTGGTACTCGCTCGCAAACGGAACGATACCGTCGGTGATGAATTGAGATATCGATTTGGAATCTCTGTAACCGTGTATCGCATTGGTCAGAATAGAAAACCTGTTGATTTTGCGTAGTCCTGGTTCCACGGGAGCGGCCAGGGCTTCGCGATCCTTCATTGTCGTCGATTCGGACGTCGGCTTTGTTCCGTACGTTGGAGATGCACTTAGCAATCCCTTTCGCGATCCGTTTTGTCAGATCAGTAGGGACGAATTAATCGCAGCGCATCGCGGGAAACATTCTTCTTTGTGGCTTCTTCGAAACGTAACGGAGGAAAGTTCGCGAACAGTAATGGTACTTGAACAGTAATATGTTAATAATAATATTATAAGTGGAGTATTAAGATAGTGAACAGTTCAATTTGAATACTGATCCTTGAAGAAAAGTATCCAAATAATGATAATTGAACTGTATTATCATAATAACGACGAGCTATTTGAATAATGATATTTGACCAGTAACATTCAAATCATGAATTTTAAGCAATATTCTTCGAAAAATGATACTCGAAATAATCCATAAATAATCTCATTTGAATACTAACACTTCAATAACGACACCCAAGCAATACTATTCGAATAATCATATTAAAAATTCGTAGTCCTTGAGCATTTTACAAACCAGAGAACCTGTTGATTTTCTTTAGAGTTCACCTCCCCAAGAGTGTCAGGCTTAACAACCCTTCATTGTCGTTCGATTCAGACATGAAGTTCGCTCCCATATGTGGACAAGCACTTAGGAATACCTTCTTCTGTTCTCTCAGTTTGTGCGGATCGACCTGATTGCGTAAAACTGCAAACAGATTCCGCGTCCCGCGGTGTTCGTCAGTCACTCCATTTTCTCCCTGCGTTTGTTGTTCCAGACGTCGTAATTAACGCGGCGAACTGTTGTATAATAAAGTACGACTGACATAATTAACGGCGCTCTGCATTTCGTGCTACCGCTCTGAAAAGAGCTGAAAGTAACTCGGTCTTATCCCGAAGCCTTCCACCTCCTCTTTCTCTCCCCTCTGCGCTCCGTCTACCTCTTTCTAGCATTCCGTTCGTCCCCTGTATTTCGTTCTGTCTCCCTCCGATTCTGCTTCACCGCGAGTTCTTTGCGTCCATAAATAATTCAGGTGCTCAGGATGTCGTAAAGACATTAACGAAGGCAAAAGCTTTTAAGGGCGGCACGGCTGAATCCTGAACTCGTTACGCGGCTCTTACGATAATAACTCGCAATCTCTGCCGACGGTCTATTGTTCAACGATATATGTATTTACGTTCAGGGCTGATGCGATTTTTCCTTCGCGTATAACGCGTTCCTGAGGATAATGAATGTTCATCATGCTTTCACGCAAACCTCAGTGTAAATCTGAACAACCTTGCATTCAACTGTTTAGTCACTCGTTTGGAGTGAGTAAGAGTTAAGTTACAGTAATTTGGATGGGAAGTTTAGATAAATTTGAACGTATACATATTCTAGAACTTTTGTCACTTTACTCTTTATCTTCTCGATTTGAAATAAATCAATAAGTCCTTTGCTATTTTGCAATATAAAGCTGAATGATATTGATATGCAAAATGACGTTGACATACAAATAATGTCTGTTTATAAATTTATTTTTCAGATTCCGACTTCCCTAGGTTTGCCGAGGAAATTCAAAATGTGACAGTAAGCATAGGTCGAGATGCTTTGTTAGCCTGCATAGTGGACAATCTTCGATCTTATAAGGTAATAATAAATATTTGATTTCATACATAACGATATCGAATAATTGAATAACTTCAAAAGTTATTAACACATTGAAGTTTTCAAAAAACTATTTCATTTTCTTACAATCTAAAGATCTTATTACTATACTCACGATAAAGGATTGTTGGTATAGATTTAAATCATTTGGCATTTATTGATTCGCACAATTTAATCATTTATTCGCATAAAGTAATGTTTTCACATTTTTTGTCACTTGGATCAATCCAAGGACTTTAGCATTGCCTGCGTTCTCCCTCGAGGAGGAAACGAAAATATCGGTGCATTTAGTTTCCAGCATATTGGAATCAAAACATAACGAGTGTTTTCTCATCGACTGGTGGAAATTTGTGCAAATTCGGGACGCGCGTCTAACCAAACGATCTTGCATCAGCAGATAAATAAGCCAGTATGTGTTTCCCACGACAATAATATTAACATCGCAAGCTTACTTTGAAAGAAACAAATGACGTCAGTGCTCAACTGGGGTCTCACAGGCCCCTTTATTCCCCAACCTCACAATATGAACAATAATAACATGAACAGTACACTATCTCAGAAGACACGTTTAACCTGTCAACACGTGCACAGTATATAAATGTACGCGCGTGTCACGCATTTACCGGTTACAAAGCAATATTTGTCGACAGGAGTTTGTCAGACCCCTACAGGGAGTAGTCCAAGGTTAAGCAAAACTTTTTTACGCTTCGCTAGATAATTTAACGCGATGGAGTCAAGGGAGATGGCGGAACCTGGTAATTCTAGCCCGTGACTCGCAACAACGTCAACTTCAGCCGACTACGTCGTTCGTTACACCAATGGAAATACATCATAGACCGTGTCACGTTGAATTATTAAAGTAATACAGTAACAACGCCGGTTTGCGTGATCCTCCCACGCGATCCGGTGTACCTTGCTCGCGTAAAGAGCCGTCGTGCCTTGTATTACCATTTCTAGGGATGATATTTTCCAGACATTACTGCGCGGGAACGAGAAACATACTACCCCAATAAAGAGGTGTTCCTAAATGTAGAGGGAGGCGTCGTGGAAGTACTGTGAAGGCTCACGAGACGAAAATTGTATCATAGTTGCCGGAATTTAATTTATGTAATACCCAATTTATGAGGTAGAGATCCTGAAGGGGCCGTATATACTTAGCTGAAACGTCGAAGTGTATTTAACGTAATTATTTGGTTCTGTTGCTTTTGATACCAAAGATATAATAATTTTTCATTCGTCAGAAAATCACTGGGGAAGGAATAAAGTTTTCATCTGTTTTAAAATTATGAGCACGCGGAATTAAAGTTTGTTATTATACGCGTGAGAAAGTGAATGTATGTATATAAAATGTATTCGGTATATGTAAGTGCTCAAGAGATTAGGTACAGTTAGAATTTCTGTTAGAATATTAGCTTTACATTCTCTTTGAATTAGCTAATTTTGTTCTTTAAATTCAATTCAAAATATATCGTATACACGAAAACAAGAAAAACGTGCTGGAACAAAGACTACAAGTGGATATCACGTAACAACGATACAATGACCACGTACCCTTTGTCTTTTGAAAAAAAAAGTCTTTTTGTTAACGAAATAAATGTCTGTAACGTCTTGTCTTCGAGTTCTTCAATGGTGCACAATAATTCCTCGTATTAAAAACATATAAACAGAAATCATAAACTGCATGTGATGCAGCAACGATGAAGGTTTATTCAGAGGTCTGTCTACGTACAATGACCAGGTACCTTTTGTCTTTTGAAACGAAAGCGTGAAAAATGAAACAACTGCTCTCACCAGAGTCTGTTATCAGAACAATGGACTCCGTTGGCTACGTAAAAGGAAACAGGTCTTTTTTGTTTACAAAATAAATGGCTGTGTTCGCAAAACACACCTGCATTTCGGTGTTTTCAAGCTTTGAAATGAGCCAGGAAGATTTCGTTTAATAAATGCATGAGAACAAGCACTACAGTTTAATATAATAAACAATGAAATTGTATTCAGAGTTTTATCCACAGTCGAGAAATGAATATACAAAATTATTTTAAAGTGATAAAATAAATGTAATAGTGAAAGATATAAGTAATCAAAAATTGTGTTATTATCATATGAATTTTATATTGAGTAGGACATTGATTGATTATTCATCGAAGGTAGTAAGTGTCCATATATTTTTGAACGAGAGTGTAGATACCAATCCTTGAACATGTTAAACCGCAATGTATTTTCTTTCGTTCCCTCAATTTTTCAAGCAAAAGAAGAAGTATCTCCGAACTCTTCGAGCTGAAGAGTGAAAAACCAAATGGATAATGTTATCAAAACATCGAACTCAATTGACCACGTAACAGAAAAACAGACTGTTTCGTTCACGAAATAAACGCCTCAGTTTCGTTTTCTTCGAGGCAGGGGATCGATACTTAGGGTATTCCCCGCATATTAAGAAGCAGTCAGTATCCCCGGCACCGTATTCGAGAAAGTTTGAACGTATCTCGTGTACCCACAAAAGCTTCCTATTCGCATCGAAACCTCGACGACGAAGGAGGGAAAACGAGGGAGGGTTCTAAGCCTTCTTATACTTATCCTTCTATTCTCTGTATCCCGTGAAGGTTTCGAAGATCCACGAAAGGATACGGAATACAAGCCATCGGTGTATTGGATTAAGCGGGCGATAAGAAGGAAGGGTTGTTATATATGGTGTCCAAAGCCCAAGGAAAAAGGAGAGTCGGGCATGAATAGAATTCGCTGAGAATGAACATACGAGCAATTCTATAAATGAAACTGTACAACGGAATACCTTGTACTTTTCAATTCTTTCCTCCGAGCTTGCAAAATTTATCGGACGCCTCTGAGAAACTATCACCTGGGAAAGTTTCGCCTCCTATCATTCGATGGTTTTCGAAGAATTGAATGATGAAAGTTTAGAAAAATTCCGGAAAGTGCATGGAATGAAGTCTTGGGAAAGTTGGACATCGCCTAACCGTGCGAAATTTCCCCCTCCTCATCTGGCAATTTTCTTCTGGTTCCGCGAAGAAAGAAGAACAATTCATTATTATTAAACTTCAGTTACGTTTGGAATTGATGAGATATCTGGTGAATAAAAATATCGAGGTGTTATCGTTGCCAACACAGTATGAAAGTTCACTATGATTTTACCGTGCTCCTACCATTTCCTTGCTTTTTAAAGTTATAGGTCTTCGCTTGATACGTAGAACAAACATTCTGCATTGACAAAGTTGAAAGATAAACGATTAATATTCCTTGTAATTTATTTCAATTGATATTAGATGCAATATCCGCCTTCTATCTCAAATAATTATTATTAAAAGTTACAGAAGAGAATCAGTAGATCAATTTATTTGGAAAGAATTGCAAAGCCCTCAGAATGTTAGTCTTCGTAGGAAAACGTGACTTCGTTGAACATACTATGAACATACGCCTACGCATGTTTGTTTCAGGTGGCATGGGTGCGCGTCGATACACAGACCATCCTGTCTATCCACCATAATATCATCACACAGAATCCTCGGATCTCGTTGTCCTACAATGACCATCGTACGTGGTACCTTCATATAAAGGAGGTTAAAGAGGTGGACCGCGGGTGGTACATGTGTCAGGTGAACACCGATCCAATGAGAAGCCGACAGGGCTACCTGCAGGTCGTAGGTAAGTGATCACATTGTATATTATATTTTCGTGTTTCACGTTTGACGAAATTAACAAGGGAATGCATGGGTGGCATTCAATCATCGTTTTCCCAGTAAATTCACAACGAAATTGAGATGTATAGCAAGTGGGGAAAAATGCTTAATATTACATATTTGTTATACTGGGGTCTGTGATACTTGAAAGAAATATTTTGATCAATAATGTGTTTTGTTGGTAAAATTGCTGCAACGCACATTTGGTAATCTATGCTTGAGTATGTTCTGCACAATTGTACGTTTGCACAATTCAAATATTTAATTTTCCAGTCCGATACAATGTATTACGTCACAGGAAAGTTTGTGTTACTTGAATTCTGATTTCTATTTCTATTGGTTTGTAATCGCTATTAATTTTGGTCGTTACAGACACCCCTAATTAACCGCAGGTTTAAGCCTTGTTCGTTTGATTAAGCAAAGTCTCGCTGAGGACAGTTTATCGATAATCTCTTCTATCTAAATAGCGACTCGACGATGCGGAGCCCACGATAGTGAAGCCTACGATACAAACTTTGAAGTTTGTAAATTATTTTGTAAAATGTTTGACGAGTTGAGAAAATGACAGGTGCTATTATTAACGAAAAACGTTTCAACAACGGTGATCTGTAACGCATAGTGATTCAAATGTAATCTGATGCAAGCACAAAAAAATAACAATAATACTATTTCTAGTTTTTAATCAGTGTAACAGTGATCTCTAGAAATTAAAAGAATTAAGCATACTTGAGGAGGCAGGGGAGAACAATTATTTCATCTTACCTATTTAATTTCGTTTGATTTTGATCAATACTTCTCAATAATTTTAAATTATTTCAAAAGGAAACAAAAGGGATCAAAGTCACCGCGTATCATTCTGATTGTCCAAACGAGCAAGTAAAAATATTACTACGTTCATTGGTACACAATTGTATTTAATTATTTAACATTTTTATTGAGACACAAGACTGGGAAAAGAATTTGAAAAATTGATCCATTTTGATTGAATTAACATCGATTTATTCGAGGCCCGCTTGTACAGCATAAACTATTCGCTTGTACAGCGAAGAACTTTATCACTTTGTAGGATGAAAAAGAACGTTATCTATTCAATTTTCGCATTTCTCCCTTATTGCAGTGCCACCTTCCATTATCACGAAAGAAACCAGCACAGACATGGTCGTTCGCGAGGGTTCGAACGTGACGCTGACGTGTAAAGCTTCCGGATATCCGGAGCCCTACGTCATGTGGCGCAGAGAGGACGGAAAGGACATAAACTATAATGGCGAGAGCGGTGAGTTTTTGATCCATCAATTCTCCGTGACTTTAATTGACGGTCAGACGCCGGCAATGTCGATTTTTCGATATTAAAGTGTATTTGGGTGGTCATAAACTCAGCTATGACAGGCTTCTGTTGAAAATGTCAATCTTGACGGCGAGTGACAAGTATACTTGTTTAAATTATTACTGTGGAAGGAAATGTAGAGTGGCTGAACCATGTGGAACGAGTTATATTTATGAAAGGAGCACGTACAATTTCAATAGCAATAATTCTTTTATTCTATAATTTAAATAATTTGTGTTATTTAAATGATACTTTTTCAATAATAATAGGTCTTCTTAAATATCTTCATCGTTACTTCAAAGCGTCGGCGTCGTTCTTGTATCCCTCGGTCGAGGCAATCGATACGTTTCGACGTAAAGCGAAGAAGCTAATACGGAAGTACTACTGGATAGAATAAACATTTTATCATCGACAATCGCAAATAATCGATTTTCCGGGAAGCTTCTGTTTGTCGTGGTTCGCTCCTAAAAATAGCTAAGCAGTTTAAGAGCACGGGACCTCTCAGACGAGGTCGCCTCGATCGATGCTAATTACTTTCTTAATTACTAATTATGGAGAGGGTGAGAAGTACGATACCAACCTTCCTCCTTCGCGTACACATATACATATTCGCGCACGCTCTTTCTTTCTCTTTCTCTCCCGCACATACATTAGTGGACAAAGATGTACAGGGAAGCGAGACGTCAGACAGTCTGTCGGTTTCAAAGGATTTTCTCAATATCGGATAAAGGCCGGATTTAATTTCTGCTCTAATTTAAATTTTCATTGCCCTCGAGGTATACTCAGGCTCAGACGCTCAGAGAAAGCTTTCGAAGCTTGCGTCTCGTCCTAACTCCGCCCGTATAAACTGTCACTGATAAATATGTATGCGTCGAATCGTTTTCGCGTGGAAAAAAGATACTCCGTCCCAATCCCTGTTCGTGGACAATCGAAGAAACGTGAAACGCTTTGTTATTCGAAAGCAAGAGGCGCCTGAAAATTTTCTCCTTGATCCTATTGTTCTTGACATTTCGTAAAACAAAAGCTTCTGCCTGAGGTGCGTGAAATCTCTGGAAAAAAAGTTCTTGATGTCGACTATACAATAGGAAAGCCATTTACATACGTATTATGAGTAGTAAAAACCGTTGTAAATTCGCAACAATGGAGTGCAAGCTCTAATATTAGTAGAATAAAATGTATATTTTGAAAATTCAATAGAATTAATTTCGTCCATTGACAAGTTATTAAAGCTAAGATAAAATAATAAGTATTTATATAAAGTTAATTTAGTTAAGTTTAATACAAATTTAAATCTAATGCAGTAATTATACAAATTATATGCAGTTCATATTTTTCGTTGTAGAGCTAATTAAATATTCTTTATTAAATATTTTACTGTCGCCATAGCAATTCGTTTAATCGAATGCTCTGTACCAGGGATTGCCCTCTCTTATCCACGTACGTAATCTGTCGTACATCTGCAGCGCTGCGCAAACCGTGAGACGTACGATCTATTACTACTGTATTTAAACTAATTTGCATAATTTTCTATGACTCAGAAACTCACGGCGAGAGTCATTTCAAACTTCAGCCATATATTCTGAATGAATTACTTTATGTACGTGGGGGGAATAAAATCTAGAAACAGTTCAGGATTAAGTATTTATCGTGCATAAAACTCGGATTTTAATTAAACTTTCATAACAATTTAATAAATCGTATAATTTGACTGCTGCTGTAATAAATTGAAGTACTTCAACCTAAATGAAAATCTTTAAGTAAGAAGTCTTGGAGTTTCAAATGTTTGATGAATCATTCACTTCTATATCAAAAGTTAGTGAATTGGGAAAAACTTAGTCTGTTGATTAACACACCTTGTCACACTTAATTTCACATTAACTGGTATTTAGTATAAAATTAACGCGGTTAATATTTTTATTCCTCTAATATTAGAACATTCAATATTTTTATTTGCAATAATACAATTAATTGCTATACTAAGATTAAAAATATTACTTTTAATTTTTCCTTCTAAATTTTGAATATAAATATTTGTCTTCATTCCGTTTGGAAAACTCCAACCATATTTTTACCATTTAATCAATAACATAAATAAGAAATCTTCATTTACGTTCAAACTTGAAGTAATTAGTATCCCAGTCATAGATACCATTTTCATAGCAAAAGAAGCAATCTTGTTGAAAACCAATGAATACGTATATCGCGTTACATGTACGCTAGTCTCGTGGTCACGCTAATCAATTCGCGAGGCCTGGCGAGCAATCAACGGGTAATTAGGAGGCGACATCGTTCGACGATCATATATCGAAGGACACATCTGCTATTATATGCGGGACATGTCATTCGATGATAGCGTCAGATTATCGACGTAATTGGACGAAATATTACGGTGGTGAATACGGCACGCACTCGAACCGCGAGTTGCTAACTGAGGTGTTGCCCTCTGGGGCTTGGGGACAGCCTAGCACCATCACTCGCACGTCTGACGGCCTCCAGACACCTTGGCCCGTGAGGAAACCGTGGTCTGGTGTCAGATTCCCCAGCTCCCTGGTCGTCACTATATTCCACGGACAGCTCCGCTATCGAATAATGGTGTACACCACCTGCTACCAAACAACTTCATTATTAAAACTTCGTTTTTAAATCAACGGTAACAGAGGAAAGGGTGGTATCGTGGCTACATATAAATAGGGTCCTTCGCAACTTTTATATTTTTATCTTTGCACTAGTTGGAGTTTAAGCATACACTATATCAGGTATATTTGTCACAATGTTGCAAAGGATATGATGATGGAATGATAGTGGGCACTGTGTTAACTATTGCACTCCTGTGTCGAGTTACACTCGACATCATTTTTATTCAAGGGAATTAAACACTAATTTTTATATGTATTTAGCACCTTCTTTATTAATTGAAATTTTCTTATTTTTCAATTGAAAAATTTAGACGTTCCATCAGAACTAGATTACTACATAATTTGCAATCTATTTGCAACATAATTAATAATACAATATACTTCAATTTAATGTCAATCGAGAAACTGTGTTTTAAAGTACATTTTAGATGGAACACATAAAATAATAAGGATTTATAAGAAACAAAATTGTAAAAATATTTGGAGCGCTATTGTTTAAAATAAATAAAAATCGACAAAACGAAAGGAAGATGATTATGGTTACTGTCTAATAATTGTTGGAACTCAACTTGACGCTATTTATTTTCATTTTATGAGATTCATCTTACCTAGTGAAAGACTTAAGTATGTCGATGAGTTACTAACCACGAAAAATTTGAAGTGCCAAAATACCTGACTTAGAAAATGGCGGCCAGTTAGGATGGTGCACGCACCATTGACCATGTTCGAGGAAATTCTTCCTTCGACCTTAGAATTCAGGACAACCTTGCCTATAATAAGGTAGCTCAAGACTTTTGCAGACTACTGTACACATCCACACACGGCCAGCTCCCTTAACGCCACCCTTATGCCGCCACCCAGCTCTGGAAAGTGAAAAAGAATGGCCAAGAGAGATGAAAAAGCAAATCGAATTTTGTAAAACTCTCGCGCGTCTGGCGGTGTTTTTAAGGAATGGGATCAAGATACCCGATGCTTGGTGAGCGGGAGGGGGAGGGAAGATTTACTTCTTAGGACTCAACCGATCGCCTAGAAAACCGATAAAAGACGGAAAAACACGGGGAGCAAAACGGAGGGTAGAAAAGGGAACAGAGGAATTTCGAATTGGAAGAATGAGTCAGGGGTAACGAATCGTGTGGCCGAAAAAACGAGCATTTTAGTTTAAGGAATCTAGTATAGGTAGTTAAGTAAACATTGATAATTTGTATAATCGTTACTTGTCATGTCAACTAATTAAAAACGACATTTTAGTCTACAATTTGGACACACTTCAGGTTGCATTAAAAAAATATTTATATGCCAGACATAAGACATGAAAATAAAAAACATCAAATTGCAAAAGAAATGTACAAAATGATGGAATATTGTTCAGAAACACGACTTGAATAATGTAATAATTTATATATAATTCGAAGGGTCATTTTAATCATGCATATGTCAATAAATTTCTATGAAAATTAAACTACATTTAAATTAGAAAGGAGATAATGTTTACTTACACAGGAAAGTGTTCGCATTTTCTATTTTCTCTGTGTATTTCTTTTCTTTAATCGCACTGGAAACCCGGTTAAATAAATTTTCGCACCTTGTCAAGCACTTTTATCGAAATGGATCACGAATTATTATTCGAATCGAATCGAAACAATTAGCCACCACTTTATCGAAAATTTCTGTATTCCAAGATTGTTACCAATTCGGAGCTCTGCAGCGTGACGGATTCTGCTTCGAAATAGTTATACACTGCTCGTTTCCCAATAATCCCGTTAATCCGAACTGGAATCCAAGGGAATCAAGCAAATGGAACCTAACATGTTTTACTTTAGTTTCGTCAGACTGTCTGACGCGTTTCCGGCTGGCTATTTTTTTTTATGCAGAACCTTTTCGGTAGTTTATATTCGTATCAAACAATGGCGAGTTCTATTTTCTCTTCGCGGCTTTTAAACTGATTTTTATTTTAGAGAACAGCAGAATAGTCATTAGCTCTCATTGCAAGCTCCCGTGGGACACCGGACACATACTAATGCAGGCGTGTATACACTGCTCTTGCATTCGTATGTGTTTGTTGTCTCTACCACTCCAATTGTATGGAATGGTAAATTCGTTGTAATTCAGAGCTGGCCTTGGAGAAGACTGCGCCACGTTAATGCAATCAATCCACTACCAGCTACAATCCAATTCAAGAACCTTATAATAATTGTTTCTCATTATTCATTGTATTTTAGATATATGTATATATAATTCGTGGTTGTACCGCTGAAAGGATTTCAAAAGAAGATAATGAAACTGTGAATTTGAATATTGATTTTTTATTACTATTGCGGACACTTCATTATCCAATTTAGAAGAATAGAATTAAGAATGGAGGTTGAGTCTTATAAACACAACTACTGTTCCCCTTTAATCAAATCTCATTTATTCTCATCAAATCAGTTCCATTATTTCGAAGATTGCACGTGTTTTCCGCGTATTTTCTGTACCTGCTCCCTCGAAATCGTAGTCTGGCATAACGAAAGTTTGTTGCAACATTTTACCTTTACTATTTCACGTGTAGTCAAACTTGTTTCTGTTTGTAACGCGATTTTTGTCAGAGGGGCGGCGTAGACGAGGTAATACGACGCAACCGGAAAACAGGAACCTACGAGCGAATTCCTGTCCCGGAAGGGAAAAACAAAAGGAGAGGAAAGGTCGGGTCACGGATATCGATATAGACGGGCACGGAAAAATCGAATGTACGTTGTACTCGCTTTGCGCGCAACCCCGGCATCAAACGATGAGGGAAACTCGCGGCCAAACTGCACCGATGTCGATCCTCCTAGCGAAGAGACGAGCTTATCTTGTTGCCGTTTGAGGTTCCTTTGTACTTACTTTCGAAAGGCACAGACGAAGTCAGTGTTCCACACAAGATCAATATTGTCTGGCAAATTTCGCGTCTGAAGGTTGAACGGAATAGATTCCAACTTCTCTAGGTCCCTTTCCAGCGTTTTCTCTTTATCTACGTGTATACTTCGCCTCGTATTCTGATGCCTTTGTTCGAGTTGTAACTCGTTGCGCTATGGGGAACACGAGATGTTTATTTCGCGTTCCGATCACCTAGGTGAAATTCGGAGGGTCTTATTCGAACGGACCATTCAGTTCTGGAGAATGTGAATTTGAATGTGTTTGATGTCGATCAATTTCTTCTTCGAACGATTAAAGGTTAGCCAAACAATATTTTGTGGGCATAAGAAGTCAGAATCAAGGTATACGTACGAACAAATAAGAAAGCTAAACTCTTTCAAGATTTATTGAATGACAGAACTAACAATCATTTTAGATATACAGACTACGAGAAATCTCAAACGAAGTTCGAAGCATTAAAAATGTTCTCAATAATCGATTCAAATTATACAAAAATAATAAAAAATTGATTCTACCTTAGGAAGTCCGCTAACAAGAATTGATATCCTTTGAAGATGAAGTTTGATACTATACCCATGGTTTGGATAAATTGTCTCTTGCAGCAAAGTGTGGATCGAACAACCCCGTGCACCAATACAAATACACAATTCCATCTGTCCATTCGAGCACGTGCGAATACATTAGCTGCAATGATCGTGGCTCGAGGATTTCGCTGGAGAATGAATGTAGCTGGGTTATCGGGCGGTAATAACGCAAAAAAGGGCACTTAAGGATTAGAGGGAGGGGAACGGGGATGAAATATCGACGTCCAACCCGCCGCTTATGGGGCGGAATACATCACGTACTAATTCCCAAATAGGTAGCCAACTCCCCACTTCGTCTTTCGAGTAAGCTGTCTGCTTATTTTTACGACGTTAAGGAGCACACGGAAAATGTTATGCAAAGTGCGCCGCGCATCGACGTGAATGGCTGCTAATTTATTCCACGGTTCTTTTCACGTGCTGGCCCCTTATCGCGTCGCTTAACGTTTAAACCGGCTAATGCACATTGAAAGACACTGCGTTATCGTCCAGCGTAGCGTCGTGATATTATGAAAATTTTAAGACTTTTTTCGCGAGTGAGCAAATTGGAATCCAAGGCGTCTTTCGCATTCATGTAAACTAGCGCTTTTTTCAATGTAAAGTGATTTTTAACGTTCTTTTGGCCGGAATCGCTGCGCTCGTCGCGACAAACTCGAGGTCGTTGCCGAGCTTAAATGCTCGTGAAATTGTGCGGTTTTTTTTGTCGCTTTTTTGGAACCCTTTCCGGTTCCTTTGACGATTATTTCAATTATCGCGGACTGTGTTCATTAAAAAAAAGGTACGTGTTTGTAGAGAGCTTGAGGATGTCCATGGAAAATAGAGGATTATCTCGTTCTGCTTAAAACGTAGGAGATACGGATAAAAATTCAGCGGAGATAGATTTAGACAGGTTTAGTACAAAGTGGAAGAATTGGTGATAAATGTAATGTAACCGAAAATAAAATTAATTGAATAAAATTACAAGAAATTAACTGAGAATTAACCGTTAAGGAATTGAAAACGTACTTGTTACTGATGAATACAGACTAAAGATGGAACGACCAAGACGCTATTTAACTTTTTCTTTATTAAGGAAGTATATTTAATATTTTTATTTACTTTTAATTTGCTACAAAATTTATTAAATACTACATTAAAGATATCTGTCAACAACGGATATAATAAATGTACCCTAAATGTTATTCACATCTAATGTGTTTAACTGGAAAGTAAGGGCATCCACTAAACCGCCTTATCTCATGTGTTTTGAATAGCAGAGACTTGATTTTCTTCTTTTGAATACGAAGTCAGTCCGCCTCTGCTTATAGACGAATGAATAGCTGCAGTTTTGATTGAAAATGCAATTTCCATATTCCCATATCAGTAACTTGAACGAACAACTTGTATGAATAACTTATCCAAGTAATACTAATATTCCTTTTAATGTAGGTATTTCATTTCTATCAGGTATACATATTCCTGTGAATAATTAACTGTCACTGTATACCTTCGTCATGCTTCGTATTGAATCTCGTATTGAATTTCTATTTCGACTTCCATTTCCAGTACGATTTAACGAAATATAAATCGTCTTGAACGAACGTATTGCTTCTTTATTATACGCGCAATCCTTTAAATTGAAAGGCTTTTATGTACTATTGTACGAATGAAAAAATTATTTTCGCGTATAGGCGGCTAAAGTATTCATCCCCAAAACAAAGGTCCAGAACATGTGGCCAATGAAATTTCGTCAATTTCAGAAAAAAGATATTCAATGACATGGAAAATTAACGGTATTCGTGACGCTCGAGTGATAATCGTCATTAATTTATCCGGAGTGGCATTCGTAGACACTAAAAGTCTATGCAGAACTTTCGTCGTATCATATCGTAACAAAAGAAGACTAAAAACTATCGTAGGCTTTAAGAATTATGCCATACTTCATTAATATCATTAATATTCATACTATGGATATAAGAATCTTAAACGAGACATAATGAAAATAAGAATCAATAATTCATAATATAAAGGGATAAATAGATTTTATTCAGAACAAAACCTTAATGAAACTAAAATTTAAAAACTCATTTTCTTTAGTGGGGAAAAATCAAATCAGAGAAATCACTTCAAAACTTTCATCATTGTAAAGAAAAATAGATAACCGATAACATACTGTGTCTGAATAATCATAAAATAATAATTGTTCGCTTTAATTCTTTGTTCAAAGCAAAGGTGGCTCGTACGACTCGAAATTTCATCGAGTAGTAGTCGCATATCGTGCATCCCCATTAAGCCGAAAGTTTTAAAGGTTCTCGCTAAACCGGTAAGGGGTTAGTTCCAAGTACAGGACCTGCGGGACTACTTGATTAAAATCCTCGGAAAGTGCTACCCGCTGGTGGAATCTCGCGCCGTTAGGCATTGTTTGCGGAACAATGGATAGGTTTGGCGCGCGGCGCGCCATGGCTAACAACGATTCACACCATCTTCTTACGCCTCGGCGCGCAATACGACAGCAACTTTTCGTTCCTATCGTAACCTTCGTCTGGGGGATTGTTTCACGAATGATAAGGGTACCGTGTCGCGTCATATGCTTGTACGATTCAACAGATTGATCTGCCTGTTGCAGCCAACTGTTTGTGTCATGCGAGTAGTAGAGAGCGATATAAGGGGGACTGGGATAAAATTCAGTTTTTTATGAAAAAGAAGCTGTATCTTTGAATTCAAACGATATTTTAATATAACTATCATGTACTGGTCTTTGTAAGTGACAATGCAAGCATTTAGGTAATATGTAAACAAGAATAAATAATAAAATAAATAATAATAACAATAATAATATAATAAATAAATAATTCAATGAAAGAAGATTTGTCTTACAATCAACAGTGTCCATTAGTATCAATGTAAAGATTACAAATGATGCACACCGAGGCTACCAAATGTAAAATCGAAGCATTTTATTTTGAACTGCAGGTGTACTAGCAGCGAGCGCAAGGTACATCGAACAGTATTACATGACTGGAAGAATCCTATGCTGTTACAGCATCCCATTACCTCGACATTACCGTGGAAGAATTGTAGAAGCGTGCTCGCGATACGATGTGCTCTCGAAGCTTTATCGAGAGAAACGTTCAATCGGTTTTCCATCACTCTTAAACATTCACTCGCGACTGGTTTAAGCTTCTCGGAACTTATGGCAACGCACCTCTGCTCCTTGTCGTTTCGCGATGCATAAGAATGCATAATAATTTTGCGTGTAAAAAAGGCGAGCGGATTACAGTGTTTTATTATTGCATTCTTATTGGAACGCATAGTAGCAATCATCTGGTTTTACGTTCCATGGAATATACCATGGTTCTCCGCGTACAACGGCAGCCATGTTGCCCAGGGGGGCGAGTTTTATTATATTCTGAGGGGGCTGTATTTTTTATACCACCGTCAGTTTCTTCCCCTGCAATTGTTTCTCCGTTTCTTGAATATACATGTATCTTTATCTTTCCGGAGTATATTGACTCCTATGAAGCTCCCGTTTCATACACTCCTTTTTGTATTGATAAAATGTCGTCGTTAACAATCGTCTGAAACATTGATTTTTTTCGAAACGTGTTAATTAATTTAGAAACTTTTATAGTATAGCATTTTAGACACTTGGTTTTGAGTCAACTTTAGTGCATAGGTCTTAGAGTAAGATTATTTTTCCCCAAAAAAAGAAATTGATGATCCAGGAGGTTAAGATTTACGCGCGTAGACGATCGTTTTGGTTTTCTCGCATAATTTATTACAACCATTGACCAACGGCGGCACCAAAATTTGTCGAAAGTTTTACGAAAATATGGAACGCGAGAGTTTTCCAAGTTCAGGCAACTACGGAGAGTGATAAATCGTTTACCGTAATTTAATTATATGTTACCGTATAGCGCGAAAATGGAACCAGTTATTGTATGATGGAATAAATAATTACTTTCTATGACGGATATTAATGAGCTACTATGCGTGGATATATTAAACTGTCAAATTTTGCATCTCGCTACTGTATGCTTTATTTTATGAAAATTGTTCACTCACCATTCAAGTATAGAATATCGACAGAGTCTGTTGATAAATTTCATAGGAATGTTGTTCTGAAACAATAATGTTCGTATGACCTGGAAGAATGTAAATGAAGAAGTTGTATGTGAATGAATATTTAAATATATTTTGCAATAGAATTTCTGTGATTCTCATTTTGTATAAACTTCATTCATATCGACATACATGATGCAATTTGTGAAACAAAGCATATATTATAAATAGAGAATGAATGCAGTCTTGGACTATCCGTACAAAATAATACGTTTATCATTGTCAAGTTCATGATTAGAGTCTAACAAGAGAAATACAATAAAATGGGAATAAATTTTCTTTCTTACCAAAATTGATTAGTTAACTATGAATGAATTTGTAATTTCCATTGGTTGCTGTTCACACTTTAAAACTTTTTAGCATGTAAACTTAAACTGTTGAATAGGCAGTTTTAGATATCTAATTTTTAAAGAATTCTACTTTTATGAAATAGGTTTAGAGAAATTAGCAAGAGTACTTACTAAAATTTTGGAAATATCGATCGTCCGCATCTCATCAGTTAATTATAGGTGGATAGCTAATTCGGTGTACTCGGAATACTCATGTCACGACGTTTAATTTATGTTTCAGTGAATGTCGTGGACGGGGAGGTGTTACATATTGTGAAGATCAGTCGACTGCACATGGGTGCATACCTGTGCATCGCTTCGAACAATGTTCCACCACGAGTCAGCCAACGGATATCTCTGCGTGTTCAATGTGAGTGTATAAAACCATTGAATAACATATTGAATAACCTCCACTTTTTCGAAGTCGGTTAAGAACAAAGTTACTTGCGCTAGTAAATTCAAATTGTTGAACCATGTCATAAACGATGCTTTCCAAATATTCACTCAAAATCTGTGAGCATGTACCAGTCAGTTTTTGGCTATATCTTAGTAAATATTTTAATACAATTCGTACGTTCATATACCTATACATTATATTAAAATATTTATCATCTATAGTCCAAAGGAACGTAGTTTATTTATTTACTGCTGATCCTCTTTAGAGGCCAATTCTATAAATAATATAATATCCAGAAATTAAGAGTTACTAATTTAAAGAAAATTATTGGACGCCCTGGTTACGAAAGAAAAGGGAAAGAGGAAGAAAGGAAAGATTGCTTTGGCCCTCTTGGTGTCCCGCACGTCCCAGAAGTGGAACATGGGATACTAATAGTGAATTTATCGAACTAAATCTTCCCCATCGAATTTCATCGTGGCAAGGGAATAGAGTGGAGAGATTCTGTGGCGGTTGAGCAAACCACAGAGGCAGCAAGATAAAGAAAAAGGGGCAGACACTCGGAGGACAGTAACGTGGTGCATTCCAGCGCAGCCTGATGAAGAGTGGTTGTTCGCTCCAGCACGATGCATTACGTCGGTTTTCAACGTTTCATTTAGCCAGCGATTTACGAGCGGCCACTTGACCCAGATATGCTCGATGTACCTAGGTCCGTTCATCCCCTCTCGAGCGTCACGTCCAGCTAGTTTTGGGGTGCGAAACGCGTTTCCGCTCTGTCTTTTCCGACACATTAGTCTCCGTTCCACTGTACCGATAGTTACAAGCGCTAACAATCGTCCGTGGGAATTCTACCCGGAGATTTTCTCAAAATTATATTTTATCCAAGTCATGAAACTATTAACAAAGAAAATATTAAATATGATGATTTAAGTGTCAAATTACAAATACAAATTACAATAAAAATTTTAAAAAGGACTCCTGCTGGATAAGTTCAAGCTTTTAATTGAACTTTATATTTTATTTCTTTTACGTAGAAAATATCTGATTTGTTTTTCTATTACGTATCATAAGAGATTTTATAAATATTAGTTTTATTTAAACTCTTCGAAACAACTTCAAGTTTGATTTTATTTTTATTTTATTTGTTCACGGGAAAAAAATGTTAGAACGCTTCAGGGTAATTTGTATTTTACAGTTAACTAGATATTGTTTAAATTTTTTGAATGAATTAGAATTCTGATTTTAAAGAAATTATTTTTATAATATTTCACACCGTAAAAGTCACTTCCAAAAATGTTCCATTAGTCCTGCGTTTTATCGACATATGAAGATTGACAGATTAGTGCTACTTTCGCGAATTAACTGTTGATCCAAATTTTCTGAATGTCTCAAATTAGAATTCTATTGACTGTGCAATGTATTTGACATGCAATTCTCTCAGACCATGTTACAGACTCAAATTTTGTACGTAATAGTTCTTTGATATAAAAAGTATAGCATATCATTCAAACTTTCAACAAAAGAAAATGTAGTAAAAGTGACAATACCATCGAAGTGATATTAAACGAATTCCAAGATAACGAAGTTAGAACTTTCTAACTGATTCATACCACGGTTATTGAAATATTAATTAATAGTCAGCAAAGTTAGATCAGTTGAAAACTTACTCAGAAATTAAAATTGAAAGTTGAGCAAAATGTACAGTTAACATAAGCGCTTCGCGGTAAGTTTCGTTGGGCAACGACGAACTATAATCCGCAGTTCTTTTGTCCAACTCGTTAATGTAATTTCAAGAATAAATTTATTTCATCAGTAAAAGCTTTCCCGCTACCGTTCGGTACCTTCAGTGTTTATTTCGACTGCTTTAAATTAAAAGCGGAGAAATGAAAGTCTTGCAAATTCAAATGAAGAAAGACACTTTTTTATTTCCTTTGAGATATCACTAACAACTTTTATGGAATATTTTAGATCCCATTGGCTACAAAATTATTTCTAATCAGGGTTAAATCCAAATTCAGTATGCAATGAAAAAATATACATTTAAAGCTATTATATTCCTTTGAATTGGATTTATACTCTTTATTTAGGGCAATATTGATTCCTCGTAATTCCCAAATATTGATATCAAAATGTGATGAATTTTATTCGTGCCTGAGTTGGTCAAGTGGATATTAAAATTTCGGTCGACGATACAATTAAATTGATCAGCTAATGGGCGCGCAATCTATCCGATAACTCAACAAAAACCCGACTTGAGTAGAGAGGAGAGGTGAGGAAGAATATAGAGTGAACGAGGGACTGCTATCCACCGTGATATCGTCTCAAGCGTATACAGCGGTAGTAAATCGTGATTTACGTTAGTTCGTAAAAGATGGAACTATGACATGATATTGCGGCTCTGAAATATCTATATTGATCGTAAGAAGCCCCTGCTGTACGCCCGTCGCTGCGCGTATAATAACTGAAAACTTTGAGAGGGATGTTTTCGCTCTAAGGGAGTCCTGCATTCCCTAAGTCGCGTCGCTGAATTTTCAAGTGTATGGAAACTTCATAGAGTTCGCGGAAAAATGGAGAAAATTAAAGGGTATAAAAGCGTGTCTATGAAACGCCTTCAGTTTTAGCGTATAAATGGTTAAGAGTTTGAATAAAAGAAAGACCTGCCACCCCAGAAATTTTCGCGGGGTTGGGGATCGTTGAAAGTACTTGGCTGCTTTGTAATTGGAACCTGTGCAAGAGAAGTTTAAATCGAAGAGTGAGGGCTAATTTTATTTAATCATGTATTTTTAGAAATGAAATGACAATTATTAAAATTAATTAAACTTTAATTTGATTGAATAGATTGAAAAATATCTGAACATTGTTTGATGATTTTTATTAGAAACGAAAATATTGTTTGTAGCCTTAACGAAGTCTCTTTATATCGCCTTAATTTGTTTCCCACCGACAGATACCCATACACACGAAAAAATCACTAAACAATAGGAGATCATTTCGGGCGTTGCGACCTTAATCGATGCCCCTTTCGTTTTATACACCTTCTACTTAAAGAAATTAATTACACGATCAGGGAGAGCGACTATGCCTCGAGGAGCGATAAATAATACTTTCTAAAAGAAGCTGGGAACAATGCAACGGTTTCGTGAACATTCCTTGCTAAGGATAATTAATCATGATTATAATTGAAATTAACCAACGCGTAAATGGAATCTTTTATATTTGCGTAAGCGGTGCGAAGTCCGTTGTTTTCGAACTTCTATGAATGTGCTCGCTCGATAAGTGAATTTTCCTATAAAGAGACGGTCTTTGTTCTGATGTCAGACGCTACATTAAGTAAAATTAAAACGCCGACTGCAAAAGTGACGGAGCACACCCAATCATTACTTCCGTCTCTGTGTGATGCCTCAATTAACTCTCTATTGTATAGTTTTTTTCCTATTTGTTATATTTATTGAAGAAAATTACTTCTTAGATATTTTTTGGCCACCAATTGGATGCAGTGAACTATTTTCCGTGGTTTATGTACAATGGCATTGATTGACTTATTACTAGTGTAAAGTAAAATAAAAGAATTTTAAGTAAAAATATTATTAAAGTTTCACGCGATGCATAATTATTTTAAACATAAATTGTAACGTGTTTCGCAATAGAAATATTACTTCAAAGGGTTGCAGCTGAAATTATTTTTAATGGTTTCTTGCCGGATATCAATAACTATCGATGAACACATTAAATACAAATCATTTCTATAAATGGGATATTTATTGTTTTGACAAGTTTAAAAATTATATTAAATTTCACGAAGTTACATCGCATTGTTCACCATTGCCCAAAGAGGTTAAACCGTAAGTAATGGTGCTCGCATGATAGATGGTTGCACAATGGAGTATTGGAATAATGGAAGTTCTGCGAATTGGGGAAAACAGATAGTCCTTATTAATCACGTCACATTTGTCCTTCTTCTGTTACAGTTCCGCCAATGCTTTCGATACCAAATCAGTTGGAGGGAGCGTATATTGGACAAGACGTCACGTTGGAATGTCACACCGAAGCCTATCCTACTTCCATCAATTATTGGACGACCGAGCACGGGGATATGATTGTCTCTGGTAATTTTAAGCATCATAAAATTAGATTGTCTGCTTTACTCTTCATGCCGTGTAAACGTCATCCACTTGCCAAGAAAATAATTTTATTTGCCTAGGCAATTACCATTCCATTGCAGGTGACAAATACGAGGCGGTGTACTCCGACAATGGCTACAACAAGTACATGATGCTGAAGATCAGAAATGTTGGACCGAATGACTTTGGTTCTTACAAGTGCGTCGCGCAAAACTCTCTTGGCGGAACGGATGGTGACATAAAATTGGATGGTGAGCCTTTTAATTTATTTTCTAAATGTACAGAATGTCAATATATAAAAAGCATCATAATTTAATTGTGAATAGTGAAAGAAAAAATTTAAAAAAATATAACGATTTTTAGTAGAGAGGTATTGCAAATTTACTAGAAATTAATTCACTAAAATAAAATTTTATGCTGAATTCTGATACTTCACATAGGTACACTACGGAATATTTCTTTGCTAACACAAACAATAATATAAATATCCGATAAAGGAAAATTGTGGTGCTTAAAATAATGTAGAAATAAAGTAGGAATATTTAAAATCTATTGAACTGTAAACCTTTTTAAAGAAAATTAACTGTATGTACATCAATAGGTCGAAACGATAAATGTCAATGATTATTCGAATATCATGAAATTCCAATAAATCTAACATTTCATTAATTGATTACACAGACCAAACAATATTTCCATACAAATTTATTATTTAATAAAATGAAAAACTGTTCACCTAGATTTTGACTATATACAAGAGAAAATGCTGTATTAATTAGAATTGCAAAATATCAGTGACAAAAGTGGTCTGTTCAAAATTATTAAATTATTTCAGCCGCTACATTTATCCAGCCATTTATAAATTATTGCAACTCTGTTACGATTGACACCTGGCGTCCATATTTACTATACACGAGAAGCAAATTACGGATTTTGGGCATCGTTTCCTACTCCCCTTTGCATAATACGAAACAGTCGCATGTTCCACGTTTCGCTTACCCCTAGGAAATGTAAATGTTACCAACGTGTCGAAACTTTTGACCAAGGTTTACCCTGTATATCGCATCGAATTGCAAATGCATCGGGAAAAATGAAAACCCCTGAAGCGGAACGGCGACATTTGGAATAATTGGAATAATCGTGGCCCGTATTTACCATCTAATGACAAAGCAATTGATTCCCGATGAACTTTTACGCAAAGGCTCTTGACAGACGACGGGTATCGATCGGTGAAGGAGCTCAAACGGCTTACCGTTTCAACGTTGTTCGTAATTGGCGATTAAATTTGCGAAGGATATATTTATCCCAGGAGAGTATACCTTTCCACCTCCTTGGATGAATAAATTGGCTGAAATTAAAAGTTTAATAATATCGGTAGACCGAGCGCAGTGAAACGGACGTAAGCGAAAGTTCACCGTCGGATTTTTGTTTTAACTCCCCAGCGCATTTTCCGAACGCCGTTGTGCGTTCGGACAAAATTCGTTCTCTTCTACAATTTAAAAGCGATGGTATGCATGTTTTCCCATCGTTAGTATCGTTATCACAAATGAAATTTAATTGAAAAGCAATCTTTTGTCGCGAATCCTCTCAATACGATATTCTTTGTGTGTATATTTGCAATGCTTCTAAAGTGATTGCACCGTTAAATTTCTTTTATTATAAATGCCCAAGGAATGCAACACACTCTTTATGAGAAATAATATTTTACAGAAAGTAATATTTCGTACGTACACAGATATTTCATGGAAATTTATGTTTATATAAGTTTATATTGTTCTATGGGTTTCATGTGTAATATGGAAAATACAATAGGCATTGTACGCAAAACGATTTAGAATTAACATGACCGGATTATATTCTTTGTTCGCTGTAACATTTGTAATATGCACATTGAAATTACGATTTGCGATTTAACATAAATGAATTTTCGAATAATTTGAAAGAAACTAAAAATATTATTATTAACTAACGAACTAGCGATTATTATTAACTAACAATCAGTTGCATAGAATGTATTTATGAGAATGAATACCTTAATTTTAACAATATCTTTAAGTCATTGATTATAATTCTTTCTTTGTAAATGACATCCATACATTAATTTTATAAATCGTATGCATCATACTTTGAATTTTACTTCACTGACTGGAAACTTGATCTCCGTTTTCTGTATAAAAGTTTCATTACTGAATTCTGCCGTACTCCCTCTCATTTAAAAGACAACACAGTAGATTGTTCGGTAGCTCCACTAATTGGGAAACGTGACTGCTTCGAATAATGTGAATAGAACCTTCACATTTTGGACTTTCTTCATTATAATATACTCCAGGTAATATAACGCAAATGTCAATATAGGGAATGCATAAACAATGTATAGACACGATTATTTTATAAACCTTCAATGTTGTAAATAATAATTTTGTTCAACACTTTTCACGTTATAGTCTGTTACGAGATCACCCATTTACATTTAACAAATCGTAAAATTTTCTAGAACAACATAGAATAATCACGTTACTCAACCAAACTTAATTTAAAGTTTTAAAAAAATATCATAGTTTATTTATTAATAAGGTAATGGTAAAATTAGTAAATTAAATAGGTGTACCATATTTATATTTTCTTCTCTACCAAGTAATTCGTGAATATGAAAGTATCAGAAAAAGAATTCTTTTCTTACAAGATAAACTAAAATTTACTCGATAAGAGATGATCTTATGTACTTCTATGACCTAGAAATGGCAAGCATACTTCGGCTCTGATAATGGAATTACACTGCCTTCCGCAGAGAATTCGTATTACACAGAAGACACGTAGATCAAAGCTAACATTACACGAAATCATTAAATATTGTTATTACTATGCTCATTTCTGTTGAACATTTCCTCAGAAGATTCTACCCTTCTAATTATCCCTTTTCGAACAAAAGAACGTCCAGACAAAGAGTAAGCTGTATCATAAAATAATTGGGTTGAGTCGACATGGCAAAAGATAACAGGATTAGATTCAATGAAATGGTTGAACCACTAATAAAGCTCATTTCTAAGTTTCCCTCAGTCAACGTCACATTCTGTTTATTTTCAGAGATTCCAGCCCCGTCGACGACGTCCACCACGCCACCGCCCTACCACGTGACCTCATCGATGAAGAAAAACGGTAACCGACTTTCATTTCGTCGGGTGTTCCTCCTGTTTCCGCAACGATTGACCTTGACTCGCAAATCTCTGAGCGTCAAGCTTACCGATATACACGACGATACCAATTAACGGGCCAGAACGAAGATACCGTCGATATTCGGCCGCGAACAAACGCGGAATTAGGTGGAATACCCGCCATTAATTTGCAAGCAAAGGAGCGCGCCGCCCCCGTACAATCGCGGTGCACTTCGTTCTCTGCTCGTCCTTCTTTTTTTTTCTCTACTGTAGCAAAGGACATCCATTCCCGCACTTCCCTCCATTCCTAGCCCCGCGCCGTGACGCCCAGTGAAGCACAACCATGTAAAACCGCCTTTGTGTAATGTATTTTAGGTAGAAACGGTAACAAGAAATTACGACAACGACCTATCGACTACGAGGTCGAGGAATGGCGAGATTCAGGTCAGTAAATATCTATTTTAACGCGCTCCCCGTACTTCAGCCATTTCCCACGACGATACACCCGCGCCTGGGCTGCCGCTTATACCCCAGGGCTCGTTCGAGTAATTAGCATAATTAAAACCTCGTCAACGGTGCAGATTCGGGCCGGTAGAGATTCCCTCCGACGTTGAATCCGGTGGATTGTCGATGCTCGGTGATCCCCTTTATCCGTGAACGAGTTGCTTCGCGTTACTTGGTTCCCCTTTAACTGGCCGGAATGGATTTCAAAATTACGCCCACGAGGACAGCGATTTCGACGATAGTTATACCTGCGTTTGCGTTTTACGACTTGGTTCACGGATCGGCTGCTGATCGATTCCACGGCATCGCTCGTGCGAACGTGCTGGCTGGAATTAAAGGGGAAGTCAACCGTTATTGTTCTCTTGTTTTACTTTTTAGTTTGAATGTATTGTGGAGAAATTTTATGAGAAGTTTAAGGGACATGTAAAGGGAGACATTATTGTTTGAAAGATGGAACGATCATTTGTCTGGTATTGATCTTTATGTGTTCAAAATTACATTTGTTTTTGACTCTGATTTGATAATTTAGCGACATTTGCAGTTTTCTGATCAGATGTTGATTCTTAGGTTACTTTAACACTGAATAATTTAAATAATTTATCTATCTAATAAATATGATAACTTATTACACTAAAATGTTTGATTCTCAATTTCGATCATTTAATAACCAATCTCAAATTGGAGTTTTCGTTGACATATTTTACGGCCCACTATGAATACTTCTGGCTCGATTCAGCAATCTCCCTCTATTTCAGTAGATCCACGAACTGAAAAGAAACGTTCAGCATTATTTCCACCGTTTCACAGACACTAATCTCGTTCGATCCAGAACGATTCAGTTTCCGCGATGCGATTTTATTTGATGCTAACAGCCATGCGGAAACATAATGCATGTTTCACGTTTCAAAAAAGGAAATGAAAAACATACTTTTGTGTGAACATTTCATATCAGATTGAAAGCATTGCTGTAAACTGAATGTGGGAAAATCATTTCACGTGTCAGGTATTCTATCCTGCGTAGATTTTAATCCTCTTTGATCTCTTTCAATACGCAATACACTTTTATTTTTAATAGGTCTATAAAACCTTAATTGAAACACACGAACTAACTGAATATTCATTCAACAATACAGTGCATTGAGTCAGTACAGAATGGGTTTGAATCCATATTTCTAAAAGTTAAATTAGAAGTATGAATTACGATATTTCCAATTAAATTGAAGATTCTTTCATTTATATGTTCAGATTTATAAAAACAGTATGCCGAATTCTCTTCTCTGTAGAGAATGCAATAAGATACATTTTTTTCTTGAATACACAAATCAAATTGATCTCCTTCGAACAAATATTAATTATTCACAAATGAAGCCCCAAAAATGTTTAAATTATCGTGTGGTACTAATGCTTATTGTTTCGACTTTTATTGTAAATTCTTCCTTTAAGTCAGTAAGCGATAAATTAATACAGTGTCAGAGTGTGAGAGTGAAATTAAATTTTGCAGTATACACATTAATATTTAATAAGCGTTCCGAAGCAGTACTGCGCCGGGAAAAATGTTTCACTTAACTTTAATGATCGTTCAACGAATTCCCTCTGATTAATTTGAAATCTGCAACGTGAAATGCGTTCTATTTAAAGAAGGGCTTCTCGGACGAAGCGACTAAATTCCCCGCAGTTTTATTTCTTTACGGTTGCCCGTCTGATTTCAGCCCCCGTCCTGTTTAAAGTATCGCGTGGCTTATGAATATTGAACGTCGTAATATCTTATGAATACGCATGAGATGAACAATCCAATCGGTGTAACTACCGTTAAATTTCGAATATCCATTAAAAGTCTGAATATTCCGGAAGAAGGAAACGCGTCGATGGAAAATTACGCGTGAATGGCATGATTTCGAAAAAGGGGAACATTGTTTCTTCTTGTTGTGGTGCAAATTAGTCTGGAGGTACTCTGCAACGCTGAAATTTATCGCATGGTCTTGCAGTACTATACACGTTCGAAGTCATTTGGCAACCGGATGTAGCGAGCAACACGGGTCAATTTTACCCAAAGTGAATCGTTACCAATTCTACCCTGCGTCCCAGACTCAGACAGTGGATTTAAGGGTGGTTTTACGCCTGGACGCTCCCAAGCGTGGCGTACCTTCTGGAATTTATAAAATAAAACCACTTAATCGATTACTTTAAATTTGTTTCATATATACAATTTTTACTAGGAATTTTGTAGCGCGACGTTTTAGCATTTAATTTTTAATTTTTCAAATGATCGAAATTGATATTTTTAGTAGATATCATAGTTTAATTTAATCCAGAAAAATTAAGAGTTGATAAAAAGATACTATTCGGACAGCGATATTTTATTATTAATTAAGTAGATATTCAAATAAAAATGAATATAAAAATTAATTTATTAATGACAATAGACGAAATGACGAGCATCTCCAATCAATACAAAGTATATTAATTCAACTTCTCGATCATCTAATATTAAACTTTTAAAGTATACCTTTTGTATAGTAAAATTACTTTTGTATTGATTGTTGATGCTGGTCAGTTCCAAATAAGAATATTTGTTTTCGAAGAAATCGAATCAGAATATTCGTAGGTCACGTATACCACTTGGCTGACATGTCTGACCATTGCTCGCTATTTCCACTTGCTGCAGTTCTCTACATATTGTTGGTACGAGAAGAATATTTTATCTACAGATTACCTTATATGTATACGTCATGAAAGCATATATTACTCCCAGATTCGTGATAGATAAGAGAAAATAAAGTTAAAGTAAAGCTGACCATTGCTTGTTATTTCTACTTGTTCTAATGCTCCTCATATTCTAATGGTGTAAAAACAAAAATATTTTATCAGTATATTAAATTACACACTCAATTTGAACAATAAAAATACACCATGTCAATAATTCACTCAGTGCATCGTGCACACGCGTATTGCCTCCAGATACACGAAACATCAAATAAAGTTGAAATGAACTCGAACGAAATAAAACTGGCAAATCAAATGCAACTTGGCGCATTAATCGTCCTGGGAAATAAAGCTACGTAGGCAAAATTCAATGAATCAACGTCGATTCGTTTCGTACGAATCCTTTTCGTTCTAATTGTACCGGGAGTTTCGCGATAGTCTGTGTATTATGAGAGTCTCTGATAAAACGTCACGCCGAAGGCTCTTTCGTTTCGCATGCCAATAAATTGGCAGCAACTGGCACGACCGTCAGAGTTTCCCGAACTCAGTTTCAATGACTTTGCTCAAAGATTCCCGGGAGCGACGAAGCAGTTCCCCTTTCTCGAAGTTTACTTTCAATTAATGAAAAACGAGTTTCGTTGACCTGCGGCCGTCGGCTGCCTTCGGTGGTGAAACGCAGGAACGTGGCACGAGGGAGCTGAGCGGAATTCTTGCCGTTTCTTTTTTCTACCTTTCTCCGTCTCGTTTCATCTTCATTCGCCGGCTCCTTCCTTCTCCTTTCGTTTGTTAAATCGATCGACTTCCACGTCGAACGCGTATAATAAACCGAACCTCGCAACTGAGAGATGAATTGATTCTTATAGCGGCAATGTTTACGTACCCGAGGCCTGTGTTCCTTCAGAATTTGATCGAAATCATAAGCAATTTTCAACGAAATAATCTTCGAAAAGTTGGTACAAAAGGTTAAAGGAAACGAGGATATAAGTGGAGTCATTTTCTTCGAATATATTGGTAGTTCTGGTGGGTTTTATACATCAATTTTATTTAGCAATGGAGGGACAATTTTTCTACATAATTACGAAATTAATATCTGTTTAGGATCAGGATTTATAGGAAATATGTTCGTGCTTTGATAAACAATATATTGAATTCTTTTATAACAGAATGAAGATGGTGCATAGTAATTTGTTTATTATCTGGTCAATTCATATCTCCTATCACTTTAAATATGCGAGACATTGATATTCTGGTTAATGGATTTAACAAATAAAAATGGATAGCAACCTCCAAAGAATATTAACAAAGTTATATAATTTGGTCAACAGGTGAACAAAATGTAATAGATTAATTTGAAACAATTATTGTATATTCCTATTATCGGTTAGCAATTATATTTTATCGCAATGCAAATAAATGTGTTTTCGTTAATCCAGTAATAACGATGACGAAGCTTGTAGTTAAATAGCTTCATTAAATAATTGAACGTTATTCAAATTAACGACATGCAGGGAAGCTGTTACTCCGGCAGGTAATGGACCTCGAAAATCCACCCTTTAATTATTAATGCACCCTAGAATTCCTCCCTCCGAGTTCTCTCAATTTGTTCAACTAGCAGGAATAATCGAGTGCCTTCTGTTTCTTTAATCTTTCGGTGGGAGAAGTTTGCATATACACAAGGTAGAGTTTTTGCCTAAAACTTGCGAACTGGAAGGAATTATTATAAATTGAATTTTCAATTAATTACCAAATTTAGTCGGGTTATACATATACTCTCGCATTATACAAACTTTGTGCAAACTTGTACAACATTTCCCCATACAATGCATAACGAATTTATAGAAACATTGAATGTGTAAAATCGAAGAATAACAAAGCATTCAATAACATAATTGAGCGTATTTTGTTTTATCGTGCACAACACACGCGTTGGTTCATTAAAAGCTTCTACGATTACTAATCAATGTGTTTCTATATGAATGCACACATTTATTTACATTAGTAATCATTTTTATTACAATTATCAATGAACAAAATTAATTGTAGTTTTTTTTTAACTTTATTACTTTTGCTCATACTTCCTCAATAAATACAGCGAAATGTTGATTCTACTTAATACAAATCAATTGCTCATTCGTTGTAATCCAAATATTTTATTATATAAATAGAACTCCTCTGCTGCATTCTTCATAGAATTATTTAACAATTATATTGAGATATCACGAAAAAATTAGAGTATACCCATTTCAGATCTTTAACTTTACATAGTACTTGAATAAACTTTTATTTCAACGAAACCCTACTTTTTATAAATATCCACTGAAAAAGAGGCTGTTATTTAATGAGCTCGCATTTCCTTTATCACCGAGTAGGTTTTATAGGACTGTAAAGTCTGTTCCCATTAATTGAGCATCGCCTCGTGGCCACGACTGCTCGATTTTAGCCAGCGACCGCGACGTGTGGAAAAAGATGAGGGAAACTGCACGATAGGGAACCGGTAAAGACGTTGTTAAAGTGTTGGAAAACGGTTCGTCTGTCGTCGTTCATGCAGAAAGTCACGTACCGTGGATTTTGCTCGTAGGTGGGAATAACTTTTTTCGAATGGACGTGCGATTTCGACGTCCCTTTCTGGCGAGCGAGCCAAAGCGCACGAAGAACTACTCCAGGGGAACGACGTGCATTCACGACGACTATTCCTCGATCGGTTGTGAAATAAGAAAAGTTTGTCGTTTTTACGGCCCCTTACTTCATTTAACTTCGTTTGCTTCACTTTCTAATACGAACTAGATAGCATTTTGCTCAAAACATTTGCTCAATGACGGTCATTACTATAACTCTGTCAAGTTATCCGAATTCCACAAGCAAGCCTAACTGATAATAAAAATATTTTTATATATACAAAGAACTTTTGTTCTTCTGCTGCATTTTTCGTGAAATTAATTTAATTATTATATATAACAGAATATATTTAATAATTCTTAGAAATTTCTTCACAAGAAGTGTATAGTTTCACATGATCGTTTATGTATACGTTCTATCACATAACTAATTATTCATAATTATATGTAGTCTTGTATTTAATAGTATTAATTTAATAATCCTCAGAAATATCAACGCATAAAATAATCCACTAAGAAATGCGATTAATAGGAATTTATAATTAATATTAACGTTTCGAGTATTCTCAAAAGAAGTTCGCGCAACTAATTTTCACTCGTATTGTTTCAAACTCCTAGAGATAACATGCATCCGAACTTTCTACTCCATATCATTTACTTAAGGTCTGCTCCGAGTTCAAACTTTATAAATTATAACTTTGGAATGTTAATGCATCTCTTCTTTGAAGTTAATTTTATTTCGCTCGTTCCCCTTTAAAACGAAGTTGCGTAATTACTGATAAGAGTGCCTTGACTGCACAGTTTACTTTAGAAGATTCAATATCGAGTGATTATTTGCAAATGTACTATGTGCTTCGAGGGGTGCGCCATATGTTTTATATTTATCTTATTTCGTTTAGCGGCTACCCTGAAAATATGAAAATATAACAATGTTTACATTGTAACCACTTTGCAATTTACCTGCCCGAAAAAGATTCTTCATTAGATGAAACTAGTATCTATTAATAAAACTAGTATCTAATATTTGTCGTAACAATTTTATGAATAATAAAACGATACTATGAGTGTTTCGCGAACATTTGTAATCGTTTAGCATTCATTTTCGGGCCAAGTTTCGTTTTCTCTGATGGAATTGAAGATGTTTGAAGGAGATACTTGGCTTATGTACCTATCCATGTACGTACGTATCAAACCGCTCGGTTTCCATTCGCATGATACCTGCGCGCGTTGAAATTCCTGGGTTAACGGGGTAAACGTATGTATCGACTTCTTCCCCGGTTGGTATTCATGTATTCATAGCCGGGAACATTACCGGATTTGTATTAGCGCCACAGGTGGCGATGTTCATTTAACTTTGCCAGGTTCGTAAAACTTAGAACAATCAGCCAATCGAATCGAAAAGCGAAATCGAATGAGCAATAAATGTCCTTATTTATTGGGATCCATCGGTTGGTATACTTTTTCTACGATGCTCGGCGGCATAATTTAATAAATTGCTTCCCCGGCAACCAATAACGCGATCCATCAGATTCATCGTGAGCATGTGATTCGATACAAAAATGTATTTCGTAGATTCGCGACGCGACTCGTGATTACATTAAACATTCATTGAGTTTCTTAGTATTATACGGAGTGTGAATGGGAACGAATGACACGCTGGGCGATTCGTTGTGAAAAAATGAATCGAAAATGTGGTATACAGTTCTTTTGTACGACGCTTCGTTTTCGAGAAAATCAATTTTTAATATGACCATGTAGCGTCTGACCATTGCTCGTTATTTCTACTTGCTTTGATGCTCTGAGCAGTAATGACGTAATATACTCTATACCCAGTGTTCTTTCTACCTTCCTACTACTTGAAACCAATTGAAATAGATGATGGGGAACTACTACGATGGTTCCCTTCATTAATGTAAGTGAAATGTTTTGAAAATTGATTTTCTCGAAAACGAAATGACCCATCAGAAATTTTATTCCACATTTTCAATTTAGTTTTGCATAAGGAATTTTGCTTACCTTGCATCTGATTGAACCACTCGTCCTCTTCTACTCTGATTGGGTTTGTAAGAAACTTCAGTTTCTATTTCCCTCTTCGACTATTGTAACCTGAATAAATAAGAGATTCAATTTTGGACACAGCTCGCTCAGCCCTTTCGTGCTAAAATTTATCATAATAATTAAACCACTGAGAATAAATTTTTAACTATAGCTTCACCCACCATAATCAACTAATACGAGTATCTATTAGGGTATTACAGGTAGATATTGTAATCAAATTTATACTTTTACGTATAGAAGTTTTTAGAACAAAATTGGTTCCAAACTTACTATGCAACTTATCCATAAAACATTCAATGCGAACATAGAATTATAATTGTAGGTGAGATTAACTATATTAAAGTCCCACTTTATCACTTTATAGATAGACAATTTCGTAGCATGCTAGTTTCTGCCAACGAATTCTCTGTCCCCTGTGAATATCAACAGGAAATGATTCAACATTTGTTCGGCCCAATTACATTAGTCCAAGAACAGTTTGACTAAAAGCAGCGGAATATATTTCTAGTTTCCTATAAATTATTCTAGAGACCAGCAAGAAACGAGAATTAAATCCTCACTCGGAGAGGAATCTCTTTTGAGTCGTTAATGGTAAATTCTGTTCGGTAGAGTGAGACAGAGGATCGAATTTGTAGAAATTCGATAAATTGCCAGAACAGTCTTGGGTCGCCAAGAAAGCATTAGGTCTTTGAAACAAATGAATATAAAATCACTAAGTTCAGAATTAAATGCACGAAATTAACAATCATTCGACAAGAAAATTTTCTTGAAATCTTTCAACTTAATTTAACTGCGCTATGTTTTTCTAAGATCAATCCACCATTTATTTATAACGAAAAACCGTACAACTCTTAATCTTGCCTCACGCACATATTCATTACGAAGGTTAGCACTTTAATATAACTTTAGGTTAAATATTTCTGTTTAAACTAGAGTCACAAGTAATTGAATGTAAAATCAGAGAAATAGGTTTTACTCATAATAATTGTAATCTGTTCGAAGAATAATAATAAAAAAAATTGGTGGACTACTGAACTTCGTATACTTACATAGAAAAATTGTATTGTCCATCAGGTTGAGACTGAGAAGATTGATAATTTAACGTAACCAAATGACGAGTAAATAATTTTGCATAAACTACAATTATAAACTCTTGAATATAAAGACACAAAATTAACTTTTACGTCTAATATAGTTTATCTCGTGATTTATGTCGCGGATATATTTAGTAGTACGATTAAATGTCGTCGTAGCTTTGACACAATGAAGCCGACCTGATTTAGCAGTCTCCAGTCAGCACCCGTTGTGTTGTAAATATATCCAGCCACTTTCCACAACTCCCGAGACTTTTATCTCTTTAGAAAGGGATCCGAGCGGACCAAATATCCCAGATTCCGTGTAGCTGGGAATTTGGTAGAATTTAATTCCGAGACGCAGAAGAACGGCAGGCTCTCGCTCTTGCTGCGCATTATCCGCAAGCAACTCCTTGCATTCATCTTCCCTATCCGACGGTGTTCATACACGCGCATGTAGCCCTGCCGCTGCACGCTGGTTGAAACAATGACCGCTTCTGTTGGGCGACTCCCGCGTATCCTTGGAACACCGTCGACCATCTATTTCGATGTTTCGGGGCTGGGATACTTCAATACGAATGCACGATCCGGGAATCCGTGGTCAGAGAGGCGTTTGATGGTACGGGAATGCATCGGAGGTCTTCGACCTTTCGAAAGATACGTGGTTAGCTTAGAAATTAAATCAGCAGCACCAGGAATTATTTTCCTAATCCTCTTACCCTTTAATGGAATTTAATTTTATATATATTATACGTGTAAAGTGTTTTAAATCCGGCTTCGATTAATTGTTTCTGGATAATAATTGTTATAGGTAAATATTTGTATGGATCAATTCTACTAATGATTTGATGGAATGAAGCATATTTGTTTATGTAAATTTTTTTTTCAATATGATAATTTAATATAAAATATCTTGGAAAAGTATAAACATTCGTAGAAGTAACAATTCTAGTATTTTAATACTGTAAAACATCTTGCAGATAAGGAACGAAACTTGCGAGTATCATAACATCTGTTCTTACAATGAAATTCATTTTGAACTCCGATGGCCGAATTTTGCAACTTCGAAGCTAGAAGAACTTCCACTGCGAACTAGTTCAATTGTTTCACCTGAATTTGTAACGAAACCCATCGTATTACACGAACTCTAACGAACTTTCCAACTCTGAACCAATCCAACTCTCGTATTCGTCGTACTTACTTTCAATTTTATCAAAACTTCGACCACCCTAAATTTCGATACCAAAATCAATCCATGTTCTCTTAGACGTTTCTCAAAATAAATAGAACAAATTAAAACTGTCAATCTAAATGTCGTATCGGAAATGGGTATTTATAATAAAAGTAAATATTATAATAGAAATAAAAATTCTTTGGTACTTTGCACTTTTAATGCCAAGTGTATTATCCAGATACTCAAATCCTATTATAAATAGCAATAAATATAATAGTTTATCTATGCATACATCTGCTCAATAAAAGCCTGAAGCTTCAGAAACAGCTCATATAATCCGATAAACCGTCAAGGTTTGTTCTAATCATTGAGTAACTAAAAAATCATTTCTAAAAACTCGTCAAAATTCATTACCAGCTTCTACCTAATGGCTCAAAGCGCAAAGGGTTAATCGAATAATACTGCTATTTGAATAAATATCGTCTTGAAATAGCCGTTTTACGTTTAATCGGCGATACATACGATTCATCGCATAGTGAGTGATCAAAGCACAACCAGGTTCTTCTGGTTACAGATTACGACAGGAATTACGGTCCGGCGTCGATGAGGCCACCAGGCGAACCTCCTGTGGACGCCTTGAGTCCTGGCGTGTCCCACCGGGCTCAGCTCGTTCTTCATCTTTCGGTGAGTCTGCTGTCACTGCTACTTCCAGCCATCCGAAGGTGATTCTCACGTCGCGGGAACGGGGCTTCCAGTTCTAGTGTTTATTGGACGGTGACCATACCGGAGGCGGCTACCAGTTTCCGGTACGCCGCCTCCGGCTGGGATGATGGACGAGTGCGACGAGACAAGACGCGCTTGAAATTATTTTCATACTAAAATTAGACGTATACAGAGAGCAAAAGAGGATATTATATATATAAAAGTATATATATAAATATATAAATATATGAAGAAATATAAATATAAATACAAAATATAATATGTTGTGTAAGTATACCGCAGTGAGTAAGAAGGAATCCTTAGGCTTACGGTTTGCCGATCGTTTATTGTGACTTGCGCGACGTTCTTGCGCGAAGAGACTTCTCGCCATCTTCCACGTGATCCGTGAAACGAAGAAACTCTGTCAGCTGACGGGGGATGTTTGACAATTGGGGGGCACTCCGAGATCTCAAGGGTTTTGGAGGATCGTGGTTTACGTGGTGCTGACAAAGTTGTTAATTTTTGTTGGGGATAGATAATGCAGATAGGAAAGGACGATTAGTCTATCTCAATGTCAGTAATCAAGCTTGGTTGCTAAGTAAGTAAATAACTATATAATAAAATTGATTTTGAGGAATTCGTAACTTTAATTATGTCAAATGCATCGACTATGAATATTAGTAATATTAATAGTGTTGTTGTTTAAGTGTTCAGATACTATTGTAAATGTATTAAAATGATTTTTTTGATTATTCTGCTTGACGACTGTATACTTTTAAAATATAAAAAACAAAGTAATTTTCTTAGAGACGTCAATAAAATATGAAAAGCAATTCTTTAGATTCTAATGCTTTAGAGATGTGAGTAAAAATATGAAAAGTCGATTTCTTTGAAGAGGTGTTTCCTTTCCTCATAACCATTTTTCCGTTTCCAATGAAAAATAGCGACGAGATTATGGGCACGCGTGCTACATTTTCACAAGACGTCGGATTTTTCAAAGTGTATCACTTGTCAAACTTTCCTCGTGAGTGAAACTCAGCGCGAAGGAGGCGTTAGTCCGAATGATTTTCCCATTTCCGTTTCTCGTAGGCGCGCGTGTGCGTCGCAAAAATTCGACGCTCATCGTCGCCCTCGTGTAAACACTTGTGCTTTAAGCGTTCTGCCAAAAGTTTTATAATCAAAAAGCGCGTTTAGACGATTCGAGTGGCTCCGTTCGCACGAGAGAACACGAATCGGTGGAAAAAAGGAGGAGCAGAGTGGGTTCCGGATTTTCTTCGTTTCAGCTAATTACCTATGTAAACATCACTGATTTCATAAATATTCAAGAACGTTTTGTAAGGGTTCTCGATTCCCCTTCTACAGTTGTGAAACTCGCTCTACTCCGTTTGTACTTAACGACAGAATAACCTTCTTTGGGAAACGAGAAGAATGTGTCTATGTTATACGTTTGCGATTAAAAAAAAAAAAAAAAAAAAAAGTAAATCGACGATGTATTTAAAATCCCAAAGAAACGTTCGAAGCATGTGTAAGACCTCTGGTCGCGAGAATTGTTATTTTTTAACTAATTCTTGCGTATTTTTCGACCGTACGCGATGTATTAGAGAAAAGTGATCAGTTCTGGAAAAAAATAAAAAGATAAAAATAACGTAATTTTATTCGAATTAATTAGACAGTTTTAGTATAAGTTACTAGTATTCAATGTAGTGGGTCAAGTTTAGGAAAAGATTTAACGAAGTCACATTATAAAGTAAAAGTATAATTGCCTAATCGAGTAAATTTCACTTGAAAAAAAACTAGAATGTTTTCAGTATTCAATAATTTCCAATAATCCAATCCAAATATCCAAATATCCAATAACCAGTAAGTAGGCTTTATGATAGCTGACTGTCTAGTCTGACACAATACAATCCGTAACTACTTCCAGAACTGATATTTCTTTCTATCTGCAATACTAATCAGGATCTCATTATGCGTTACTCGAGTATAGCGCAAATTTCGAATAACGTGATTTCAATTGTAGACCAGTCACTCTAGATGGAAATGCACATAACATTCAGGAAAGATTCTTGTAAAGCTGATTTCTTTCATACACATTTATTATTCCGTTACAAACAATGCGATATAATTAATTTAATTGTTAAATTGGCACCATTTTACAGCCCTCTACAGTTATAAATAATCAGGACCTCTGCTTCTACGTATATATATCTTCAAAAATAGTAATGTTTATTTTAAAAATAATTACGATCAAATATAAAAATCAAGAATATTCCTAAAGAAGTAGCACATATTTTTTCTCTATACAAAACAGTTTAAACATTTAATTTTCATGGAATACATTATTTATAAAGTGCTATAAAAACATTATTTGTTACAAAATAATAAATATATAAAAAAAATCAGCTTCCTAGAAACTTCTCCATACCTGAATCTAAAGTGACTCGACTATTTCTTCTATACGACCCGACGTTCACGATAGTTTCTCTCTATTCGCGAACAAAGCACAACTCTATTTCGGTACATATAATGCATATACGTACGCATGAAAGAATAAACGAAAACATAAATATACATTATACACATATAATCGAATCGTAGTTGTGTTGGAACACGAGCTCCGATGTTTCGTCGTTAGTCGTTCGATTGAGAAAGCGTGGATGGACTGACACGTGAGTTAGTCATACATACGTAATACGTACGCGAGAAGTGACTATTTCAGTGAAATTAATGGACAATTGCGAGTTCTCGTGTGTCCAAAGCTGAGATGAGCAAAATTTGTATTTACCGTTAAAAGAAAAATTTCATTAGCGAATAAATGAGTAATTGTTCCATCGAATAAACTTTGCGAACAAATCGTTACACGTAGTTTTAATTCGTTATCTTTTATTCGAATAAAGTTTTGCCCATCTCTGGTACGAAGGCGACGAGAGATGACAATGGACGTCGTCGCGTAGCCTCGAATCATCGGCGACGGTGTCTTCGAGCAGAGAGCTTCGTCGTTTCAGTTCAATTTTGCATCGCTGTGCAGAAAGAAAATGTTCTTTCCGTGAGCTAAATGCCAACGACAATATTTTTAGCTTTAGCGAGACTCAACGTATGTGCCGACGTAAAGGAAATCATCCTGAAGAAATTCATTGAGAAATTCCAGAGCACCTGATGACAGTTACTTGATCAAGTTGACGGAAATAGGGTCATCGAATGTGGATCATTCTATCAGGATCGATTCTTGCAGTAAATTTATTAAGAAAATTCCTTCATCATTTTGCAACCTGAAACTGTGTTGTCGAAATATTAGCAATCAAAGTTTGTTGGTGAGACTCTTGGGGCGCGCCATTTGTAATGTAGTCAGCTGATCATACAGGTTGTTGCGCATGCGTTACATTACAAACTCCGAATGCTTATATCTCGATGGCGAAGCTTCCGATTAAAAAATGGAAAAGGTCTTTTTGATTCACTTTGGCGTGAGGAATTAATCTTCAAAGCAGCTCGTATATTTCTTATGAACAATCTGTTATTATATCAAGTATTTATAAATTATAATATTCCAAAAAACATTTAAAAATAATATTAAATTAACTTCATGCCAATTCTTAAATGACAAAATATTTATTCCATGGGTAATTCTTGTATTTGTAGGGTAGAATGTTTTCGTCGCCATATTCCCCTTAAAAATCAAGAATCGCCGTCACCAGGTGTACATACATAGTTCCAATCTAGATAGTATCAACCACTAATCACGCACATTGGGAACTCTTTTTCTAGTCTACGAACACTATGCAACTATATATCCTTAACTCATATAGTTAGAGCACGAACGAAAACAACAATGAAAACCGGACTCTTGACAATACAATATAGTAGTCTCTACGAACGAAGTGTTTTCAATTCTATTTCGAATTTCGTTCCAGTCGAATGCGCATAGTCAACGATTAGGTGCACTATTGCTGAAAAGTTTACTGTCACGCATTTTCACTATCAATAAAATGTACGAAAACAGTTACACTTTAACATCATTCATAAATATTGACTATCAAATACCATTATTGTCTTAGAGTGTCCCTTCCTCCGATAACCTCTCTAGAATGAATTTTCATTGCAATTTTAATGTAACTTAAGTTTTTGTAATTTTTCTACGACTCGTTAGATATTAAGATCCCTTCCTTGGCCCATTGCGATTCTCCCTACTGTTTGTATTGTCCAAAACATATCAAAATTCGAAATTCATTACAGTTCACGTTGCATTTAGAAATTGTGTCGCAGAATGCTAGATGATCCGAAACTTTTCAAAGGTAGTGCACTCTTTTAAAAGGGCTTTCGCCGGTGTTCTATTTCCGGTCCGCAGCAATTTTACACGTGTATGCAACGGATCCAAACGAGAGATACGAGGAACGTTACGCGTCTTTGCCGATTAATTGTGTAAATATTGTAGATATGTTGTGCTGTGATCAATCTGAATCGTCGTCTTTCGCGGGTGATGATTCGAGGCTGCGGTTGTTAAAGCGAGTGCTAAAAGCGAGTGTTGTGAATAGCATGTACACTAACTGTTCGGATCGATATGACGATGATCGTATGAAGACATCGTTCGGTAGAGAAAAAAAAATTGAAGCTGCAGCGATTATAGATATGTCGTATTAAATTATTATGATAACGTTATTAATGTATTCACGCCCGACGGTCTCACTATACCCGTGAAATTTTTATGAACGCGCTGAACACTGCGAACGATCCGCGCGAATTAGATATAGATAGTGATACTGTCGGTCTGTATATCTTAATAAATATCGAGTACATGACTGCCATTATAAACGACTATTTACTTATTTATCGAGTCTATTATGAACCTGCTTCCTCCACGACATTTTATTTTTAATTTATTCCATCTTACTTTGTAGCGGATTATATTTTATAATAGAAGTAAAGGCGATGATGGTAAGTGATAAACATTCAACGAAGTTTTGACATTACACATGTTTATGATATTTCATTAGTAATTTATTTAATAAATTTAACTGTCTAAAATTAGTGATGATAAGTAAATTGTAGTGAATTATTTAAATTAATGTGTAAAATATTTTATGCAAGCCAGAACTAATTCTTAAACCATAGTGACGCATTTTAATAAATTATGGTTTATTCCTTGAATTGATTTTGCTTTATTTGTAAAATTGTATAATGTAGTTAAGAGGTAAGTTTATCCTGTATGTAATTATATCAAGTATTGGACAGTTTTATTCTAACAACAAATAATTAGAATTCATAGATACTCTTACTATATATTCTACATTAATTCAATTATTTTTAATTAGTCTACAAATAAAAATAAAATAACATCAAGTAACATTCGATAATCCTGAAGCCGACCAGTGTCTACTCGGTGCTTTAACCGTGGTCCCATGCACCAGTGTGTTTTAACAACACAGTGTCTACTCGGAATTGCGACAAGTCCTATAAGTCCCAGAGCATTCACGGCTCACCTAGAACGGTCCACTTCTACTGCTTCCTCCCAATCCCGAATGACAGTAAACTAAAACCAGTAATGGGCGATCAGCTCTTTGAACCTCCACATTCGACAATACTACAATAATCTTTTCCAGTAATGTTCTTTGACACGTTCATTACACTCGAGTAATTCCCATTTATAATGAAAACCATATAATGGGATAATAAGTTCGATTGTTTGCCGTGCAAAACGTGCGTTTCAATATCCAGTCGATAGACTGTCTAAATAATTCGTGTCGTTGTTTTCAGTAAATATATAAACGATGACGAGTTACAGAACGCGTTAGAAAGATTGACATAGTTAATTAACGAGGTATTCGACGATGCGAATTGACTTCCAAAATGCCGCATAAACAAATATGACAGCTGTATTGCGATCCACGCGCTATATACCTTGTTATAAGTTGAAATATACCGAGTATCGAGCGTGGAATGTTTAAATTAATTTTCAAACGGAGTAACGAGTGCTTATGCACTCATATCAATTTATTGGTTTGCTATGGTATATTTGTGTGTTTGTAAACTGGATGAGCTCGTCTGATTATTACAAGTGACAAAATTTGTTTGTATTATTAATATTTTCGTAATTTTACTGTCTCTCATTATCTACAACTATTACTTCTTCATTTCATTCATTAATATCAATTTCGTGGAGTTTGGATTTTTTTAAACACTGTTAATGGTTGTTTTTTTTCTTCAATTTATCTGTGAAATAATCTACACGTTACGTTTGCATTGTTTTATATTTGCATTTTTTGATAGTTCATTTAAAATTCTCTTTACCTAAAAAATGTGCTTTTCGATTGTTTTAGTAGGTATTCAAAATGTTGCATACGTGCTTGTAATGATGGATATTTTATTTACATCGTTTCAAAAACATGATGGCGCGTTGTCGATGACAGGGAAATTGAATCTCGTTTTTACGAACACCGTCAGTTTCATAACCGTATGAAGCTCAAAAACACATTCTATATACATTCCAATTATTACAGAAAATAGGAACTGAAAATGTAGAAAATTATGTGTTATTTAGTCTGCCACTAAATTTGCTAGTAACGTTAAATCTAGATCTAAAATAATATAGTTACGGCTAGTTTAATATTAATATTAATAAAATAAAAACAAATTATCCTGCAACACAGCAAATTCATAATTCGAAATACCTCATCCGATTCGTTTTACCACGGCCGGAATAGCCTTGCTCGGGACAGGCAGTAGAAAATCTCCACCCTTTGTTCCCCGAACGCATTCGTTTCCCGCGGAACGAAAACGCAATACTAACCGAGAATTAATCACGCGGGGCAGGCCGGAACACGGAGCAAAGAAGAAACGATATTAAAGCAAACGGAACGACGAAAACGGGAGATTAAAGGGACGAGGTAGAAGCGTCTATCCTAGTTGTCCGCGGGACAAATTTATTATCCGTATCGGCGACAACGAAAAAAGTCAATTACACTCGCGATTAATCGATCGAACGCTTCCCGATCACGCAGCCCCATGGAAGATAAACGTTCATAAGCGCGTCGCTGAGACGGTCAAAATTTTTCCTTCCACGCCACCCCTCCTCGCAGCCCGCCAACCCCCTCCGGGTCATTGTTTCCGCCACGCCACTTTAGCAATAGCTTCGATCGATTTCTCTCGCCAAACGCGAGAGACAAATGCCTCACGGTTCCTTGCTCCGTGAACTTTTTTCCACGGAGACACGGAAAAGGTTACAGCAACATCGACGTTTTGCTTTCCACCAACGCCTCGCCCTCTATTTTTCTCTTCATCGCTTCGTTTTGTCCCGGTGATTTCTTCCTCGACTTCGATGCTCTTTTTGGAGCCACCTTCAGATTTCTGTAAATTGATTGGATATCTATCCTGCGTGTGAAACTTATAGTCACGTAGAAAACATAAAATGGATACACTTAAAAAAAACGTAAATTAGAAGTCGATGCTTGTGAACGTTTTAGTCCATGTCTTTAGTCATCTCTTCAATGTGATTCATGAAGAATATTATTTTGCCTGAGAATATCATTTTTAATGGAGGAACTGGTACGTTTAATAGTGAAATATTTTAACTTCTTTCCAAAAGGAACCAATGTATCTAGAGCACGCATTTCTCTCTCTAATCTTCACCGTCTTTGAATGTTTAAATCTACGAACAATGCAGTTCCCAGATTCTAAATATTCTCAATATTTACTCTCACATGTTTTATCTAACAGCATTGAAAATTTCACCGATTTTCAGCTTTTCTAGCTTGTATCCACAAGTGATGCTCCGAATAAAAATACTACGCATCTTTACGACTGTTTACTGAGAGCATAATTGATTATCCCTGTTTAGAAAATAAATTATCAGTAATACAAATAAATATAACAGTTCTCTCCGTACGAAAATGTACAGTTTATGTATATACGTGACGCGAATTATCGCGCGTGTAAATAAATAAATGCATAATTTATCGCAGACGCATTAGCATTATTTACGATCACTCATACGCTACGTGCATAAGCCAGTCATATAAATAACAGGCAATAGTGCGCGCCTATTCTATTCGTTAAAACGACACTTATACATATTCATCCTCTTCGTGTTCGAAATTATTATTCCCGATTTCGCATGGTTCTATCGATTATGCGATAACAACAGCTGCGTAAACATAAGTGTGACGCCGAACACGTTCATATCGGATCCATCCAAAATAGATTTCTGCTATCTAAATATAAGCAAATGACCAGGTGAAATTATTTGACGCGCGTACGACGTAAATGAAACAGAAGTATCCGTTCTCTCTGGATTTTTAGCTCCAGATTGATATTATTTATGATAAATTGTCTAGTATCATTTTTGATCAAATACACTGTGGAATTCAAGCTTTCGATTGACACAAATATTTTCGAAACATGACCATCGCAAGCTACAAAAATATAAATTTAAATTAAGAACTTTAATTAAAAATTTCAAATCTGGAATTGAGAGAAATTAGGGAAATTTATAAATTCATAATGACTGGTATTATTACATTTAAATAAAATTTAAAAATCTCTATATATGCAGATGAATTGGAAAAATGTTTAAATTTGAATAAATATGGAAAACAATGCTCGATGAAAGTTTGTATTCTTCTCACCAACGAAAATGAAAAATGCAGTATTCGCATGAAAATCACCCGAGAACGGTATTGTAAAATTCACTACAGTGTCGTCGCAATACGTGCATTCTCTTTACACTCACGCCTATAATGTCGTTCGAATTTTTGATAGCACGGTCGAACACACGCATTCGCAATGGCCAAAACGTTTAGACGAAATGCCAACTGTAAACCGCGATTCGTATTCCCAGTGTGTTCCGCATTGTTGGACAAAAGTTGTCATTTGCGTGTACGTGTGTATATATTTTTTTCCTCGCCTTTCCGCGTATGCATCGGCGATCTCGCGCTACGTGTGACAAGCCGCATAACGCAAAACGCATCAACCGCGGTCGAGGATTTCGGTAAACAGCCACTCTGTGCATTTCGTTTCGCGGTTATTTACGCCTGCGCGATTTCCCAATCCGGCATTTGCTCGACACTGTATATTTCAAACTGGCCGATTGTCGTCGCGGGCAAACGTGAGCCACGGTTATGCGTGTGTACACATCGACGCACTCGACGAGAAAATCATTGCCGATTGGCAGGGAGGGGAAAAAAACGACGAGACGAAGTTATATCGGGGAAGTCGCGCGTGCTTTGAAGGGGCCAATCAATCATGAGAAAATCTATTCATTTTTTCGAATTGGTCCTCCATCGTGAACGGACGGCCCCCGCGTGTTGTATCGCGTTGATTCATGAATCGAGTGACACGCCGAAGGAAATTGTTTTCGTTAAAGTCGCTGGATATAAGAGACATTCGTTGTTTTATTTTCCTTCTTTTTCATTCAACGCCTTTGGTGGGTGATATATTACGTTTCTAATATCGAGTACTGACGAAAATAATAAAATTCTGAAGCTGGACATCGCAAATTTGTATCGTTAGGGCGAAGATAAAAATTACAGAATATGTTTTGAAATATCAATGTCGTAAACATGTAGCGTATAAAATAACAAGATTTTCATAATTTGTAATAGAAACCAGAAATAGAATTTAATGTGACGTGAATTCACATCAACAGTCGCGAATGTAATTATAATAGATTGCTGTGATCTTGAATAAATTGAATGGGGAAGAAATGTATTATCTTGTTCTTGCAAATAACTATTTCGAATGTCTTTTGTGCCGTATATTACATAATTAAATTGTTCAACAAGAATTTCAGAACGTTCAAAAGTCCCTTTAATGAAATACCTTAAATGTCGAATAAAATGATGACGAGTTACATTTCCAACAGTATTGCTCCGACGAGGTTACATTGCGAGCCGTCGTTTCGGGCGTGTTCGCGGCTTAATGTGACCAAATTGCTTCAAAACTTCCAACCGTCGAAATTGATTGCCCGTCGTCTAACTATGCCAAGACTAGTCAGCATTATGCGTAAAGCGATTTAATAGACTGTCGCGTAACATTAAATTGGTCGTAGGTAGATTCGACTACGTCCCAGTTAAGAGATGGCGGATACCATTGGCGGAATTAACAATAAATAGTTTGCCGAAGGACGCAGACACCGTGCCTCTGTATCGGTCGGCCCGTGTAACTACGTCTACTCTCCTTGCATCGACACTTCTCGAGTTACTAATTATGGGACATTACAGACTTCCGGAAGTTAGCTAGTTTCCCATTCACCACTCCTTTGTGCCCATTATCGGTCGTACCTGACATTGCGAAAACCAAAATTGATGCCCTATCTGATTCAATAACATCGAAATTGACTTAGAACTTGGGATCTTTGGTTTCGGTCTGGCATTACTCGGCTAGGTTCGCCGCCGCACAAAGCAAAAGCCATCTAGGAACTCCTGCTGCGAAACAGCTTATGGTTACAGTAATACGATACGCATTTACGTATTTCATTGTAAATATTTCATTTCATGGTACGAGGAATAGCAATTGATTTCTTTTAATAGGGTCGAATAAGAAAGAAAAATAAAACTTAAGCTGCACAGAAGAATAGTGTCAACAACTTGCTATCGCGTTTTGACTTATATACATTTAAGTAAAAAGTAGCTTAAAGTAAAATTTAATAGGTTCCATTTTTAATGTTGTAAATCTAAGAAAGAAGCACTTGTGCGTGCATGCTGCGCGTTGTTCGATGATCCGTGAGCTTCCAATTTCCTGCAAAAAGAAAGCAAAAAGAGCTCACGATGGCGCTGCGCGAGGATATCTGTCAATATGTTATGTTTGGCAATCGATCGCAGTGCCTTTCGAACTTGCGGAGCACAAACATCGGAAGATATAAAAATCACTCTCTCAATTTTTGCGATCACGGAACGTGCTTTTTCAACCGCTTTCTTTCCGATTGGTTATTCTGAGGAAATAACGTGCCGGACAGGGAATGCCTTATGGTACTCGGATCAATTCACGTTGGCGAAGAGGGAACGTAATCTCGAAAGTGTCTGCCCTGGTCCTGTGGGAAGAACTTCGCATCGCGCCTCATACGTGGCCGTACATACTCGTGTGAGCATCCTAGTTTCTCTCTCTCTCTTCGCTACACGTACTGTGTTTCACTCGTAGATGTCTTACAATTAGGTAAACCAGCGGCGGTCTAGATCCCTGCGTGCTCCATCCGAGCTTTATAAGATGTAAAACGAGCGTCCAACGCGTTGAAGTCGTTCCAGGGGCTGGAAGTGTTAGGTAAAAGAGCGCTTCGTTGGTTGAGTGAAATCAGTAACAGGTTCAGCGATATTCTAATTAATTAGGAGATTGGTTTCTGCTCGAATTTTTATAATAAGAATTACATTGAGAGATTTAATATGATTTAATGTCTTCAAACATTTCTTTAAACTTCATTACGGATCATAGAAAACAAACGAGTATTTAATATCACTATTTAACACTATGTGGCTATATGCTTAAAATTACATGGGCATTATACTATAATTATGAATAGATGTAACATTTTAATGTCTATTATGATCAATTCCGTGAGCAGTGGTCTACCAAAATGTATTATCAACTGGGTAACAAAGCACTGTACAATAATGAATTTACAATATGCAGATTATTGTCTCGCATACCCAATACACACGTCCCGGTCGGCAAAAGGGAAACATTCAAATTTTTTTCCTAGCCTCGGGCACGCCTTGAATGCAAACGAAGGATAAAAAATGCGTCTCTACTGAAAGCAATTTTACCAAGTCAAACTGACTAGATGAGGAGACCTGTAATCACACGTTGGCAGAGGTGTCCAGAAAAATAGAAGGCTATTACAAAGATCTTCATTAGTATAATTATTGTCGAAATAGGGTTTAAGAATTAAATAAAATGTTTTATAAGAATTTTTATAGCACGAAGAATTATATCATGAATCCTCCTAACGTTTGATTATCTCGAATCTTATACCTGGTTCTTTTTGCAATTTTTCTCAAACGTTTATTATGAATATTATTATTATAATAATATTAATTTATAATAAATATTAATTCTCAATTCAATAATAAAACCATTGTTCAACGAACCATTCCATGGTCGGATATGCATTTCTTCGCAGTATTTCAATTGCACTTTCCAGATATATCATTGCAGCTAACAAAAAATTAACGACCTGCAAAGTTGGACCTTATTAAGCCATTAATCGTTTTCTTCCCGGTTCCCGTTCCTCTTTCCAGGGGAGGTGGAGGGCATTTGGGACCTTCGCAATTCCATGACTCAGCTCACACCCAGCAATGCTCGAACATCGCAAAAATGAAAATGCAGTAACACGTAGACACAGCAAAATTCAAATTTCCAATGATGAACAATGGGGAGGTAGAGGAAAAAGCGGGACAGAGAAATAGACAGATAGTTATTCCCTGAAATACGAAGCGCAGCTGACGTTACCAGAGAGAGACCGTGTCGCATTATTTTCGTAGGCAGCGATGCGCAAGTGGATTCCGCGTAGTCAGCAATAAGCATGATTTTTTTCCGTAGGCCCACCCGTTAGAGAGCACGGTGGCCTCTCATACGTCAAAAAATCCTATTATCCTGTGCTGATCCTCTGTCGACGAAATGGAAGAGAGCGGCAAACGAGCTAGTCTAGTTTTGTTCGCTCCTCTCCTCGACGTCGCTCATCGTCTGGAATTGAATCGCTCTGATAGGCTCTCGGTCCAGGAAGGAAGTTGTATAGCGAACTCGCGCCATTTTTCGTCTTTTTTCCCTTTTTCTCCCGTCGACGGATTGTCTTCAGACGACTAATTCTGCGCTTTCTATTAATTCGAACGAGGCGAGCTCGACGAAATGTCACCCGAAACAGATTTGGTGACAAATACTCCTTATTTCAAAATTTGTATATTCAAGGTGATTCATTTTTTTATCAAGGATTCTGTCAGATTTTGGATTTCTTATTTCTTGTTGTGAAAATATTTTGATGTGCTTCTAGGTTTCTAGTTTCTAACGGTTCGAATTTCATTCAATTATATTATTTTTACATAGTTTAGGTTTAATTATATTTATATATAATTTGACTAAAATCTCAGAAATTTTTATTAAAATAAAACACAGGATAAATAAGATGTTGTTTGTTCATAATCGTAGAAAAGAAGTGGAGCAATAGAAGAAACACAAGTGGAGGAGGATAAATAAATAACATACGTAGTATTCCTGCATTATGTAAATGATATCGGGGATATCGATCCGTCTCAATAAAAGAAGCGCCTGTATTTTCGTTATTTTCCCTTCCCCGAGACTTTTATCGCCCTTGTCCGCCATGATAAATAAATTATATCCACACCGGGTCCACGCTCGTTCTTCGTTCGTTTTCGTCGCGGGATTATCTCCCCTGGAGACGCCCACCCAATTTTTCCTATCGAGAGTTTTACTGCTGGCGGCAAACCCTGCGCCTCCTTATATCTTAATTAATCCATCAGAAAATATGGTTCTTTCTATTCACGACGCTCGTAAAACGAATCAGAAATGTATACCAGACAACTGCGTATTTATTTCGAGACTTTTGCAATTCATAACTCGCCCTCGTTGTTATGGGACCAGAAAATAATATTTTCCTATACAATTTTGTATGTATCTATAGCGTAGCAAGAAATAAACATATAAAATATAATGGCATCTCTTTATTTTCTAATATTTTTGATAAAAATTATATATAATTGTGTAATGTTATATTCGCGAGGTAAATGACATTAGCCCTTTCAGATCTGACGTCCACATTTGAGGACACAACATTTTTTTTTATTTTTTTCATACTGATTTTGCCAAGTAAGTAATTTTTAGGCCAAGATATCCTAAAAATTAAAACACATTAGTACGAGAAAGAAAATTAATTCAGATTTGAAAGTGTTAAGTACAACATTAAATAAAAAGATTCCTGAATAACAGAGAATTCCAAGTGTTATAGAATAATAAATGTTAGACAATAGAACAAAATTATTGCGGGTTGGGACGATAATCCGACTCAAGGTTAGTTGGTAATAAAATGACGTAGGTAGTTTGTGAGATAGACCGCATCTTGATCCACTTAGTAAGTTACTCGTTCCTGATTGGTAATCTCGATCACTCAAATAGGATTTAATGGTTTGTCTCGAGTTGTGCAATTAGTCCCAGTTAATCGGCCTCGTTTAATCCAAATTATTGGCTACTGCACGCTAAGACATAAACGCATTTTCTGCACTCCTCGAGAGCCACTTGACTGTAAGTTTCCATCGAATTTGGAGCACCCTTGAACTTGCAACTATCTCTCTGCAACGATTGTTCAAAGCAGCAATATGACATTACTTGTCACAAGTATTTTCTGTATACCTATAATTCATAATGTATTAATTAATTCAAGAATTTAAAAGCATCTTGAATCGACCCTTACTTCTGTCAACAGTAAGTATTCTCCCTTCTAAACTAACTAAGAATGTATAATTTAAGAATCATAGAGATCTTCGTACAGTACTACAAACTGTCTTACAAATACATATTAATAGGTGCGTCTTCGCCATATTGAAAAGCAATCAATCTAAATCAACGACAGGTACGTTTGTGTGAAAATAAATTATCCCTATCCAAACTGCAATTGCCTCCATTATTGTTCTAATATTCACAAGTAATATTTATTATTCGGATGGTTTATTAAAATATAGTATCAGATTTAATAGCCACAAAAAATAGAAGATCGTCTTGTCTGTTGTATAACATTCACTGCACGTTGGTTGAGAATCACTGCTCTAAAACGTTCGAATCACAGTAGATCAAAGTATACTCCCTCTGTAGCCCCTTTAACTGACTCAATTACGAGCCTCGACGCGATCCTTTCATCACAAAAGAAAAAGGTTTAATCCCTGTTCCCAGCGAGCTTGTACGATGCTCAGCGGCGAGCATCCACGAAGTAAACGTAAATCAAAATTTCAACGCCGGGATTTCCCGCTTCCGGTGTGCTGTTGCGCACCAGTTCCGAACCGCACGTGTGTACGCTGCTGGTAAAATCGTGTCTACGTGTTATGGCTGCCTGAACATTCAAAGAATAGGACAAACAGTGGGCACACGAATTGATATCTGAAGTATTTTCACCAATCTCCATATCTGAATATAAAAACTAAAAAAAAGTGGGAAGAAATCTCACGCGAGTATATGGCTATTAAAAAATATAATTTGGAGATCAATTCAGCACAGAAGTTTAAGCTGCCATTGACTAATTTAAGAGTATATAAATATATATGAATCTTAAGCAAACTCGTGGAGAATCATAAATAAAAATACACACCACAGAATGCAAACAAGATTCACAAACACGGATGCACCAATAAATTTAATAATCATTGAATAACTTGTAACTTTACTTCAGCATGTTTCTCCCAGCACTGATCAATCCGGGAGTAAAAAGGTTGGACACGTTCCCCGATCAACTGCGTAAAAACTATCTTCGATGGTTTATGGTCGCGCCTGTTCGAGCCAGCACAGATGTCGCGAATCCCCGGATCGGCAGGCGCGGGCTAGAACTTGCCTGCACGTGTTTTCGCCGGTTCCTCGAGTGTTCCTCTCCCTCGGCGCTGCAATTGCATATTAAATGCATCCCTGTCCTCCCCGCAGTTCTCACGGACTCGTACTCTCGCCTAGCCTGCTGGGCCAGGAGACGGTGAAATATGGCCGCGCAATAAGAGAACCGCCAGTGCGAAAATACTATCGCTTTCCGATAGCACGTTAAGGTATGGGGCGCAGGATGGCACCCAGGAATATGCGAGGAACTGTTCGACAACCGAACGAAGTAAGGCTGGGCGCGAACAGGGATAGAGAAGGGAAAACCAGGCGGTGGAAAATAAGCGAAGAAACTGAAAATATCGTCCTTCTCTTGCGGCGCTCTCCCGGCCATATGGTGACCCAACGTATATCATATTAGAAGCCAATTTTTAACTCGGTGGGGGCACATTTCACGCGAAAGCACCGGTTATAACCTGGTCGCCGCTAAAAATCCAATGAATTGATAGGGGAGGAGCGAGAGAGCGGGCGGCGGAGTCCCGATGGCCATTTGAGGGGACGAAAAAAGTGCCTGGGCCGACTTCACTTCGGCTTCTCTGACCAAAGGGAAACGACCGCAATATCTTAGGGTCGAAAGTACACACGGACTCCGGTGGCAAAGACCCGCTCGCCTCGAATAAATCTTCGCTCCGGCCTCGACCCTCCATGATTTCCCTTTCTCTTCGTCCCACCGATCGTTTTTCTCACTTTTCTTTGCGCTGTTCATTACAACCATTATAAATATTGTCTCCGAAAGCGATGGGCTCCGTAATCAATAGCTCCTTGACTCAGGCATTCGTTAATACTGGACTTGTGGAGCGAGGGATGTTTGAGAGTGAAACTTAAGGGGTTACGGGGGTATAGAAGTCCAGAGGGAAAGGAAAGTTTGTAATTTCTTTTTGTGGGGAGAGTTTACGTGACGAAAATATTTATTGGGATATTAATGATATAAACAGTGAAAGAATCGTCAACAGTAGACGAATACATGGTTCTCCGATTAACCATATAATAAAAACAAGCTGCATGATGCTTAATAAGTGCTTTCTAAATTTCCACATTTATTATGTTTAGGAACTTGTCCGGATTTCCCACAGGGAAACTCAGTTGGATTTAGCCGTTCTGGAGCATGGGAAGATTAATTAAAATAGATTGAATCCATAATACGGTCAACTCTCCTATAACGAGATTAATTCATATTGTGTTATACGAAAATCGCGTTATACGAAACTCAGGATTAGTATAAAATAAAATAATTCGTATCTTGTTAGACAATATTGTGAAACTTGGTATTTGGAGGGTTTTTAAAGTCGCTGATTACAAACCTTTATTCAAAATTGAAAAATTCAAAATATTTCATTCTATTATGGCATTTTTTTTGTAAAGTGTACATCATTCGACTTTAACATATATTAACATACTTGTCAGTGTTACTACTTACTAGATCATACTACTGTAATATGCTCTTTTGGATAATCTGTATTTCGATACTACTGTGCTAATTGACAAGATGTATAGGGAATATCTTATGTCGTTCCACGAAAATGCAGATGCATAAATTAGTTTGGAATCCATAGCTATGCTGTTGTATTATAATCACTACCTTCTAAAGCGCACCGCATTCTGACATCTAACAAGACAACTGTAGCTACGTCACAGCAGCATCGACAGTTATCTTTCGAAATGTCAATCGTTGGACGACATTGTAGCAGAAAATAAATCCAGATCGACCGACGAGCGTACAAATTGGACTCTATCGAATGGGAACGAAACGTCGTTCGAAAATATTTTATCCCCGTTTAAAATTTTAATCGGGTTCACGTGCCACTTCGAAAAATCTATCGAAGAATAGATTTCCTGACAGCTTGAAACTAAAACTTTGAGAAAGTTTAGCATAGTCTAGAATTTGTATAACTACAAATTCTTGTATTTCTTTGTGGTTCGGGGCTTTAACCATAGATTTTCAAAAAATGTTGTGAGATATATAACAAAATATAGAAATTGTGTTACATCCATTCAATGTTTTATAACTTATTTTTTCTGTAACTGTTATCCTGTTCTGATGAGTGTTAATGTTCGCTAAGTGAGCAACGCGTGGAGATGCTTGTAAGAACTAGCCATCGATTCTATCTCGACTTCTTACGTCGCCATTGCGCCCGAAGAAATATAATTACGAATTGTAAGGCTGCACTTTGAATTAATATCGTCTCACTTGAAAACCCCTTTCATTCCTTCGGGCTATTATCCGGGTCTTCTATCCTTGTTCGTTAATTACAGGCACCAGACTGAGCCTTGAAGCCGGATAGACTAAAGTAGACACGGAACGTTCGACGAAGATGATTGAATTCTCCGCTTGGAGTGTCTACGTTCTGTCAGGAAACCTTGCCATAAATAATTTTGCAATTCCTAACCGAGCCACAGTGGTTGGACCTGTAAAGTCTACATGAAAAATTTAACTAGTTAGAGTATTATCTTACTACACTTCATAACAAAAATATATTATACATTATGGTTTATCTTGGCCAAGTGTAATCAATTATGTGTTTGTACACCTTATTAAGTATTATATTACATCTGTTTCTTTACATTTAATAAAACCTTGTTTTCCTCAAAACATTTTTGCTAATATTATAATATTTAAATCGTATTAGGAGTTTAGAAAAATATATTCATGGACACGATTTTAGGATTGTCAACCAACGTGGACGTTCCGAGATAAATTATATCGGAGATCCGCAGGGACGGCGCGTTTAGAAATGAACACGTTTTTTTTCCCCGGCGGATGCTGTCTAATTCAATTTGCCAAAGAATTTGTAGGATTCGCAAAGAATACTAGCGATTCAATATAAATGCCACATGGGACAAACAAGATCCCGTGCGGGAACACGACTTGATCAGCCAATCCTCCAAACCAATATTGGCGTTGGGTTTGTAACCCTATTCCTCCATAGAGAAATTCGTCCAATCATAGGATTCGACACTCGAGCTAACATATGGACACTGAGCTTATCCCTGTCACCGTACATGTAGCTAATTTTCCAGGAAACTTTGATACGAAAAGTATCAGGATGTCCTAGAAAGTATTGAACATTTTACCCATCTCTGCTTTTTAATATTTTTCTATATTTTTTCATGCTGCAGGTGCTAATTACTATTCGACAATATGTATAGTATATTCTCTCCACGTTGGAATATCTAAGCATTCTCAGAATCAATAACAATTCGTACAGTATAATAATCCTTTAAAAGGAACTCGTGATGAAAACCACCAAATTTTTTCATAAAAGCGTCGAGCGAGCATGACAGCCCAGTAGAAACAATGAGCAATGGCCAGACACGTTACCCAATTCGTATTTAATCCCGTGTGCCAAACGAATTTTCAAAATCGATTTCCTCGAAAACGAAGCATCGCATGGAACAATTTTATTCGACATTTTTCATTCAATTTTCAAGAAGATATTGTCTTCTTTCCGCTACGCTACCAATGTTAATCCACTTTGTATAATACGTAGCATTAACTCTATACATTATACAACTTCATTTAATATCAAAACTCAATAGTTCAAGCATTTACTTATTTGTTTCAATATTTGACGAATTTAAATTTATTTGGTTACACGATAACTATTTTTGAATAGTGAAAAAAAAACGTTCATTGTTCGTGACGCCACAGTAGATTCACTGTGTGGTGATCAGACAGGCGGTCCTAGCCGTAATTAATCCTACGTGCACCAGCGATATTCCAATATCGATTTTCTGTAAAACGAAAAACAAAAGTCGTATGAAAAAAAATGTTCTGACATTTTTCATAGATTTTTTTGACAAAGAACAACCATCTTTTCGCTATAGTATCATTATTAATCCAGTCGGTTTATATACAATATTTTCTCTGTACTCAAGAGAACTCTATTTAATATCAAAGGTCTCAAGAGACGACACACGTATTCATTTATTTACTTAAGGCAATAATCAAGGAATCGAAATTCAAACTTTTACATGATAACAATTTCCAAATAGTGAAGAAATCTAGTAATGAACGTTACCAAATTGTAAATAAAAACGCTCACCGTACGTGACGCCACAGTAGATACAGTGAGTGGTGATCAGACACACTGCCCGAGTCGTATTCAATCGCACCTTTTTTCCCCTTATTTTCGGTTCATTTTTACACGAGGAATCATCAGCATTTTTTTGTTGTTCCGTAAATTCTATGGTATTATCACTATGTTTGAGGAATTCTATACATAATAATTCGGGCACCATAATAATACAAGAAGAATAAAAGAATCTCGCGACGAATGTCACCGAATTTTTCATAAAAACATCCAGTGAGCGTGATGGCACGGTTGATTTACGAGCGCATATCCCGTAACGGGAACAATTTTTCTCACGTGATGGCTTTACAAGCAAATGAAGCGTTATTAACTTCTTATGAAGCCGAGTCCCGCGAACAATGCCCCTAGAATTACGTAAAGTCGTGGAAGGAAGGTAGAGGTTACTGGTTGTCGGGTTATCGATCCTCCGTAATTCCGTTGCCCTTTGCGCACCTTCAAGTAAGTAGGTAACTGGAGTTCCAAACTGCGAAATAACATAACTGTGGTGACACGCCACGATTGGCTTGCTCATGCAAATATAGATGCTAACTAAATATTACAATACATATTCACCTTCTGGTCCAATAGTTCCACATGTGGAAGTGAATTTGTTCAATATTGAATTAACATTTATGCAATGTGGTTGGATTGTTGTTAACGAGCAATATGCCTTTAGAATTTTTATTATATAATTATTGGTTTATTTACGTAAAGGTGTGTAAAATTAAATTGGGATTACAGTAAATATGTTTCGAAATTAAATAGAAAAACAAGAATTTTGTAATGACACGTTTGTTTCATGCAATGTTGTTTTGAGTTAAACGAATTATTCGTTTAAAATAAGAGGTATTTCAATTACATTTTTTTAACTAACGGGTCTCATTCAGATTTTGAAGAAGTAGTGCCATTGTGAACATGACCAATCAATATATTTTGATCTGTCGATAAAATTGACGTTCAATCTGCAACGTTTTAATTTAATCATAACGAAAAAAGATAGTCAAAAATTGTAAAAATATATCAAATATATAAAAATCTCTCAAGATGGTTGCAATTATTAAAATAATCACACATGAGAAAATATTGATCTAAAGCATCCTAAATAATTATTAAAATGAAATGATCGAATCAAATAAACAATTATTAATTAGGTATTTGCAAAAATTAAAGAACTATTCAGCAATTATTACGTGTACCGTAAGAATAGAAATTGCACTAAGAGGATGCAGCATCTGGTAATGAACGTTTGCTCGTTGCATATTCATTCAATGTAATCAGTGTATTCAAATCCAACTGTAAAGAATATATTCTAAACGAAGCGACAGTACTGGCACATTCTAAGCAAACGTTTTTAATTTTTCTTACAAGAATGAAGGTAATATGCTTTAAGAATGAATGGAAGTTATAGTTACAGTCATCCTGTTCCCCCTCTTCCTTCTTCTCTATCCTTGTATTCAACAGGAACTTACCGCCATTAAAACTAAGAATACGATGGATGTTCCTTTATGCGTGGTTGATGAAAATCCTGAAACTCCTTCGACATAATGTGAGAGTAAATATAAATAAATATTATTCGACGTGGCGTCGCGTATTGTGGCGCTCGTTAATCTTCCCTCTAATTATGAGAATCCCTCTGTTATCTCGTTAGCTACCCATGAGCGCACTCAGTCTCAAATTAACCATAATGAAATAACGATCTCACGTTCCCGGCGTCGCGTCGAGGGGATGCTGACAAAACGGTCTCGGAACCCTGTTATCTTCAACAAAAGAAGCACTAAAGTTATGACGGTGTTACACGTATCCAAGAAAAAATTCTGATGTTATAATCAACGTTCTATGATAATTTAAATGTAATCAGAGTGATTAGTAGTGCAGTATTATTATTTATATAAAACATGATCGTGTAACAGGTGATTAATAAACATTATTCTTTGTATCCCATGAAAACAATGCGAAGTATTAGAAAACTTTGATATTGCATATCTAAACTTTTACACAACACTACTCACAACATTTGTTTTTCTACTTTAATACAAACGATACACAAATTTTAAGAATATTAACAGACGTTCAACCAATAACTAATTAAGTTTGTTGTATTTCTAAATTGATTCGGTAAAACGAACTTAAAATGTTTGGCTTAGTTCGGATGATTTATTGGACGGCCAAAAGCATATGGAAGTAGTATAAGGAGAGACAAACTGGAAATACCAATTACTTAGTGATTCAGTTAATTCAATCTGTCGCGTTCGCTTCTAATCTCAGCTTTAGCTTACTTTTGCAAACATCAAGAATTCGTCCAATTATAGAATAAATGTGCGTGACATACAGAAAGTCGATATCATGTCAATCTTAGTTTATCTTGTTAGCTTGTAATAGAGAATAGACTGAAGCACAATTTTCTTTTCAAACAGAGCAAGGAATAACTCATTTTGTATTATAAACGAGGAAGTGAGAAACTTTCCAAGCTATTTCTATCCACAAAATGTTAAATACATTATATGAAAGTACCCCCAATATTCCATAATTTAGCGTGTAACTTATTATTTAAAAATTCTACAAGCAACAAGTAAAATGGAAATAGAAAAATGTATAACTTTTAGTTGAACATCATCCTCAAAACAAAACAAGAACTGAATAATTATTTTTAATTAAAATAGGTGTTCCCAAAAATTAAAACTACTTCATTTAAATAATCAATACTTTCATCTAGACACAAGTGTTGATTGCTAATTGAAGTTCATTTGCCCTGAGAGACAGTATCTTCGGAATTTACATAAGGCTAAATCAGGCAAACAAGTGGTTCTACGGAAAAAGTATCCTGAAAGCAACGTAGATAGCAAGCATCTATCGATTACTGTGCATTACAAAGACTGATGCGCCTGGTTCCGCAGGAGCGAAAGCGATGCAACCGGCGCATCTACTTGTATAACAACGACGCGAAGAAAACGACTGCACATAAATTCCACGGGAGCCCCATGTCCGCTGGATTCTCCGTAAAATCAGATTTACTGCTGAAATCTGGGGAAAACTAACGTATGCATCCACTTGTGTTCAGCTGGACGTGCGATAAGTACGTGGAAATGAGAACACTCGATCTCGACTGTTAATAATCAGCAAATAAATTAAGAAAAAGTGGAGCAACTAATTCGTATCTTCAGAGAAGCGAGGAACCATTTTGTGTTGACAATGTTAGTTAGTATGTGCCATTTTGACTTACTTTCCTTAACGTCGTCATCTTATTACCGTCCTATTGATTTATATTATTTTATCTATTATTATTTTCTTTTGTTCTAACACTTCCATTTCAATGTTTACTCTTCACTTTGTCACTACTTCTCATTGTAAATGTGGAAACCAGAATCCATTGGTTTAGTCATCTGTTAAGCAGATGTAACACTATTAGGTTAAATGCGCATAGAGAATGAAATACTCGTGTACTACACGAGGAACTATTGTATGGAGGCTGAAGCGTTACAACAGTCGCCAAGCTTAAAAGATAAACCTATAGGTTGATCGTATACATTTCCATTTCACGAAGCATAAACCGAGGATTATGCGGTGAATTGAATCAGTCTATAGGATTTGGAATAATTCAGAGTTCAAGTGGTACTGACATTACGAAATTAACGAGGCAGTTGTATAAACTTCGCGAGAGTAATTCGTGTGTCTGGAATCGATTAGCTCTCGGATATCGTACCCTAAACATAGTCCTTCTACAGCCAATTAAATTTGTCGTACTTCGTGGATCGTGCTTCATTTCAGGGAATAAATTGTAGAATGATTTTATTTTATTCGCTCGATGTATTAGACATTCACGTTTCAGAAAGTAAACAATGGTCGAA